>NC_092817.1:171388298-171988298 GCF_023375885.2 Dermacentor andersoni | reverse complement strand
AATGTTAAGCCGTTTATATGGAACAACACCGCTCAAGCTCAGTCACTGCTCAAGAAGCCGTTTATGAGCTACCAACGGGTAATACATTTTATTACGGCGCCTCTAAAACTTTGAAATCTCCGCTGCGTATTTCTACCAGTGCGCACATTAACACGATACGCTCTATAACAGTAACATTTAACATTTAGCATACTGTTGACATTAAACAGTGTATAAGTTTTAAATGTTCTCGTTTCTGTGTCATTCCTCACGGCGAAGTTGTTATTGCGGTGGAAGAGATGTTGTCCAGCCTCACATCTCTTGAAAATATCGACGAGAATTAATGACACATAGCATTGCAGACGGGCAAATAAAATGGAGAGTGGCGTTGGCTTTCTAGGAACCATGTGCTTGTCAATTTACAACCCTGACAGATAGACAAGTGTGTGGCGAGCAATCCAGAAATAGCTTTTAACTACGTTTTGGACCTAAACGTGTTATTCAGCAGTGCGTCGTCCCTTAGCTTTCGGAAAATCGAAGTGGTAACTCAGGAAGGAAGGTGTTTAGGTCCCCAGACAAGGGTACAACATGTTAGCACACGTTATTATTTTCTTGCGGCAACCCGAGGTATCCGGAACTTAAAGATTTCTCCAGAAAAGTCTTCCTGGAGAAACCTTCCTTCCTGAGTTACCACTTGGAATTTCCGAAAGCTAAGAGACTACACTGCTGAATAACACCTCTAGGTCCAAAACGTAATTAACAGCTATTTGTGGATTGCTCACAACACACTTGTCTATCTGTCAGGGTTGTACATTGACCAGCACATGGTTCCTAGAATGCCAACGTCGCTCTTTAATTTTATTCACCCGTCTGCAATGCTATGTTTCATGAATTCTCGTCGATATTTTCAAAAGATGCGAGACTGGACAACATCACTTCCACCGCAATGACAACTTCGCCGTGAGGAATAACACAGAAACGAGCACATTTAAAAGTTATATACCGTTAAATGTCATTATATGATAAATTGGTTATATAATAGACGTACAGCTTCAAATATCTAACACAAAAGTCTGATTCCATTGCACGGCCACGAGAACGCCCTTGTGCAGACTGCGACACTTGTAGATCCGTTGTCTTCAAACGCTGCTTGCATGGAGACACTTCCTGTATCGCAAACATCCGGCCCGCCAACATCATTTGCGTGTTTCCGACTGGATTCAGTTTTCGTTCGCGACGACCAGCGGGAAGAAGGGCAGTGAGCGATTATTTTCGCTCTTTAAGTCGCTGGTTAATGGCAGATTGTATGTGGTTGGTTCGCTGTCTTGAATGCTCCACGACACATAGTATCCGACAAACAGCGTGGTGGCTATAATGCAGACAAAAACACAAATACCAGCCAGTTTTTGCATTGCCGCAATTTCATCCCGCTTGGAGAAGTTCAGGGCCGCTGGCTTCTGCGGTTTCACGTCTGCCTCGGAATCGGGAATTCCGGGAAATGAAGACAAGCGCTTCACTGGAAGCTTGTTTCTAGGAGGAGACGCCATGATGGGTGTCGCGAAGCTGGCGCCAGTCGTGCCGACGAGCTCCTCCAACTTGGAAGGCGGCTTGAACGGATCGAACTCTGCTCCACGATGCACGTTTCTCGGCCCTCGGAGGTCATGCGGCTTGTCACGCATGCCTGTCATTGACGTCCGCTTATAACTTCGTGATCCCGAACGAGGCTGCAGAACCGGTCGTTCAATGTCGAGCAGTAAGTAGGCCGACTGCGACTTCTTCTTAACAGGACCGGCAGGTGTTGGGGCAAACGACACTCTCCTGGGCGACGCGCACTTTGCAGGTTTTGGAGGCGACACTGCGGCTCTGAGCGCGTTCTCCCTTGTCTCTCTCAGGCGACCAGGAATGAAACTTTTCGGTGGACCGCCTCCACAACTGTCGCTTTCCGTGGCAACGACGAAATCCGCCTTTTTCGCTGCTTTCGTGCGGCTTCGAGATGGAAGGGTTACGGTACCATGTTGCTTGGCGTTGCATTTCTTCGTTTCAGCCGCGGCCTCAGGATAGGGTCGCGGTGAAGCAACACTGGTTTTGTGCGGATTGCACGACGAAAAGCCGACAGGGACGACTTGTTGTTCCGCACCCTGAGACTTCCGTCCCCGACTTTCATGTCCCTTCTGCTTAGAAACGTATTCCATATTAGCAACAGGTACAGCGTGATTATCCCTTTCTTGCGCGCACCTTGTGCACTTACGACTGACCTTCTGCGTAATTTCAAGGCGATGCGTGGAGGTACTGTCTGGCGTGATTGGTGGCTTCAAAGACTTCCGGGCGCATTCATCTGGAGTCTGGTGCCACTGAGGCGACTCCATTTTTTTAGCGTCCTGTAGCTGTGGTCTTCCAGGGACATTGCTCGCTTTTGCCGAAGGATTACGACCATCTGGCTGCACTGAAATCTTCGCTGTGTCGCGGCGTTGTGTTGAAGCAGGCTGAGTTCCCGTTGTTCCGGGAGCTGTACTCATATTTGAGGCAGGACGCAGGGATGACGGGTCGCTCTTGGCAGCAGAAGTCTTCACGCGCTGCCCTGGTGGCTCTGGCGGTGCAGCTCCTTTCTGCGGCGCAGACCTGGGACCTTCAAACCTCTATTCGAGAAATCTGGCAAGCAGATGTCCGCTGTTCCTGTCCTTGTTCCTTAGTGAAATGACGAAAGCCACTCTGTTCACGCTCACTTCACGTCTTCTTCTTCGGCGACGTTCACAATGACATCAATAGGTCAGAATGATAGAATGGACTTAGTCATAAAATTATCACATTTTAGAGAAAGAGTTATCGTATTTTGGGAACTTGAAAAAGACCAACCTCCTAAATATGCGCAAATGCTTTAGGCTAATTGTGCGGTTGCGAGGCAGATGATCGTGAGAAGTCAAAGCGTTGTGCTTTCGTTGTTTTCCATAAATTTATAACACATATTACGCACCATGAATTACGTTCGCTCGTTGCGCGTCATTTGCAATTACAAGCAGAAATTATGGCATTAGCTGCCTTGCCAAAGAAAATAAATTTTCGAACTCTGTTCGCATAAACATATTCCACCAATGGAAAGTAAATTCTTTTGTGCATTTAGGCTTTCGATAATTATAGCGGTTAGTATACGATGGAATACATTATGCTATTCATTGTTTACGAGGGCTTAGTCTTTAAGGCAGCGTCTTTCTTTGTTACAGTAGAAAGAGATCGAAGTTTGTCATCGATATGTTATTGTCGTCTGAGTACCATCCATTACTGAATGAATTAATGAAGCCAAAAGAAGGGTTATGCCCAAACGCGGGAGCAGCCTACAGGTCATACAAAGAAGAGACTTGTGGCTGCAAATCTGGCGACTGGAAAGTCATGACGCATCAACCCTAACACAGAAATACTACATAATCACGTGATTTCGCAGGCAATGTGGTACTCTGTATATAGGTTACCTTAATTTTCAAGGAATCCCCATTATTCAAGAGTTATTCATTGTTGATTCATACGTAATATATAATTCGTCATTCATGCAGTTATTCATATATAGGAAGAACCTTTAAACGCAGAGACATTGATACCCTGGAGCAACGGCTCATCAACAATCTTTTTGTTGGTCGTGGTCGCAACGGGATATGGGCTCAAACTTCAGGGAATCCGTCACCGATGAGGCATTTTGGTGCTGCCATATTCACATCATTGAAAACAACGAATCACAAGAAAAAATAAGAAAGAGGTGATCAGCCGACTTAAAATATATGTTGCAGACCCCTCCTTATCCAACAGCTAGCGACATTGCAACTGAGTAGCGGCAGTCACAGTCATCACTGCGTAGCAATCATCATCAGTGCCAAACAAAGCCCCATATGAGTAGATCGTCGACAAGATTCTCATGTGGCGACGCTCCCGAAAAGACAACGCAAAATCACACGCCTAGCATGAATTGACCACGCACAGTTGAGAAAGCAAAGCCTCCTTTCTCTGCGCAATATCCATGTTGCCTTTCCTCGACAGCAAAGGTTACCCCAAGTTTCTTCTCGCCGCAGGAACTGCCGTTATGTGAGTTTTCAACACTCCATCTAACAACTTTCATCGTTGAAGTATCGAACGAGTTCACTGCTTTTTGTACGTGCGGCCCACCGCCTGATTCAGAATCACCCGATTCGTCTATGAAGCCCATTCCGCAGCCCGTGTTCCACAGAATTGTTTCGTTCGCACATGGCACCTCAAATCTTCTCAAGAAAGACATCACTGGACGCACGTCTTGAAGCCACCTATACTGTGGCATCGTCCAGTAATCTAGCATCGAGGATTCCAAGCTGCATTAACTCAGACTACGGTACAACTCACACCAATCAAGGAAGGACCTCCACTATTACTTCCAGCAGAGACACAAAGCAGACTGCCTTCCCACCAAGACAACAGAAGGAAACCAGCACCCGCGTGTGCTCTTTTCACAAGGAAGACAATGCACTTTCAGCAAAAGCGGAAGAATCATGAGCACTCGGAGACACAAGCACTTCGCAAGACACAAATTTTCTTCCGCGTATAACACCCCCACGAGCCGCTGCCTAGGCAGAAGCGTCGCAGGCACCAAGCACCGCGCCCTGCCATGTGACAGTAGCGTCCATTCATTATGTCGATGCAGCAGCCTCTGAAGAGCCTTCTGTGAAGCCTGGAGCGATGCTTTTGCTACCAGAAAAGTATCCGAAAAGCGAACAATGTACAAGCTACCCACAGATTACCGCGTCAATTTGCAAAATAAATCACACGCCAATTCTGATGCAAACACTACCTCAGCAACACCCGCCGCGACATGAGAAACATCAACATCAACTTCATGAACAACTTCAGTAACCACGACGATGACTTCGACAAAGACGACGAAGAGCGTCGCCGGAATTACGATTGCATCAATAAAGAAAAACGTCAACACGCAGTCCAACTAAACGCAAGGCGAACCCAAGTACGTCATGTTTTAAGAAAAGAACGCCACCGGAGGTCTTTCCAACAGCACCAATCAAGACTGTGCCTATTGCGCGGACACCTGCGACGACAACGCATGCGACGGCGAAACGAAATGGTACCATTTTTATGGGCTCAGAAACCTCGACCAACGAGCAGTCATTTCGGGAACGGCGCATCTCCAACCATCAGAAACGAGACGATTCATTCCCCAACAGTACGCAGCACGCGAGCGCACTATCCCAAAGAAAACTCGCTTCGTAGTTTCTTCAGTCCGCATTAGCTTCAAGAGCAACAACCACTCCTGCTACTCAAGGTGCTTCAACTTCACTCAGTTGCGTCAAGATGTAAATGCGTACCACCCTCTGTGGTCACGAGCTGCGGTGCATGTCGTCCGGAACGCAATGGCCAGGCTCGTCCACCTGAGCTATGCTGGACGTCACCGGACTACGTGCGCTTTCAATGAACTTCTAAACTAATTCCAGAACTATCTTGGCACATTGGACTAGCTGTCAATTTCATGCTTTTTATTTATCAGTCTCTCCTTCATGCACTGCAGAATGTTGTTTGTTGCGCCCACTCTCTTACGGGAGATGGGGAAATAAGAAACGTAGTACAGAAAAGACTGTGTCTGAAAAAAGAGGGAGACAAAGATTCTTCGGGCGACCATGTTTATCTTCGTCCGCAACGTCCTGCTCGCGTCGCATATAGATATATATATATATGTCCTCGACACATAGTTGCTGCTTGCGCTCGGCTGAACAAGCCTGTCCTTGTGTGCGGACTGCAGCATCGGCACGGCTTAGACAAGCTCGTTCCCGGTTCTGCTCTCAGTGTTGCTGATCGACAGCTGTCTACTCCCTAGGAGTGCGCATGACGCATGGTCTACCCATTTCGGAACCGAAGAGAAACTGCTCAGTACGCGCTCAGCTGAGACGGAGAACAACGACATCACTACTGGCGCCATCACTACTCTCTCTCTCCCTCTTTTCTTTGCGCATGCGCATGGGGTTGCGCCGGAGGAGTGTTCGGCTCACAGGCAACAGAGGGCAAGGCGGTCGAATTAAAGCCCCTGAAACTTTGTAAAGTAGTGCCACTCTCCTCCTCCGCCTTCACTCCTCCTCGTTTCTCCTCTCTTTCACGGTCCCTCCTCGACCATGGCGCCGCCTACGATGCTCGAGCGCAGCAGACGACCTTTCGCAGTGTGAATGCACGCATAGCAAGGCAGTGCTATTTAGGCGTTCACGTTAGCTTTCCAGCTCCGCGTAACTTCGTGTACAGCATAGAATATCTAGTCGGATGCTTATACAAATTCGGTAACGGCAGCATTTGTTTCATTTTTTGATAACTATTTCTTAAAAAAGTACCTAAAGGAGTGTTAACGCTGTGCGTTGACGACTGCGAATGTATCGCGTGCCCTACAATTAGGTACGCAGCATTTGTCGAGGGCGTGTCGCAAGATCTTGTTGCGAATGGTTGTAAATAACACGTTTGCCATCGAATGACAACCTCTTGGCTTCCAGCAAGCCCTCAGCCTAAAGAATCCGCGCCGCCTTTACCATGTGAATTCGCGGCGCGTATCAGCTATGACGTACAAAGGCTGACGGAGATCACTGCTCTGGAGGTTCGAAAGTGTATTACAAGCTACAGTGCCGCCAACGTGCGTGCTTGCCAATCTAAGCGCGCGCAAAGCCTCAGAGGTGGGCGCTGGTGCTATTATGTTGCTCGTCTCTCAACGCCGACAGAAATACCGCGTGCCGATCATCGAGTCGGGACTGTGCGTACACAAGAAAATAAAATGAGTTTTTAGCATTCGTGCGCGAAGCGGGAGCGCGATAACAATGCTTGGCTAAATCTCAAACAAGAGCACTGTGGCCTTCAGTAATTTTTTCAGGTTAATGACTTATCACGAATAACACTTCATCGTGCGTTGGTTCGTCCGTTTACTAAGTGACGTACGTGTCGCGAACCGAGTTGCACTGAGGTGCATGCATTGAGGACGGTTGCACTCCCTTCGAACATTTGCGAGACATGACTTTATTAGTGAAGTCATGATCGCGCGAAAAATCCCCCGCCATGACGCGGCCGAAATTGCGACAAGTGAAATGATGTTTTATCCATAGGTTAAAATGATATGAAACGGCATTCGAGTTGCAAGTTAACAGTTTATTTTCAGCACAGATGCATTACAGATTTGCCTTTGCAGTCACAAGTCCGTGTGCACCATTTATTGTCTCATTGCGTAAATAAACGCACCAGCCTAAGAGTCCTACAGCAAGCGCGTCTCAATTAGGCATAGTGACTGTAGAAACTAATAGTGGCATAGACGAGCAAGCGAACGACTATATGAGTGCGCGAACTAAACCAGCGAGCAAACGACTAAACGAGCGCGCGAACGAACGAGCAAACGACTAAGCACGAACGACGACTAATCCAGCCAGCGAACGGGCGGGCGACCACACGTTTTCTTTGCGAGTGCTCCACCGCCGCATCTTAAGATTCGCACACTTTAAAGCTCACGCGAATTAGCACATACGTCTCAATTACCTATGATGCGGTCGCTCGACGACGAACGCACCGCGTAACACGGTTTCGGGAGAGCACGCACGCTTTTCATCGGTGCCTCTGCATCGCAAATCCACCGGGCGACCGCCAACGAGGAACACGAACAAATGTGGAAAACAAAGCTGGTCTATCTAAAGAAGGCTAGTAAGTAACCACAAAAGGTAGAGAGTTGCTCTCCTGAGGCGCTTTCATGATCGAGACTGAAATTTTATCAAAAGGACTGCGCTGAATCTTAAAAATTTCGTAATCACGTTATCGCACGCAACCTCGCGTGCCCGCGAACTCACGCTGGTTGGCGTTCAAAACGATTAAGCGCACCAAATATGACTAACACGACCACGTGTGCGCATATAAGCAAAACAGACGTTGCGTAAAAATTATGTTAAAGCGTGCGTACAAATGACAACATGCACAGTGAACTGTGCAATATCTACTACGTTATTGCTCGCAGCACAATACGCAAGCCTGGCACATACAATATTCTGAGAGAGCCACAACTTACATCACATAGTCTCGCGGAGGAAGTTGGTCGGAAGTTCTCCCTCCCGATTTGGTGAAGCCATGTCTTTCTTCTTAACCCGTTGCGCTTACCGGACGGTATCGCGAACATATTCTTGCCTTTGCTAAAGCTATATTGGCATCCGAACGCGCAGCAGCTCATGGTAACAGAAAATTACGTGAAGCGAAGTCGCACTTGCCACAAAACATCCTTCAAGGCGTTCGCAAGATCAAAACAACACAGAATAGGAACGGAAGGAATGCCGCCAACAAGCGCCGCTTCTCCAGCAAAGATGGCACTGAAGCGCGACTGTAAACAAACGAAGCCGGCGCAAGGGGCCACGTGATGCCATTAGGCCAATAGCGACGCGGCGTCGGCTTCGGCCAGAGCGCTGGAGGAGGAGGCGGCATTCTTCAAAGCGTGGCAGTACTTTACGAAGTTTAAGGGTCGAATCGGCTAACCATATACAGCTTCGTCGTAGTAGGAACTCACTCGTATTTTGCGAGCGCACTTACGAAAAAAAAACGATGCTTTACTTCTTACGTTCTTGTCGCTTTTATCGCTTATTTTTCCGTGACGTAATATAAAACGTCTCGCGCAATTCGAAAAGTTAACCATCACGCGGCACGTGGTACCCACGTGAAGTAAACGCGAATGCCTGTGAAAGCTCGATCTTTCAGGGCATCCTGTATACCGCCCCAGTTCGGAAGTAATTAGTCAATAAGGAATCGGGAGAATTGGTTTTCTAAAAAAAAAAAAGATAAAACATGGCACGGATGGAATAACCAACATAGACATTTTGAATCAAGCACGTTCTTTAAGGTTACAGGTTTAAGCGTTACAGATGCTTATCCCGCGCCCCTACCATTTACAGGGTCTTCCACTCTTAGTAAGAACACGGCGCCGTGTCGCAGCGCTCATGGGGCGGCCGCGCATCGAAGTTAAGCGCCGCAAGCGCATAGGGGCTTGGAGGCGGGGCTTCGTGTCGTGTGTCGTCTGCTAAAGCACGGCGCGCTCCAGCGCTCGAGCAGATAGTGGGCCTCTTCGATTTTCGGAGTTCTGGCAGCCCGCTGGCAGCCAGATGGCAGCCAGCTAGTTCCCGTTCTGATAGGAAGTAACGTGGGCTGGGATCCCAAGACAACCCGAACGTGCCCGAAGTTTGCAAAATCGAACGCCGGGACAGCTGGCCAAACGTAAACATGCTACCAGCATGGCAGCGCCCGGCAATGCCGCCGCGCGCTCGGCCTAGTCGGCTCATTTATGCATTGCCAGTTTGAAAATATATAGTTGATTCAGGGATACGATCACTTTCGCGCGACTTGGCGTAGAACGCGCGCTCCCGTACAAAAAAAAATTAATGAGAAGGCATTGAATTATTATTGGTCAATGTTGAGTTTTTCATTGAGGAATTGTGAAAATTTTGTTGGAGAATTGTTGGGCTAACTGTTGAGTGGTCTCGAATATTGGCCATTGAAATTTATTTGAAACACCCTTGGGTGTCTCAATGTTGAATAATTGTTAAGTTACCATTGAAATTCCATTGCGCTTAAACAACTCGTTGTGTTCATTTTGTTGAATGGTTGTTGGATTACCATTGATGCTGCATTGAACTGACGTTGTGGTAGTTCCGTTGACCTGTTGTTGAGGTATTGTTGTCATAGCACTGAAAAGTACATTGTTGCCCAGTCGAGATGGCATTGAGATTTCGGAAGTGGCCATTGAAACATGATTGACATTTCGTTGGGCTAGTGGATCTTTATTTATATATTGAAATTGATTTGCTATTCACAATTGCATGCCCCGGTGCCTGCTCATAACTTTCACAAACACAAACGAAAGCAAAGGAGCGACTGATCAATTTGAAGTGCGTTTATTCACACCAAAGATGCGTGCCCATGAAACATTATTACAGTTCATAAGACACCACTACATCAAAGCTGGAGACATAGGCTAGTACCTACAGCACTCTTAACAGTGTAAATACATCTGAAAAAGCCTATACATATGAATTAAATCAAAACGACAATTGTGATCTTTACTTGCGACTTAAGTTTATGACTAGAAGGCAAACCGACTCAAAAGGCAGGGCTTAAGCATGTCCTTTTAACCAACTTTGAACACATGAACACTTGAAGCTGCTTGCGTGTGGATACACACAAGACATCTGAATACGTTATATTAAAATGTTTCGCACACTAACCCATCACAGGAAAAGTTACGGCTGACTGTGAAAAGGCAAAATAACAGACTTCAAACAAATGACTTCACGTAAATATATACAAGCTTTAGCACACGTCTTTCACCGCGATTAAACTTTAATGAAGTCCCAAAGTAGACTTGTCTGAGCTTTTTGTCTTCGAGATGTATATATTTTCAGGTTGCCCAATTATTTTATAAAATAACATCAGTCAACTTAGCTATTAATTGATGAGACATCATTTAGAAAGTTGTCGGGCATGGTGAACACCTGAATCATGTTTCTGACGAGCCAGGTTTGCAAGAACAGTAGGATAGGATAGGATAGGAATAAACTTTATTTGTCCAACGGTTGTTGATGTTGGTGCCCGGGGCTAGGCTGCCAGGGGTCCATCGCCCGAGGAAGATCTTTCGAGATCCTCGGCAACGGCCCTGGCCCGCTGGACGGCCCACTCCTGGTCTTCGGGTGCCTCGTACACCATTTGTATATGTTAAATTGAGGTACAGAAGAGTTTTTTGGTGGTATTTCCTCAATTTAGTGAGCTCATTTTCAGTTAATTTTTCTGGACTTGCACAAAGCTAATTAGAGCACTTTTTGGGGCCTTTTTCACTACACCCAGCAACTAAGTGGTTTAAATAATTATTTAGCACAGAAAATTGGTAGTAACACACGGCTAACACAATTCCAGGGCCAAATAGATGGTCACCTGCACTTGCAGTATCAAGTAGCCCAGAAATAGTCATAAAGGATGGGAAAAGGTTTCAATGACTGGACAGTCAGATTGGTGAGACAGTGAAAAACGCGAATAAATGCGTATACGAAAAGCCAATGACCTCAATTGCGCAGGTAAAATATTATTAAAATGCTACCAGAATTTTATTGCATAAAATACATAAAAGTTGCATAAAAATTGGGACAAAGCAGTAAGAAAGAAGGAGGGAGATAGAGCACCCATATTGAAAAAAAATTACAATTGATATACATGCATATTTAAGCTCAAGACAATTCTTTCTGAAATAGATATACAAAGGAACCCATGCCCTGATGGCATAAAAGAAGGTTCCTGCACCTGGAGAATGCAGCACAGTAGAAAGCAGCGTCATGAGAACTGAAAACTAGAGTTTAGTATGTTTAAAAAGTACGAATACTTGCATACCTACAGGCATGTGACATGTCATGCCTTGAATGAATGAAATTCATAAATCTTGCACAAATGAAGTTACCATCACTCTTATTGGCTTCCTCAGGGGAGTCCTTGAAGTTGAACTAGAAAAATGTACGTCAGTGTTAAAAACAGAGAAGATAAGACCCTATAGCGTTCTTCCTGAAATAAAGAGCGCAAATATTTCATGTATCAATTCTATGGACACTTCGCCGATTCAGCGAACATCTATATTTGACAACCACACAAACAGAAACGAGAAGGATGAATTAAGGTAGGAACACACATGAACGCTGACTCAACTAGAAGTTTATTCATGAAGACAAAGATTTTAAACACATTGGCTAACTTCACAAAGAAAAAGCCATGGATGTGCAGCAGAAACAGCCCGGCACAACAAAAAAGGACCGAAAGACATGTCCTGTAGAACAAACATGTGCGTCAAAAACGAAAAACCACATGAAAACCGAAAGGTTTGTCCTGTAAGTGATATTAACGAGAAATACTGCAGCAACACTTTCCCACTAAGGGTCACAGAAATCTTGCTTATGAGTTTTTCTTCGTAATCAATAAATAATTCTTTCATAAGTCTTCTTGTGTTCTGGTCTTTGTGAACGACCGTTCTTTCTGCTCTATACCTCAACACCAGGGAGTTCCAGCAGCAATATTTATTGATCACAAACGAAACAAATACATAAGCAAGTTATCTGTTGCCCTTAGTGAGAAAGACTTGCAGTTCTCAAGAGTATTTATCGTTGGATAGTATCACTCATCGGACAAATATTTCGCTTTTTCGAAAGATTTGTCCGATAGTTCTCGTTTTTCACGCACGTTTATTCTACATGACATGGCTTTTTCATATTTTTTTTTCTTGTCGCTCGTGGCTGTTTCTGCCACGCATGCACGGCTCTTTACCTTTGTCAAGTTGACCAGCATCTTTAATACCTCTGTCTTCAAAAATAAACTTAGTTGAACTTTCGCTCGTGTGTGCTACCTATTTCGTCGTCCGTCGTCCGCCTCTGTCCGCGCTGCTGTTTCCAGTACGCACGTATCACTTGGTTAGGCTGGTAAACATTCTCGCAAGCGAAAGCAAATGCCTCCCCTCAAAACCTAGCCCGCCCTTTACTACTAAAAGCCAGAGCAAATCGAAAGTAAGCCTTCACAGCGTCCATGCGCGGCAGCTAGTTCACCACAGAGCAGCAGAAAAAATAGTTAAAAATCCCACTTGATGGAGAGTGGCAACAGAGATGCGAGCTTGCTAGTGAATCAGCCGCATATCAACGGGTGTCTTTTACATGACGCCAAGCTGCTCTTGACGTAGAACACTTTACCGTCTGGGCATTTGCTGCATGCGCAACCTGCGAGAAGGGAATGCGGACAGAAAATGAGATTGCGCGGTTTCAGAATCTTCCACACACTGCACATAACTACGCACAAGATAGAAGTACACACTATACTGGCAAGTAAAAATTGGCGACTCTTCACGAGTGCTGTCTAGAAAAGGAATAGGTTGCTACGGTAAATGTTAGCTAAGACACGCAAAGCCATGTTTCACAGCGGGGAGAAGTATTCCCCGCTCTCTCGCAGAACCAAAGACCACGCGACAGTGCATAGCCGATACCAAGCAGATGTCGAATCTTTGGGTAGAAGTCCAGCAGCAGGAATGACCTAAAGATACGCCGAGAGCGATGCGAGCGTGAGCGTGCTGTACGAGTGAGGACATGTACCGTTTCTTTGAAGCTAGCCGCTCCGGCGTGTCTCCGATCATCCCACGCGATTTGTGTGCAGAACGTCGCGTACACGCCCTTGCGCGTTTTGCGTGTAGCGTCTGCGCAGTGAGCTAGCTTCATGCACGCGTCATTCTTCACCGCGCAAACGGTGCTCGAGGCGACAACGCGCCGAGTGGCGCTCCTTTCGCTTCTGCAAGCAACGCAGATTCGGATCGGCCCAGCTCAAAGAGGCAGCAGAGAACGGTGGCGTGTTTCGGTTATCGCCAATTAAAATTGTACAGTACGCCGTCAGCGGAAACGCGCCGCGCTAGATAAAGATGCTTACTGCGGTAGTTTTGGCGGTGATAGGCGATAAGGCGAGCCCGTCCGCGGCTGTGTTCTTTGCCGAAGTCGTTACCACACCTCTGTTCATTTGCGTTGTGTATCCGTGTACAATCACCGCGCGGAAGCTGTGACTAATCGGTTGGCCGTTCTCCGCAAATCCCAAAGAGGCGAAATATATGTTGCGGTGCGCCGCCGCATCATTAGCGCAACCTAAATCGAGGCGCGCTTAACCGCTATGGCACAAAACGTGATCACACTAACCGTATGGTATACGATGAGCCACTACGGATTAAAAATAATTATGATGTCCTACGTGCGAAACCAATGATCTGATTATGAGGCAGGTTGTAGTTGGGGACTCCGTATTACTTTTGACTTCCTGGAACTTTTTACGTGCATACAATGCACAATGCACGAGCGTTCTTGCATTCCGCTCCTTCGGCATGCGGCCGCCGCAGGGATCCTATCCAGGACCTCGAGCCCCAAATTTCCACGGCGGCCGCCATAGTTACGAAATGCGTATCGCGCGCTTTCGCTCCGGGGCATACGGTTTGCTTGAAGAAAGTGAACGGCGTGCTTAACATCTCACGCTTGTCAATGTCAAAATAGAGAAAAGGCTACGTGCCCAAGAAAACGAGATTACTCGCCTATCTGCAGAAGTTCGGCTGCGACTGTTTCGGGGTGACCTCTGCCGCGCAACTCATCAAAACAGCCAGGCTCGCACATCAGTCGAAGACTAGTAGCTGGGTCAGCCAACGACTTCAACGGATAAACGTCCCACTTATCGTCGTTAACGTATTTCACTAAAGTGTGCGTCGTGATGACCGAAAAGAAAAAAATACTTCCATCAAAAAGCACGAGGCGTGAACCACCACGCAACGGCAACCAACTAACTGAGTCCGAAAGCCGTTCACAGCTTCACTATCGTATGGAGTTATAAAAACCTTTCAAACACAATATAGCAGCACGGGAAAACCACTAATTAATTAGTAATAATTTTTCATCCATTAAACTTCATAAAGCTTTAAGAACAACCTAATTTGTAGCGTAAACAATAAATACTACGACCAAAATATGCGACTACGAAACTAGCGGTAACGATGTGTACTGTTGAAAAAGTGTGCTCAATACGAAGCTACAACGGTTGCAACCGCGTGCGCACACACACACACCCGAACGCTACCTTGACGTTGGTAGCGCCACCTAGAAGTAAAAATTACTAATTATTTTATTATCTTTACAAAAGTAACGCTACTAGAATAGTTTATCGCACCTTTGCAGATAACGAGGTGACAAGTAAGGTATGATAAGAGTCCACTACCTGTATTTCTTTCATTTCCCTTTGGTGTTCTTCTATTTAACTCAACATACGGAACCTGTCCTGCAGGCTTGGGAGAAGAGAGGTTGACAGTTCGGCGAGGCTCAAATAAATCGCGTGCTTCTTGCAAGGCGAGAGTCGGGAGCAGCCGCAGATACAGCGATTAGCTGCGATACTGTTGCAGCTGTTTCTTAATCAGAAGCTCTTTGAAGTCAATGGTTATAGCGGCTGCGCGCTGCGATCTCAAAGTGTGTTCGTTGTTTGATCTCTAGCACCACGGCCGTTGGATAAAAAAAGCTATATTTACTTTCCGGACGGAGGATGCGTCTCAGGAAATTCGAAGATCTCTCACGTGTATGTTTGCAGCATGTGCGCCGCTTGGATCCTACGGTTCCCACAGCGCGTCGGATGCTCGAATGTAGCGTCGTCGCCTGTCTTATCGCCGGCCGCGCTGCCACCGTGTCTACTTTTGGGGAACTCCACATGCGCGTAGTCGCGGTGTTTGCGAGTGAACTTCGCATTCTTCTGCTCCCCGAAACGTGCTCAATTTGTATCGTACCAATTGCTAGGTCGTCTAGTGTATGTTAAAACGACGATGGCATTTGTACACCGGCGAAGAAATAAATCGTTATGAACTTGGGCGGTCATGAAGCTGGTGTAACACGGCAGTTTTTACAGAGAGAAAACGGCTATGAAAGTGGGGCAGTCCCGGAGATAGGCGCTTGAAAGCGCCAGCTTTAGCGACAGCACGAGGAAGTGGCACGCTGCGCACGCGCCAAGCATTTCAGAACTTACTGGCTTTCGAACGACAGGAGCTTGCGCGCGTTCGTGGCCTAATGGTTAGAGCACCGGGCTCGACGGCCGACGTTCAATGCCACCCCATCGGTCACACAGTATTTTCTTCTTATGAAAACGAGGCGAAAGAAGAACCTACCTGCCGCAAAGTGACAGCAATGAGGTTGGAACGCTTCAAAAATCAACACAAATTAACCAATAAATTGTTTATTGAGAACACTGAACGGTAATATTGTTGTGCAAGCGTTGAGCGAACTCAATTGCTTTTCAAAATTGGTTCGTCAGTTGTTTCAACGATTCCCCAACAATATATCAATGGTTAACCAACAGTCATTTTTGTACGGGCTGCGCCAACCTCACCTTGCGCAGCGCAACAGATGGCCTCCGACGCGGCGGATGACAAGACGCGAAATCGCGCGCAAGTGATTGTATACTCGGAAGCGATAGCTCGAGGATCCCTGCTCGCAGCGATCACGTCAGCCACCGGCGACATTGATGAGTTGGCGTTGTGTCATCACAAGACATGCAAAAACAGGTTATCGGGTACATCTCATAGGCATAAAATTTAGTGTCAACCTGCTTGGGCTTCGATTTCAAAAAGTTTGTTGTGGCTGATTGTGCTTCAGCTGGAGACGTGGCTGGCGCATGAAAATGTACACCGCTTCTGACCAGCGAAACGTTTCACACATTCGTCGCGACCATGAGAGCAATAAGCCTGTGTACGTGTGGCTAATGTATCCAGTGCAATCAGTGCATTCTTAGATCAACGGCCTGGACACGAACACATATCGGTTTCGAGCGGCCACCTAAACACACGACGGAGAGACGGAGCGAACACGGGCTAGCTGCAAAGCCTTCGCTAACTGCAGAAAAAGGAGATATATACATAAACGAGATGTGTGAAAAGGAACGCCACCAGAAAAATACGAACTCAAAAGGTACCGCAATGTGTGAATGAGCGTCTACAACTTGCGTGGAACACGACGCAGGTAACATGCACGCATGAGAGCACAGCGCGCTGATCACTGCCGCGAAGAAGCCTTCAGGGGATACACACACACATACACACGCAAAAGCTTCAAACGGTTCACCACTGCTTGTATCACACCACTTCGCAATGCGGAACGGAGCGATAGCACCTAAAAAGATAACGCTAGAAGTAAGGGAATCCGAAGATGACCGTAAACAGTTGGCTGAGCGAGGTAAAATTAAGCCCTCAAGCGCCCGCGTTGCAATCCCTGAAGTCCCCGCAAAGATGGCGGCGAGTGCCCATCGCCTCTTTTAGTCGTCTGCTAGCCAAACAACTTCCAGAGAGCAGCCAGACCAAAATCGTCCTGGCAGGTTCTGGCAGCCCGCGGGTAGCCACAACCGTCCAGCCCGAGCAAAACGAACGCCCGGCGGAAGTGCGTAGCGCGGGGGCCGGACCAACCCGAGAAAAACGAAGACGCTCTGGCTGGCTCTGGCAGCCCGCGGGTAGCCAGAAGTGGAAAATCGAAGAAGCCCAGTGTTCCTGTATATGCTCCCGCAGGGAGCATATACAGGAACACTATGAGCAGACGACACGAAGCCCCGCCTCCAAGCCCCTGCGAGCCTGCTACGCTTAGCTTCAATGCGCGGCTACACTGGGTCGTGTTCTTACTAGTAGTGGTATGACCTTGTACACTCGCGCAACACATGGATAGCAGCAGCAGCAGTTGAAAAGACGAGTGAAGAGGCAAAGAAAGCGTCGTTTTGAAATGATTGTTCAAAACAATAATGCCCACACCGAAGCGATGTAACGATGGTGAACGCGCATTACGAGCAAAAGATTTTCATGGTCTCAAAGGACGGGTAAAATGCGGGGATACACATGCCTCTCCGCCGCCGTTGCATAATGTAGCTCATTAGCATATATGGCGCACCTCATCCCACCAGGAATTATGCCGCAAAATCTCTGCAATGGCGGCCGAGTGCGACGTAACGCCACGTCATAGTAACATTTACGAAGCGGCCATTCCTGTGACGCTACTTACGTAATATTCCTTTAGCAAATCAACAAGCTGACGCGGCGACTATCTCGGACCACCACCACATATAGGGAAAATTGCAGGTGCGTTAAACGGGCTTCTGCACGTTACCGCTGGCTTTGTTTTTAAGCGCTAACACCGCAATATAGCTGCCAAGGACCAGAAAAATGTTTTACTAGAAAAAGCCTATAGCTCGCGTCAGGTTTCGTCATCTTGATGAAAACACACAAAAAAAGAGTTTTGCAACTCGTGTCGAGAACAGAGCCTCAGGTGATCCCGTCGATTCGTACTGTTTTAGCAGGGGCTACATCAAGCTCCTCAAGCGTGTGGTTATTTTAGCATAGAAAAGTATTAATCGTATTACGTACAAGGTAACAAGCTTACAGCAGCAATACCAATTATGCTTGGAATTTTCCCAAGAAAGGCGCGAACAGAAATGTCACGCAAATGTTTTCGTTAGCAGCCACTGGAACTTGGAAAGCCAGTGCAATCCAAGACTAGCGGCATTCCCTTAGGCTGAGGGTTATTTCAATCTTGAATATCGCTGCGTGGTGCTTCGTCGTCCGGCCGCATCGGATAGCAACGCAGGCTCTGGCGCGGATTCTCGGCACAACGTTTCAAGGAATTCCCGCTCTTATCATCCTCAAGAGGTAAGCCGAATCTCTCGTATTTCTGAGCACACAGAATATTCGGTATACTTATTCTGCGGGCGCTTACTTCTTCGCAAGTGTGCTACAGCGTATGTTCTGTTACGTTCCTTGGTTTGAAGCGTGACAGGCGCAGCGACAGCCGTCTTATTTCTCTGCCAAGAAAAAGGGAGTGATGGTTTTAGCCGATAGGTAGCCGAAGTTATTGTTTACATCCTTACCGAGACCCATTAATTTATATTTCGTACAAATGGCTATGTAAGCGATAAGTAGAATGAACTGCACGTCTCCGTTAAGTACGGCACAGCAACTTGCCCCGAGATAACCTATGGACAACGAGCAAGCGAATCTTTGGGCTTTTCTTTAGCTTAGAACATTGCCTATGGCGGCTGCACACAACGCCCGAGATTAATTTTCCGCGTCTGCTACATGCATCGCGCCAGTAATGAACGCATAGCAAATTGTCAGCTATAGTTGCGGCTGCTGCGTGTGGCGCAATTAGGGCCAGCAGCCAGTAACAGAGTTCAGACTGTACAAGTCGAAACAGAGCCCTCTCATTACGGGATTTATACGACAGTTTTTTACGTGCCTTAGTTTTTCGACTCAGTGTATGTGCAGTCTACCGCAAAAGTTTAGGGACCACGTGAGCGTACGTGCCGAGCCGCCTTTCCGCGAAAATTCTGGTTCACCAGGAGTCGTCGAGAGATGCTAGGCTGCAAATGCCTTTTGTTGCTGTCATATTTCGCTCTTTCTTACGCAAGCAGTTCTTTGACAACTGTGGCTACGCGCTTCTCCCTTGAAAGCAGTATCAATAGAACTGATATTGTTGATACTGCCCACGTGCTGCTGGGCTGGTATAAATTATCAGTAGTTAATAAACCCCTAAGAGCTCCTCACAGGATCTAACAGGACAGAGATGAAGTGTTGGAAATTGCTTACATTCATCAGTAATGCCAGTTGTTACTACATAATAATATATTACTCGGACAATGAACACAGTCAGATATACAAGCTCTGACATACTCGCGGTACGGAGAGAGTGTGGTAATGGCGTGGACGGACGAGCCAATCAAGTAGAGGCGGCAAGGGCCTCTTCAATGTATGTCCTCACCTTCACTGGGCAGCGGCGAGGAGAAAACAATCCAGTCACCCTAGTTTGGCATGGTCTGGCCTGGTCCGTAGACATTTGCTATCGGCTGTACAAACCACAAAAAAAAAAAAAAAAAGAATCGCAGCGTGGTTTTTTAGCGAAACGCTTTTGTCTCGTCTTGCTTTCTGGGATGCCTTGATAATCCTGACGTGGTGTTCTTGTTATATTATTCGCGCGCACAGCGTAAGTCTGTGCTCGCCAACTATGACGACAGCAAAGCGTCAAATATAGAGGAAAAGACAGCCGCATTTTACGGAGCTCAGTCGTAAACCGAGCATCCAGATCTACTCTGGCCATTTTTTTTTTCGGCATATGTCGTCGATATCAGCCCACATTCTGCAATCAAATGAACTTCACTTATGTCTGACTTCTATCCGTCTAGACAATGTGCCAAATGTAAAACATATCGGTAGTTAATATTGCTTTGATTTGCCCCAAATAATACTGATCAATAAAACTTTGCATTTGGCATGACTCAAAGCTGATACTACTCTGGCATCGTTTACAAAAGAGCCTTAGACGCAATAGAATCCTTCACGTAATATATGCACTCGTAAACTGGGATAGATAGCGCAAGAACGACACAAGGACGAAGCAGCAACTCAGGACGAGCGCTAACTGTCAACAATTGATTTATTGCAGCTGGTAAGCGTATATATACTCATAGGAAAGCCACTGCAACAGACACACTGAAGGGAAAGAAGAAAGGAAAAGCGGTCGTGTGAGTACTAGCCGAAAAATTCAAGCTCTTTCTTAAATAAATGAGTAGACGGCGTGCTAACACAATCGTCACTTGCTCTAGCTATCTCACCTGCTTCACAATAAATCAATTGTTGAGAGTTAGCGCTCGTCCCCTGTTCCTGCTTCGTCCTTGTGTCATTCTTGCGTTCTGTATTCCCCCTTATGACTGGACTAAAAACACGCCCGAACATCTTCCCTGGTAATATATGCACACCACACGTATTCTGGTTTGTTCCCCATTGCGCTTCGACCAGGGCCACTGATCTAGTTTCAGAACATTTAAAAATTAATCCCCGAATTGAAAGCTTTCACAGTAAAAGAGAAACTTGCCGAGGTGCTGTAGAACGCGCAGTCGCAGAAAGCGTTCGGTTAGCACCCACCGCCGCTGTAGTCACCGCGGGCGTCCTGTAAAGTCGGGATGCCGGATCACAGCAAACGTTGCAGCGCGCTGTTGCACCACTTAAGTTGCAGTGTCACCAGCCAGACTGAGCCGCTCCAAGCGCATTTCAGCCGTCGAAGTCGGTGTCACCGTGCGGTTCCGTATGATGTCCAAGGGCGATAACCGTCGCCGCGCGCACTACGTTTATGTGCGAGTAAAAGCATGCAAGGATAGCCGCCGATCGCTGCTCAATCTCGCCCGCGCGCGAGAGAGGAAAGCCAGGAAGAAGCGCGCAGGCTTTCGCCGAGTGCGAGACACCTAACCATGCGAGGCATCGGGGCGAAGGAAAGGAGAGCAAGCGGCGTTCTATCCCGGCTGCAACTACACATGGGGCGGGGCGGCGCGCGGCCGTATCACAGGGGTGAATCTCTGCATGGCTGCCATTGGCTGTTTTCGAGCAGATGCTCTTTCGACGCTAGCGCTGAGGTCCGCTTCAGTTACAGCCCTAACAGCAGGGCGACACAGAAGCAAAATGGTGGCGCACACGATTGTTTACGTTGTCACGGCAACAGGAACATCAGCCGCTCTGCGCTTCCTCTCCCAAACGTTTTTTGTTCGTTTTGTTTTCATTATGCCAACCCGCTGCGCCCACTTTCCCCCATGCCGCGCGCCTCTTATTCTTTTTTGTTTTGACCTCATGGAGGAAGGAAATTGAGGAGAGGCCCTATCCCCTCTGCGCGCTAGGAGAAAAGTGTGGAGGAAATGACGTAGTAGGTTCTCCTCTTTCTTGTTGTTTTTTTTTTCTTTGCTGTAGCGGCCACGCCTTTCTGGCCACAATGGCGGCTTTGTTTAGGTTCTGTGCGCTCACACGTGTTGCTCCGTAGGTTTCGTACCGTGGCAAAGGCGCCGTGCGGGCAGGTTTGCGTTGGTCTCCATGTTTTGTTGCGCTGTGTTTTCTGGACCGTGCTCTACCGGATGTTGCTGTGGCCAGGTGGGACAGGAGGAACTAAAGTTCGTGAAATGAACGCGCATGCAGCGCTATACGCAATGTACAGCGCCACGGCAATGGCTACGGACGAAGGAATATCCGCGGGAAATGTTGCCCTCTTTCGCGGAATCATGCTAACGTGCTAACGACTCCTTAGTATTGCTGCGGAGCGCGCGGGTCTGAGCAGCACGGTTGCGCGCAGCGCGGCGTGGTTTCGCGAGAAATGTAAGCAAGAGAGGAGAGCTGGCCCGATAGGCGGAGCAACGCCATGAGCAACGCCAACTTTCGGCTTCACTTTAGCTTCACAGAGTGACGTCAAGGCCTTTCCTTAGTTTCCTTCCTCCGTGTTTTACCTGAACGCGGCACATTGTTGTTTTTTATCGCACGCGCTATGGCGCACCACGCGCCAGCTCCCAAGCAATGCGCGCGCTACGCCGTACATTCGCATTGCTTGCGAGCTGGCCCGTGGTGCGCCGTGGGCTATGCGTTGGCACGCACGCAGTCTTGCCCATAGTTACATCAGCATGTGCCGGGACATAAAAAATTTCACTTCCAATACAGCTGATCTTTGGTCTCGCTGTTTGACTTCGTTTCCGAAAACAAAGATTTTTCTTATTAGGTGGTGTGATACACGCTCGAAAAATGAGCAAAAGTGAAAGCTGCATGACATATACAACACTACTAAACACAAACGTTCACAGACGGTGAAATAACAAAAAAGTGCTAGAAAACACGAAGACCGTTTCATGTACACGCACATAAAAAAAACAAGATTTTAATATAACGCCCTCAAGACCGAAATGTAGACGAGCTTCTGATATATGCACTAAGATATTGCACAAAACTGGACGACGTGTATGACATAGTCACGACAACTATAGAAAGGGAAAACTCACTGGTAATGGCAAAAACAATGACACGCAAAACACCTAAAAAGTAGAATGAAATGCTAACCTTGTTTGATTGACAGCGATACTAAAAAAAAAGAGATTACTTATAAACCTGCGCGAAAGTATATGAAATACGTGACACGTTCGTTACTACGGAACAAAATGAAAAACACGTGGCAGAACAAAAATTACATTGTACTAAAAACCTAAATACACTTTATCACATTATTTTGCACTTGGCCACATCTTGAGTAACGGTGGCAAGGGGGAACGGAAGGTAGTTGGCTTTTGCAGCAGCACATACAAAACATTCGTAGAAAGACCTATTCCTCCATAAAGACCAGGCAAAATAGGCCAGAAACTCGACATTTCTTTCGCCCCGAATGCAATGCTTAGCAGTAAAATTACGTCACTTAAGGCACCAAGTCGTACCTAGTGGAAAGAACTGCAAAAATCTGCATCTAGGACACTTGCAATGCTCACACTTTCCAGAAGGAAAAAAAAACCGTATCATGACTACACATGAAGGTTGTTCCCGCGGTTTTCCAATCGGCGATTATTGAGATAATACACTAACACGAACAGTAATTTTCCAGCTGTATGTACGTTTGTAGAACGTGACACACAGAAAAAGCACTGAGGGCGGAATGGAAAGCTGGGCAAATTACCCAAGTTGCAGAATGAGACTTGGCACAAAAAAAAAAAGAAAACACAAGTCATAGACCAGGTAACAATGAGGAGGAACATCTATTTGTCAGCTTTCTCTACCGGCACGAGGGAAGTGTAGCACAATCAAGGCGCAACGATGTCCTGTGGCTCATGGAGCATACACATGGACAGGGCTGTGTTCGTGTACATGCGCATTTTGATGTCCTTGGATCTGCGCGCTCACCTGTTGTCTTTAGGCACCTGGAACAACCTTGCAGGGATTGTTTTTGAGGTATTCGTGCACCACTGCACGATGCACGAGCGGTACGAGTCGTGAAACGGGTGAAACATCGCGGAGCACAAGCACACAACTACCGAGGACCACGAAACTGATGAAACTACAGACGCCGGTCAATGCAAAGCAGAAGAAAAACTAGAAATATGGCAGTGGAACTGTGGAGGTTACAAAAAAAAAACAAGGACTACTACAACAATACATTAACAAGCGATTAATACCTCCGGACATAATTGCGCTACAAGAAACAAACGTAGAACCAAAATTACAAGGCTACACGTGCTACGAAAGTCCGGACGAAGAACGGAAAATGACAGCGATCCTAGTTAGCAAAAGCCTCACGGCCATACAACGCGACAGGATAGCTGACACGGACGTAGAACATGTAATAGTCGAAATAATTCCGAAAAAGAAAAGGGCAGGAGGAAGCATATTTATAGTCAATGTATATAGTTCTCCTAAGCAAAAGAATGCCAAATTTGAAGGGCTATTTAGAGGAGCAAACAAAATCGCAAAAGGAAATGCGCTGGTTATATTAGGCGACTTCAATGCCAGAGAGGAAAGTTGGGGGTACAAGACATCAGAAATAAAAGGTAGGATAGTAGCCGACGCGGCAGATAACACGGGGTGCGAGCTAATCACCGACGCCGAAAACCCGACAAGAACCGGGAACAGCGTAACCGAAGATACCTGCCCAGACCTCACCTTCGTCCTGCGAACAAAACAAGCAGAGTGGGAAAACCTAATGGAAAACCTAGGAAGCGACCACTATATAATAAGAACAGAAATCACGACATCAGATTAAATCAGACGGCAAATAGGCAAAGCCAGAATCACGGATTGGAGAGCCTTCAGAGAGTCGGACAGCGATACGACAAGAGGGGAAATCCAGTCGATATCCGAATGGGGAGAAAACCTCAAAGAACAAGTAAGGAAGTTCACGAAAGAAGTCGAACGCACGCAGCAAACACCGGACGTGGACTCTAGGCTACTCAGACTGTGGGAAGCAAGAAAAGGACTCACGAAGAGGTGGAAGAGGCAGAAATTTAACAGAAAGCTCAAAATAAAAATAGCAGAGATCACAAGGAAAGCGGAGGAGTATGCGGAGTAGCTTGCGAGACAAAACTGGCAGCAGTTCAGTAATTCACTGAACGGGACCTTGAACACAGCAAAGACGTGGAGCATACTCAAAGCCCTACTAGACCCGACCAAAACCACGTCAGAGAATAACAAAGCCATCCATCGACTGGTTCACCAGTATGAAGGGACGAATGAAGAACTGCTAGAAAAAGTACGCAAGAAATGCTTTGGCGACAGCAACCCGGCCGCTTACACAGAAGGATATAAAGGGGAAGAAAACGAAGCATTGGACAGGCCCATAAGTAAGGAAGAAGTTTATGCGGCAATAAGAAGAGCAACAAGAAACACGGCAGCGGGTGCGGACAAAATCAACAACGCACTTATCCGCAACCTCAATGACGAGTTAGTCGAAAAATTAACCGACTACCTCAACAATCACTGGGGAGCGGAAACAGTTCCAGAAGAATGGAAACACGCTGAAATCATCATGATTCCAAAGCCAGGAAAGAAACTCCAAGTAGAGAACCTCAGACCAATCTCTCTCACATCATGCTTGGGCAAGATATACGAGAGAGTGGTTACGAAGAGACTTCAAGACTACATGGACGATAACGAATTATACCCGCACAGCATGTTCGGCTTCAGAGTCAAGCTGTCGACGCAAGACGTGCTGCTGCAGATAAAAGAAGAAATACTCAGCGAAATCCCACGCTACGGAGAAAATATCATCATGGCACTCGACATCAAAGGCGCCTTTGACAATGTCAGTCACGAAGCCATACTAACGGGCCTAGACAACCTGAACTGCGGCAGAAAAACACACGGCTATGTCAAAGCATTCCTGTCGGGCAGAACAGCGACCATCGGGCTAGGAGAGCTAAGATCAGACAAGTTCAGCACTCCAAACAAAGGCACACCGCAAGGGTCAGTTATCTCGCCCATCCTTTTCAACGTGGCAATGATAGGACTGGCCAAACAATTAGAGGAAATTGGGGGTATACGTCATGCGATGTACGCCGACGATATCACCATCTGGGCGCCAAGAGCTCCGCTAGGATACCAAGAACTCAAGTTGCAAGAGGCCGCAGCATGCGTAGAAGCATATGTCAGGGCAAGAGGACTCGCATGCTCAACGGAGAAATCTGAGCTCTTGAGAGCACGCCGGAGACGCAAGGCCAGCGACGAGGCCGAGCCCCTGAAAATCTACCTGGAGGGACACCAGATCCCGGAAGTGACGCAATGCAGAATACTGGGGATGTGGGTGCAAACAAACCAGCGTTGCACATACGCCCTGGCACTAACCAAGACTGCAGTCAACCAAGTGGCCAGAATGATAAACCGGGTGTCGAAAAGAAGATATGGCATGAAGGAGGCAGACACACTCAAGCTGATAAAAAGCCTAGTAGTCAGCAGAGTGGTGTACAGCCTACCGTACTACAACTGTGTCAAAAGCGAAATCCAGCAAATCGATACCATCCTAAGGAAAGCACTCAAGACGGCGCTTCAAATACCCCAAACAGCGTCGACCGAGAAGCTGCTAGCCCTAGGGCTGCACAACAGCTTTGAGGAACTGCAAGAAGCCCAAAGGATCGCACAATTCCAAAGACTACAGCAAACTGAAACCGGTAGAAGACTTCTAGTCAGGTACGGCGGCGAATCAACCCTACGAGAAGTACAAGATAACATGACGATCCCGGACGAGTACCGCAGTACCATCAGGGTAGCACCAATACCCAGAAATATGGACCCGAACCTGCACAAGGCACGCAGGGAGGCGAGGGCAGAGGACGTGCAAAGGACACTGGCCACCCGGAACGAAACGGTGTATGTTGACGCCGCAACATACGCCGGCAAAGGAGAAGGCAATAAGCATAAAGTGGCGACGGTGATTGGCCCGGACCTCAGGGAAATCACCAGCGCGTCAATACGAAACTGCACGGTAGTTGAAGCCGAGGAAGCGGCCGTAGCTCTAGCGGCAGTGGAGGGCTATCGACTAGGCAAATCCCTAACGATTCTAACAGACTCGCAAACAGCATGCCGGAATTACATGAATGGCAGGATCAGCCGCAAAGCGCTGAACATTCTCCGCTCTAACGGCCGACCCACAGACAAGCAAAGGAAACACGCGATAGTTTGGATACCGGGACACATGAGTGTCGAGGGAAATCTGGAGGCAGATAGGATAGCTCGAGGGTACGCAAAAAACCGGGCGTCCAAGAACACTGCCGCCATAGAGGACCCAGAACCGGTAGGCCAAACATACGCTGACACGCTAAACTACTTCAGGGGCACCAGAATGAGATACCCGGCACGAGACAAACAACTCAACAGAGAAGAAGCCGTAATCTGGCGGCAACTACAAACGGGCACATACCCGAACTTATACATTCTAAATAAAATTTACCCTACCCAATATGAGAACACATGCCCCTAATGCGGGGACAAGCCCACGCTATATCATATCACGTGGGCCTGCCAAAAAGCAAAAGAAATAACCATAATAGAAAACCCGAGTGCGGAGCAGTGGGAGAGCATGCTTTCCAGCGACATCCTGAAAGTCCAGCAAGGGCTAGTAAGGCGTGCTCGCACGGCAGCTACCCTCAGTGGGGCCCTGGACTAGGGGCACCAACCCTGCAAATCAAGATGGAAGAAGCCATCTGAAGAACCGATAACTCCATATGTAAATAGAGCAAATAAACGTTTTTCACCACCACCACCATTCCAAGGTGAGGGATATGCGAGGGAGTAACGGGGGAAGGCGACGGGAGAGGAGCTGGGGGGGGGGGGCGGAAGGGCTCAGGCACCTGGATCGGCGCGCGTTCGTGCGACGATCTGCGAGGTCATGCAAGGGAAACGGATTTCCGGGTTCACCCTCTTCATAGATGGCACCAATTACCTCTGCCACTTAAAATCCTTTGATAATTTGAAAGTAGCGACACTCTTTGAACTCTGCCGACGCCGCGCGACCTCCTCGCTTCCTCGCCGCTTGCGCGTTCCCCCGCGGCAACCAGTTTTTCCCCCGTTTTTCTGCACGACGATTGGTCTCCCTGCCTTTGCCCTTGGAAACGCGCGGATCTTCAGTTTTGCTTGTGTTTTTCTTTTTTGTTCGCGCCATTTTCCTCCTGAGCACAGCTAGCTCGGCGTAGCGAACGTTGTACGCTGTTTCCTGCTCTATGCGCTAGCGCTATGCCGGGGCTGTTGCGCATATAACTGCAGCAAGAAGCCTGAAGATGGTTATGCCGTTTTTATGATACCACAAAGAAAGCGTGACGGCTTGCGCAGGAAGCAGTGGCTGCATGTCATTAGCCGAAAGAACTTTGTTCCGGCAAAGAACAGCATTGTTTGCGAGCTGAGGCGTCTTTCTTATAGCTCGTAGCAAAGCATCCCGTAATTCTGCATTTTTTTTTCATTCTTCCAGCCTGCTCACCGGCGTTTTTGTTGCGGTTGTCCTCAGTATGCTTAATATTCTGGGGCGGCTCGATCACCTCGCACGTCACTAACTGCTGTTATTCAGTCGGAAGTGCAGCATTATAGCTTCTGCTTTGCGCCCTGAAAGTATACCCGCGGTATTGCAGGTGATGAGCGTTAGCTAGTCAACATTGAGTTTTTTTAAGTTTTAAGGTGAAAGCCTCTAGATCTGTTTCAAGGTCGAGTTGTAAACTGGAAGTATCACGTGACGCAAGGAAGGACAGAGGTGACCCAAAGCATGCCCACCCCTGTATAGGAGAATGATTACCCAAGTTAATTAATGAATCATTAGTGATTGACATGAGATGGATTAGGGAGCATTAAGGTTGATTGGAGTGTATTAAACAAGATTAAGGGGGATTAGAGTGCATTATGAAGGATTAAGATGCATGAATAAAGATTAAGGTGGGTGGAGGAGGGTTAAGGCGGATTATAGTGGATTAAGGTGAAGGGTTGATGAAAGCGTGTTAGGGCCGATTAGGGTGGATTCGAGTGCATGAACAAGGATTAGGGAGAATTAAGGTGAATAAAGGAAATTAAGGTCGATTAATGGAGATTAAAGTGAAATACAGGTTCATACAGGAGGATTAAGACCGATTAGGGTGGATTAGGGTAGATTAAGGTGGATTAGGGACCATGGAGCTCGATTAGGTTTGAAAGAGGTGGATTAGGGTGTCTTAAGGTAGATTGGGACTATTAAGTAGGATTAGGTTGAATTAAGGTGCATGAATAAGGATTAGGGTGGATGAAGGAGGATTAAGGCGGATTGTGATGGATTCGTGTTGATAAAGGAGGATTAAGACCTTATAGGGTAGGTTAAGGTGAATTAGGGGCGATGTAGGTGGATTAGGTTGTTTTATAGTGGATTGGGAGTATTAAGCTGGATTAAGGTGGATGAAGGAGCATTAAGGTGATTAGGGTGGAGTAAGGTGAATTAGAGTTCATTGAGTATTAAGACCGATTAGTCTACCATAATCCTCCAAATGCACATTAATCAACCGAATCCACATTCATGGACCTTAATCCTCCTTCATTCACTTTAATCCACCATAATTCACGAAAGTCCTCCTTAATGCCCCCTAATACACCTTCATCGACCTTAATCTACTCTAACCCTCCTTAATGCACTTTAATCCTCCTTAATCAACCCTAATGCTTCCTCATTCACTTCCATCCACCGTAATCCATTATAATCGCCCTTAATTCACCCTAATCCAGCCGAATTCACATTCATCTACCTTAGTCCACCCTAATTCTCGTTAATCCACCCGAATCCTCCTTCATTCACTTTAATTCACCCTAGCCCACCATAATCCTCCGTAATGCACCCTAATCGTTCTTAATCTACCCTTATCCTTCATGCACTTTAATCCACCCTAATCCACTATAATTGTCCTTAATGCACCTCAACGCACCTTCATGCACCCTAATCTACCTTCATCGACCTTAATCCAACCTAGTCCTCCTTCATGCACCTTAATGCACCTTCATCGACTTTAATCCACTTTAATCCTGCTTAATACACCCGAATTCATCTGAATCCAAGCACTAATGAATCAGTACTTTGCTAATCATTAATCATCTCTTATACGCGGCTGCACATGCTTTGGTTCACTTCCCACCTTCCTTCGGTTACGTGATATTTTCTGTAGCTCACAACGGGACCTTGAAACAGAGGTCTAAGGCTTTCGCTTAATAAGCAACACACAAAGGGATGTGTCACAAGCAATACTAGAATAGACGCACGAAGTAAACCATGTGATCATGTGGCAGAAAAATTGTCTGAAGCATAGAACTCGCCTCAAAGCTCTCTTTACATCAGTATACCCCGTTCATACGGCTCTAAGACAAATTCAACCTCCTCATAAACGTTCCCTCCAGCATTGTCGATGCTGTTATTATCATTTCTTAAAATTTTCAACCCCACTGGGGCTCGCAACTGGCCCAAAATGACACGCCTCCATAGAATCCTGCGGCCCGTCCGCTGGAGCCCAGGAGCAAAAAGCGTGCCGTGCGCAGCCGGCGGGCGAGGAGAATCGAGGAGGAAACCGCCGTGAGGAGGAGAGTGTCACTACATTTAAATTGTCAAGGGGTTTTAGTGCCACTGAAGCCGCGGAGTTTCCCACCGCGGGCCATATCTTGAGCTTGATTTGTGTCGGTGGCACTTAGCTTTTGGTGTGCTGTATGTTCTCGGCGCTCACTTTGCGTTGAAGCGACAGAGCACGAATGTGACTTCCCTCGCTGCTGCTGCCGCGTTACCTCACGCCAGCGTTTCGACAGCCAGTTTCCGCGCTGATCGAGTGAGATGTGCTTACTTGAGCACGTGACACCGTGCTAGTTAACGTAGTTAGTATGCCTGCATGTGTCTGCAACTTTATACAACCGAGAAAACTACTAATTTGCTATCGCAGTGGATTCTTTGCCTTTCTGGCGCAACGGTGACTTTTTTTCGGCTTTCCCAACACGGAATAAGCCTCTGTTTTACCTAGTTTCATTGCCTCAGTGCATATTGTGGAGACTTGCAGAGGATTTTCGTGCACTAGAACGAACGGCGCCGCAGACTTTCATGCTTCTTTAACATACCGCTGCATTTTTTATATCCTACGCCGACTAATTTAGGAGGCTGTGTAGCTGCTCTTGCTTTACAGCGCAGCTCTTAGGCCCACGTTCCAGCAGTGAGCACCACAGAGAATGATGAATAAGCAAACCGTAATGTGATATGAAAGATGCAAGCTGCTTTCATGCGCACCCACACCCAAGCTTTCGATGCGTCCTCGTAACTCGCCTCAGCTGGACCAGTCTACTACTATTCTACTATCGTCCGCTCGCGCTAGAAGTCGCTCGAGCTTGTTTGGTTTGCTTGGTTAGGTCTCGTTGCCGCTTGTTTCGATTATCATGGTTCGCGATTGTTTTGTAAGCTGACTGTGTGCACGACGCGAACTGTTTAGTACTTTCTGAAAACCACGTGGCTCCAGCGATTACAATGGAACCTTCGACGAGTCGTGTATAAGATCCGGCGCGCTTGACCCGCACATGATTTTCTACGTTCGCCGATTTGACAACATGCCTCTCTCAAACTCTGCCTCAATATATCACGAAATAACTCTATAGAGCTCCATTTTAATTTCGAGTTATGCAGTACCGTAATCGTCGACGAAATGTTTTTTCAAGCGGCGCCCTTCTTCAGGATAGAGCTCAGTCTCGTGCAATATCCGTGTCAAGGAAGGTCGAAGAGAGCAGACTCATGTCGCAAGGGCTCCGCGCAGTTTCGTAGCTTTCGACGTTGCAAATCCATCGGGCCACCAAATCTTTTGGCACGATCGACGAAGATAAGCATCAAGACCATGAGGACACCTAATTCAGCCCGGTAGACCCTCTTTTTGGACTTTTATCGGGTTTGGAAGTCATGACCTCATGGCCGGGGAGCTAAGGCTAACGCGAGGCTTAGCGGACCCCACCCCGAGCGGGCGCCCTGTCAAGCCGAAGGCCTTCGGGGAAGACAGGAATGGCATCTCGGGCACCAAACAACCTTGTCGCAAATAATTTTGGAGCTGGCCCAGCCCAGGATCAGGCGGAAACTCAAGAGATGGAGGCCGCGCCGGCGACCACGAGTTCCGGCACGCAGGGAGCGGGGAACGGCCCCGAAGGAGCCATGGAAGACGCAAGCATGCAACAGGACGTCAGCGACGACGAGAGCCTGGTGCGAGACGAAGAAACAAATCGGCAGATATACCATACCAGACGATAAAAGAAAAGAAAAGCACGCTGCTAAGCGCGACGCCATTTTGAAGCCAGAGGGGCCCCAAGCGATGAAGAACAATGGCAAGATGGCGCCGGCAGACGCAGGTGCCGGCGGGATGACACAATTCGGCGGAGGGCGCATGCCGGCTCAAGGAGTTAAAGCAGAAGCACAGCGGCAGCCGAAGCAAAAGCTACCACCGCTCCCGACGGACGACGCCAAGATCATTATCCGGCCCCGTGGAAGACTCAAAGTTCACGCAATGAAGCCGTATCAAGCCACGTGTGCCGTCGTGGAAGCATGTGGAGGAAGAATCAAGGAGGAGGTTTTTTTGGCCAGGCTCCGACCCGGCTCGAACATAATGATCGCGAGCACCTCCGAAGAAGAAGCAACAAACGAAATACGCAAGATCAAGCACTTTCCCTTTGGAGGAACGAGCTACTCAGTACAGGCCTACGTGGTCATGCCAGGCGACGTCAAGCGCGCGGTAATTCACGGATTGCCAGCGGGCATGCCATCGGAAGTACTGGAATCGAAGCTAAGACTACGTACGCAAGGAGTCGAGATCTTGGCAGCACGAAGTATGGGCAAGACCGAGACAGCACTCATCACCTTCGACGGTCCAAATATTCCGAAGTGGGTCATCTTAGGCGCCGGCGAGTACAAGACCTACCCATACAGGCCAACGAGACAATGCTGTTATGTATGCGGCCTGCATGGACGCCGATCGGACGTATGCCCAATGCCCGAGGCGGGAACCTGCCGAAGCTGCGGAATCAGCAATCCCATCGACGGACACCAATGCCAACCGAAAGGAATGGTATGCGGAGGCGAACATGTGACCGGCACCAGAGATTGCAGGATGCGGCTCAAGACCGCTGAGGAGCTACGCGGGCACCCGCCGCCGGGCAACCATGGCCAGTAGCAGCAGCAGCGACGGGGCCGGAGGCGGAGACGCCGACCGAGATGGTTCAGCTCAGACGGTGATGAGTCAGTCCCGGAGCCGAGGTGGCAGCCAGGCCGGAGCCTGGAACCAGTCACGGAGCAGGAGCAGGAGCCGGGGACGAAGCCGCCGCCAAGGCGGAGGCAGCCCCAGAGATCAGTCCTTTCCACTCCTGGGAAAGCAAAACAACCAAGGGCTGCCGAAACAAGAACAACAGCAGAAGAAAGGCGGAGTCAAGGTGAGCTGGGGAACGGGCTCTCCCAAATCACTGTTTCCGCACTCGGGACAATCGAGTAATGACACGAAACTAATAGAGGAAAACAAGGCGCTCAAAAGGGAGCTAGAACTAAGCCGAGAGGAAACCAGACAACTAAAGAAAAGAATCGATGATTTAATAAGAGAGTTACAGGCACAAACAAAGGGCAGCCCACCCATATCGCCACCCAGCCCCGTGCCCGAACCACAGATACAACAAACACAGTCAGGGGAAAAGAGCCTAGAATAAAAGATGGAAAGCTTTATGCACACCATGCAGGAGCAGATTGCACAGATGCAACAAAAAATGGCGCTGTAGGAACAGACTTTTCGCAGCTACATAAAAATCAAAACACCCAGAAAATCACGAGCGAAGCCAGGGACAGGCTTTATCACGAAAGAAGATTCGGATCCGAAAGCCAAAACAACAACAATAACAATAAAACATTGCCGGACAAAACACACTAAGCGTATGGCAATGGAACTGCAGGGGATACCGGCGCAAGCAGGGACTCCTGCAGCTGTACATAAACACACGAACCGCACCACCAGACATCATCATGTTGCAAGAGACAAATGTCACGCCAATACTCAGGAGATATATATGCCAGGAGAAGGGCCGCAAGGCGACACTAATTAGAAAAAAACTAGTAATAATAGCAGATTGCGAAATACCAGATACCGGAATAGAACACGTGATAACTGAGGTGATACCGAAGAAAAAGCATAATGCAAAAAGCGCGTTCATAGTAAATTTATACAGCCCGCCCAGACAATAAGATAGCAACTTTAGCAAACTTTTCGTGGGGGCAGGCAGTTTAGCGAAATCCAACACCCTTTTTATAGCGGGGGACTTTAACGCCAGGGACCCCGGCTGGGGGTATAAGAAAGGAGAAAGGAAGGGGCAACTAGTTAGCATGGCCGCGGAGGACACAAAGTGCACCCTCATAACGGACGAAAATCGGCCAACGCGTCTAGGCAACAGCGTTAGCCCAGATACCTGCCCCGACCTAATGTACGTTAAAGGAGCAAAACAGGTCGAATAGGAAAACTTGCTGGAGAACCTAGGCAGCGATCATTACGTACTGAAGATAACTATAGAAGCCGAGAACATCAAGAGGAAGATTGGCACAGCCCACATAACGGACTGGGGCGCCTTTCGCAACAACAGTAAACACATGAAGGGGGAAATTACTTCAATGGAAGAAGAAGAAGAACAAAACTTTATTCGTAGAAAGAAGAATGGTGCCAACAGCTACAGCAACTACAAAAACAATACACGCAAGAAATATACAGAACGGATCAAACACTGGAAGTGGACCCGCGGTTACTCAACTTATGGGAGGCGAGACGCGGGCTCACCAAGAGATGGAAAAAACAGAGGCTAAATAAGAAGCTAAAGAAGAAGATTGCTGAAGTTACCCAGAAGGCAGAGGAATGCGCAGCGCCATTGGCAAGACAATGCTGACAGCAGTTTAGCAGCTCACTAAACGGCACGCTCAGCACAGCCAAAACGTGGCGAATACTCAAGGCACCCATGGACCCAACCAAAACCAAATCTACCAGCAACAAGGCACTTCAAAAGCTCGTCCACCAATATGAGGGACAAGAAGACGAATTATTAGAGGAACATCGAATCAAATGTTATGGCCGGGACAAGCAGCAAGAATACGAAGGGTACTACCAGGGAACGCAGAACCCGGAACTCGACAAGCCAATTACAAGAGAAGAGGTGTATGCCGTCATCGGAGCAGTCACGAAAAACACGGCAGCAGGTGCCGATAAAATTAAGAACTCCTTGATCCCCAACCTCGGCTCTGAAGCGGTGGCCCAACTCACGGACTATCTCAATACGCAGTGGGAAGCGGGCACGGTACCAAAAGAATGGAAGCACGCGGAAGTGGTCACGATACCCAAACCCGGGAAGAAGCTACAGATAAAAAACTTGCGGCCCATCTCGCTCACCTCGTGTCTCGGCAAGCTTTACAAAAGAGTGGTCACCAGAATACAGCGACACCTAGAAGACAACGAACTGTACCCTCACAGCATGTTTGGCTTCCGGGTGAACCTGTCAACACAGGATGTATTGCTACAAATAATGGAAGAGATCCTCAAGAAGATCCCCAAAGCCGGCGAAAACATCATCATTGCCCTAGACCTCAAAGGGGCTTTTGACAATGTCAGCCACGGAGCCATCATGGAACGGCTAAACAAGACCAACTGCGGCAAGAGAGTCCACGATTACGTGCGGTCATACTTGTCAAAGCGCACGGCGACAGTAGGACTCGGAACCCCACGGCGTGATACCTTTGACAAGCCTAACAAGGGTACACCATAGGGCTCGGTCATTTCCCCAATTCTCTTTAACATCGCGATGATCGGGCTAGCCCAGAAACTGAACGAGATCGAGGGCATCCAGCACGCCATGTATGCGGATGACATTACGGTCTGGGTAAATCGGGGATCATTGGGCCAAAAAGAAGAAAAGCTTCAGCAGGCGGCAACATGCGTCGAACAATTCGTCAAGGAGAGAGGCCTCGCGTGCTGAACCGAGAAATGAGAAACTCTGAGGATTGGAAGGAAACCAAGGAAAAAATGGAAGTGTATATGGAAGGCCAAGTCATACCAGAGAAGGACATAATACGCATCCGCGGCATGTGGATCCGGAGCAGCAAACGGTGCGGACACACGCTAGGCCTGCTCAAGCAATCGACGGAGCAAGTCAGCAGGATGATCACGAGAGTGTCGCAAAGACGGAGCGGCATGAAGGAGGGGGACACGATCAAGCTGGTCAGGAGCCTGGTGGTCAGCAGGGTCACGTACTCACTCCCGTACCAGAACATGACGCATAAAGAGAGAGAACAAACCGAGACTATCATCAGGAAAGCGTACAAGACGGCATTGCATCTGCCCAGACGCACGTCGAACGACAAGCTACTCAAGCTAGGCATCCACAACACATTTGAAGAGCTCAAGGTGGCACAACTGGGTGCGCAGCCGCGCAGGCTACAGCAGTCAACCACCGGTAGGATACTCCTTAAAAGATTAAGCTATGAAAAGATAGAAGCAACGAAGGATAGGATGGCTAACATACCAGACTCTTTTCGCCAGACACTGAAATGGACCCGAATCTGCATGCGGCCGAAAGACATGTGCGAGTAGAATACGTAGAAAAATACCTGGCCACTAAAAACAATGTGGTATACACGGATACAGCCCTATACCCGTGGGACGATAACACCAAAGAACATAAAGTTGCGGCAGTGACCGTGGATCACATGGGAGAGCTGATAAGCAGCGCAATCCTAAGGAGCTGTGCGGTAACAGAGGGGGAAGAAGCAGCTGTGGCTCTAGCAGCGGCAGAGGGTTACCGTAGAAACATATCCTTGAGAATGCTCACAGGCTCCAAAGAAGCATGCAGAAATTACACGGCATGTAGAATCAACAACGGGGCGCGGCGAATCCTCCTCGAGGCAGGGCTTCCGAACGAAAACATACTGCATACGATTTTCCGGGTGCCGGGTCCCACCGGAAAGAGGGTAACCATAGGGCTGACAGTCTAGCTCGCGAGCTCACATACCGAGTGGGACAGTCAATGGACCCGGATGCCACTATGACGGTGGAACCAACGTACGCGGAAATACTAAACCATCACCGAGGCAAAAGGATAATATATCCACCACCCCACCCATCTTTAACACAACACGAAGCAGTCGGCTGGCGAAGGCTGCAGACAGGAACATCCTCCAATCTACACATCCTACATAAAATGTTTCCCAGTCAATACAAGGACACGTGCCCATGATGTGGGGCCATCCCAACACTATATCACAACACATGGGAGTGCAGAAATAACTTCTTTCCACAAAGGAAAAAAAACCCAGTGCGGAACAGTGGGAGCGCCTGCTCACCGGCGACGTGCTCACAGTCCAAAAAGGATTGGTGCAACACGCTCTCAAAGTGGCCAGGCTATGCGGTGCTTTGTAATAGGGGCGCCGAACACTCAAGAGGACGGAGACTTCAGTAAAACATGAAGACCTCTGTTAGCCGCTGAAATCTGTAAATAGAGCAGTAGTTTTTCCTTCCTTCCTTCCTTCCTTCCGTGTCAAGAATGCACTAAACGAAGTGATTTCCCCCAACCAAATTTCCCATATCAAATTTAAAATGCAGGTAAATGTGTGATACCAAATGCAGAAAAATAAAACCTACAGATTATATGTACCGGTTTTTTGTTGACGTATCCATAATTGAAGCGGGATTTCTTTGAATCCTGTAATCTTCTGTTTTCTCAGAGCATTACATACGGACAATATGCACACATTGCACTCTATGTTTGCATTATGCTGTCCATGTCTAATGTCGCTGGGGAAACATTAATTATGCAATACCAACTACCCTAACGCTCAACCGTCGTATCGTCTGAGTAACTCTACTTGCGTCTATTCTGCACCAGCACCGCCAACAAAACAGCCGCACGGAAGGCTGATTACGACCGTGTTTGCCATCCATCAAAAGTATGCAGATCTAACGCACTTGCTATATTATATTTCCAGCGAAGTTTAGCAATATGGTTAATTAAATATTATATAAATAAATCAAATGCGCACATTCCTGTTTATTTTCAACCTATATGGGTTCTGTAATCTGATGCAATGTTTACGCTTATTTAGCGCGCATGTCACGACATTAATTTTGTGCAATGTTTACGATTATAAAGTACACTGTTCGCAAGGTGTGTGCGAACATGCAGACATGAGTTCTGGGGAATGTAAACTCTGGGACGTCGACATAGCGATTTCTAGACCACGAAGGCGATGTACGATACTCGTGGAAGAAAGAGCAGTAGTTAGGGGTGTATAGGGGCGCAAAGAAGTAGGGCACATTATTGAAGTATGTCTAAAAATTCTATGACATTGTCAATATGGTGCATACCTTATGGCCCATGTATCAAGAGGTTAAGAAAAAATATTGACCGCCACTTGACTGCTGTGAAGAAGGGTGCAAACGAAGCTCGGGATCCGCGGCTCTTCGTTGTCGGAACGCCTCGGCCCAGCGCTACCTCACGACGAGGTTGGCACGTCGACGACGAGCCCTTTCTCGCGCGACTTCCCGGCAGCGTTCATCAAACGCCACCTGTTCTTCATCCGAAGGCACTACGCATGGCCCGCTGATGATCCTTCTACGCAGCCTGCTCTTCGGCCAAACGAATAAAACGGGGCCTTCCCATCTGATTGCTGGGCCTGAACTGGCAGGAAATGGCGGGCACGAGCCGAGCGAACACGCGATCACACCCTTTCGCTGGTCCTCCTCCGGAGGGAGGGGACGCCTGTGATTGGCTCACATCTTGCGATGTGTCTACTTCTTCAGGAATATAAAACACCGCTTTATAGGGCCCGTATGATGAACCGACAGTGGCTGAGAAGGAAGAAGTCATGTACGTACGATACAGACCGACACTAGCTGAGCGTATGCTCCAAATGTAGAGATGGAGAGAAATCAGTTTTTAGCGTTTTGAGATGTATATCGACTGTGGAAAAATACTAGTTTTGTAGGGAAACTTCAATTGTGTTTGTCGTGCGGTAGACGGTGTAACATGTTTGCGAGTGTGAGATAAGGAGGTCTTGAATAGAGCAGTTCACAACGTCAAATTAGAAGATATCGGAAGTGTTGCAATAAATCGAAGGCGTCTGCAACTCGCACATCTTCAAGGCGGTAGCCATGCACGACTAGCGACGCTGTACGTGTTGCTTGACCTTGGGCCACTATGCACATTGGGCGAGGTTAAGCCAGTTTGTTTCAGTGACCACTGTGTAGTTATTACCACATTAAAAAAAAGAAAACTAAAGTACCTAAAGTGGGAACCTTGGAAACTTAATACGAAATCGCTGGAGGATGAGGGTTTCGTTAAGGATGTAGATGAGAAGCTACAGAAGATACTCTCAGTGCAACCTTTAAGCGTTGGTGTAGAGGGGGAGGATGTTAAGCAAGAAGTAAAAATGAAAGCCAACGAGAGAAGTAACACATTGCGGTATGAAGACAAACGAAACGAAACGCTGCTTTGAGAGCAACTTGAGTTTCTTACGGATATAGAATGCTCCTTACCAGGTACTTACACCAATGAATAAACAAGCATAAATATTCAGTTCTAAAAATTGATGCAGAACAGTACATAGCGGCAGTTATACGGGCACGGGCCGAGAAGCTGAGGGTTCGGGAAATGCCTACGAAACGTGCGTTATCGCACTAAAGAACGATGCGTTTATAATAAGGAAATGCGACAAATAAGGAGTGCGAATGACGGTTCGACGGACGGCATTGTTATCGAGCGCGTCGTCGCGGATCATTTGAAAGAATTGCTCGGTAAACAGCATACCGTTATAGGGGGCTTTAAAGCAGAATTTCTGTTAGTGCCAAAGCTGAATGAAGAAGAACGCATCTGTACCAGCCGGTTTCCGTGAAAGAAATGGACGACGCAATAGATGCACTACCTGTTGGCAAGGCCCCTGGCCTTGACGGCCTATGAGTAGCGTGTTTTAAAACATTCAAAACAATAACAGCCCAAATTCTGCTCAGTTATCATCAAATCGTATCGGCAAAAACGTAAACCACTGTCCTTCACAACTTCGCACATCGTTCTCATCCCAAAAACTGAGACACTTGAAAAACGCCCGTCAGTGGGGTCTTATCATCCGATAAACCTTACCAACGTAGACTGTATGATATTTATCAAGATGTTGGCCAAACGATTGCCAGCTGTGATAATGAGGCTGGCTGGCCTGAATCAGACCTGTGGTATAAAGGGTCGAAGCATCGCCACAAACTTACACGTAGCTCGAAGTGTGCTAGTGTGTTATCATGTTTTTGATGACCGAGTGGCTATGACGCAACAAGATCGCTCTAAAGCATTCGACTATGTTTCCCACGATGTTTTCTTCGCCGCATTATATATTTCCAACGCAGGAAGCGTAATAACAGACGCTCTCAGGATGGTGTATGCTATCTCCTTAACACGGGTCATTGTAAACGGGGACCTGACTGACAGTTTGCAGTTGTAGTGTTCTGTTAGGCAGGGATTTCCGCTGTCTCACCTGATGTACGCGCCCTACACTGAGCCTTTTTGCAAGGTCATATAGAATTATTAGAGGATAGCTGGCTTCAGGTTACAGTCCGCACATGTGAAAGTTTTGGCGTATGCCGATGACATCACCATATTTTATTGAAATGGAGATAGTATTTATGAGGCCGTGGCAGTAGGTGAAACCTTCTGCAAATAGACCAGGGCACAAATAACTAGGGAGAACAGTTATAGACTCTGGCATGGTGAATGGAATGAAACGCCAGACTGCTTCTCTTGACTTTGGTGGTCAACCCCCGCAACAACGTGTCTAGACATGCCTCTCGACTCTTATCGCCACCCGGAGCCGTACTGGAATGAAAAAGCGGCGAGAGTACAGGAAAAAACTAAATCGTGGCAAGGGCGGCAGCTGTCAATGTTCTCGCGTGCCACAGTCTGTAACCTATATCTGACCTTCAAGATATGGTATGTCATGAATGTGCTGTGTGCTTCGCCGATCGACAAAAAAAGGCCATGTCTTCAGTTTTCATATGGGCGTCAACTTGAGGAAAGAACCAGTGAAACAAACTTGTTCTTGCCCGTAAAAAAGGGAGGCCTTGGCTTGGCACGTTTATTTATGCGACAAGTCGTGTTGCGCTTTATTTATCTTCGCGATCAGAATTTTTTCCTTGGCACACTCCTGCAAGTGTTTTTATATCGTCAGCTTCCAGGATTTGTATGCATGTGTGAAGCAATGCATCGTACCGTTAAAGGTTATCTACGACTAGTCGTACTTGCGTACAGAATGTTGGATGTGCAGTTTTGAATGCAGTATCTCGCCAATACTACTAGGAAAAAAACTTTATCAGGACCTAGTGGACACTATGCTGCCTGTACCGATTTACCGTATGTGAAACCGTGGAGGCCCAGGTGATGTCATCGAAAGGATTTAAAAGAATGGTAGTACACCCTTCAGTTCCAACGTTTTTTCTTTAAACTACGCACTAATCTATTATCAGTTAAAACATTGACGCGTAACAAAGCCATTTTTTACCCGAGGTCAATTAACTGCTTCTTATGCAAGAAACCTGAAGTGATAGAGCATGCATTTCTAAATAGCTTGCATCGCATATTTTTCTAGGGTGCGATACAAAGGACGTTAAAGAAAGAGCTGCCTTTAGATCCACATGGATTAAGATTCTTAACGGTAGAAGCAAAAGTTTTTCCGTATGACGCTAAAATACTCCTGGGCCTCCACAATTAGTGGAAAACTCTAACGCAGTTAAACAATGCTGATGTCCAAGTGCGACCTGCGCACGATCACTTCATTGAAGGTGTAGTATGGCTCAGTGATGTTCATCGGGCACTCCCTGAACAGCCAACATGGATTCACATGCTGCATAAATAGGCAGCACTTAAAAAATGTTAATATCATGCCAGCAATATCCTTTGTGGCATGTTTTATCTTTTGTGTATTGTTTGTGTATAATCGCAAAGTCGGCAATGAAGAAAAAGACAGTGGCCGAATCGGTTAGCATGGTGGTCTCGCAAGCCGGAGGTCGGTGGTTCGAATCCGCAGCCCGAAAAGCAATTGTAATTTTGTTGCGGCTTGAGTTTTCTTGAATGGCAACGCCGATGGCGAATAGGGTGGGGCAGTACAAGCTTCGCTTAAAAAAGCCGTGTCTCTTCTGCAGTTGCACCTGAAACGCCTTAGCAAATTGTTGCTTATGTTTGGCGCTCGACATTTGTACTTCCGAAGATATCCGCAAAAATCCTGATTATGATTGGGATATGTGTAGGGCCATCTCGTGCAAGCAAACTAGTGTTCAAAGAAGAGTCCCACAGGCGTCAAATGAATACTTGAAGATGGACAATTATTATTCCTTCCGACCGACATATCGAGACTGTTTTCAAACGCGGGAGCCATGTGGGATATCTGGCATCTGCAATCATTGAATGCAGTATGTGGGACATTTTTTTTTATATTGAACATTCGAAGGGCGTCTACGTCACGCTTTTCGCTTTTGCTATTTCTTAGGTAAGGTCCTCGAACTCACGCAGCCCTAGAAAAATTACTACCACGTCTCCGAGCGTGCTTTTGCATTTATTAAAACAGCATCTGCTACGAATGAGTTTAGGTTTCGTTTCCCAGGAGACCTATGGCTCATACCCTACATAGACACGTGGAATCAGAACGTTGTGGCGCTCTGACATTCTCTGGCAGGGTCGGTCGCCTGCTATGCTCCCACTCGTCGAGTGGCCTACCCATGAAGAAAAACATATAAGATAGCCGTCTGATCTGATTGAGGCCACGTCGCTCAGGTTCGCCACTTTTTGCGCAGGTGGTGACATTCCTAGGTACTTCGCCGTAGACACTAGTTTGGTACTTTAATTTTGCTAGAGGAGGAGATAACAGACGGGAGGGATGTGGGCGGGAGTTTAATGCGACTGCAGTACACTCTTAAGCAAAATTAAACCCTTTGGAACGTATCTCGCAACACAATAATCATATCTCTTGTCCGCATTTACTTTCTTTAACGCTGCGAGCCAGGTACTTCCAAGTCACGAAAAGCATGCGTGTTGTCAGCACGACAGAAAATTCTCGACAGGAAAGTAGCGAGCGCAGCGTTTTAAAGAAAGGAAACACAATCAACATGGATGACCAATATTGATGTGTGGCAAGATACGACCGAAAGGGTGTACATTTGTTGAGTCTAGTCGCATTTAACTCCCACCCGCATCGCTCCCTTGTCATCTGCTACAACACCCGATCTTGACGCTCACACTTCATTTGCCTCATGTCAGTGTGTATAAAGGTTTGTAGCTTGCCCCTGCACCGCTTCAGGCACTCCCGCATTATGTTCTCAGAAGACCATCCTGTTTGGTAAATGTTCACAGCACATGCTGGTTACATTGCAATACGCACAAGCTACTCCCATGAATACTATATCCACCATATGTCTCCGTCACAGGGGTAGCGAACCAGCGATCGCGGATATCTATTCACCTATCATTCTCTGGAATTTTCGTGTGCATATCGTGGCAAAGCGTTTCTTCGAAGAAAAAAAACCCAGTGCCCTTCCATTCTGTGAAAGATAACCAGCGAAGCGATGTACGTGGGCCCCTTAATGGTGAACTGCACTTCCGCGGCCGGGTGGCCCGATATTTCACTGTCTTCGGGATCGGCCCACGTGTTTAACGCCTGCATCCCCTGCGCCGCGAGGCGGGCCGGCACTGCACTATCTTTGTGATTGGCTCACGTATTGGGAGGGTTTAACGTCTGCTTCACTTGCGTCGCGGCTCGGCCCGGTATTGTACTATCTTCGGGAATGGAACACGTATGGGGAGGGCCTAGTGCCTGCCTTACCTCAGCACCGCAGGGGCGTCTGCGTCAGCAGGCATTAGGTGTGTTGCTGCACCACGTACCGACAAAGGAGTGTTGGACCCTCCCGCATGTAGGTGGTACACGGCTTAGCCGAGTCTAGGGAAAGGGGGATCCTTAGAGGTTGAGCTGATGCCGGGTATTCGGACCTTTAAGGCCCCCCTGGAGGAGGCAACACACCTCTTCTGCCTCTGCTTCACATAGACGGCACGTCCAGACTGACTTACCTGGAGAAAATAGCCAGTCACCTTTTCCTGTTCGCCTCTTGAGGATTTTTGCTTTCACTCTCACTTTTCCAGCATTCCTGTCTTCTATTTTCTGCGTGGCAAGGGCTAACCATGTGTATTATATCCAGGCCATGAAAAATTTCGCTTGTCAAAGCGTTGGCTCCCGCTTTTGCCTTGTGCTCGTTTTACTCATATGCAGTCCTGGGTGTATGTGTATATATATATATATATATATATATATATATATGTTTATAGCGAGAATAGAGCGCTAGCGTAGGCAGAGTCGAATATTCTAATCCTGTGACATCCCTAGGTTGGGTTGCGAGGTGGGAAGCGGGCATTAATGGCGCATATGGCTTCTAGTTTTCCCCCACTTGCTGATCGCATACTGAGAGAGAGAGAAAAACTTTATTGATGCTATCGAGGGGTTTAGCGGTGAGCCGTCTTGCGCCTGCTGCCTGGCTCTTCAGCACGGGTGTGCCCCTATTCCAGGGCTCCACTGAGCCTGACCACTTCGCACGCGTGCTGCACTATTGCCCTTTGTGCGGTGAGCTCGCTGCTGGTGAGCAGGCCCTCCCATTGCTCCGCACTCGGGTTTTTATGTTTATGGAATGTGTAGTTATGCTTACATTCCCATGTTATGTGGTAAAAAGTTGGTATTTCTCCGCACCATGGGCAGGAGTTTCTGTATTCTGTCGGGTACATTTTACTTAGTATGTGTAGATTATAGAAAGTTCCGGTTTGTAGCCTTCTCCAGTCGGCTGCTTCCTGTTGTGTAAGTAGTGTGTGTGGCGGAGGATATTTGATTCTCTGCCCTCTATAGTAGTTTAATATTTCCGCACACGTCGGCTCCACTGTTGTAGGGTTCTCGAGAGGCTCTATCTAAAAAACCCTTAAAATTTTCTTGAAACCAAATTAAACATTTTCTATGTGCCCTTCATTGCATAGTCAACATGAATCCAAGACAGTGCGTGCATTATCACCATATGCTGTCGCAATATGTCTGACTGAAGCAATCGGCTCTGGTTACAAAGTAACTAAGATGGGAAGCGGTGAACTTCTGGAAGGGCGTGATAAGCTTCAGTACAACAAACAGAGAAATATTGTTTCGTTTGGTACCACTGCAGTATCTGTGGGTCCCCACAGGTCAATGAACACTGTGCGCAGTGGCATTTCCGATGATGGCCTTATTGAACTCAGTGAAAGCGAGCTGTTGGATATATGGCAAGAGCAGAATGTAGTAAAGGTGCAACAAATTCAGGCATCACGACAAGAGAATTCTAACCAAGCACGTAATAAAAACATTTGGAACAAGTGAACTCCATAACTCAATAGACACCCTATGTTGTAAACTTCGCGTACGACCGTACATTCTCAATCCGCACCGATGCTTCACGTGTCAGCGTTTTGGCCGTGGGTCTCAGAGCTGCCAAAGGCATGCTACTTGGGCAAAGTATGCATATATATAGCACGCCTCAGACATCTGTACTTTCACAAAACACTGTGCTAACTATGACGGAGATCGCTCTGCTTATTCGCCATCGTTCCCGTCATACAAGAAAGAAAAAGAAATAATTCAACTCAAGGTCAAACTAAATATTTTCTTCCCAGCAGCGCGCAAGCGTTTTTCTGTTCACAATCAATCGAGTCCCTCCTACAGTCATGTCCATTGCCGAGGTCAGACAGGCCATCTTCGCGCTCAACCGCAAGTCTGCGCCGGGTCCGGACGCAGTAACCAACAGAATGTTGAGAAACCTCGACGACACGTCGATTGTCTTTCTGACCGACAAGATAAACGAGTCCTTGGAAAAGCGGCATTGTACCTGCAGAATGGAAGACGCCCGGCACGGTGCTCATTCCCAAGCCCGGCAAGGCCCGGTACTTCGAGAACTTGAGGCCGATTTTTCTGACCTGCGTCGGCAAGGTCATGGAACACGTCGTCCTCAACAGGCTTAACGGTACCTCGAATACAACGAGGTTTACACGTACAACATGACCGGCTTCCGAGCCGGACTCTCAACGCAGGATGCCATGAAACTAATCAAGCATCAGATTGTGGATGGCCGTTCCAGAGATGTCAAGGCTCTGCTCGGTCTGGACCACGAGAAGGCTTTCAACAATTTGCTCCACACCTTCATTGTCAAGACCATTTCAGACCTGAGTTTCGGTTCCGGATTCCACAGCTACGTCAGCACTTTTCTAACTGACAGGAAGGCCAAGCTTCGCATTACGCTCCAAAGATGTGCCCTTCAGAGGGAGGGGCACTCCTCAGGGCGCCGTCATCTCCCCAACACTGTTTAACATCTGTATGATTGGTCTTTCCGAGAGATTGGCGCGCGTCGAGGACGTCAAGCACACCATCTACGCCGATGACATCACCATATGGTGCTCCGGCGGCTGCGAGGGCAAAGTCGAAGAAGCCATGCAGGAGGTGATCGACGTGACCGAGGAGTATCTCCGCCCCACCGGACTTCGATACCCCACCGCCAAGTCGGAGCTCCAGCTTTACAGAAAAGAGAAGGGACGCAGACCCAGAGATTGGAAGCCAGTCTCCGAAAGCAGCACCAGACTTCGCACTTGTGACGGGGGGTGGGGGGGGGGTGATACCCAGGGTCAACGTTATTTGGGTCCTGGGCATGTTTGTAGAATTCAACGGCGGGAACGGAACTGCGCTCCGCAAGATTATCACAAAGACGGACAACGCTTTCCGCCTCGTTCGCAGAATAGCAAACCGGCATCGCGGCATGAAGGAAAACAATATTCTCAGACTGATCAATGCCTTCGTACTCTGCCACCTCACGTACACGATTTCTATGCACAACTGGCTCAGAGTGGAGCGAGACAAGCTCAACGTTCTCATCCGCAAAGTAGTCAAGATGGCTCTTGGGCTACTCATCAGGACCCATACCGAGGATCTCTCGATGCTGGGGGTAAATAACACCGCCGAAGAGATTGCCGAAGCCCAAGAACGCGCGCAACTCAGTCGCCTGACCACCACAGCGGCAGGTAAACGCATCCTCGAAGAGCTGGGTTACCACCCTGCGGAATCGGTGATGGTCAGTACCCCGATCCCTAGGTGCATTAGAGACAAGTTCGTAGTGGTCCCTGTGTACCGAAACGTCCATCCCATCCACAACGAGGGCAGACGCAAGGCCACAGCAGCAGCCATCATCAAACAGATCAAGCAGCAAGACATTAGAGCAAGCTTCGTCGACGCCGCGGAGTACAGTGATGGGCAGACCTTTGCCGTCGTTGTCATCGACTCGAGCGGCAAGATTTCCAATAGCACCTCGATTCGCACTTCAGACCTCGGAGTCACCGAGCAAGTCGCCATCGCCCTCGCCCTGCTAGACGGTGTGGGTCAGAAATCTATAGTGATTCCAAAACGGCAGTTAGGGGTTTTCAGAAGGGTTGCATCGCCAAGGAAGCTGTTCGTCTTCTTAGCGGCTCGAGTGCATATGCTCTCACAAATCATTCAATTCAGTGGTTTCCCGCTCACGTAGGGTCGGTCGAGAGTGCTCCCCGGAACCTCAATGAGTCTGCTCACGAGGCTTCCCGTGGCCTCACCGACCGCGCTTCCTCTATAAGGAGCACTAACCCCCTCCTCTCTACGATCACAGGGACGCTCCCGCTACTCACAACGAGATTATTAAATATTTCTACATGTCCAGAAGGGTATTTCCACCCCCTGACCCCAAGTAGAATAGGGCACAAGCCGTTTCGGTTAGGCCTCTACAGACCAGCACATATCCGTGTCTGTCCTCTCTCCACGAGGCTTACCCCGACGTGTATCGCGACGACTCCTGCCCGTCCTGCGGCCAGACCTCCACTCTACCTCACATGCTCTACGAGTGCGGGTCGACATACCCCAAGTTAATGAAGGAGGAGTGGGAAGGACTCGATTCTGCGTAGCCCCGCTCTAGAAAAGCAAATCCTGGCCGTCCGGCGTGCCCGCGACCGGGCCGGTGGGCTAGACCTGCCGGTCCCGACGTGGGACTAGCCGGGTGCGCGACGAGTGCGCGTGCTCACCGGACCTGCAATAAAGTTTATTCACTCACTCAGTCATGTGACGCGCCGAGGGGCAGCGCCACATCCTCGGTCGGCCGCCCGAGTCACACGGGGCGTGACGGTGGATCCGCAATCAGCCGTTCCAGCAGACGCAACCAGTGCTGTTCTTTGCTGCGAAATGAAGGGACAGCAGATGACCGAGCCTGCCGGTCAAAGAGCCACTGTGCGTGCAGATATGCCTGAAAAAAACCCGAGTGTGCCCGCCGAGCGGGCGTCATCCAGCACCTCTAAAGAGGCGATGGATGCAAGCAACACTAGTCCGGCGCCTCAGACGCTGAAGGAACGGCGCAGCTCCATGGAGCGCTCCGGGAAAAAAAACCCGTATCAGGGGACCTGGAAAGGTCTCGTGGCGTAAATGTATTTATCTTGACACACAGCACAAAACACTTCCGTTACGGCTACACAAATATACGTTGTAATGTGTGAGGTCTAATACATAACCTTGATGGCATTAAGAAAATACTACATAAGCTATATGCAAGGGTGCTGTGTGTTCAAGAGGCCCACCTCAACCTTTCACGCACTAAGTTTCTCCGACAATATGCCATCTATCGCAAAGAGCGCAACAATGGCCTTGCCTAATCGGGCGGTGTGGCAATAATGGTGGATAATGGTGTCGCCTGCCAGAATTTGAAGCTGCAAACTACCTTTGAGGCAGTTGCAATCACAGCCGTGCTGTTTTTATAAGCTAATCACGGTTCGTTCTCTACATATTCCTCTCAGTTTCCAAGTTTTCAAAGCAAGATTCCAGAGCTTTATCACAACTTCCCGAAGCTTACATTGTAGCTGGTGATTTTAATGTACGTAACACATTCTGGGGAGATTCTCGATATGATGCGAGAGGGTTATTATTAGAGATGTCCACAAGTGTTTGCTTGCTAAATGAGGAAGAGCCCACATTCTACAGTGTGTGAAAGAAAACGTTTTCATTCATAGCTTTAAGGACTGCATCAGGTACACTTGTACTATACTTGAAGTAGAACGGGATTAGAAATCCATACGGCAGTGGAGATTTCCAAATTGTCTTGAAATTGACAAAAAGCGATGAGTGTTCTCGACACCTGCCCCATTGAAAAGTCCACTGTGCCGACTTAGAATGGTACAGAAAGTGACCTGTGATGACATCTGCACGCTTCCTATCGATGATATAGTGTCATATATGACAGCGTTTATGACTGCTGCTGCGTCACCATGCATCCTTGAAACGAATAGATCTCCGCCTAAACGACGTATTCTCTGGTGGAAGGAGGAGTGGAAGGAAGCCCTCAAAAATCAAAATAAGGCTTGGAGTTACCTTCACGAATCAAACTACCGATAGCTTGATAAGCTTCAAGAATATACAGTCTGAAGGTTGTAAAACTCGCCGCCGGGTCAAAAGAAAAAGCTGGGAAAAATGACAATGGAGATTGCACTGCGACTGACTGCGAATGACTGTTATTGTTCTTTTCTTTCATTATCTGTTCTTCCATTTTCCCCCCTGCCCAAGCGTAGGGTAGCCAACCGGGAAGCTCCTTGGTTAACCTCCCTGCATTTTCCGCATCGTTTGTGTCTCTGGCAAAAATACATATCTAGCTATAATTCACATACAGACGAAATAAAAGCCACGAAAACTGTAAAAATAACATGCCGCGAAACTCTTCCTCTGCCATTAATAAACACACAAGGTGACACACCTATTGACCAAGCTGATTCTGTAGGGGCACATTTTGAAAAGATTTCTATCTCATCCCACTACTCAGATACATTTATGAGATACCGGCCAACAAGCGGTGCAACTGCCTCTGGATCCGAAAGGAAACACAAATAAGCTCGACAACTGTCTGTTCAACATGGCGGAATTTCAGACTGCACTAAATGGCAGTAACAAGCCCGCTGCAGAAACGATAGAACGTTGTATGAAATTATAGCACCTAAACCCTCCCACAGCACTGTCACTCTTCTACTCCGAGTTCTCTGCTGGCTGCATTCCGCTCGCCTGGAAAGAAGCAATAATAAACCGGTAAACAGTTACAGGCCTATAGCCTTGACAAGTTGCTTATATAAACGCTTTGACAAAATGGTTAACCGGTGTCTGCTTCATTTTTTTCAAAGCAACAAACCATTAGACCCACTACAGTGTTGCTTCAGGGCACGTAGATCCTCAACTAATCACCTTGTCTGCATCGAGACGAATATTAGCGATGCTTTTGTGCAATTGCAGTTCTTTCTGTCAGTATTTATTGATATGAAGAAGGCATATGACAGCACGTGTCGTTGCGGAATTCTCCTTGACCTGGCTGAAACGGGAGTACCAGGCGAGTTGCTGAATCTTGTACAGTTACCGGTCTAACGGCACGTTGGCACGTTCCGTGTTAGAGTCGGTGATGTGCTATCTCGTCTAATTACACAGGCAACAGGTGTGGCACAAGGTGGTGTGCTTAGCTGCACTCTATTTGTTGCAAAATCAACTCTTTCCATAAAATCATACCACGTACAGTGTTTTATTCTGTGTATGCGGATGACGTACAAATAGGTTTTCAATTGTGCAGCATTTTGATCTGTGAGTGACACGTACAGCTTGGGTTTAACAAATTGTTTAAGTAGGCAGACGGGAATGGGTTTAAACTAAACCAGTAAAAAAGCACATCTGTTCTTTTCTGGAACAAGAGGGTCATGTTACCTGACCTCGCTATTTATCTTAATCGACAAGAGCTACCTGTGAGCCGTGAGCATAAATTTTGGGCCTCATTTTAGTCTGTAAATTAACATTTATCCCCAACTTCAAATATCTGAAAGCGAACTGTATGAAGATAATGAAGCTACTGAAGCTCTTATCCCGCATATCCTGGGGAAGTGACAGTAGGTGCCTGTTGAGATTCTATAAAGGTCTGACAAGATCACGCCTTGACTACGGAGCCATAGCGTATAACCCTACCACGCCTAGTGCCTCGAACATGCTGGATTCGATTCACCACTTTGGTATCCGTCTTTGCTGCAGGTGCTTTATGGACTAGTACTTAGAAAGCCTATGCGTTGAATGCAAGGAATTGTATCTACATCTACGAAAGACATCTGTAACTTTCCCCTACGCCCTGAAAATCAAATCAAATATTCAGCATCTATGTCAGTTTACTATTCGCTACATGTCCACTTTCAGGCTGTTCCGTAACCGTCCAGCCATCCGGCCTCTTCTGTCCCTCCATTTGGAAGCACTCTTAGAATCAGCAAGAGTCCCTCGTTTATAGAATGTCCTAGTGGCTCCTATTCTGCTTCCACCGGCTTGGGAGTTGCAGACAATTCAGTGTGACATCTTTTGCGCAGAAATATCGAAACCCGCACCTCAGGCAAATATATATTCACGTTTAGGTGAACTTCTGGAAAAGTGCTCCTGTGCTCAATTTTACACAGATCCTTCGAAGCCTCCTGCTGGTTTTCCTTAAGCATCTCTTGAACCCTCATTTTCGACACCTGGGGCGCGAAATCTACTCAACAGTATCTTCAAAGCGGAAGCATACGCTACACTCTGGGCTGTTCCACACATAAGGCTCACAAATGTCGTTAAAGCTAATTAAGTTTAGTGAGCTCTAATTAGTATACGAAAACAAAAACTCCGTCTTGAATTAACTGTGCAGCGTGTTGTGCACCTTATATATATGCAACCAAGTGATTGTCTTATGCTGGGTACCTGGCCGCAAAGGTATAAAAGGTAAAGTAGCTGCTGACAAAAACGCTACGTCAGTAAATTTTAGACACAGATGGAAATATGCCCATCTCTGCCGCGGACCTAAAGTCTTTTCTACGCCGTAAACTGAGGAAGCATTGGCAAGGAGAGTGGTATACCCAAACATTGAATAAGCTACACATGATAAAATCAAAACTAGGGAACTGGATAAGTGAGAAAACTTCACGGTGCCAGGAAGTGCATGTTTGCCTGCTTAAGAATAGGACACACTTAGGGTACTCGCTCTTACCTCTTGAAAGGGGAGATCCTCCGACATGTATTAAGAGCGGCAAAAACCTCACAGTCCTCCATATTCTTATTCAATGCACTGAAATAGAAGCAGAGACGAAAAAATATCTCCCTTGTGCGTATCGCAAAAATATATCGGTTCTTGTTATTGCATATAAATATGAACTAATGGCATAGAGGGTGAGTACCGTCATTCGGTGGAACAAATTATACCTAACTTATCAATCTCGTGTTTAAAAGAGACACTTCATAGATTTGGCGTTCCGAAAAATCCATCACATAGGTTATAGGTCTGTAAGTGACCATTTTGTTCCTTTAATTTTTTCGAGGCATTCGGAGCCGGCGAAGAGGCCCAAGAAACGCACCCCCTCGTGCGCAAAAGCGCTAGTGGTGAATCGCCCCAGAACGGCTTCGAACCAGCGAAACCCTTGGGCGAGCTGACTCGCGACACAGGGCGCCTCAGCCAGCGCCGTGCCCCCCGCCATGATTTCATTGGAACGCCTGAGCGAGCGCTGTTTTGCCACAGAACACCTATGCAAAGTTAGATTGGGGAAACTACTTTCCACAGTGCAACGGAAATAAGAGTAGCGGTGGCGTTGTGAACTAATGTATACGACCGAGAGACGGCGCTGGCAAAATCAAAACGATCACCATTATCATTATGTAATGAGAAATATGGCCGTTACGGTAGCGGCTGTTAAGGTTCGTCGCGCTGCTCGCTCGCTGGTTCTGGGCGTTTTGCTCCTGTTTTCGGAGCGGTGTTCGTGTGTTCGATACTCTAAAATGACTACCGATACCTCTATCATATTGCCAGGTGACCGAGAGGCCTCAACTGGCAAAAAAACACGTCAGACTTGCAAGCTTACATTGTTTGTTGTCAATCGTGAATGAAGCAGTACATGCCAACAATTTTCGCACAGGTCAGGTGGACCTGGTGCTGTCAATCACTGAGTTTACCACATACAGAAACACAGATAGTAATCTATTTAACGGAATTAATAACTGAAATATAGTGAAGATTTCTCATCGTGTGTGGCATGCCGCTAAAGAAAAGACAGAAATATTGTGCTCGGCTACACTCGTACTTTCGTTGTGCACACTGCTGTTTGACGTGTTTTATACTATACGTACATTGTCTGCCTTCGACGATTTCAGCTGGACTATAGAAAAGAAACATAAGTACTTGGCAATGATGTACTGTCAGTAAGGTGAGCTCGAGCTGAAATGTCGCATTGTTTTCATAACACATTCGCTGTAGGCACGAAGTGTGGAGGCGAAAAACTTTATGCTATATTTTAGATCACATATTGTGTGTTCCTGATATTTCTGCTGCACATTTAGTGTTCAGATGCAGCAATAAAGGCTTTGACACAATTGGAGTACTCGTAGGAAGGCGAGGAATGCTATCGAGACAACGACCTTTGGAAATATTGTGCATAAATAAGGACACTAACTAGGCATATAATATGCCCAACTAATGCTCACGCATCCTTGTAAAATACAATTTATGGTTTCATGTTGAAAAAAAGAACATCTCAGTTTGCGTGTTGAAACAATGCAAAGAGGTTTCAAGGAGATCAACACTTCAGTTGTGTAAGAGAGGTAAGCAAGGGAAGCCTCAGCCTGTATCCAACGTTTCAACAATTAAACATAATTGTAAGGGCCGTGACGAAGATAAGTTCACATGCTTAGGCTTCCCTGGCTCGTCCACTGTTGATTGGCTGAATGTTATGCCAAACTTTGAGTATATTTTAAAGTTATTGCGAACACACTGTCCTCAGGTGTGTGATCTGCTGTTTTAGGAGAAATTAAAATTGATTTTATTGGTTTATCATGCTTGGGAACTGCGGACTAGGCCAGTTGTGTGAAGTTGCCTGTTCTAGCAGTCGCTTACGGTGCAGGGCTAGCCTACTGACTGATTTATTGCAAACTGTACATGAGCCTTTTGTGCGGCCGCATTCACAACTGATAAGAAGCGCATAGCTGTCCTCCAAGTTTTCTCTATTCACGTTTTCCAGGACTATACAAATATAACCATTCTCTTCTAATACATTGTTGGTATAGTTATGTGTTCGATAGTTCACTCGTACGGAACATTACGAGAACAATAAATAAATCATCCTTGAAACATGGCATTTCCTAAAAAAAAATGCTGCGAGTGAACTAAATGAGGTAGAAAAAATTTTCATGCGGTCACTCAAAGAAGCCATTGCAATTCAGAAAAATATTTGCCCACCTATCATTGCCACAATTCCTAAACAATTTGAACGAGATATTTCGTACTTGTCGTCTACGAAACAGTAACCTCACAACTTCCGAAACCAGTACATTTTAGACTTAATTCGATGCTTCTATGTTTCCGTGTTTTATATTTTTGCAGGAAGTGATGGAACGACCACAGGTTTGGAACGCTTTTCTGGACGACGATTTCACCATGGAGCTCCTGAACTCGGAAGTAGAGGATGTATCTGGACTAGTCAGAAGACTAGTGGACTTCGGAACAGAAGCCAGCGTGTCGAGCCTGCCGCTGCCTGTTCACTGCACCGACAGCCAGACCAAGACCTGCCGCCTTCTCACGCAGCTTCCAGCACTGAATCAACTGCTGTACTACATAGGGGCTGAATTGACTGAAGTCGCACCGGGTAAAATTGCTGTCCGCTGCTACACAAGCTTCAACAACAATGATCAAATCAAGAGAGACCAACACATGGTGACAGCGATCATATTCCTCCACTGCATCGTCACTAGGCACCGCTGCGTCGACATACTTGAGGTATGCTTACCAGATGGTCGTTACGTTCAGGTTACCGCACCTAACATAAAGAACTTTGACCCGGTAATGCCAACGCAGTGATCCACACCATGTAATATTCAGAGCAAGTAGTTCATCAATATTTCTCTCCACTGAGAGTTCATCTCTACAAAAAAGAATTTACTTTGGTAACAACGCAATATAGTAAATAAATATTTAGAATTTTGCATTGTAAGCTCTCCGCAACAAATGCCGCTACAGCTCGTTAACAGTGTTACCATCGGCTCTTGGTTAATTTTCTTTTCCATAAGGTGATGACTAACGATCCCGCAATCTCACTGCAGCCATTGAAATAATTTATAATGCCATCGCCAATGACGCTGCCCTAGAGGCCCAGACTGGAGCAGCGACACTTCTTATACATTTATCGAGAGTAAACGCTGCAAAAGAGATTCGCAATCTCGTTCTCCCCATCGCGTTCGTTTACTGGCGATCGCTTAAAGAGCCTCCACCAATCACTGAACATTACATTACCGGCAACCCTTTCAAGAAGTGACACAACACTGCTTTGTCGGCGGTGTGTATGAGTAGCAGTCGCTGACTCCTGAAACTGTACTATTGGAATGCCGAACTTGCCGATGCGCGCCAAGTGCAAGCGTGAAGAGATCATAAGTCATCATCTGTGCCACTGTTCTCGCATCGATGACCAACGTCAGACTCACCTGTGTACCTTGAACAGATGAGACGATAGGGCATTTGCAGAAGCAAACGTCTTGGGAGCCTGCCCTCAGATTTCATAAGCCCCGAAAGCCACTTGAGTGCTTCTTCAGTACCTGAAGGCGACGGACGAGTGTCGGACTGCAGACATGCTGCACCTAACTTAGTGCATGTGGAAGTGTGGTTACTGATTTACTTTCTCTCCTTCACTCCCCCACCTTCCTCTCCACGCGTAAGGTGGCAAACTGGACTCATTGTTACCTTCCCTGCCTTTCCTTGCTCCCTTCTCTCTGTATCTCCCTTCCGTAAATCAGAATCTTGGGATGCCAAAGTCAGCTTGTCGAAGAGGTACGTTTGGCATTAAGAGGTTATGAACACTGCCTGGTACTGCTGGATATTGTGCGCACTTCTTTCTGCATATACCTCGCTTCACTCTCCTTATCTTCCTGCCCCATCTGCGGAGTAGTCAACGAGAACTTCATGCTAATCTCCTGCCCTTCATATGCCCCGTTCTCATCTTAACCCATACATGCGCGACCCAGCAGATAAGATAACAAAAGTGATAACAAAAACATAACAAAAGTGATCCAAACATAATTGGTTGTTGCCGAGACCGTGATTACCTGTTTTTAAGGGATGAGACGATTATACGACGGGGTACCTGCGCTGTGTAATAAAAAATTCGCCACCTGCGGCGCTTCAAAAAGCGGCGTCCTATATGCAGGACACTAGGCAGATTGGGTGAGATTTCGAGAGCATATAGTAAAGGGTTTGCCAGACATGTTATGTAAAGAGACTAACGTAATGATGAATTCTTGTGTGTCACGTAAACTACTTCGTTCCTTTTTGTAGGGAGAGAACAAATTCCTTGCTCAGGCTGTTGCAAATAAGGCTCCGCAATGGCATGAAGACAATCTGACTGAATTGGCATTGTTGATGAGCTACCCTCATCCTTCTAGATTATTCGGTACTAAAGTAACGCTGCGGCAATAAATGATGAAGAAATGGGAAACCCGTACAAAAAAAACATAAACGATTTGCCGGACTGAAGGTTTTTTGGTGAAGCAGTAGGCTAAACATTGTATGCAGGGAGGGTAACTAGGTTATCATTGAGTCACCAGCACAATCTCCAAAATTTTGTGAAAGCTGACCACAAGCGCGATCTGAACGCGTTTTTCTAGCACCAAGTCCTGAGGTACGCCAAATTATGAAGCAGCCTTGACTGTAACCGATACGTTGGAAAATATTTTCGCCGATGAAATCTCCACCTCTTTTCTAGATAGGGCAAAGTGCTATGCACTGTAACAAAATCAATGCATACGCGATTCATGGGATACGATGAAGTGCTTTGAGGCAATCTCTTGTTGGCGTGCCTTTCCTAGACGGATACAGTACCGCTGAAACTTTACTTCAAGTAATTTTGAAAGGAAGGCTGCCAGCTTTCCATTACCGAGTTCATTATGAATCTGCTTCATAGCGGTTACGATGAGACACGATTACCTGGTTCAGTAGCGCATAAGGCTCCCAATGTGGAAAGCAAACAAGTGGTAATGAGAGAGAGAGAAAACTTTTTGAAAGTCGTGGTAAAAGTAACATTTTATAATCTCCGGATAAATCCCTAACATTGTAAATTTGACACATTTTACCAAATAATTGCAGTATACCGCACTGCATACAAAAAAGAGCTGGTATTCTTGGCTGCTGATGTTACCTTGTGTGTGATAAGTGTGACTTGCTTGAATTTCAACAGCAACTAGCAGTCTCATACCAGAAGGCTTATCGCAATAGGTCGTTGTATGAGAAGTGGCAACAGTATTTGTTAACAGAAAATTGATTTAGCCCATTCGCGAGCGCTTGACTTCACAGGCCAAACTATTTATTTTCACTGCCTTAAGAAAACTAGCATGCATAGTAAAAAAATTGACTGGGGAATTCGTAAGAATTGCTGTATATTTTATACGCCTGGTGAGGACGACATTTGCCTGGCGTCCTATATGTAGGACGGCAGAAGACCGGCAGTTACAGCAAAAAAAAAAAATATTACAAAATAACATCGTTTCGCATTCAAAGGCTTCAGAAACGCTCTTTATCGAAATATGCTAAACAAAAGTTCGCAATTTCGCCAGAAAGGAAAAGCGCCTATTGCGATAGCAAATGAGTAGATATCTGTATGAAGTAAGGATAGTAGATTTGTCGGCAGTATAAGCTTGTAAATATTAGCTTACTAATTAAATTAACAATAATAGTAAACGTAAGCGTGACTCAATGAGGACGTAGAAAGACAGAGACAGCGCTGTCTTTGTGTGTGTGCTTCTTTCTACGTCCTTGTTCAGTCGCGCTTACACATTCTATCATGGCTTTAAGCCAACTAGCTCGTCAGCGTGTTTGAACTAAATTAACTAGCACAATGTCCCGCGCGCACAGGTAGACATTAGCACACATCGCTCGATGACAGCGGAAACTGTCTGTGAAAACGCTGGAGTTAAGAATCGCGGCAGCAGCAAGCAAATTGACATTCATGTATGTCTGGCTTCAGCGCGCACGAAATGTCGAAAGCACAGCGCTTACGAAGCTACCGGCACTACGCGCACTCTGCCAACCTTGCAGATCGCTTTGAATATGCATGAGGTCCACGCTGGCGTTCACATTAGCCACGTCGCAGATCGCTTTCAAGACACACCAGCGTTGGCAACGCGTCCCTATGGCGTGAGCAAAAACGCCTACTACGGCGTCCGCGATTCGCGTGGTCAACGCGGCAGTAGACGCCGCTGTTTTCTCCACTTTGTACGGAGCGGTGGACGAGGAGGACATCGATGCACCCTAGAAGCTGCCGAAGAAGGCCCCTCCTCCCTCGCCTCACCCCCCTGCCTCGCACGCCATAGGAGAGGGCACCGGATTCTTCGCTCACGCCCGCGAAATTGAACCACGTTCGTCGGCTCACTCTCACACGCTTTCATTTATACGGAACCTCACGGCAACGGCAGAAATGCGCCTTGAGTGTCGATATAATTGCTATTGCAATAAAATTTAACTCGCCAAAGTTAAGGCATAGTTGCGCCAGGCTTCCCGCACTGCTTTTTACCCGTCTCCTTTGCCAATACTCGTGGTTAGGCTTTGGTTTTTCTCATGAAGTTTACAACTGAGATACGCGACTTATCGCACTCCTCGGTCATTAGCTTTGCACGATATTTTGTGTGATTCAATAGTAACTTTGCGATGGTCGATCAGGGTATGCAGCTTATATGATAATGCGACGAAGACTTCAATCAATCGCATTCGAGCGTGGCTAGCTTGTGTTGTGGTGAACCAGTGGCCCATGCCATTCTACTGCTGAGCACGACGTCATGATTTCAATTCCGGACTTTTTAACTCTTTAAATCTGTACCTCGACGCTAAGCTGGGTCACTTTCCTTCAGAAATGCAAACAGAAAAGGAAATGCAAATAAAAATGAGCGGTCGCGCGCACTGTGGGAATCGGTTTTGTGTGACGCAATGTGCAGATACCTGGTTAACCAGCATCGCTGCTGCTTGCGCAAAGCGTTACCAGGCGGACCAGCGTGTTGGTGTAAATCCAGTAGTTGTGTGTGGGTGTCGCGGACGAACGAGTGTATGACGTCTGCAGCCCGACGACGATCACGTTGAAGACGATCATATGGCATGATTTCTGCTGTGGACTTTAAAGACAAATTTACACTTGCGAGTCGTTGGGTTCGACACAGAAACTCAACGGGCATTAGGGAGAGACTGTGAAGTGATTTGCTACTGAGGGCTCAGCACTCGTTCATGTCCATGTGTATGTCATGTGGTGTATGTTAGCGCAACGATGGTGCTTCTACTACCGGGAAGAAATGTTCCAACTTAATTAACTTGGCCTGATCAAGCCGGCACGACATTGCACTGCTTTCACATAGCATTATCTACTACGAGGAGAGTACTGGGGTATGTGGCCTATCGCGGAGGTAGTGCAGAATACCAGAGCACCCTAAGGTATCGTATGTCACGAAGAAACAAGAGACAAGGCATAGGGACTCACTAGCCAAATGTTTCAAAGAGTTGACAGGCTTTCCGCAGAGATGTGTGCTCGCGATTGTGGCCTAGTGGTTAGTCATGGGCTGTTGCTTTGGATTACTTAATTCCACTATCGGTCACGTAATAACTATATTTTTATTAAAACGAGGTGAGACATAAACCTACCTACCTACCTACATACAGAAATGTGGCTGAATGAGGCTAGGAATGATTTGCATCAGATATCTCCACACGCTTATCTCGTTCATTTCATTGAATACGCAGCTGTACCATGTCGTGGTTAAGTTCGTGTATCGAAAGCCGTATACGTTCATCGCATGTGAGCTGTGTCTGTTACGGCTGCCTGCCCCTGTCGGTCACTTACTGCAGCATATTCTTTAGTTACTTCTTTGGTCTGCATCCATAAACCTAAGAGACGAAGAAGAGAGCAAACTTGAAACTGCCACCAGGAGGGACACTACGCGTGTCAGCTCTGGAAGACGAAACGTACAGAGAAAAAGAATAGCGAGTGAAGAACAGGAGAAAAAGTGGAGGGAGTATAGATACCGTAAAATGGAAGGAAAGGTTGAGTATGTGAAGAACACAAGCGTAAAACATGCATGCTCGTTGCCTACTGATCAGGCGTCGCTTACATGCTGAAAAATATTTCGCCATTGAGCACACTAATTTGAGCAAGATGGTAGGTTAAAATCGGGACTCGATATTTGTCACAATGAAAAAATGATAGAAGGGCTCTTTGCGCGTAAACAATGTATGCCTAGTGTCCTACATGTGGTACAGTTCTTTCATTGGCAGTACCTGCTCATATTTGTATGTAAAAGCTTGCAGTTGGCAACCGATAGCTAGGAGGTCATATCTCTTCTGTGCAAACTTTGGTAAGTATGTGTCAAGTCGTTTCTACGTAACGACCTCTGCAACATCGTGAATATTTGGACTTGGTGAAGGGCACGACCTCATGGAAAAAAAGTTACCAATAAGAATTGAAATGTAATTGATTGTTGCCGATTACGTGACTACATGTCCATAAGGGACAAAATGTACGTACGGCAGACTATCTATTCTCTGTAGTTAAAATTTCGTGAACTGCAGCATTTGAAAGAGCAGCGACCTACAGCGCCGCTACAGTGCGCACACACTCCTCCACCGCTCCCGAAGAGGTCGCGATCGCGCTAGCCATCGCGGATCCCCGCACACGCATGGTTCTCAGTGACTCTAAACAAGCCATCCAAAATTTCGCAAAAAACTCACTTTGTCTCCCCGCCGCTCACATCATCGGCGGTTGCGCTCTCGACAGAACTGTAAGCTTAGTGTGGGTACCTGCTCACGCGCGGAACTCTCATAATGAAGGGGACGACCGTTTAGCTCGAGGCCTAAGTAACCGGAAGGCCGGCCCCTCGAACCCGCATGCTCTCGCAGAGGCCCCGAAATCCTACGCTGACATTACTAACTTCGACAAGGAGACGAGACGCGTGTACTCGCCTCCCCACCTCGACCACGACCGAGCGCAAGCCACCATGCTTCGCAGACTGCAGACCGATTCCATTCTCAGTCATTCTAGGTTTTATTTAATCACTGGCGGGGATTACGACCCCGTCTGTGCTAAGAGCGACCATGGAGTGTTCGCCACTCGGGCACACATTCTCTCGGCATGCTAGGGTAACCCTCTCCCACAATTATTCCTACCAGCTCCCTCCGAGGAGGGCTGGAACCAGCTGCTGACGAGAGCAGACAAGAAAACACAACTGGCACTCGTCTCGAGGGCCCGAGACGTCGCCCCCACCTGGGAGCCACACTAGGCCTACCGGCCCTAACTTCCAACCGTGCAGTGGCAAATAAAGTTGTTTCCTCTCTCTATATATATGTAGGACACAAGGCAGATTGGGTGCGGTTTTTGGAAGCTATAGTAATGGGGGATCAAATATCCTACCGCAGATAAACTAATGCAACCGTGATTTGTTCTGGTCCTTTTACGAGGGCAGATATTTTCTGATCAGGCTATAAAAACAAAAGCCACCCACCCGCCAAAGGCTGAAGATAATTTTCAACCACATTGACACTCGTGATAAGGTGCACTCAGCACTCTCCCTTATTCCGCCAGGAAGTACACCGTGGTACTAACAGACGAACAAAGCAGTAATGAATAGACCACGGGCGTGACCTATTCGCCGGACAGCACTTTCATGGGTGAAGAAGTATGCGAAGCTTTGTAATGCTGTTATCATAACTTGCTTGTCACTGAACCACCAGTAAGATGTCAAAAAGTATGCAGAAAATAGGCGCAAGCATGACCTGAACGTGTTTTCCGAGCACCTAGTCCTGCAATACGCTAATGCATCAAGATGCATCTCTGTCTGGCATACATAGTCACAGTTTTTCATAGATGAAGTGGTCACTTTTCTTGTACATAACGCCAACTGCTATGCCCAGCATAACTACCTATACTTGGAGTGTGCATAAAGTAAGATATAGAGCTTTCAGGTGCTCTCTTCTTAGTGCGTGTTTCCTAAGCTGCTGCAGTCTTAGCGAACTTTGTTGAAGCAGTTCTAAAATTATGGACGCAAGGTTTTGATTACCGAGTTGATTGGAACTCTGATGGAATCGTCTGTCACTGCAAATGCCACAGTACGGCTGCAGTCACGTCTAACGCTCAGTGTGAGGAGCCCAAGCACGTGGTAATAAGAGATTTAATAGAAAGTTCCTTAAATGTCGTGTTCAGGAATCGGCGCCTTTTATAATCACCCGATATGATCTCACAGGGGTGACGTCTAGACGCTTAACCTAACCAATGCGACATACTGCACTGTTAAACGAGCAATAGTCGGTATTCTTCAATACTTACATGCCTTCTTTATGCATGTGAATGCGTTCTAGCACTACCGCGTAGGAAGTGATGACACTGACCTGCTCACATTTGAGAAGCCTATAGCAGCCACGTACCAGAAAGATTATATCTATCAGTCATTGCATTGAACGAGCCAAAAGTATTTGCTGAATACATAAAACTGATTGACCCGATTGGACAAAATTGTGATTCTACATGACAGGCGAACCATCTGTTCCCAGTGTCATAAGAAAATTACAGTGCGTTGTGAGAAATGTGACATCAGAGTTCGAATCGAATAGCTTAAATCCAATCACTATAATAAGGAGTGTATTTGCCTAGTGTCCTATATGTAGGACGGCACAAAACCAAACGCACGGCAAAAACATGCGCCACGCTGGCACGAAGCAGACTCTCAGTTGGCCTAGAGTGCCGCCAAGTCAGATGGTGGTTTTCGCACGTAAAACCCCGTGATATAGTGACCTTTATGTCAGTGCACATACACATAAATTTTCTATCAATATATCGCTGATGCTGCATTCTGGATCCTCTGAAAGACTTATTACTAAACACTATTTTAAAAATTGAGCTATAAAATTTAGACTTATAGGCGCTAATTACGTTAGGCCGCACGACCATTAAACGATGGGCATTTTGTTTAGAAAATGACCATTAAAACCAAAGTATATCATGTATAAGGTTAAAAGAAAGAAGTTGTATTCGCTATAAAAAGCCATACTCGCCTAAAATTTTAACATGTACATTTATGAATACTCGGCACGCTTAAAACATGGTCCTAAGGCTGGAATATGAGCGTGTGCAGTCTTCAGCAGCACCTGAACTAAGCATGGTGACGTGAACTAAGACAAGGAAAGGCAAACGTTTTGTGCCGCCACTCGAAGCAACTTGGTTTGTCGGTTGCGTTCGTGAATAGTCCTTACCAAGAAGAGGCGCTAGCAGGAGGAGTCGCAGGATCAGAATGAATGTTACAGATATATTATAACTTTGGAACAAGAAGAACTGCACGCCATTAGAAATGAGTCCTGGAATTCTTCCAACAAAGTTTATTTAGCACCAATCGTCCTCGAGCACTGAACGATTAACGCACGGCAAAAACATGCGCCACGCTAGCACGAAGCAGACTCTCAGTTGGCCTAGAGTGCCGCCAAGTCAGATGGTGGTTTTCGCACGTAAAACCCCGTGATATAGTGACCTTTATGTCAGTGCAGCCAATACATATTGCCTCAAAGTATGATCCGTAACCTATTCATTATACTATTGAGAAGATCAGGTAAACAATGGCGCCCAAATGTTGCCCGTTTCATAAGGTGAAGTCATATATCTTTGTATCTTTGTTCCCTCAAGCTTTTTCTTCCTCAGGAGCGTTTTACACCCACCGTGGTTGAATGATGGCTTTGGCATTGCGCTGCTAAGCACGAGGTCACAGGTTGAAATCCTGGCCGCGGCTGGCATATTTCGATGTGTGCTAAATGCAACAATGCCCTTGTGTCGGGCATTGGCTGCACAGTAAAGAACCCCCGACGGACAAAATTAATCCGGGGTCCTCCAGCACGGCATGTCTCGCAATCATATCGGGGTTTCGGCATGGAAATTCCCAGAATGAAATCTTTAACGTTAGTAATTTTTTCCATTTCTCATTAACTTAGGTGCTACGCTCTAATTATGTGAACTGTTTCTGACTGGGCAATATTTACGTTCGAGAAGACATCTATATATGCTTAATAATTTCGTTCATTTTAGGCGTATTATTCGTAACGGCACGTGTAATATTAAGATTGCATTGATAAGTCATTTTAACTCTCCCAGCGCAGCTCATTCTTGTCTTTCTGGAAAATTCCTACAAATTTTGAACGTGTCACTAGATGTGCAAGTTCTTCAGGATACCTTTTTTATTTCTCATGTTCCCTTAGACACTACAGCAACCACTCACCACCGGCAAATCTCTTCTTCAACGCTTGCAGTGATTTTCAACAAACCTTTTATAAAAACTCCCGATCGTATATTAAATTTTGCTTGTTACAAACGCTAAAATTTACCTGTTCACAACTCGGAAATTATATTCCCATTCTTGTCGTGGTTCTGGCATTAAAAAATTCGACGCTTTACATGTATTCATTCGAATAGAAAAATTGGAGCTAGCATTGAGTTACAGCTTCCTCTTAAGCGGAAGTTTTGCCCGGGTCTCCTATCCAAGCTCATATTAATGGAGAAATTGTTTTTCCTGGCAACCACTTCACTGAATTCGATGAAACCTGTTAAATTCGAACGAGAAAGTTACAATCTACTCACTACACAAGAAGCAGCACTGTTTGTCCTTTTCTCACGTCCAGTTATATTGCGTTGTTATGACTAAAGTTAAGGCCGTCATTGTCTTGATAGATTCCAAACTCTAGAATGTAAAACAAAACTCATTATTAGTCCCTACTGGTCATTACTAAGCATAGTTAGTCATATCAAACTAAATGTATTCGTTACAAGTTGTCGTTAGACATATCGTAGTCGTTACGAGTCATTACAAGTCATTTCAGCCATTATTAGTCATTACTGCTCACTAGTAAGCATGTTTATTCATTTCTAATCAAGTGTAGCCGTTACAACTCGTCGTTAGGAGTATTGGCGATTTCTTAGTCATTAGTAGTTATTACCAGTCATTTCAGTCATTAGTAGTAATTACGGACTATTACTAAGCATTCTCAGTCGTTTGTAATCAATTGTGGTCATTACAAGCCGACGTTAGACATATTGGTCATTTAGGAGTCATCAGTAGTCATTATTAGTTATTACGAGTCATTACTAACCTCTACCAATCTTTATTATAACGTTATCATTCACTAACTTTCACTATCAATGGTTTTTCATTCGTTAATAGGTCCGTAATCTGTCTTTATACGGCGTGATGAAGCTTCTGCGGACACTGCGGTGGTCAGGTCTGCTGACGCAAACTTCACCATGAGCCTAGAAAGGTTTCGCTTTAAAGGGCCCTAACCAGGCCCCATAGCAAATTTCGGTTATATGCTGGAAGTTGTTACGTATCCTCTAGGGAGCGTTCTGCGGCAAACATTTTTCAAATCGGCTCATTAATGGCCGAGATAGAAATATTTCTCTGCCGCGAACCCATGATTTCAGCAGACGGCATCCACTGCCAAGCAAGACGCTCTAGCCACTCGCCCCGCCTTGGCTACACAAGCGAACTTCCTTCCCTGCGTCATGCCATACCGGACCTCGAGGATCGCGTGACGCATACGTCACGGGATCCGCCTTCATTTTTTTTTGCTCCTCGCTTTTGTTTTGGGCGCTACGCACTTCCGCCGACGGCGTCACGCACAAGTGTTGTCTCGCTCGCGCAGCGCACGATTTTGCTCGCTTTGCACAAGGAAACAAGACTAGTGGTATAATTCCGTGCTACACGAATACTGAGGCAAAACAAGCACATCGCAGAGCATGATGACGCGCTGGAACATGGTAGAAAATGGCAGTGTTGGTACCTGTGCAGGTGACCGCCCGACCGTGGGAACAACCAGAAGTGCAAGTGCATCTCTTTTGTTTCGGTGCGAAGTAAAACAAGAAACGCGCAGACATTCTGTTTGTGTGTTTTATTATTTCTCTGAACGTCAATTTGTCCATTCAAGGAGCAGACCCCACAGATCAAAAATGTTGTCTGGAATAATTCTCGAAGTCACGTGTCAGCACGAGCAACGTCACACTGCTGGCACGATTACGTAGGCGCAGGGACACGAGTACGTCACCGTCCGGCTTGGAGCGCGGTCGCGGCGAGGGAAAAAGAAACTGTGTTCGGATTGAAATTTTGGAGCCTTTCGCGGCGCGTAGGGATGTGATTCTTTGCAAACACGATCGTTAGGGCACATTGTACGCTCTGCGCTCTCGGCTCAAAATGGCCAGACCTGGTGAGGGGCCTTTAAAACTGCATGAAAGGTAACTAGATGGAAAAGGAGCTGGTGTTGAAAAATTTCATCTGTAGGAAAGCCGAAAAGCAAATTCCTAAGCTTCCAGGTTTGTTTTATGCGGATGACCTTGTGTTCATAGCTAACAAGCAAAGTGATATGCAGCGTTTGGCTAATATCTGTGCACAGCAAGGCGATCAGTTAGGCCGGAAATTTAGCGTTCAGAAATCAGGTGTTGTGGTATACAATGAAAACAAAAACAGACAGTAACAACACAGGGCCAGGAAATGTCTCGCGTAAAAGAATATAAATACCTTGGTATATGGATAAAAGAAGGCAAGAGATACATGGAAACACAGAGAAAAAACAATAACAGTTAATGGGAAGAGAAATGCGGCCATAATGAAACACAGGGCTATGTGCATACAATGTTTACGAGGTGCTCCGGAGTATGTGGAAAGGTGTAACGGTTCCAGGACTTCCATTTGGAAACGCGATTGCTTGCTTGAGTCAGGGGTACAATCTGGACTCCATGATCACCTAAGGAAAGTGGCACGCCTCGCATTGGGCACTCACGGGAAGACGACAAATGAAACTGTGCAGGGTGAAATGGATTGGACATGTTTTGAAGCGAGGGAAGCTCTAGGTAAAATTGATTGTGAAGAACGACTGAAGAATATGGAAGTAAATGAGCTGGGAGAGCGTTCAGGTATTTGTACAGGAACAACATTGATTCACAGTAGAGGAAAATGACTAGGAAGCTTACCAGCAATCATGCGACGGATGTGGTGAGCCCAAAAGAACATCAAGTGGAAACTCAGGGAGGCTACGATAATCTCATGGGTGGCGGCAATGGAACATAAACTTGCTACGAGTAACTATATAAGAGCAAGGAATTAAATCGGGAAAGAAGCAATTTATGTTAGCTTAAAGGGAGTGCCTTTACTTATCAAATCGAGATCAGATTGCGTTAGAGCACGCACTTATAAACCGAGATAAAACAAGGATGAAACATGTGCTTGCTGTGGTAAAGCTACGGAAACGATGGAGCGTGTTTTATTAGTATGTGAAGATATCTGCCCAGTGGTACATTTATACCCGTGTCACACGGGCGTTTGGAAGGCCTTCCAACCGATAGTCAGTTGACTAAAAGGTCAAGTGCGAGCTGCACACGGGCCGTTTCGAAGGCCGCCGAGTCAATAGTGTATCGAGTCAACGGAGCACCTTACAACTCTATCGAAATCTCGATGGCCTTTGAGCAACGGAACGGAAACAGCGCGTACATGCCCTTTCGTTCACAGTGTGCTCGTACTCACGGTTAGAAAAAAACAAATCAAACCAAAATGCTCTAAAAATACTATATATCAGTGTTATTAATTATTCAATACAGTATTTTTGCCACTTGACATGTGCGAACACACACCGAAACGGCAGACGCATCGAGTGGTGCTAACGCTTCCGCAGTTTCACTACTCAACAACTTAAAAACTAAACATATATGTATGGCGATGTATAAACAAATTCTTTTATTGTATAAACAAACATAACATAAATTATAGCGCTTTTAAGAGGTTTCAATGTTGTTTAACTTTTCGCCACATAAAAACGAAAATAAAGATCCGCAGCGCCACACAATTTTGCGAGAAACGCCTGAACCACTCAACGGCCTTTCAAAAGTGCCGTGTAGCAGCGCGACAATGCCTTTGAGTCGATAGAGTTGTGGTGTTCGAAGGCCGTCGACTGGAAGGCCTTCCAAATGTGCCCGTGTGAAACAGGTATTAGGCACCGCTGGCCTCCTAGAAACCCTTGTGTTCAGTGAGAGCATGGTGAAACCAAACATGTCCGCAAGATATTAGTAAGAGGCGATTGGCAGATAGGTGGAAGAAAAGTAGGGAAAGGACGAATAATGGAAGTCTACAAAAACAAAGTTCCCAAAAGTGGTTCAGAAATATGTGTAAAGGGAATTCTTCGGGGTTGTTTTCTTTTTTCTGCTTTTATCATAGGTGGGACATTAAGCTATACAGGCGCCCGTCTTGTCGTTTGTGTTTCTTCCTAAGTCCTGGTCTTCTGCGCCTTGCCTTTACGTACTTCAAGCATGAACCAACTAGCCCAAGCAAGAGTTTTACTTACACCAAGAGCTTGATGGCGCCACCTACCGGCACAATTCTAAAGAGGACGCTCATAGGATCCATCCAGCTTGAATAGCCGGCGGACCACTCACGTGGCGATGCTTGTACAAGACTGGCGACTGGCTTACCGGTCAACCACACTGAAAACCACTAGGTGATGTTCGGGCTGTATATGTTAGGGGTGGCCTACCGAGGAATCGAAAGCATGGTCCCGTTGCCTCGACCGAACATTTCAGACTCGCGGTGCTACAAACCATCAGCTCTGCCGACATAGGGTCACCCTGTGTGTTCCTGTTCCACCTTGCATTTCTATGCGTAATTTCTAAGAAATTATAAATGCGAATTTCATCTGTGTCTGCTTCAATCCACCTTAAGCTTCCAGCGAACCTATTAGCGGCAGTATTCTTCACTTGCGGATACCGTCTCTGACGGTGCTTCTCGGACGCCCAAGTAGGAAAAGAATACCTCTGCTCTTGAGATGGACGAAGAAGCTGTATCCTTACTGAAGTGCTACGAACAAACTTTCTATCCTAAAAGAGGTCAATTGTGCTTTCTTCTATATCGAGGTAAAATGTGGCATTGTTTCGTTCGGAAAAGACAACGCTTGCATTTAGCTCTGCATTTCTCGTTTTTGCCGCTACTAAAACGTAGAGGTTTCAACTCTTGTATAATACAGATACCGCTACTGAAGGCGTGGGTTTTCATAACCATGCATTTTTCTTTTCTTGTCGCAGTTAAGACTCCAGCCACGGGAACAACGTAACCTCGATTCACTGATGTGCAACACCATGAGACGGATCTCTTCGCTCAGCTGCTTTTACTTGAGTGATTCAGTGTTAACTAATACAGCGATCACAGTTGCGGTCTTCTCAGCTGTCACTCGTCTGTTGCGGTCGCGACTCACCGAACTCTCTCTGCAGCACGTGCGACTGATCGATCTTTCCAAGGAAGCGTGTGCTTCGCTGGATGCTTTCATGACGGCAGTTTCGGAGACAAGCGCACTCAAGTGGCTCAAAGTCGTCAATACGTTCTTCACAGAGGAGGTAACTTACGTGCGTGCCTGCGTGCGTCTGTATGTGTGCCTGTGTGTGTGCGTGCGCGCTAACAAATGTGACACAGTTGCTTAGTGGATAGGGTAGCGCTGAAGGGATTGCAGTCTATAAATCTCCAAGCGAAAGAATACAGCTGCACAAAAATACTTCTCAAGCGCGCTCTTTTATCCCCGCGCCGTGTACTGTTATTGAAAGTGACAATAATAAATGAACAAGTTCTCGAGTTTCATTTCCCAAAGCCACACAGTGCGCCTGAATTGAGGGCTCGGGAATATTTTCGGCATTTTGTGCGAGAAATGTTTTTTACCACGAAGCTGTATTGGCCACCTCACAATGGGTCTGTCGTGTCCGCAGGCAAAAAACTCGGGAAGCGCGCGCCGCTGGGGTTCTTGCAGCACCAGCAGATGGCGCTCGCCTCCGCGGCAGCGGCGGCGCCGGCCGTGCGGGGTAACTATAAAAGAACCCGAGATATCGCCTTCGCGCATAGCGTTCGCTGTACTTGTTTCCCGGTAAAGATTACGGCTGCATACGCTGCAGTCGCCGGGAAATGGAAACTCTGGCATACGAAGAAGGGAGCGACGTAACTACACCTCCGTAGGTAAAAGAACCCGCCTAGGAATCGATTCGTGGCGGGAAGGTGCTACGGGAAGGCCTTGTATAGTGAGGACTTCCGATGTCCAGCGTGCATACGAGGCGCGGCGAAAGTGCGGTTAAGTGAATTTTAATCAGTCTGGTCCACTCTCTCTAGGTGCACAATGTATGGCGCAAGCCAAGTCGCGAGCCGTTGAACCGTTATAGCCGAATAATTACGTAAAGTGCATGTGAATGTCGCCATGTGAATAATTTGAGACTACGTCGCAATGACTAATCGTTCTAGTTGTTTACTGCTTCGCTGTCGAACCACCTTAACAGCGTGGATTGGAGACTAGTTTTTTTCTTAGTGTATTAAATTTCCATGTACGATGGCTTTTGTATTCCTTCCGCGTGCACACGTTGGAATACAGTCAGGGATGAAACCGGACGGCGGACGAGGCAGAACGTTACTGTCTCTAAGCGCAATGCTTTTTAGGAAAATTTACAGACACACGTCACCAGGTGGTCATATTATTATCCAGTGCACCCCACCACATTGTTAAAGCTATGCTGGCGGTGTACGCAGTGAGTGTACTAAGTTGTGATAAGTTATTGGTTGATGTGTAACTTCTTTGGTAAAGACCGAGAAAGCTAGCAGACTTCAAGTCGTCCTGCTTGTAATTCGCCGGTTATCGCACTAAATGAGTTGCAAAGCGCTAACGTTTCTGTTTTCAGTAAAGTCATGAAATCCTAAAGCAACTTGTCATAACTACACACGAGTTTCTTAGGCACGAAAGATCGCTGTTTTAGCTGCCTTTAAGAGGCACAAGAGTTGCTACTTACGCATTTGTAGGCGCAAAAAACTGGCATTTAGCCATGTATAGGCTAAAAGAACTTCTCCTGCCCATCCGGGAATAACTTACGATTTTCCGAGAAATAAAGCCCACTAAATGCCTGTTTCGTAGAATTCACGTTGTTTTCTCAATACAATAAAAGGAGGTATCTGTCTGAAGATCTGTGTGAAACCTAGTGTGCCTAGACATGCAGCCACGGAAAAAGTTGTGAAAGCAGTGACAAACAAGCACCATCTCAAGACGTCCGTGTTTCACGTTGTTCCTATTTTTGCTGGGTATCAGTTTGTAAGGGCAAACAACGCTCAATATCCGCCGATGTTACCGGCACATACTTCTCGTTCGGTACGTTTGATAAACTATTGCCCTGTGGAATTGCAAAATGTTCGCTGCTCAAAACCTGCAACAGTTCTTTCAACACCTAACACCTGATATTTTTGTACAAGTTAGGTCGTTGTTTCTAAATAGGTTGAATAGCAGCAGGTTCGTTATTGATGGGGACGAACTTTTTTTTAAACTTCAAAGTTAGCCCTACACTCGTGGTTAGAATCGCAACAAGCCATTCAAGTTTCCAGATATCTATTGAGCCCACAAGTAGGTTAAGTCACCTCTGAGTGTATCTTCGCTTAGAGCAGTTTCAGCCATTCGCACAGAAGTGCAGTAGCCAGCCGTAAATCTGGTAGCAACAGCCTTAACACCAGCAATGTGTTCGCGGTAATAATCGGCTGCCTTCAGTCGGATTCCCCAGTGGGTTATAACATTGTAAAGAAGACAAGACTAGCACAAACACTCAGAGTAATTTTTAGGCCCTGAAAATTGTATATAGGCACTAGCATCGATCTAGCCATTCATAAGCCCGTTGATGAAGCCACTAAAATGATTCTAGACATGATTTGTGCTTATATGTTAAATATGCGCCATAAGGAGGTAATAAAAACAAACTAAGCATTCGGCCTGAAGTTCTGGTTACTAGTCATAAGTGATCAAACGAAATAAGAGCTTGAGAAAAACGGACATGGGCACGATCGCAGATCGTTGTTGCGAACGTGCGTTCAGTTTGCGTTCACTTTCGCCTCACGCGATTGGCCTAGCATTAGCCGAATCGGCGGCTGACGACTCCGCGTTGCGTATATGCGTGAGGAGGAAACGCGCGTTTCGAACAACGAACCCCGATCGCGCCTCAGGTCAACACATTCTAATGCCCCATTCACACTTTGGAGATTTTCGGGTGCTGATCTTGTCGGCGACAGGAAAACTTGCTTTGCGCCAGGCAAAAAGCTCTCGTATTACCGTTCGGTCTGAGGCCGATTTTTGTCAGTGGCAAAAAAAGAAAAACAGGCAACGCTTGTTCCAAGCCACGGAAAACGACAATACGCATCTTTTATCGGACAGTCATTTTGGTGGGCCGCATTTATACAGGGTCGAGCACGTAGCGTTTTGTTTCTTAACACGTTCTATAATGCCTAAAAAAATTTCCACCAGTTTTCAAGGTCCATCCTGGTGACTGAGCGATACATTTGTCTCCAAAATATTCATCGCCCACTCGTCGTACTGCGTAATTTTGCCGTGCTTGCTCATGTTGCCCGTTTCCCATAGTGTGTGGGATTTGTATAATTTTTCTGCGAGCCTGTCACCGCATGCGCCTACGTAACATAGGGTCTACGTTTGTTGTTTATGCAACGTATCTAATCTTTTTTTCGTTACTTGTGCACATATGCAAAATACTTTTGTAATAACCATGAACTCGGAACAAACCTGCGAGAAGTGAGAGTAGCGAACTTCAGTCCATGCACAGCCTCCCTCCAGAACTTTGGTGGTGATGGACATTTCATAACGCAAGACGACAGCTTCGTTGGGAGCGTGGCCATTCCGTCGTCGATGAGATACCGCCAACTCGCGTGATGGAAAACTACCCAGTTTGAACGCGCTTTAGCAACTTCGTTGGAGAGAAGTAACAAATGTAGTAGGATACCTTAGTCTTTGACTTGGGTGTATCTTAGTGGCAGTCGCACCTCGGCATTGGTGTTCGTTTGGTTTAGCTAGTGAACGTCTTTACCCTGCCACGATACGCGGGCGAGGGAGGGCGCGGAGGAATAAAACTCCTTAAGCTTATAGTAGCGACATTCTCCTCCTCCCTCTTCACTCCTCCTCGTTCCTCTCCTCTTTCACACTCCCTCCTCGACCGTGGTGCCGCCTACACTGCTCCAGCGTAGCAACGGCGCCAACATGCGCTCCTCGCCACTCCGTAGACGCTCCTCGAGAAAAATCACGCTGATGCAATGCGCGAGGGCCCACGTGATGCTATTAGGCCAATAGCGACGTGGCGTCGGCCTCTGCTGGAGCGCGCGAGGATGAGGCGGCAGTCTTCAAAGCGTGGCAGTACTTCACGAAGTTTAAGGGACCTTAAGGAGGAAGCGCAGCGCGCGTCACCTGGCGAGGCGTAGCCCCCAAAGAACGGTGCACGAAGCACACATTACGGGCAGTCAATGGTGCTGACGTCAGAGCACGTAACGAGCGCGTGTGCGCGCAGCTCTTGAGAGCAAACCAGCAAGCAGGTACGCGTCGGGAGAGAAGAGAGAGGAGGGAGTGACATCACATCCGCTCTGCCAGGCAGATGTTCAGTCTGTGCGAGGCAAATCTTTTTCATTATTTAGCCGGTTAGATACCGTGCCACCTTCTTGTGTGGGACGTCATTAGTGACGTCATTACTTCCGCTTTCTACCTTCGCGTTTTCATGAATATCGGCAAAGTCGTGCTCACGTGGCGCGTCTCAAAAGTCTACGATTCTGTGCTTTGGTGAGCGGTAATCAGTGATTTCTAATTCTATTTATTACAGACACTTCGATAACTCAATTTGTAACTAAACTTATGCTCTGATATCATATCTCCAATGAAACCCACGCATATTGTACTCTACTATTTTTTTCCCCTTTTGCTGATTTATTTCGAATTTCGTCTCCGGTCGTCTCAGGAGGTGAACCGGAAGTGCTGCGCAAGAACCAAGAGTGTCACTCGATGCTCGTGCCACTAAAAAGGAAGCAAAACAACTGACAGAATTAAACCACGTGTACTGCATGACGCATTTGCTGCAGATAAGACGCGCACGACAGACATGCTTGACGACATGGCTCCCAAATATTAACTGAAAGCAAATGCCAACTAGTCCAAGGAGCTACCCTTAAAACCCACATAGCCGCTGGCGGTAAATGTCGGGAAGAAACGCGGAAGAATGTAGTGTCGTAACCGTAAGTAAAGAAGAAAAGTGATCTAAATGAATTACGGAGATTGAATTTGAGACTCGATCTAGTAATCTCAAGGTGACGAGATCGAATGCGCGTCAGATCATTGTTGTTGGACATTAAAACCGAGTCACGGTCCTGTACGCAATATTAATTGTGGAAGGAACCTTTCTTCTTTAGAATAGGCTTTTGAAAACTGCACATGCTATGTATGACGGGCAAGTTGCTAAGACAAGGTAACTGGAACTAAACAGTCGTTGACTCTAAATACCAGATTTGACTGCATACAAAACCTTGTTGCAAATCAGGGGCTCACGTAAGCTGATCTAATAGTTGGGGTGAGAAAACAAGCGGTGGCAGTTTCGTAACTTCGGTTTCGCGCAATGTAAACGCAGGTTTTTTGTGCCTTAGTGGTGACTTTTCTATCCGTGAAAATCTTCCAAGCTCTATTTTTTCGCAAGTATAGACGTCGCAGCAACATTTCGTGCTTGCCTGTGTGCAACGTCACTTGAATAGCGTCAAGTGGTCAGACTAAATGCTCAACTGGAAAACTAATTACCATTCAATTTCTTAAATTTGGAAGCACACATCATGAGTTACAGTCGTTTAAAAAAATTATCTGTTCGCTTTCATATTGATGAAGAATTTACACACAGCACATAGTTCTCAACATTTCCAAGATGACATACAAGCAGAATTTGATCAGTTTCGCAGGCATCTAGATTTTCATCGAATGGCCACATGCGTTTATCTGAAATCGTTGAGTACATTTTTTAAAAGAATATCGGTAGGACGTAGTTTACCACGTTTCTTTACTATCCTTCCATATATTGGTCAGCTAGTGTCTTTAATCCTTCATTTTTTTTCTTTCCGTGTTTCCTGCACTTACCATTCCCTCTTTCCCCTAAAATAATTTATATTCTACCTTTCTGCTCATTTCCTGCTAATTTGTTTTCAATCTACCCAATCAATGCCCCATCTCTTTCGCATTACTAGCATAAATGCGGGAAATATGCAGTGAAACCCAACCAATTTTTGGCGGAGGGTTAGATAAAGTCTAATGATAAATTAAATGACTTTGAAATGTGCCCGTCTTTACCATCTGTCAAAAGACTTTGCCAACTGTTAAACGAAGGCTTTTACAACTGACTTACGATTACCCCTGATTGCGAATTCACTGCCGTCCGGGAAGGCGCTTTCTTTCTTCATTTACAGCCGATTCGTTACTTTGAAGGTTCTCAGCTGCTCGATTTGCCAAGCTCCTTTTTCTAAATATCGGCCTGCTGCAAATACCAGATCTGTCATATTTAGAATCACCACCCCTATACTTCGTTTACCAACTTCAATCCTATCGCTCTCTGCGAGGCCTCCTGATATTTTTCTTTCTCCTCATATCTTTTTGTTCGCGTTATCTTTTTCGAGTGTCCACGTTTTTTACACCTAAGCGTTCAAACCTTTTATCTTCGTATGAACCCCCTCAACAACTCCTGGTTAGAATCCTTATCGTTCAAGTTTGACCCCCGTAAGTTACAAGTGCTAAAATACATGCATATTATTCTTCTCTTCTTCAAAAACAAAGGTACGTTGCCGTTTATAATTTTAAATTTCTACCGCATGCGCTTTGATTTCTAATCACCAGCAGGTTTGCTACACACGGACTGTGGTCCTTGTTATGCGAGTGTGGTGTACTCTCGATTGTTCAGCTCTGTTGCGTGGCTTTATGACGATTCTGCAATCGCAGGAGAGCGCTGTCGCGGCGCGATAAAACGCACAGATCCAAAACGCTGTCGTACTAGTAATAACGGCAATACTTGCCTCTTTGTAGGTGCGCAAATACAAGATTGTGACACGTTTTATATGCTCAAACCCTTATTCACGAGCGCGTATAAAAGATACAATGCTACACGCATGAAAGGGGCGAACCGTAAGCACTGGCACACGAATTCGCGGCGACCAACCACACCTGCTGCTACCACCGCTCCAGAATCACATGTGCTTTCTTTGAGGGCACAAGTTTGGCCAATAAAGTTCTCGCAGTTTAGTCGTGCTCGCCGTGCTGACTGTGTGCCTGCGCTCACTGGCCTGTGCGTCACAGTATCTTCTTCGCCTAAACTAGTGCTTCTATGCAGCTTCACAAGAATTACGGCAAACCTGGAACTCATCTTCTTCTATCACTTTGCATCGTAACCTATTTGCCTGCCAGTCCTTTCGAAATACTAGCTTGTTGTCTGTAGACCATCGTCTTTATGTTCGGTGTGGTTTGTCTAATGTTCATACATTCGATCCCCTAAACTGCCCTTAATATTTTTAGACGTTTGGACTTCCTGGTTCGGCAATATGGTTAATCGTGGCGCTGACAAACAGAAATTTAATAGAAAAGAACCTTTCTCTGTCTCAAATTTTCTCCTTGTCTGCGCTCTTGCGTCTTTGTCATGGCGTAATTCTCAATATTGTTCGCTTCATATCTTTTATCACATCTTGGAAGTCCCACAATTGCAGAAAGTGTCATACTCAGGTCGATGGTAGCTTATATTTTCTCGTTGTCTACCCTCCATAATCCGCCTAATCGGCCATCCGAAATATTTTTAGCAAGCATACATTGTAAGTGATTTTGTCTTCCTCTGCAAACACTTCTTAGCTGATATTTCGCTTCTTAAATGTTATGAGAGCCGTAGAATCGGTAGATGTATACTGTACGGTATACGGTAGATGTTCAGTGGTGCTTCCTTAATGGTTTCTTTACAATCCTGGGCATTGCGTGTACCTAAGGTGAATCTCTGCATTCCCTCAATAAATTCTACCTTTATTTGAATTACGTTACTACAGAACAAGTTTTAACGGTAACCTTGAGGCGAAACATAGTCAACGGTCTTGTCGATCTAAGGTAGAATATATTTGTACAATTATGAATACTTGTTGCTGCACGTGACATTGAATATTTTATAAATTGCGTTTCTGAAGCACCTCGTTCTAAAGTGCACTAACAATTCACCATTTGAACAATAAGAAATGCAGTTCTGGTTGACACTTATGGTTCAAAATAAGCTTTTCATAGCGGCGAAATGTAAAACCACCAGTCTATTAGGTGTAGGTCCACATCAAAGAACCCCAGGTGGTGAAAAGGAACCCGAAGTCGACCACTACGGTGTGCCGTATAATGGGATCGTAGTTTTCACACGTAGAACTCCATAATTATTTTTCTCGAAATGAATCAAAATAAACAGTAGTCGACAGCTTACTTGCGAGCAGAAATTGCAGTGTGCACAGTGATTAGGAAATAAATGCCGGGATATGCCTGTAGCGTCACGGTTTATTGTTTCATTAGGCATGCTTGTAATGTAAGACTCTAAACCTCTGAAGCAAAAAACCAACTTTTAAACTATTTGTCTGCTTGCAGAGGAACTGTGACTTTACAGTGAAGTATTCCGCAAACATTTTTTTCTGGTGTATGACTCGGTTTTCTGGCTCACGTGAACCGGCACACTGCAATGAGGCGCTTAGCGTAATAATTGACTCGAGGCTGCGCAGTGCTCCTTTTATGAAACGGCGACAGACTATTGTAAAACTAATTTTATTGTTGTTTTCACTTGCCGCATACGCATGTTTCTGTCTAGGTGTTTGACTTCGTCGGAAAGCTGCTGCATGCCCTGGAAAAAAGCACGAGCATCTGTTGCCTAACCTTGGATGCCTCCTTTTCATCTCACCACGGCGGTTCAAGCTTCAAGCGAATGCTTGCCAGACCTTCGGCTCCTCCCGACGTGACTGTACTTTGCCACAACCACACTTACCGCACCAAGGCAAACATTGTGTTCGGAGCTCTCTTTACCAACAAAACAGTTACCAAGCTCACCCTTGAGGGCTTCAAATTGGGTGTCTTGGATTCTAAGTCACTCTCCAAGTTCCTTGCCTCGAACAATACCATTCACGAGATGGCACTCGATCACATTCAGTGGGACTTGAGGAAAGAAAAAACTCAGGTGAGGAAGACTTCTGCCAGTTTTCAACTTGTTGAGTGGCACAAGCTATAAGTTACTACGTGCTCTCGCAATTCAAAGTTGCCATCGCGTGATGTTATCACAGATTCAAACTAAGGGTAACTCTTTTTTATATTGAGTTTGAAGTTCTTAATATGCGCACAATATTATTTTAAAGTGATTATATAAAGCGCCTAAATAAGGAACGCACCGTCAACGATCATTTCGTGGAAGAAACGTTTTCAAAGAAAAGTGTTTTTCCTGTGGACTTTCAGTAGTTAATCAGTGCCGTAAGACATTTTTAGGCCCTCGTATTCCCGCTACCACGCCTATACATTTTCTGATCTGTGGCCTTCGGCTTTTTTCGCGGTTGGTGGCCCTATCAGCCGGTTGATTAGTGACATAGAACACGTCAAATGAAGTAACAATATCAATGTTAACAACGGTATTCAAATTCAACAACTTGAATCACCAAGACACGGGCTCATTCATGCACAAAACTATTGTACGCATGGGCGTTGCCTTAATGCACACGAATAACGTTTATAACGAAGCTTATCTAGCTTACCATAATCGCTGATATGCTATGCTCCGGTCACGTGCACCCACAACGTGAATATCACGCTTCTGTTGTCATTGGGGCCAGAGATATTAGCCTTATGAAAGTATGGGCACACCCTACTGGTCTCTCTGATGCCAGTAGGCTGCGCCTATAATTTCAGTAACGAATATCTCTGGCACGAATGACGACAAGCTCTCCATGAGGCGAAAGAGACCAAATCGGAAAGACTGCATTTCAAAAAATGATTTAAAAGACCTTATTAGTGATCAGACGTTTATGCAAAACGACCTCTAGTAATTCCACATTCGGCGTTTCGGCCATTCAGTGTTTGACGAAAAGAAGGCGCCTTCGTCACGAGAATCGCTGTCAGCGAATAGAAATTTCAAGAATAAATTGAAGTGTTAGAGACAACTTGTGCTTTAAAATACGCAGCAAGTCACCCTTGCATCAACGGCGGAACGCGCTAGCTGCTCTTCCGCTCGGCTTTTGGTAACATATTTTATGACCGGTGGTGATTTTATGACCTTATCGACATAATGAAACTTAATCCTTGGGAATCTTTTGAGGTATCTCGAAATGACGCGGTAAAACATGTCTTACAAAAGGTAATAGTGAGGCTCTACCGGAATTGACTTTATTTTTACCCAGCCTTTATTTTCGCAGTGCACGTCCTTGTGCACCCCTTTTTGACTGCAGTGTAGTGGCATTTACAAGATTGGTACGCAGCTTGGCTTCAGTGTAAATCGATTTTGCTGCCATTAACATCTACTAATACAATCGTCCGCCCTTTTCAAACACTTGTTCTTGGATGATACTGCTTGGCACTCGCCGGATGCAGAGACAATATGTCTTGTCAGACAATAGCGATGTCACACATTAGACAATAAGGCAATTTGTGTGTCCATTCGTTATCCACGCGAACTGTTGTTACACATGTGAATACACACCAGCTAAAAATCGATTTCAAGTTGGCTATGAAGGTTTTCAAAGTTGCTTACCTTAATAGAACTGCATCACACATGTAATTAAAGCCGTGAAAGAGGGGGCATTATCTATCACTGATATCTTGGCTGCTACTTTTCCTGCACAGTCAACGAATTCAAGCGGACACGTTAGGAGCGGGAAGAACCCACAGAAGCTGCTGCATATGCTCAATGAACACAATATATTTCGGAAACTTTCTGTGTACCTTGTCGGCGAAAGCTCACAGAAAATTCACACATTTTGTTAGATATTGGTAATTTGCGAATGCAGATCATGACTATCCTGAATTATAAGACGTTTTCTCAAGATGCTAGACAGAGGTAAACTTCCGCAACATACGAGTCCTTTATTTCTGTACCTCTCATTCTTGATTTCTAGCTTTGCTATGGGTGATTAATCTGGATGAAAGTTCAGTTTTGTTGCAAATAGTTCCCTGTATAACAAATATTGCGAAATATATATTCTGCCTATATGGGAGCATGAATTTACAAAACCTTTTATCTGTCATCTGAGTTTTTTTGAAGTACACATGCAAGGCTTTCTGGACACTCTAAATGGAATGCACTTCACCCTTGGGCGTTCTTGTGTGTTGTAAAAAAGTTGAGCCTCAGCTTGCAGCTGAGGCTCTATACGAAATGACAACTGTACAACGTGTGATGATTTATGGAGATGAATCAACAACTAATTCTTCTGTCTAACGTTTTGTATTCCGACAAGCAGAAGATCAGGTGGCATGCTGACCGTTTGGCGGATGGCCTCAGGCAGGCAAAGTCACTCCGGCGCCTCGCCCTGAGATCAGACTTTTCTGCTGCCGAGATTCGTTGGATCATCGAAGCCACTCATGTATGCGAGTCTCTGAAAGAGTTCCACTTTTCGGTTATCTCTGAGGACGATGTTGAGCCGATATCTGCTGCGCGTCAAGAGATGGCCAAGAAGTGGAAGATCACAATTGGAGAGTGAGTAATTTCATTACTTCTTTACGTTTCAAGATTGCAAAACCTGCAAGGCGAGTGTGGTGCCCAGAGTCGAAAAGCTTGTGTAAGCTGTTTACTTGAAGTAATACGAGCAGCAAGTGTATGATTGAATCGCTCAGTTCTTGTTGGCTATATTAATCTGGAAATAATCTGTACATAAGCATCCTAAGTAGAACTACATTCTTTACCATGTCATGATGGAAAGAAATCGTAACTTTGGTGCAAGCTGTGAAGTTGAATATTCCATTGAAGCGATATTATTGAAGCCAATATCGCGGTCGCGGTATCGTCGACGTTGGCGCAGAACAGCAGCAGTGGCAATGCACTGTTTAATCTCTTGTTACCATAAATTCCTGATGACTCTATGTTGATGGCCCCCATTCAAAGCACACTGTGTGCCATCATTCTTAGGTAACTGTTGTTCTACGGAACCTTATTGGCTTGCGTTGTGACAGTGTTCAAAACATACGCCCAGGGCGTGTATAAAATCAAGCCTTTCTCTGCATCGAAAAAGGGGCCTATTAAGCATAAACCATAGCGAGACTCCATGGGTAGCTGCTATTGTGCAGGGTTTGGTTTGGTTTGGTTTGGTTTGGAGCCTGTAGATATAGCACAACCCACTACAGAGGATTGGCCATGAATCGGGCGACAATGGGTCGAAAAAGAATAAATACCTAAATAAGATTTTTTATACTGAAAATGAGATAAAAAATGAATTCTAATCGTTAATAATTTTCATGCTATTGTTTCTTAAAATTAGAAGTTACAATTCTTGGTTTCTTGTGGAAAATAAAACAGTAAAATTAGCACGGAAGTCTCCTTTCCATTACAAAATTATATATGGCATCACATACGTTCCTATTACAGTGTCCTAGTGGCGACGCCCCCACAGACAGAATGATAGGTAGTGCAATGGCTAATCCAAGTTGGCGTAAGGATCCTTCTAGAAGTCGTTTTTTATGCACGTTGAACCTACGACACTCTATAAAGAAATGATCCATAGTTTCGGGTTCATTGCAGTAGAAACATTTAGGAGAAGGTGCCAAACCAGACCTATGGGAATACAAATGAAGCCTTGATATTCGGCAGCGTATACGCGTAAACGAAACTTCAAATTTTCTTGTTGCACACCATCCACTGTGCCAAGGAAATCTAAGGGGCTGAAAATTAGCGTTATCTAATACACATAATTTGGTATGTTCTTCTAGAATGGAATTTTTTTTAATCTTGCAGAAGTGACGTATGCCGGAGGTTTTAGGATCCTCAGTACCGGGAATTTAAGAAATGCCGCTGCTAGTGCGTCTGCTGAGTCGTTTAAAGTGAGTCCCACGTGCCCTGGCACCCATACCAGATGTATGAGGCGTAAATGTTGGGGAATGAATGAATGAAATTCTCGGAGAATGATACTGGAATTGGGCACAGATAAAGCGGAGCAAACAAACAAGGAGTCGGTTAAGATTACGGCTGAAGAAATAGATGTGGGAAGTTGCCGTAGAGCTAGGATGATCGCCAATAACTCTGCTTGAAATACTGTCGTAAAGTCGGGTAGTCGAAGAGAGAAAGAGCAATTTAATGATGTCGAAAAAATGCCCACTCCGGCGTTCTCTTCACCGACAGCAGCATCTGTGGCTATTACAGCATTCATTTGGAGGTTTTAAAGGTGGTCATCTAATAAACCTTTCAGGTATCGAATAGGTAGGAACTTAGCCTTATTGGAAAATATATCGCCAAATTCAACACTTACTGTTTAAATAGGTAAATTTTGAAAAGCCACTACACGGATTGGTATTTGTAATGGCTCTAATAGCTTCCGCACAAAATCTACCTGGGGACAATGCAGTCTGGACCATTGATTCTCTAAGAATGCAGTTGGTTCTCGAATAAAAATATAGTAGGAATGTCTCTGGGGAGGAGCATAGATGCTTAGAAATGTTTGGACTGTCAGTATACGAAATCGAGTTTGAAGAGAAGGCAGGTGAGTTTCATGATATAAAATATTATTTATATAATTTAATATAAGGCCGAGACACAGATGTAGTGATTCGCGTTCTAAAAGAACCAGAGGACTTCTGTATCTATATAGAGTGTCAAAGGAGCGTCTCCGGCAATGGCCACTGCCGCAATCGATGACGCAGTTTTGGGGAGATCGAGACAACTTCTGAGTACTTGTGCTTGCACACTCTGATGTTTGCGGATATTTGTAGTGCAACTATTTCTTAGTACAGGTAACCTGTACCGCAGGAATCCCAAAAACAGTGCTTTATATAGTTGTAACAGTGATGGTACTGTTGCGCCCCACAACTTCCCGCCGAGAAATGGCTCATCATTGATAGGGAATTGTCTTGGAGCCCTGACGTCTCGCGCATGCAGAGCGTTTGGCCACCATCATGGAATGCACCAAAAATTGTATACCGCGCTTTGCGTGCACGATGAAAAGCCCCAGCTGTTCAAAATTATAACGGTGTACTACACCACGGCAACACGTATAACCCGCTATGCAGCTTCTTGGAATTAAGCTTCACAATTTATTCTATAATTTGTGAGGCAGATTCTCTTATGGTGATTATTCACAGTTAAACTACCAGTACGTTCAATAAAAATGCGATTCTAGCTATGGAAAGTATGTTATGCGCAGGCAGCTTATGCGCTTTGCCGGACAGTGTTCGCGATAACAATTAGTCATTAATCACCTAATTAACAAACGTTACTTGATTACCTCTTTGTTGGTATGATTAAAGCATACCTTCATGATGGAAACGTGAAATCGTATTTGAAGACAACTTCATTTTGTATGAGTCTCCTGCAACGCTTTTCAAGATATTCGTCACCAAATGTGACACGCATGCAGTTAATTACGAATTCTGGGGTGGGGTCTTCACAAAACGTCAAGGCGTGAGGCAACGTCAACACAATAAAAGGAAGAAAAGCCAGTCGTTGCTCGTTTTCGCAAGCCAATAGTAACAGCACAGCTGTTTCAGCTTCGCCTTGCTTGCAAATGAAATGCCACACAAAGTAGGCTACACAAGATTGGGGACTTGTTGTGTGGAGATCCATGCCCCTGATTCGCATTAGATAATTGAGTCAAATTTGATGAATATGTCTAACACAAACGCCCCACTGATTAAAACAGAGCTGCCTCTAAATACCACCGTCTTCCGTTTTCAAGTATAGACATATACCACAATCGCGGAAGCCGAGAAATAATTAGGAAGTTTTGGTTATTTATCTGTTTGACGATTCTGATTACTCAAGAATACTGTGTCTCCCAAAGCGCATGAATTGTCTGTGCAAACAGATTCACGCATATAGCATGTCATATTCTGTTACATTGCTATTAGTTCAACTTTGAACCACTGAAATAAAGAATGGTCGTCATTTTTCTGAAATCCAGTGAGTTCATAAATATATACGTTGTACAATATAACAAAATTTAAAACATAACTTATTGCTATGACGTATATTATTGAGAATCATTCTCACTATTAGATCCATACACTTTACTGCTTTTGCCCATTTTCTGCAAGCTTAAGCCAGGCGTCCCAATCGTCCTCTCGTAACACAGAGGAAACGTGCGTTTTAATTTAATACTTTCGAAAAGGGCATGCAGAATGTAAATTACGACGGGGCCGTAAATCTTGTCGTACAAGAAGCCACAGCTCGATGCCGGATGACAGTAAACATCGAGTGTGGCCCCGTGCGGCCTCTAGCTGCCATCCACCCCCGGGCCATCCACATCCCAAGGATAGGTGCAACCATTTGAAACGACAAAGCGCAAGCGGATCCTAGACACACTCCTTGCTTACCTTGGTGAGACGGGCCTCGTGGCCCAACGCTAATGTTTTTCACTGGTCGACCTCGAGTGCGTTCGCGCTCTCCACTGGCCGTTTCGGATCAACTGATCGAGCTCACGTGCCCCGCTGCCAAGGCGCGGATTCAAGCAGCAATAGGAGAAACATCCGTCACTTCCGCTCTCTGGTGGACGGCGACTTTGGATACCATGGAAGAATACAGAGCGAGAGTTGGTTTGTATGACGTGTGCGTTCAGGCTCTCACAGACTTCCGGTGTGAATCCCGACGGAGAATTTTTGCTCTCCACTGGCACATTCGCGTGGGGCGGATTATATGCTTGCGCATCCCGTCATCCAGGCCCCTTTCCCAAATGATGGAGCCTACAGTGACAGGTTAGCCGACTAACACACGACGCTACCTCACATTCCACCGCTTACATTAAATAGCACGCTTCTCTTTTCAATTCTACACTCTCGCCGCTAACAGTGCCTCGTTCTCTACGACGGCTACCCACTTTACCGACTCTCCTTTTAAGAAGAGCCGTAACTAAATATACTATGTTGAGGAAAGCATATGTCGCCTTGAAAAAGAAAAGTCCACTTGTGGAAAAGTTGGCTTGGGCTTTCACCTTGTTCTCGCTTATACGAAAGTGGGAAATAGTGTGAAGTGTGGAAACCCTGTTAGGTATGATATATATATATATATATGCCTCTACTATTTAAATTGAAACTGACTGTGGCCAACTTCGGCCCACCGTCGGATGCACTACGCTCTTTCAAGGGGCAGGACGTGTTTCTAGTGTGCTCCTAAACAACACGTTCCAATGTGGCAGGCACGGTTCAAATGATGGAACCGCATCCTCAAAGGAGTGCCACGTAGTGCTTACCACTTCTCTCGGATTTACCGCTTAAAAGCGAGCGAGCAAAATAACTTTGTTCGGAATGCGGCGATTGGGAGGCCCGAGCCTGGGGCCGCCTAGATGGCCACTGGAAGAAGCCGCTCTAGTACGACCTCCATGGCGCGCTGGGCGACCCAAAGTTGGTGTTGGAGTTCTGAGCTGAGTAGCGCGGCCGACCACCGTGCTCGTAGATTTTACGGGGAGACTGCCATTTTATGTTGACATATTTTACATTCCCGCAACGTGTATTGAAGGGTGGCTCTAACAGGCTTGCATAGCTTGCATATATCGCTCTCGTATATATCGGGGTAGATAGCCACTGAGCTTTTATTTTGGAATTTTGTCGACGTTATAGTAACAGTTTAGCAGAGTAGTTTGATGGGCAAGTTGGTGCATAGTGAACGTATAATGGTTTCCAGCAAGTACGGATGCGAGCACAGGAAGCACCAGCGTTGACCTGTCTGTTTCTACTTCTTGCGCTCGCGTCCGTACTTGCTGTAAACCATTATACGTTATAGTAACAATTGTTCATACGTACACGTTCGCCTTCTCATTCTTCAGCTACATGCATGCTGGTTCGCAGTATGCATTAAATAGCTAAGTGAATTATTTACCGCATGTCGTATGTCCTATTTAAGGATTGGATATCGTATTGCTCGTTGAATTATTCCAGCTGAGAATAGTCGCGAAGTGACCAACACAACCACAAGATGGTAATGACGTCGTTGTGTTCTGTCTCGTTTTTGCAGATTTTCGATTAGCGTACACTCCACTGCCGCTAAACAACTTGCCTGCTGCCACGAGGTGCTCTCAAGCCCCGATAGGCTTGAGCCTCTGAATCTGACCTTTGCTCCGCTGGGACACTCGTGCAGTCCTCCCAATGTTGCCTGTGGAGACCACCTGACCTCTTTGCTTTTGTCCGGCGAGTACTTCATAAAAGTGCCCCCGGATGTGGCTAAAGGATTGGGCCTTTACCTGGCACTGACACGCAGTCTACGAAAGTTGGACATGGAATTTGAAACATCGCATGAGTCGGCGCAGACCATCATAGAAGGCATCGCAAAGAATAAGAGCATCGAGCAGCTGCGGATAGAAAGTAGGTGAACTGCGCGTAGAATGCGGAATTTTGTTGAGCTTTTCAGTGCTGTAACGTAGCCCGTCGTTACGTTCCAATTTACAGATATTGCGGGCAGCAGAACATTCTCTGCACTTTAGTCAGCGCACTTAACATGACATGTTCAAGCTTGTCCGTAAGTGAATTGCGTTTTGCTGCGCAATACTGCGGACATCGTAAAGCACTCTGCTGGTGGCGCAGAACTTTACCAGAGTAAGCAGATGTAACATGGGTGACCAATTATTGTATAGTAAGATGCTGGCATGAATTTTCCGCAGAAAGAACGTAAGGTGAACAAAGAGCCTTTCTAAAGCAAATCTTTATTAGTTAATCCTGCGAGACTCTCCTAACCGTGGCTGCTGATGGGTGCTGGTGCGGTCTTGCCGGAGGGGTCATATTAAAAAAAAAAACAATTCGCAATGGTTGGATTGACCCACGGTCATCCCAGTACCCCGTCCAAATGCTCTATCAGCCCACAATCGCACGCATTGTTTGTGCCAACATCAACAAGCTCTTCGAGATGATCACGGGGTGTGTCACGTAGCCTAGCATCACGCGCGCACCAGATTTCTTTAAATCAAAGACGCAGGAATGAAATGGGATAACTTACAGCGGTTGATTAAACGCTTCACGAAAAGTCCACGTAGATCACAAAATGGTGCTTTTGATGTGCATAAGTTGTTTGTTTTTTTGAACGAAGACTCCCGTAGCAGCAAAACGTGTTAAATACATTGTGGTTGTATAAGGCATCACAAAATATCGCTACCAGCGTTGTTGCTTCAATTTACCTCTCTGGTACCCCAGCAGTTCGGGAAGTTGAGCACGTTTGTTGAGAAGTTAACTCACTATTCATGGCAAAAATTGCAGTTCATCTCTGCGCAGACAAATTCATCAACACGTCACTGGGTTGACCTATTAAAAAATTGCTCAGAGTGTGATGGCTAACTGGATTCCAATTCCACAAGCAACATGTGATTTTTGAAAAAGGTTGTTTGTTGGCAGGTTGCGATTGCAATACACAGCGAATTTGGCTACAACTATCACCGTATAAGCTGGAATAACTTTATTCCCTACCTTGTTTCAGTTCAACCGACACTGTATACTCGTCTCACAAGAAGGACTTTGTTTGCTGCGGCATGATGGCTACTGGGTATACTATGCAGCAGCGACGATAGTATATCTTTCTCTCAAGGTTGCCAATCAACGTGTACTTCAGCTTGAGTGTAATCAACGTGTACCTACGCCTTACCTTTGATACAGCAGCGCCTCATGGTGACTACGATGTAGCTTTGCCAGCATCTCAAACTCAAAAACTCTGCCAGAACAGACACAATCCCGTATAAAATTTTCTTTTTTTGTGCTTGCGATTGCCATACTAATTTCGTAACCTAACCGACATGTATTTAATTGCCACGCTACCAGATCACAAATCAGCGCTTCATTCTCGCATCATTTCCTGACCCTGGGTTGAGAAGTGTTCAGATAAAATGAGAAAACACGCCCAAGCACGCACACTTGCACTGTGGATGACGCTGTACTTCGGCACTAGATACCAACAGTCCCGGCAACGATGTTTTATAGTATAGGACGGCAGCCTTCATAGCTTTGGTAGCTTTGGCGCGGACACTTGGTTATGAATTACCTTTTCTGATCGCAGGATTCTCTGTGAAGGATGATGACTGGGCAACCTTGACCAATTGGCTGATCGACAATCGGCGCTTGCACAACCTGGACATCTTGCCTCTTCCTAGAGAGAATGCGGCAGTGGTCAAATCCTTGGCAACGTCATTCGAGAGTAACTACTCCGTCACGGCAATGAATATATTTGACCGTGATCTCGAACAAGCAGCCTGGATGCGCATAAAGAACACCGTAAGAAAGCTGTTTGCGATGCCCAATATACGCGCTACATACGCATGCACTTGCTTATATGTTTATTTTTATATTCATTCACGGGACACATAACACCTCGTGTACAGATATGGCATGAGATAAAGACAGCAGGGACTGCAATAACAAAGAATAGTCTATCTTTAACCAAACAAACCACTAATATTGCACAATACAATGTATTTCACGATAGGATGCGCATTGCACTAAATATAGCCATCATGGTTCACAAATAGAAGAGGGAAGAGAAAAAATATTCTGAATGTAAAAGAGCTGAATGAACACAGGTTAGAAATGAGGACATATCCACCAGTAAATGTCTTCAGCAAGCGCATTAGTGCTCCTAAAATGTGTGATCAAAAACGCATACAATTCAACAAGAACAATCGACGAGGAAAGGCAATTTAAGAGAACAGCGCGAATGGAATAACGAGCGAACGCACGAGTGTTTTCCTTGCCGAACACTCAACAAATTTAGTGGGAGGCGGTCCTCCACTCTACTTCTCGCTGATGCGCCCTCCCTGCAACTCAGTGGCATGGGCACCATTTCTCTCGGCTCCTTTGTGTCGCAAGTCCGACCATCAAAAGCCGCCGACCACGAAAACAGGTGAAAGGGCAAGATCAAGCTATCAACATTAACAACATTTTGCGAGGTCCTGCTGTTTCAGCAATAAGCAGACGGTCGTGGAGATGTCAAGGTGCAGAGCTGCTAAAGCTTTCCACATCTGGTGGAGCACTTTAACGCTGAACGCGCTCATTTATATCACTGAATGTGTTTTACCGGATACAAGCGCAAGCCGCTGAGATGGGCATATATACACGGAGCCACTCACTACAGCCCAAACTCATCCCTTTCCGCCTGCGTGTACACGGCGATAATCAGTGCCACTGTTCACTGCACATGTGGCGCGAGCGAGAAAGGTGCTGGATCGAGGTCTTCATCATCACCCTATTTATGTCCACTGCAGCAGGAAGGCCTCTTCTCCGCGATCTCCATTCACCCCTGTCCGTCGTCAACCAATTCCAACTTGCGCCTGCATATGGTCCTCCTGTTATCCATACTACGTATTCCATGGGTTGCACAGGTTCATTTTTCGCTCTTAATAACAATTACGATATCGGCTATCCGCGTTTTCTCTCTCATTCACACCGCTGCCTGTCTCTTAACGTTACGCCTAACATTCTTTGTTCCATCGCTCTTTGCACTGTCCTTAACTTGTTCTCGATCTTCTTTGTCAGTCTCAGGTTTCTGCTCCATATGTTAGCACCAGTATAATGCACTGACTGTGCAGGTTTCTATTTCATGATAATGATAAGCTTCCAGTCCCAAGATAACAGGGATACAAAGCTCTGGCTCTCCGTGGGGATGGTAGAGGAATCTGCACATTAGTCTGCAGCAAGTTCACTTTCGTCGCACACGATCTAGGGGTCCGGCCTAGCAAGACGGAGAACTCTCTAGCAGAAGTCATCCCAAGTCAATCCAGCATCTCCAGCATTTTTATACTTAACGTATATAGCAGCCCGAGCGATCACAGACAACGTTTCAAAACCATCATCAATAGGGCAACGAAACTCCACTGGTTGTGGCCGGCGATTTCAACGCCCCCTTTCACGCGTGGAACTACACGCACGACACGGTCAAGGGCAGAAGCCTGTGGCAGGAGGCGGCAGATGCGGAACTCTCTATTGACGGACCCAGCCTTTCCCACCAGACGTGGCACCTCTTCGACCAGGGACTCTGCCCCAGATCTCGCCTTTGTTAAAACGCTGGCTCACCCATGTGGTCGAATCTGCTCATAGACCTCGGTAGCGATCACTACATCACGGTCACCAGCTTACAAGTGGAGCAGAAGAGAAAGAAGGCCTTCTCGGTCCCTGACTGGGACAAATTCCGCGAGGTTCGCAGGGCCCGCGCCGCCCGTGGAGAAAATCCGGAGAGGGTCGTCCAGTGGTGCGCATTAATTCTGCGAGATGTCTGCTCCACCACCAAAACCATAGAGACGAATCTACAGACAGACAAAATGGATAGCAGGCTAGCACACCTTAGGTGGAAAAGCCAACGCTTAAATCGCAAGCTCAGAAAAAGATAGCCGAGATCAACAAGCAGATCGACGAGCACTGCCAATCTCTGTCTAGGCAACAATGGGACGAAATTTGCAATTCAATCGACAGGCAGATGCGCACGGGAGGCAAGTGGAATCTTCTCAAACACTTGCTCGACGACTCCGGCACCAAGTAAAACCAGAGAAGTGTCCTCGCTAACGCGCTCTACGAAGCCAAGAAGGCGTCTTCGGAAAAGGACGTGCTGGAGATGCTAGCTAAGAAGTACCTGCCCCTCGAAACTGGCCGATGATGCGGCATACCCAGTATACAAAGGGATGCCAAACTCCGCGCTGGGTGAGCCCTTCAAAGCCAGTGAAATCCGTCGTGGCCTACACGACATCAATGGCAGGTCTGCGCCCGGCCCGGATCACATTAACAACAAGGCTCTCAGAAACCTAGAGGACGCATCGACCGAGTTTCTCACAGATGAGATAAATCAGATTTGGGAGAAAGGGAATTGTACCGGAAGAATGGAAGTTGGCGAAGGTCATACTAATCCCAAATCCCGGTAAACCACCGTGCTTGGACAACCTCCGCCCCATCTCACTGACGTCAAGTGTAGGGAAGGTGGCCGAGCACGCCATCCATAACAGAATTGCCGAGTATATCGAGACCAACGACCTTTTCACTCATAACATGACAGGCTTCAGGCCAGGCCTCTCCACCCAGGACGCTATGAAGCTTATCAAGATACAAATCCTGGAACGCTGTACTCGGGACACGAGAGCCATCCTTGGTTTGGACCTGGAGAAGGCCTTTGATAACATCCGTCACGAGTTCGTTCTCGACGCCATCTCGAAACTCGACCTAGGCTCGTCCTTCCATGCCTTCGTCAGATCTTTCATGAGCAAACGATGCACCATCCTCAACGCTGGAGATTGGAATCGGAGAAAATGGAGCTCAGCAGAAGAGGCACCCCTCAGGGGTCAGTCATCTCACCGCTCCTCTTTAACATCGCAATGGTCGACCTCTCAAGGTACTTAGGCAAGGTCCAGGGAATCGGTCACACGATCTACACAGACGACATCACTGTCTGGTGCGCGGGTGGCAGTGACGGAAAAGTCGAATCCGCTCTCCAGGAAGCTGTCGACACTCCAGAGCGCTTTCTAACCGACACGGTGCTCCCCAAAGAAATCAGAGCTCCTTCTCTTCAGCCCAACTAGAAAGGGCCGCAAGCCACAGAACTGGAAACCCCCCACTGAAATTGACATTATTCTTTACACCAAGTGCGGAGATCCCATTCCCAAAGTCGCGTCCATTCGAATCTTGGGAATGACACTCGAAGGGGTGGCCACGAATTGCATCACCGTTCACAAACTAGCAAAGAAGAGGCATAGCGTCATTGGTCTAATCAGGCGGGTAGCTAACAGAAGGAGAGGCCTGAGCGAAGAGAATCTGATAAGGCTAGTCCACGCTTTCTTGTTATGCTATTTCACGTACGTAGCGGCCATGCACGTCTGGAAGAGGGCCGAGCGAGACAAGCTAAATGCCATGATAAGGAGGGGGATCAAGAGCGCGCTGGGACTACCAAACTACACACGCACCGACCGACTCCTGCAGTTGGGTATTCATAATACCCTTGAAGAAATTGCAGAAGCACAAGAAAGGGCACAGATTCTCTGGCACTCCGGCACTAGGGCAGGCAGATGACTTCTAACAGAGATGGGCGTCGCCCCGGCCATTGTCGAAGACTCCTATAAGGGCCTTCCGAAAGAGCAGAAAGATAGCACCATCATATCGCCTGCCCCGCGCAATATGCATCCCCAGCGCAACGTAGAAAAAAGGAAGGCCAGGGCGGTGGCGCTCCTACGCCGCGCAACAGAACTCCCTGGCGGCAGCTGCTTCGTTGACGCGGCCCAGTATGGCAACAGCAACAATTTCACGGTAGTGTCGATCAACCACAGGGGTTCGACCGTTAACGCCGCTTCGGTACGAAGCACGTCGTCGCGTGCGGCTGAGCAAGTGGCCATTGCCTTGGCCCTCCTGGACGACAAACATGCGCATATCTTCAGCGACTCCAGGGCAGCCATCCGCGCCTTCAGCGTTGACGCTGTGTGTAAGGAAGCCTGTCGCATCCTGGACGGCAAAAGCATCGCCACCCACACCCTCACGTGGTTCCCCGCTCACATGGTATCCATCATGGGAGGCCCCCCAAACCTCAACGAGCAGGCCCACTCCAAGGCGCGAGGTCTCGCTTTCCGCGACCATGGAGAACTCCAACGCCGGCCCGCAGTCGTGGAGAACAGAGATCAACCGACCACATATAATGCAATTGTGCAGCACTTTTATCTCGCCAGGAGAGACTTTCCCCTTCCAAACAAGAAGTTAAATAGAGCGCAGGCATTGACCCTCAGATTATTGCAAACATGCTCGTATCCCAGCCCAGCTTTATTCCACAAGCTTTATCCCGACACCTATGCCACTGGTTCTTGCAGGCACTGCAATGACATCGCTAGTCTACACCATATGCTCTGGCGTTGCCCCTCGTTACGAGGCACAGAACAAATCAATGAGGACAAGTGGCTCTCCGCTATCAAGAGCCCCGATGCCGGGGCGCAACTATGGGCTGTCCAGAGGGCTCACGATGCGGCGTTCGGGCATGGCCTGACTGTCCCAACGTGGGAGCGGCCCGCAGCGCGCTGGGTCGCGTACCTCAGGACCTTCATTAACGCTTTGCATCCATCCATCCATCCATCCAAGCTAACATTCTCTGCCGTATGCGCGCTCCAACCCATTTCTATTCTGTAAATTTCCTCCTCATGATCACTGAGTGAGTGAATAAACTTGTATTGGGTCCAGCAAAACGCGCTAAAACGCGCACCCGCCTAAGCCCACGACAAGACTGACATATATCGTCTGCCGGCCCGATCGCGGGCGCGCTGGACGGCCAGGATTTCGTTGTAAAAGACGGGACTTCGCAGAAGTGCGTCCCACTCTTCCTTGGTGAACTTCGGGCCCAGCGACCCGCACTCTAAGAGCATATAAGGCAAAATAGCAACCTCACCACAGGCCGTGCATCCCTTAACAGCAGATATCCGGAAATGTATCCGAATTGTTCCTCATGATCACGGTCCCCTGTGAGTAATTGACCTAAATAAACGCCCTCCTCCACATACTCTACAGGCAGGTTGGCGATCCTGAACTCTTGTTTTCTTGCCCGACTATTCATGATTATCTTTGTCTTCTGTATATTAGTCTTCAACCCCACTTTTACACTTCCTCTGTTAAAGTCCTCAATCATTTGTTGTAATTCGTCGCCTGTGTTGCCGAACAAGACAATATCTGCAAACTGAAGGTTGATGAGATATTCGCCATTGATTCTCACTGCTAAGCCTTCCCAGTTTATTAGCTTATAGGTCGAATACTTCGTCCAAGCATGCAGGGAATTGAAATGACGAAATTCTCTCTCCTTGCCTGACCCCTTTCTTGATGGGTAACTTGCTACTTTTCTTGTAGAGAACCAAGGTAGCTGGGGAATCATTTTAGATATTTTCAAAGATATTCCCGTATGCCTCCTGTACTCCTTGGTTACGTAATGCCACTATGACTGCTGGTATCTCTACTGAAAAAAAAACACCTTTTCAGAAACTATTAAAGCCATATAGATGTCTTCATTTTTCTGTGCATATTTCTCGATTTTCCTGGAGCCAGCCTGTTCTCTTCGTTGACTGAAGTGTTGCCTTAATTCCATTGGAAGTTATCTTGGTGAATATTCTATACAATACTGAAAGCAAGCTAATGGGCCTGCAACTTTTTCCATTCTTCAAAGTCTCCTTTCTTGTGGATTACTATAATATTCGCATCCTTCCAGTTCCCTGATGCACACAAAACTGTGAGGCATTGCGTATAAATGCCTGTAAGCTTTTCAAGCAGGATATCTCCTCCATGTTTGATTAAACCGACCGTTATTCCATCTTCACCAGCCGCTTTTCCCGAGGCCATGTCATGCACTAACTTCAATAATGCAAAATTACTTGCACACCGTATTCTAGACGGTATATTACAAGATCACCTGAAAAACCTTCAAACAAACGTTGTAATTGCTACAGATGCTTCACAATGTGAAGAAAAGTCAGGTGTAGGAATATTTTCCCTGATTCTCGATTGGACATTTTCTCTTCGGCTGCCAGATTTAATACCGATCTTTTTAGCCGAATTCGTGGCCGTGGTGCTGGCATTACGCAAATTAGGACCATCAATTACGTCAGCCGTGATAGTCACTGATTCGTTATTATTCTGTTCATCCCTTACTGCTTCTAGTAATTCTCGCATGATGAGGACATTTCAATCATTGGTACCTGGTTACTTGAGAAGCGTGCGTTTCATTTGGGTGCCTGGCCCTAAAGGACTAATCATTAACGAAATTGCAGACTCTCTACCCAAGGCATCGATAAGTGGCCAGATTCTCCCTTGCTGCCCTTTGACTGCTCATGTTACTGCTGCTAGATTTCGCAGGAGTATCATTATACAGTCAGTATCAGGCTCCGCAATGACTAACTCTGGATTACGGACATCTCCTACACCCTTGGAACAGAGATTTTTGCGAACACAGAAAATTGAAGTGTCCATCACGAAGCTGCGCTGCCGTATACCTGCATTGAACTTCTATCTCCACAGGTCTGGTCTGGTCCTCTCACCATTATGCTCATTCTGTGGTGAAGCGGAAACAATCGACCATTTCTTGTTGTCTTGCAGACGTTTTTCTATTATAAGAAAACGACTACTCGAAATCCCGCTTCGCTAACTTTATCAGTGCCTTTGATCCTATCTTTTGGAGCCTCCATTGATGGGTTCAGCCACAGAAATGTTTCCTTGGCGATCCAAAATTACCTCATTGAAACCAATCGATTTCCATGTTAGATTGATCGTTCTCCCTCCCAACCATAGCTTTCTTTTATTTCTTATCTATTATTATTATTATTATTATATACACGGTTTTCATCTAATTTTCTTTTTTCTCCAAACACAAAACGTTTACTTTTAAACTCACACGCTCAAGTTGTTAACTCCCTTGTTATCATTATTATTTTATGCACCTAATTAAACCACCCGATTCTTGGCCAATCCCCCATTGTGGGTATATACCACGGCCACTCAAGACAACAACAACAACTTGTTCGTTCTCTATTTGAAGGCACCTTCTATAGCTGACTTAAGATTCCTAAAATAAAGCAAATCAGTTCTGCTGAGGCTGGCAGGGCGGCAGAAGGTTAACGAAAGGGATAATTGTAGCTCCCTGTGCCACAATAGCGCGGATAGCATTATTTCCTTTCAGGAATTCTCAATGTGTGCTTCTATAAATTCACATATTTCATTACATTGCTATCAGTTCACTCGACAAGCAAGTGTCTCTGCCGAGACAAAACCAAATAGCATTGCGAGAAGTGAGATATACCAGGTTATCCTACACCTAAAATCCAGTCGCTGGCGCATGAACGAACAAATCTGTTTCTTCTTATGTGAGAAGTGCAAGCACCGGGACTATTTCGAGGTTCCTCCCCCATCATACATACCTGCCAAGTGTTAGTTACTCCAACGTAACCAGTGCTTGACCATAACATGAAGTTCATTTTACTATGGCCGCATGCAGTATAACGACGACCGTCGTCGTCATAGCGTCGTAGTGGTATTCAAATCTTTGCTGTTGTAGCCCCAAGTTAATCGAAAGACTAAGCAGTGCAAATACCACGCATCTAACCCCTTTGCATGACAGAAGACCTACGTAATGTTTACAGAAATGTGAAGGTGTTGTTTCGTAGGCAATTTTATTAGCAGGTTCAGCGCATAAAAATTTCCTACAGGTAGAAACATCCTGCACACAGTTCAAGTTAGCATTTGTTTTAAAACACATTGAAGCTTTTACCTTGCACTAAGTGAACATACTAAAGAGAGCCCATTTCATGTATTTTTATTGCTTCAATCGAAATGTCAATACCCTTTTGTGAAAACGCGGAAGTTGTAGCAAGATTCAAGCAAACCAAAATTGTCATCTACCTGGTTGTAGCACGGAGCTACACAGGAAACATATAGGGGTTCCTCGGCAAGTTTTCCAATTCAGAAAATAATCGTCCAGTTCATGGTTCCGCTCAATTTCTAAATTATTGGTTAAGTGAGGAACCACGGTTACACAAACCTTAAAAGAATTTAGATAAGTGCCGAACTTTCCTGTGCTCCCATGCTTCCCTTTTCCCCATTCTTCCTGCCACAAGCATCAAACATCGCCTTCGTCCTCATGGCATCGCTGCGTTGATGTCTGACTGTGGCCATCCGCGTGAGTTTTTTTCTAGCATTTAGGCGTATCTTGTGAACGGTCTAGTGCATAAACATTGCCCGAAATGATAAAAGAACAATGTGGTATATATACACAAACAATGCGTGAGATCGCATGTTACACAATATGTGAATAAGCACAATTGGGCGCATTCGGCTTAGTTGTACATCCTTTAATCGTGTGTTCACTGAAGCTCTGCTTCACACGAATTCCAGCGTTTGATATGCCTAATCATTTTATTTCTCAGAGCCAATTGTAGTGATGTAATCAGATCTTAAAAACATGCCACGTAACCAAAAACCGTTCATACTGCTAGTTTACTCCTTCATCGGATAAAAAAATTACGTGTCTATTCAACAAGACACTTTCTCTAGCTTGCCAGAATATTTCAAACGCCGAGGTGGCAACTTTATTAAAGATACATCCATTCAGCTTTTTATTTTGCTTCTAGGCAACAGTCCTCGTTTTTTTTAACTAACTTTATTTTTTCATAATGCTACCATTCAATGCAATGGTATTTGTTTATTATATGTCTTTATTTTTCTCGCAACCTCCAAACTTAAGGCGCAGCCGTAGTTGGAATCCTTCAGGCACATAACATAGCAAATTCACTGCCATCTTTCCACGGCCGTCAACCAGACTTAGACGCGACTTCACCTTTGCAGTTGTTTTATTTTTCTCTCACTTTCAAACACTGCTGTACAGACTAACCATTTAAACACCTGTTGGCAGCTAATGTCGGCAGGGCCAAACACGGTCCTAACAACACGGCCACGCGTACAGAAGGCGCTCAACAGGTTTGCTGTGTACTACGTTAGTGCCGATATTTCTAAACACGCATCACAAGCATTCCTTAAATGTTCAGTGTTTTTTTTCCAGTGCCTGAGCTCACGAACAATTCTGAAACCCTGCAGACTCGTCGTAACTACGGATTGCTGCAGTGCGCAGCTGCGTTCGTCATGAGAAGCTCGCTTAAACGCGCTGCTGTCGCCTACGAACTGGTCTCGTGGCACCCGCAGCTTGCAGAGGTTGTCCAGTGCATGGGATTCCTGAGTGAAGGCGAGGCCAAGGCGAGAATGGAGCGAAGCCGTCTTCGGCTTCGTGATGAGGTAGGCGATGGATCAAGGCTCTCACTAGGTGATTCTCATTGCATCTCATTAGGATGTGCTGAGCCGTCTCGGGATTGCAGCATACACATGTTTCGTCTTATTGCGAATGGTTGCTCCGGTATGTTTTTGTTCTTCGGCAACCTGCTCGAGCAGAAATAGCAATCCTCTTATCGTACAGATTTTTCCGTCTAATTTCTTTCTTGCTATCTTTGTAAATCTCCATGGTTTCTTTGTTTCTTTCTTTGCATCAAATTTGTTCTCTTTGTTAGTCTCACTGTCTTTCTGATGATTCTTGCTTGTTTATTTACACTTTAAATTACCTTGTACTTGGCTGTCAAGTTTCTAGACTTCTTACTCCATTCAGTGCCCACGCTTGTCATGTTAAAGTACTTGTGCACTTCAGCTGCCCATTTATGTTGATGCATGTTCCTGAGTCTTTGCTCAAAACTAAATTGCTCTGCGCTTCTTTGATTTCAAAAGAGGCGCGACCTATGTCACCCTGCACTTCCTTATTTGTGGTTTTACCGTGGGCTTCCGAAACCAACCGGCCTACCAACCTTTGGATAACTTCAAACACGCCAATATATCCGATATTATGTACATAATACTTACGAACGTTAGCGTTGCCGCCATGATTTCTTTCCAGATTCCACGCACCACCTCACATTTATTGTGGCCCCAAAGTGATATACGTTTCATGGTTGCATTGCGCTTCCCCTTTATTTTCAGAATATCGTGGAGGGTGCTTCATAAATTGTTTCCTTCATTTTGTATACGCAGATATATTTATAGTGTGTGACTATGGGTATGACTTGTTGAATTTACACTACGAAATTATCCGACTTTTCATAAAAGGTCATAATTCCTGATTTCTCTGTGCTAAACTCAGCGCCTAGATTTGTCGCTGTGTTACCACAGATATTCGCAAGTGTCTGTATACCTCCTGCATTGCCGGCTAGTGGCACTATGTTGTTCGCATACACAAGTCCGCGGACATTCTGTTGCACCATTTGTATATTACGCATGTAGGATCAATCAAACCCTGATTGACTATTTTCCAGTGGTCTTTCTATGGCTTTAACATAAAGCGTGAACAACACTGGAGACAAAGAACACCACTGCTTCAGTCCTAGGTGAATTTCCACCACTCCCTTACATTTTCGACATTCCGATACAAATTGCACTATGTTGTCTCTATATATGTACCTCAGCAGCTCCAAGAAATTGTTTATACTTTCGTGCTTGAGAATATACCATAACAATTCCTTGCCTATGTTGTTGTAGGCTCCTTTATTATTTGGAAATGCCATCCATAAAGCTCAATTTTGGGCTATTTATGCACTGAGTAAGTACAGTCAAATCCTCTAAACGTCTGCCTGGTATGAACCCATTCTGTAGTTGCCCGAGTACATAATTTTCTTTCAACCCACTTAGAGAGTTATAATTTTACGGCTTGCGTTACCACTCTGTATGTCAGCGACATCACGTGATAGAGAAATAGAGCAAATCAGGTGATAGAGAAATGTGCGGAATATAACCAATCATTATATGTAGCTTTCATTGATTATGAGAAAGCATTTGATTCAGTCGAAACCTCAGCAGTCATGGAGGCATTGCGGAATCAGGGTGTAGACGAGCCGTATGTAAAAATACTGAAAGATATCTATAGCGGCTCCACAGCCACTGTACTCCTCCATAAAGAAAGCAACAAAATCCCAATAAAGAAAGGCGTCAGGCAGGGAGATACGATCTCTCCAATGCTATTCACAGCGTGTTTACAGGAGGTATTCAGAGACCTGGATTGGGAAGAATTGGGGATAAGAGTAAATGGAGAATACCTTAGTAACTTGCGCTTCGCTGATGATATTGCCTTGCTTAGTAACTCAGGGGACCAACTGCAATGCATGCTCACTGATCTGGAGAGGCAGAGCAGAAGGGTGGGACTAAAAATGAATCTGCAGAAAACTAAAGTAATGTTTAACAGTCTCGGAAGGGAACAGCAGTTTACGATAGGTAGCGAGGCACTGGAAGTGGTAAGAGAATACATCTACTTAGGATAGGTAGTGACTGCTGATCCAGATCATGAGAGTGAAATAATCAGAAGAATAAGAATGGGCTGGGGTGCGTTTGGCAGGCATTCGCAGATCATGAACAGCAGGTTGCCATTATCCCTCAAGAGAAAAGTGTATAACAGCTGTGTCTTACCAGTGCTCACGTACGGGGCAGAAACCTGGAGGCTTACGAAAAGGGTTCTACTTAAATTGAGGACGACGCAACGAGCTATGGAAAGAAAAATGATAGGTGTAACGTTAAGGGATAAGAAAAGAGCAGATTGGGTGAGGGAACAAACGCGCGTTAATGACATCTTAGTTGAAATCAAGAAAAAGAAATGGGCATGGGCAGGACATGTAATGAGGAGGGAAGATAACCGATGGTCATTAAGGGTTACGGACTGGATTCCGAGGGAAGGAAAGCGTAGCAGGGGGCGACAGAAAGTTAGGTGGGCAGATGAGATTAGGAAGTTTGGAGGGTCAACATGGCCACAATTAGTACATGACCGGGGTAGTTGGAGAAGTATGGGAGAGGCCTTTGCCCTGCAGTGGGCGTAATCAGGCTGATGATGATGATGATGATGATGATATCACGTAACTGGCCTCTGCGTGCTCGTCTTATCCTTATCACGTTTGCTTTTGTAGATGAGCTTCATCTTGCTTTTACGCCATCCAACCTGAATTTCCTTCCTTCTACTCAATTGCTCTGTGGTAGCTGTCGCTTGTTCTTTGCACCAATGTTTTTGATTAACTGCATTGGAATTTTGTGAGATGCTGCGGCAGTGTTATTGGGGACATTTTCTTCTACTGTCTTCTAGCAATAGATTTCTATACCAAATTTTGATCCCTGAGGCTTCTCTGTTGTTGCGGGACCTCTTTGAGTCCAAACTATGCTGTTTTTTTATTCGTGCCGTATTTATGCCTAATACCGTCTCTAAGGTACCGCAGCGCATAGTCCTCTTGGAAAATGTTACCGCCTTCGTTCCTTACAGCCGTATACGAATATTTAGTTGGTGCGCATTTTGGTGCGCCTTTGTCTGTTTTGTTAATGCTATGCACCGAACATTCACTTGTGCATTTAATCTTATCTTGCACAAGCTCAGTCGCCACCCTTTTCGCTGTATTTGTTCCACCTACGGAGCACCTCTTGTCTGTATAGTTCCAACTTTATGGCTTCTCGATGATCTTTGACGCCTTCTCACGCTCTTTCACAGCTTCCTCTATTTGCTTCGCTTGCGGTTCTGAGGGCCACAGTGCATTTACGAAAAGGCAGGTGCTACAAGCCCAATTTTGCGCATAATATCCCTTCGGAGAAATTCAATACCATCAGAAAAACTCGCAAACAATCTTGCACAATGATGACGCTGTTTGCAAAAGTCTCTTTCATATGGCGCCATTTGTCTTGTAATTTCGTTCTTGGGGCGTGGCAGTTCTGGCACATCTAACAGCGGCCCCTTCGTGCCTGTGACTTGTCCATATGTGGAACTGCTGAACTTTATTGGGAAACTCGCCAATGCAGCGCAGACGGCGAACCAATAACAATATGGATCATCACATGTCATGGTGACCAGCCTGCTTATTATTTTGAAGCCAATTACATGAACACTCAAGACGAATGTTCGCCGTCATGTTAAGTGCGAAGTCCAAGTGCGACAAGGCTTGCTTAAGCCATAGTAGCGCAAATAAAAATGAGCACAACACTAGACCGGACACAACGGGCGCTACGCTCATAACTGATTTACACGCTTCTTGAAAGCCAGAAGAAACCTACGCTAAAATGCGCATGCACAGGAGTTCTTTACGAAAAAAAAAAATTAATCAAATCAGACCTCGCTTCGAAATAGACAAACGAGAATATCTGAATATCTAATGCAATTCGTACTTTTCTTGATATGGGCGGCTTCCAAAAGTTCGTGTGCGAAAAATTGTTGGCATACGCGCAGAATCTTCATCTCGTGAAACGAAGGTTCGCACTTGCAAACCGTACAATGCTCGAACAGATGCGGACTGCTTTTATTTTAATTGAGAGTTTGTGCTGCCGTGCTCGGTCACTAACGTATCGCCCAGTTTCGCCTGTATTAGTCATGAGGTGTTTCAGTGGCGCCCTCTTGCTGTTGACCTCAGCGATGGACTCCTCTTTCATGCCGCGCGCTCGCTCGCTACGGCAAGGCAACTTGACGCTGCCGGCCGACCTGTGTGTTCGAGTTTTTCAAGCGTGATTGGGCAGGTATGTACAACAGTATGTAAGTCTTTTGGAACATTATCCCTTGGTAAAGCCACTGCACTGGCTGTCGTTAATACGCTCAGTGTGGATTGCTGCTGGTGTCGTCTACTAGCAATCAGTCGGCACACGCGCGTGCATGGCGTTGGTTTCTCTCCATTCCTGTTCTACTTCGCGGCGCACTCTTAATTATTTGTCAGACCCTTTTTTGACAATCAACTGCAGCGTCTGCTCTTCGGCAATCGTGTCTACGCCTTGATACTCTCCAGGAAGTGTCTTAAGGGGCATACAGCCATGTACGTTCCGAGGAGTTCTCTTCCTAATATGCTGTAGCGGTTTCCGTTAGTGAGAGCTTCCGAGAAAAGAAGGAAAGGGGCTGCCAGTCATCTACAAACTGTTGAAACACCGCTCCCATTGCTGCATTGGACGCATCAGTCATAAGGAAAAGTGGGGCTCCTGGTCTCGGATGGACGAGAAGGGTTGCCTGAGACAGCTTGGTCTTCATTGTATGAAAAGCGGTTAGTGCTTCTGGGGACCAGGCGAGTTCCGTTGTCTTGGATTTGTTGGCCTGCAACATGTCCGTTAAGGGCCGGAGAAAAGCGGCGGAATGAGACATGAAGCGGTTGTAGAAATTTACGAGGCCAAAAAACTGGCACGGTTTACGGATGGAAGACGGCTGACGAAAATCTTGTAAGGACTGGGCTTTTAACGACCAGAGATGGATGCCGTCCTTCTCGACATGGTTATTGATGAAGTCCTACTCGAGTGCGCCGAATTCGCAGTTGACGGTAAAGCCATATTCGGCAAGGCGTTGAAAAAGTTGGCCCAGATGTTGCACGTGTTGTTCTGCGCCGCGACTAAAGACAAGCAAATCGTCGATGTACGCGAAATTGAAAGGCTCTCGTTACTCTGTCGATGAATCGTTGAAAAGTTTGCGCAGTATTTCGAAGGCCGAAAGTCATGCGCACGTACTCGAAGAGTCCAAATGGCGTCATGGTTACGCCTTAAGAATATCCACTGGTTCCACAGGAATTTGATGGTAAGACTTGACCAGGCCGATTTTGGAGAATATTGTTGCTCCATGCGGTGGCGCAGAGAAATCTGTTATGTGCGGAAGTGGGTAACGGTCCTGCACAGTAGCATTATTGAGCATACGGTAATATCCGCACTGCTGCTTGTCTGCAGGAGACTATTTGGGGCTCTGTAATGTGCTGTTAAATCTGAGTACACAAGCGTACCTCCACTTTGCACTCCATTTACATCTGCACCACGACCGACAGCTCTGCAGCCAAACGTCATAGCCGCTGGGCAACCACAATGGTTTGTAATAGGGAAGACACGTTTGTAGATCGTAATAATGTCGATATTTTTAAAAACAACCTAGAAAAAATACAAGTAGTAATCGGAGAACTTCGTGCTACGCGAGCACGCGTCCACGGTGCCAGGAAACGAATTGAAATCCAGCTATTATAGAGGGAGGGTAGCAGACAACAAATGCGAATCCCCACAATGATGTCACCATAGCGGCATTCGCAGCGTCGCCGTCACACACACACGGTAAACAGGTCTGCTCGCGTAAAAATGGAATAAAGCAAACCACGCCGGTTGTACATCTCATACGCAATTCTTCTGGCACTAACGCTTCCTGTTTTAGCATAAAAAAGGCGGAGGACGCTTAAGCTTCGCCTTCAGTAGTGGAACACAACAGCACTCGAACATCGCTCACTGCTTCTCACACCTCCGGGCAACTGCTCCTTATGTAAGCGTAATGTTTACCGGTAAAGACTGGCGTCTAACGCTATGCATGAGGGTGAGCTTTCTGATAGGAACGTGCCTCTTGCGTGGGCCGCGATGCGGCGGAGGCAAGCGCCATCTGGAGGTGTTTCAAAAAAGCGGGAGCACTGCTTTATGGCCTTCGAGATTGGCCCGTGCAAATCTAGGGGGCCATGGCCGTTCTATGGATGGTAGAAACGCTGGAAAGTGGGCTTTTTTTTAGTTTTAGCGCAACAGAATGTTTTGGCGAACATTCAAATTACAATCCGATGCAATCATGTCTGTAGGTTGCGCGTAAGTCGTACTTTACGATTTTTCTACGTATTTTGTCTCGGCAAGTTCAATTAGTGTCTGTGTCTGCAGCGCTGGGCATTCCTCTTCACTACAATCGCCCTCCATAGAAAAAGGAGCCATCCTGGCGACTCATATGACCACAGAATCATGGGGTCGTCGTATGGCTTTAGGCGTTGTACGTGGACGGTTTCATGATCACGACAGCGTTTGTCCGTAGGTGGCGTGACAGGCTCGACAATATGGTTCACAGGCGATGTCTGCGCTACAACACGGTAGGGTCCTTGATTCTTGTATACAAGCTTGGATGAGAGTCCAGCAGGAACGGCAGGAAGCCAAAGCCGCACAAGGGAGTCAGGAAGAAAGTGACAGTGCGGGTGATCATCATGACGTCGAGACATTTGTTGCCATTGGTCGACGGCTGTAAAGGAACGGGCGAGCTGACGGCATTCCTCTGCGCGGCGGGCAGCCTCAGAGTTGGGCGTACATTCGGATGAGGCGGGTGTGTACGGAAGAATGGTGTCGAGGGTAGTCGAAGGTTCGCGGCCATCAAAGAGTAAGAATGAGGAAAAATTTGTGGTCGCCTGTGGTGCAGTGTTCTACGCGAACGTGATGAATGGCAAAATGAGGTCCCAATCAGTGTGATTAGAGGCGACGTATTTGGAGAGCATGTCGCCAACAGTGCTGTTAAATCTTTCCTTCAGACCATTAGTTTGAGGATGGTACGCGGTGGTGGTGTGATGAACGATGCGACATTGAGCAAGGAGCGTGTTTACAGCTTCGGAGTTTTTCAGGAGGAAGGATGCCATATAACGAGCGGATCCCGGAAGCCATGCTCGGAAGGGGTACATACAGGTCAATGCCAATGCGATCGAAAGGCCTGGTAGGACACGGGATTGGCTTGAGTGGACCGGAGACACATTGAGCAGGAACCTTGCGGCGTTGGCACTGAGGGCACGACCGAATGTACTTGCACACAAAGGTGTACATGCCACGCTAATAAAAGCTGGAGCGAAGCCGGGTCTACGTCTTGAAGACACCCGCGCGTGCACAGTGCGGGCCAGTATGAAAGGCAGAACATATTTCACCACGAAGATGTCGCGGTATGACCAGAAACCACTTGCGGACGTCAGAGACGTAATTACGGTGATATAGAAGTCCCTCCCGAATTTTCAAGTGAGATGCTTGACGGCGCAAACTCGAGAAGATGAAGGAACATTCGACGGGTTTGAAAGGACGCGGATAAGAGTACTAATCCAGGCATCTTTGCGTTGTTCCGAAGCCATGTCGCAGAGTGCTGGGAACGAAAGTACTTGGTCAGCGGCAGAGAGGCATGCATCGCTTTCGGTTGACACGCGTAAACGGGAAAACGTGTCAGCATCGGTGTGGCGGCGGCCAGACTTGTAGACAACGTGCACGTTGAAATCTCGCAACCGCAAAGCCCAGCGAGCTAATCGACCTGAGGGGTCCTTCAACGTGGACAGCCAACAAAGTGCGATCTGTCTTGTCTGTAATCAAGCCGAAGGGACGGCCATAAAGGTAAGGTCGAAATTTACCAAGTGCCCAGATTATGGCCAAACATTCCTTCTCCGTAACGGAATAATTCTTTTCGGCTGTGGTGAGGGTGCGGCTTGCGTATGCAACGACGCACTCGTCGAATGCAGATTTGCGCTGCGCGAGCACAGCGACGAGTCAAACACTGCTGGCGTCGGTGTGTACTTCGGTCGGAGCTGTCGGGTCGAAGTGACGCAGTATAGGCGGCGAGGTCAATAGACGATGCAACTCTTGGAAGGAATAGTCACAAGCCGACGACCAGGCGTAGTCGTTCAAGTCACTCCGTAGAAGCTGATTCGAGGGAGCGGTGATGGATGCCAAATTCCGAATGAAGCAGCGAAAGTAAGAACACAGGCCAAGGAAGCTGCGAAGCTTTCTTACGGAGGAAGGTTTGGGAAAATCAGCAACTGGTCGCAGCTTGGCGGCGTCAGGAAGAATACTGTGTTTAGATACTACATGGCCAAGGATGGTGAGCTGACTTCTGCCGAAGTGGCATTTCTTCAGGTTGAGCTGAAGGCCGGCGGCAGTTAGGCACTGTAACACTTCCTCCAGCCTAGAGATGGGTGGGAAAATCGGGCGAAAAAATAGCCTCATCATCTAAGTAGCACAGGCACGTTTTCCACTTGAGACCTCGCAAGAGGTTCTCCATCATACGCTCAAATGTTCCGGGGGCGTTGCAAAGCCCTAAAGACATGACTTGAAATTCATATAAGCCATCTCGTGTTACAAAGGCCGTTTTAGGTTGGTCTTCGGGTGCCATGGGGACTTGCCAATAGCCGCTGCGCAGGTCGGTAGCAAAGAAGAACTCCGCGCCTTGGAGAAAGTCAAGGGCGTCGTCAATTCTCGGACGAGGGTAAACATCTTTAAGAGTTATTTTGTTAAGACGACGGTAATCGACACAGAATCGAATCGATGCATACTTCTTAACAAGAACGAGAGATGCCCAGGGGCTATCCGAAGGCTGAATGACGCCGCGCTTGAGCAGGTCAGCTACTTGGTCGTCGATAACACGGCGCTCTGTCGCGGATACACGATATGGTCTTTGTCGCAGTGGTGCACTGGTACCCGTGTCGATGTGATGACAAACAGTTAACGTGCGGCCCAAGGGAACACGCTGGCAGCCGAAAGACGAATGGAACTTGTCGAGAGGACGTAGAAGCTGGGCGCGTTGAGAAACAGTCAACGTGTCGGCGATAAAGCTACGTAAAACATCGGGTGAAGTCGGCTCCTGCGCGGGGTTACAGGTCACTCCGGCGACCTCATGAGTGGCGGTGCAACCAGTTCGCATGTCAATGATGGCAGCAGGGTCGACACACTGGGCACGGCCAGCGCACTCCCCATTAAGCAAAGCGAGAGGACAGGACAGTCGGTTGGTGATTAGCAGCCTGCTGACGCCGCATCAACGTTCAAAAGAGGGATAGGCAGCGGCGAACGTTTGCGACGAGCGATAATTGCAGATAGCGTAAAACGTACGCTGGCATCAGCAGCAACGTTGAATGACACTGTGGCAAGGGCAGAAGAGTGTGGTGCAATTGTAACCTCTTCGGCAATAAATTCTTTATCTTCAGGTTAACAAGCGTCAAGGAGTGGGGCATTACACAGCGTTTGACATTACACTTAGAACCAGAACAGACGATGACGGCCTTATTAGCCGAAAAGAAGTACCAGCCCAAAATAGGATCGTGGGAACAAGAACATAGCACCAAAAATTCGATGGTGTAGAGGAGGCTGTTGATCACAACGCGAGCAGTACACGCAGCTGCAGGCGTTATGTGTTTTGCGCTGGCGGTACGAAGTGACACGTTGGACAGTGGCGTCGTAACTTTTCTATGCGAACGGCAAAGTTTGGCGCTAATAACAAACTGCGGCACCAGTGTCAACGAGAGCAAGTGCAGCGACGCCGTCCACATATACATCAATAACATTGGTCGGAGAAGGGAGAGGCCTCGGTCTGTTCGTGGGTGATGCAGTTCTTGCCTCTGGAACTGCGACGATTAGTTTTCCCGTTCCGGCGAAGAAGGACGACGACGCATCGGCGAAAGCGAGCGGCGTCGAGGCGATGGCAAACGGCGGTCAACAAGAGGGTGGTGGTCCGAGTAGGAAGACATCTGTCCAGGGTTCTGAGACGCGGAGGAGGACGGGTATGGGGAAACGTATGGCCCAGGGTCGAAGCTACGGCGGTAGGGCGTTGCGCGGTGACGGCAAAATCGTGCAACGTGACCAGGTGGACCACAGGAAAAACATATTCGCCGGTTGTCAGGAGTGCGCCACTGTCCACTGCTGTGCGGACTGCTTGTGATGTGCATTGTCCACTACTGTATGGTCCAAGAGAGCAGCAGCCAGCGTGTCTTAACCAGCGCAGCTCAGGCAATCTCAAGCTCGCGCATCCCGGACGACTGGGAATGTTTCTGCAGCGCTGGGCATTCCTCTTCACTACAATACTAGTAAATGTCAAACGGGGAGTCATAGAGGCGGTGTATTGCTTGGTCTCGAAGTGCCATTTGCCAGAAACCTTTGCACAGATATATCCTAGAAAGCCAGGTACATCCGCCTGTTCCGTCAATTATGGTGTCTATTCTACGCATTGCAAATGGGATCAGATGCGTCTCGTTGATCGCTCTGTAGTCAATGCAGTCTGAGGCTACAGTCCTCATTTGGAGTTATGGTGATTGGTGATGCAAACGCTAATATACGTGGAAAGATGATATCAGCATCTAACATCTTTTCAAACTCCTCTTTTAGCCACGCCTTCTTTTCTCTCGATAGTTAGTGTGGCTTTTTCTAGAATATACTAGTGTCGTGTAATTTAGAGGGGACTTCAAACTTGGTGCTATCAGGAGGATAGCCTCCCAAGCAGAACAACTGTGTGTAATGTTTTTAAGAATGTCTATTTTTTTGGCCAGCGAAATTGGTTTGTACCTGTCATTGGTTTGGAATTAACTTCATCGGGGCTTACAGACGCAGTGTCGTCCGAATGAATGCTTAGCCTCAATGAGTTCACGTCCGGCCGAAACAGAAGAAAGCCCCATAGGACACCTTCCATAACCAAGGCAGGAAGTTCCGCGTGCTCCGACTGATATTTTAGCCTTAAGCTTGTCCATTCGACCTGCTCATCTTCATAACCGTCATAACCTCGTACAAGGACTGATCTGTCTTTGCATCTGTCTTCTGCACTTGCTCCGCTTCTTTGAGTATTAATACTGAAGAGATCGTGGCTTGTGTGCGTTCACTTCGAGCTGTATGTGAAGTAAATGTCTCGTCTTGTCTCGTTTCGTTTTAGTTGAACATACTGAGGCTTTTTTTTTTGTCAATTGCTTCTGTTCGAACAGTGTCGATGACTGCAAGGCGTCATCAAGTCCTTAGTCGATCGCACAAAGTCCAATATTTGCACTATATTTAATTAGTGGCTACCTTACATTTGCTGGACTGAGAATCTGACTGTCCGTGAGGAGCTGGCCGCGTCTTACAGCTCCTCTAAGACCAGAGATGAGGGAATACTTGTAGCAGCTCTAGTAGTGCTTCGAGAGTTTTCGGCCCTTTTATTTATGGATGCAGTTGCAAATATCTTGGGAGACCGTGAAATCCAAGCGCTAAGGTTGATCTTGATTGCGCATTTCGTTCAGCTAGTCGAAGCAGTCACTGCTTCTCAAGAAAGTTGCCAAGTGGGTAACCGGACCTAAAACGTTCAAACAGTGCCTGGTCCTGTCACTGTACATTATTTCTTCAGAATGTTGACAAAAAGAAACTCTTTCCACATGCACCAAGGTTCGCAAACATACTCTACGAAGCGCAACTAATGCCACATTCCGGCTACACCACTCAGAAATTGTCGCACATTTAAGACCCGGCCTTGGTACGAAATCTACTCATTGTATTTCGCTACAGAAGAACTTCACTTTGGCCTAGTTGGTATTTACTGCAGATCATATTGAACGCAAATATAGACGGGGACAGAGGGAAACGCGCTGTTTATGTGTTCTCTCCCTCTGTCCCGTCTTTATTTGCGGTCAATATGATATGCAGTATTTCGCTACGGCCTCAAAAAGTGATCCATCCTTCTAGGTTATCATAAGACCCGTCAAAAGTTTCTGGCCGTAAAATTTCAACTGGATGGTTTCTCTAGTGGCGTAAAGCAGACAGGCGAACTTCTGCCACTGCGCTCTGTTGCGTAAATTGTTCTTGTTGCATTGCTATGGCCTGAAAAATTGATTTGTGGTCATATGACGCTGCATGACCCAAATGGCCGTCCGAGTACCAGCTGGTTAAACAGGGCCACTGGGATATTCACCTTCGCTGAACCTCCTATAACAAGCTCTTCGGGCGACACAGAAGCTCGCTCTAGAACAACATCCTCGAGCTTAGCCGTTGTGTGCACAGGGAGATCGAGCCGAGAATCATCGTGGACATAGGAGCCTTAGAATACAAGTCGGTGGTTGTACCTCTCCACGAAAAAAGACGCCCGCATCTTCGTTCACTTGTCGGCTGCGCCAAAAGTTGCAATAAGCCGCACATATCAAATAGGTCAAACTATAGTCATGTCGCCATTTCTTACTTTTTTTTAGTCTTCTCCTCTACCCCCCTGCTCCCTCCGATGTTATCCGACATGTTCTCTTTGGGCACCCTTCAAATACTAATAATAATAATATTAATAATCATTCAAGGTATGGTAGGCACGTTTCTGCTATTTCTGAAAAATAAACACCATGAAAGTTTGTCCACGCGGATAACTGACGCAGGGTCTTTGCGAGCAGACGCAAAGCCGCATTAAAGCACCGCGGCGTGAAAATGACAAAACGCAAGTGGTGATCCAGCATATAAACACTTTATTTGCTGTGCCCTTACCCTGCAATACTTGGGTGGGGCAGAGGGGGGGGGGGGGGGGCTGCCTGATGCGTAACGGAAACCCGTGTAGCCAGCGGGTGCTGGTCCGTCGGTCAAAGGATGTGGCAGCAGCTATTGCTCCTAAGGCTTCAGTAAAAGGATTTCTCCCTCTCATCCACCGTGCGATGCGCCGTGTGAGGGAGGGCGAGTGCTAACCTGCTCGCAGGCTACGGACAACGGCGCACAGCAACGCCTCGAGCAAACACGTCTCGCTGTGCGCTCTGTGTACCACTTAGACAAACGCAAGTGGTGCATGCAAGGTAGCATTTAACACGTCATCACTGCCGCATGCTGTCCAAATCAAAGCCAAATGCCGCCAATGAACACAAACAGCACAGCAAGCTTCTATTACATCGATTCCCATAGTGCGTGGAATATGCATATTTTTATTTTCGTCTAGTGCCCTTCACCTTCTTCGGGAGGGTCTAATCGACCGCTTTCCGGACTTATCCCGTGTATCTGCCTGTAAAAATCATCGCCAATTGTTTGTCAAAACTGCGCTGCATTGTGTAGGGATAGGACTAAGAGTGCTTATTTTAGGCAGAGGGCCCAGATTCCTGTCATTACTAGTTTCTAATGTAATAAAGCATAAAGCATGAGGGATTTCTGTGAACGCAGGCTGTAAAACCAACGCGTATGTTATTCATTCAAAATTAGTAATAAGATGACTCTGACGAAGATGAAGTCCCATCTGCCGTGCTACAAGGTACAGAAGGAATAGCAGTTGCACACATCCCTGCAAGTGTCGGCGCGCATGACGAGATAACCAGGATACATAAAGGCCAAACGCAGGCTGTCGACAAACACAGACTATTCGTTTCTTTTCACTCATTATTCCTTGTGCTGCATGCCTTGGCAATCCTCATTTGGCTTCCATTTGTCACCGCCGACTCATTTCAGTACATAAGTGATTTGATTATTCCAATTTGTTTATATAATTGATTTGACTAGACCACAAGTACATCATGAGCCAGCCTATGACCCGTCTACTATACGCTCGTGTGCGTGTGCGTGCGTGTGCGTGCGTGTGCGTGCGTGCGTGCGTGCGTGCGTGCGTGCGTGCGTGCGTGCGTGCGTGCGTGCGTGCGTGCGTGCGTGCGTGTGTGCGTGTGTGCGTGCGTGCGTGCGTGTGTGCGTGCGTGCGTGCGTGTGTGCGTGCGTGTGTGCGTGCGTGCGTGCGTGCGTGCGTGCGTGCGTGCGTGCGTGCGTGCGTGCGTGCGTGCGTGCGTGCGTGCGAGCGCGTGCGCGTGCGCGTGCGCGTGCGCGTGCGCGTGCGCGTGCGCGTGCGCGTGCGCGTGCGCGTGTGTGTGTGTGTGTGTGTGCGTGCGTGTGTGTGTGTGTGTGTGTGTGTGTGTGTGTGTGCGTGCGTGTGTGTGTGCGTGCGTGTGTGTGTGTGTGCGTGCGTGTGTGTGTGCGTGCGTGTGTGTGTGCGTGCGTGTGTGTGCGTGTGTGCGTGTGTGCGTGTGTGTGTGTGTGCGTGTGTGTGTGTGTGTGCGTGTGTGTGTGTGTGTGTGTGTGTGTGTGTGTGTGTGTGTGTGTGCGCGTGCGCGTGCGTGTGTGTGTGCGCGTGCGTGTGTGTGTGTGTGTGTGTGTGTGCGCGTGTGTGGACGTGTGTGTGTGTGTGCGCGTGTGTGGACGTGTGTGTGTGTGTGCGCGTGTGTGCCTGTGCGCGCGTGTGTGTGTGTGTGCCTGTGCGCGTGCGCGTGTGTGTGTGTGTGCCTGTGCGCGCGTGTGTGTGTGTGTGTGCCTGTGCGCGCGTGTGTGTGATTGTGCCTGTGTGTGTGCGCGTGTGTGTGATTGTGCCTGTGTGTGTGGGAGATAGAGAATCCCGAATTGGGTTTACTTTGTAGCTTGATGCTACAGTGGGATGGATGCCAATTTTCCGTTTCCTTCCTTCCTTCCTTCCTTCCTTCGTTCTGGAACCTTCCTTGACATTGCAAGTTTCCGCATAGCTGATTCGTCAGACATCTATTTTTCCATGCAGTTCTGGCAGCTGTCTGGCATTGTCAAAGAACAGCTCATCTGCAATGCGCCGCCTACTGGAGCAAACGGGAAGAAGGTCCGCCAGCTCGACAAACTTGGTGCCCACATGTTGGATTACCTACGCTCCTACCTCAAGGTCGGTGACATTCTGGACGACGAAGAGGAGGATCCGAAAAGCGAGAACGCAGCTGCTGTCACGGAGCGTTGCAGCAAGCGAAAGCGGGAGGACAGCACCGATTTGGTGCAGAAAGAGCAGTGACCTGCAGAGGAACTGAGACCAATAGTGCGGCTCTCCTTAGCCGTCAAAGCTTTTTAGCAAATGTTAACCAGGCTGAAGTCAGCGCTCACTTTTTTCTGAGTTGACGACTGTTCCCTTTTAGGCAAATGGAACGTGAAATTGGTCAATAAAAATGTTTTTAAAGGGAAGGTATAGGCGAGCTTAGCAAAATGTGTTATTTCCTTTCGCAAGAACATGAAAACATCATGGCATGGTAGCATACGAATGGGTCCGTGACTCTTATGTAAGGGAAGTTTCTTGACTGGTCCAGGGACTCTGATAGTAGTTTCTTTTATAAGTTTCCTTGTTCACTCCAAAACAAGCCGTCGCCTGTTCTTATTTCATTGTCAGGCTACATATTTCTAATTTCAATAATGCTTTTGCTAATGACCTTCAAACCTACTTTGTCGGTTAGGGTCAAGCATTTATTAAAATTCAGGGTAACAAAGAATCCTAAAATAAAGGGAAAAAAAATACGGATAACTATGGATAATTTTCCGAGGTTCGGAGTAAATAAAGTTATTTCGAAGGTTAATATGGAATAATAGCTCAAACCCGGCAGTAAAGCTATATCGGAAGCAAGATCGGGTGGAGTAGTGAGTAATAAATCAAGGGTATTGACGGAACAAATTATCGCCTTGGTGGGTTCTTTGAGAAGTTGTGAAATCGAAAAAAAACAATACATATGTCAAGAAATTCTTTTGCAAGCATCGACCAATGATTCATGCTGGGTGGATCACAGTCCCATGTGAGATTATCGATATTAATATAACCGAGCAGGAACAAAGGTAGCGTGGGTATCGCGACAAAACCGTGTTAGTGACATCCTGTAAACCGCTTAAAAAGCTCGAGAAATATGCTGGTTGGCGGTAACAAGCTATATAGACTTGTTATGCAAAAAAGAAGTGAGGCGTAAAGACAGGACACAAGAGTATAGAAGTGGACAACACGTTCGTCGGCGTTCGTGTTGCCCACTTCTATACTCTTGTGTCCGGTCTGCACGCCTCACTTCTTTTTTGCATAATGAATCCTTAGCAACTAGCTCAGCTTTCTGTCGTTCTAAGCTTCATATGTACTTCTCCGGGTTTGCAAGCGAAACGCACACGTCTCATACTGAAAACTGGCCTACGCTACAGTGCCACAACCAACTATAATCACTGTGTACCCAACCAATACCACAGAACACTGCTTGATTTCCTACACAACACAGTTTTTACAGAATGCATGCAATACACATCTTATAGCATATCATAACGATTCTTGATCACAATAAAATATGTAGTGACGTTTCAATTCGTAAACGTGGGTTACGCGCAAGCGTATGGACGATATTCACTTTTCGTGCGTTTGCGCGGAGAATGTTCCAGAAACGTTTTGAGTAAGACAGGTTGCGCATTATAACAGCCGCATTGTGTCAAGCCCTCTAGCACGTTCCTCGGGAGTCTCCTGGACCCGCCAAGCCGATGCCTTTTATCCTACTTGTTCAGCTCGCTCCCGGCACTTGGGGATTACTTCGGGGTCAGTCAACCCGCACTCAGCAAAAAAAAAAAAAAAAAAAATTTGAGAAGAAAATCTAGGTTGCAACTGTTACCACCAGCTAAAATCGTCGCGTGTATATATATATATATATATATATATATATATATATATATATATATATATATCATACATCCTGCAGTTGCTGGTATATCTTACAACTCTGATCAGAAACTTCGGAAGCAGGAAACATTTAAAATATCATAACGAATAACAAAACCTGAGACTGCTTTAAAACTAAATTCTATTTCACGCCGCTCCAGCTAGTACAAGTTCCTTCAAAATTTCATGGCTTCATCCTTGATTGTCTATTCACAGCGTCAATGTCTAGGCTTAATTCTTTACAGCTACAGGTGTTACTTATGTAGACGTCCGCACTACAAGTTTCATCCTAGACGCCAGCGATCGTTTCTCCCCTGCTGGAAGGATTTCACCTCTGAAGGGTGTACGTTTCCGTCGCTTCCCTTCAACGGCGCGCTCGCGCTTAGCTCGGGCGGGGCGCTAAACGTTTCTTGTTTGCGATGGTGCCTCTTCGGACGACTGGAAATTAAAACTGTGCTGTTAACTGCCACAACAGATATATAAGCACGAGAGGGTTGATGCCACCAGCGAACGTCTACCGATTCCGCCGAAAATGGTACAAAAAGAAGGACGACAGACATGGATGACTGTGGTGCGCCGAAAAAAGTAAGTAAACTGGCAAACGTAGAGATCTCGTTCATTGATCGCTCGAGAGTGTATAATGATTTTACGTGTAATCCACATGAATTTCATGTTTACTGGGTGCACACTGGGGGCGTACATGTTAAAGTATTTGTCTCAGTCACACCTACAAGTTCAGTGGCCGCTTGGTGATACCCGAAAGATCCGTCAAAATACAGCTAAATACGTCCCATCTATCATCAATTACAGCTGCTCAACTGGTAACCCAGCGTGCGGCTTTTAACTTCATTCAGGAGAAACTACCCCATGTATGGTCAATCATCTGGGAATCCAAGGCAGCCCTACAGGGTGTAGTGTCAGCACTGCGCCATGGATCACGTGAGTAGCTCGTCGCAGAGATCAGAGATCACCATCACATAGTTGATGGAGGACAAGATATAATATACCAGTGGTTGCCTACTCACTATGGCTTACATGGCAATGATTGAGAGGACGCCGCTGCCCGATCTGCCCACGACGGCATCAACTGCGTTGCCATTCCTCTTTCGAGAGCCGACGCAACGAAAAAGCTTTCCGCACTTGCGCGTGACCTAAGATTAGCTCAGTGGAATTCCTTCGAATTCACAAGTGCAGACCTTCATAACCTGGACCCTAATTTACAGCTCCGTATTCGGCCCGACCTTCCACAACGTAACTGGACCCTTCTAGTCCGTCTATAGCTTGGAGTATCATTTTCAAATGCGTACTCCGTTCTTACCGGAAAACCCAACAGCCCACTTTGTGACTTCTGCAGGTGCAACGAAACAATCGTGCACATTCTTTGCGAGTGCCCTCGTTTCAACCCTCAAAGAGCAGCCCTCTCAGCCGCCCTAGACCAACTGCAAAAGCGCCCAACAACGGAAAACAACATCATTAGAAACTGGCCCATACGCAAAGATCAGCGCGATCCGCTATGAAGGTGCTGCTACGTTACTTAAATGACACGGGACTTTGTGGCAAATTGTGACTGTACATTGTGCGACGTAAGATTTTATGGTGACACTGCGTAACATTAGGAACGCCTTCGCAGACTGCGTGACAATGCCCACAGAAACAGTTCTGTGTCGTATGTATATATGTGTGCATATGTTCTTTTTTTAATTCTTTTTCTCTCCCTTACCTGTCGCTTCCCTTTGCCGCTCCCCCCGCACCGCGTAGCCAACCGGCGATAATCTCTGGTTAACCTCCCTGCCTTTCCTTTGCCTTCCTCGGTCTCTTTCTCTTTCTTCAAATAAGAACTTTCAGTTATTTTATCAGCGCTTGTCCTGTCTACTTTCTCGTGTTGAGTTTGTGTGTGTGCTGCCCAAGAATGGAAACAACTTTTGTTCCATGCGCTAGCAATAGTCTGAGTTGACGCGTGCCGAGAAATTGAATATGTGTCCGATGCGTTGAACATGAGCCAAGCTCCTTCCTGGATCACCAGTGCACCGATCGATCGAGTTACTGGAAGATACATGCCCACATCTTGATCACACCGGCATTGCTGAAGCAGAAATGATTACTAATGCTTTCAACTTACGTCACTCCACCACTGGTAAAAATTATCAAGCTATTTACGCGGCTGCTTCCATTCTATATTTTAGGGGACGTACTAGTTAAAATAGTGTACGCATGTCGTATTTGTGCTATGCGGCGATATATTTTGTGTATTTCCTCACCGTGCCAATGGAAGTCCGTGGTCGCCAAAAGAGACAACATGGATTTCTAGCAGACATTTTGTGGGAAACTGCAAAAAAAAATGACTTGAGCCTACACGCATCGAATGCACCGACGATTTTTTACCGGTGGCCCATACGGTGTCGTTTCTTATTAACTGCTCCGCGTCACCTACATGGCTTAGTAGACGCTGCCCTTTCACCACATTGCAGCCACGAACAATAGTTTTCAACCGCGCAGATCTTCTTAAAGGCTGATCGACACGTGTGCATCGTGCACATATGTCCTTCGAATGAAACGTCCTCAAAGACACACGCACACACACGCACACACACACGCACACACACACGTACACGCAAAACAAACACACACGCACACACACACGTACACGCAAAACAAACACACACGCACACACACAAGAACACAATCACGCACGGACGCACACACACCCAAAACACACGCGCACACACACACACACAAAAACGCACACACACGCACAGACACACCCATTCACACACGCGCGCACACACACAAACGCACACGCACACATACACGCATACACACACACAAAACACACACACACGCAGACGCGCACACACACACACAAAAAACACACACGAACGCAGGCAAGGGGGCCAACTCAGCGTACTTGTTCCACATGAGCTCCCGATTCAACGTGTACATCCTGCGTAATGCAACCTGGAAGCGCCAGAACGTCTGCACCATTCGACGCAGCTCGAAAAGCGGCTTTCAGAGAGACCATCCGCAGCGCTGTGAGTTCATTTTTCGCATATTTACAAGCTTTGGAAGCAGCAAGGCGACGGCCGCCAAGCTAAGCCTACGGAGGATTGCCAAGCTTTGCTCCCCGAGGCCACGCGCCTCGCGCCTCGGCCACGAGCCTCCTGCCCGTGCCCGAGCTTTGAGACCGAGCTTTTCGCCTCGTGAACCATCTGCTCGCCGCGTACTGGCCCTTTGAAGGCGGGGTACGCTTCATACTCAAGGTGGAGTATGAAGTGGCGGGGCAGGATATCTCCCCGGAAGAGGTTACCCAAGATCAAGGCTGGCAGTCTGCGGGGGCCAGAAGAGTTAACACCAAAACGCGCACGGCTGACACTAATGCGCTATCGCCCCAGCCGGGAGCGTGCCGTGGCAAATCAGGCGGTGCTGCGCTAAAATCCAAAGTGATACGAGCGGAACGAATGCCCTCATTTCGACGAGATGATATCAAGATTGTGATCATGCCGCGAGGTGGACTGAATATCTCCAAGATTGGCGTTGTTACAGTGGCTGACGCAATACTCGCCGCCGCTGGCATCAGTCAGGAAGATCTATGCCAAGGTACTCTATGCTCGAATCCACTGCAAAATATTATGGTTACCAGTAATCCCACGCGCGAGAATGCGAACCGCTACGTCCGGATGAGGCAGATGCTCATCTCAGGCAAGATATATGAGCTCAGTGCCTACGAGACGGCCCCACACTCCACGTGGAAGGGAGTGATCCGCAACATCCCTCTTCAAGATGGCCCTGACGTCATCGATGCCAAGATTCTCAACGCCAATAATCCACTCGCCTTAGCAGCGAAGAGAATAGCTCAAACCGGCACGGTCATCGTCGCGTTCGACGGGCATCGTGTACCGAACTTCGTCAGGTTTGGACGGTTACTCATGCAGTGCTCACTCTACCGCAAGCACATCGACGTGTGCTATACGTGCGGCCACCTCGGTCATCGCGCCGACGTATGTCCTAATCCAGGTGACGCTATTTGCCGTGGCTGTGGTGCCCCTAGTCCCGATGAGCAGCATCAGTGTACCCCCAAGTGTAAACTGTGTCGTGGCCAGCATCGCACCGCTAATAAGGACTGTGCTCAACAATTCAAGATGCCATAAATCGTGCGTCGTCGTCGCAGTGAGCGTGCCAAGATGGCCGGTGCCGCGTTATCATCCCATCAGCGACGCTCGGACACTGCAGAACTCGTCCAGGCTTCGTCTACTTCTGGTGCTCAGCGCAGAGGACGCTCCCGTTCCAGGGGCCACTCGAGAGTCCGTTCCGTATCCAGGGGCCACTCCGCCTCCAGGGAACGTTCCGGCTCCCGCCGTGGGTCCAGAGAATGGGCCTGTTCCCGGGGATGCTTCGGTTCTCGGCCTCGCTCCAGCTCCAGGCCGGGGCGCGACAGGTCCAGGCGAACCAGGTCCCACTCCCGCGCGCCCACCGCCATTAAAAGCAAGTTCACGCTCTCCTGGGCCGACAAGGTTCGAGGGGGACGTGAGGGTCCAAGAGGTGACCACCCGCCTCGCGATTCGCACCACGCACACGAGCTCAAGGAGTTGCGACGAGTTAACGAGCAGTTGAGGAAAGAAAACGCGCAGGTTAAACAAGAAATGCGCAGGCTAGCTACGGAGATGGCGGAGATTAGGAAGCTCGCGCATTCACTCTCCTCGACGCTACCCGCTTTGGCCCCGGTCGCGATGGATATGTCCGAGACATCCCATGCGGCACGCGCGCCAAGCGTCGAGCGGTAGAGAACAGAGAGGAAGACAAGACTATAAAATTGCTCTCAGAACTCAAGAATGCCTTCGCCAGCATGCAGGCTAGCTTAGCAAAGGTCCAGGAAGCTATATCGCACCCAACAATGAGCTTAGGTGCACTCAGTGAACGGATAAGCAAATTAGAAGAGGTCGATGTCAAGAGCGAACCCAGCCCCGCTCCTTCCCTGGTCGCAGCACAACGTCATGTACTAGTACCACCGACGGAGGGCGCGATTCTCAGGGCCGTTCAAGCCTCCTCTCAGCCTAGCCATGGATAATGCGCACGAGAACTTTAGTATTAGGCAACGGAACTGCGGAGGGTTTCCCAACAAGAAGCCGCTTCTGCAGCAATATTTAGGAACTCTCGCGGTTAAGCCCCAAATCATCGCTATTCAGGAAGTTGCAACTAGTACTCCTATCAAACTCGCATGTTATCTGGTAGTATCCTCACATTCAGGAGGTAGGGGAGTTGCTACCCTTGTCAACAAAAGGTACAATTGCCTCTCTCACGGCCTCGGCGCAGCTGGTGATGGCATCGAGTACGTCATGACTGAAATCCTCATGAACCCACCCAGAAAGGGCCTCAGAAGAAACAGCCGCTTCATCCTCAACGTATACTGCAGCCCCAGCTACCGCAGGGCGAGGGTGAACTCTCTCCTCAAGAGGGCCGTCAGCCTGGCCGGTGGGCACCCCCTTGTCGTCGTCGGGGATTTCAATGCCCCACATAGGGTGTGGGGGTACACCCATGACACGCCCAAGGGACGCGAACTGTGGCAGACTGCGATGGAACTGGACTTGACCTTTATCACCGATAAAGACTTCCCCACTAGGAGAGGCAACTCCGCATGCCGGGACACTACCCCAGACCTCTCTTTTGTCAAGAACGCAGGGAAGGTCAAGTGGGTCAACACGGCTTTAGACCTTGGAAGTGACCACTGCGTCATCGAAGTCTCCCTCCCGACTGCCCGCTATAAGACGAGGAAATTCAAGCTGATGGACTGGGACGTTTTCCGCAAGATCAGAGCCGAGCGCGCACCGATGGCCGAGACAGATTTTGAAGGTTGGTACAAAGGGATAAGGAATGATGCCGCGGCGGCAACCAAGGCGGTCATCACTGAGCTCGACGTTGACAAGATGGATAGCAGGTTGGCGCACCTGCTGGAAGCCAAGCAAGCCCTCCTCACGCGATGGAAAGGGCACAAGCATAGCAGGAGGCTCCGCAAGAAGGTTTCGGAGGTTAACACAGAGATCGAACAGCACTGCAAGAACCTGTGTAAGCAACAATGGGATGAGCTCTGCGAATCCATCGAGGGTCAGCTCAGATCAGGCAAGAGCTGGGGTCTGCTCAAACACCTACTAGATGAGGGCAGCACCAGATCTAGCCAGAGACAATCCCTCGCGCGAGCCATCCACCTCGCTACGGACTCTACCCCGGACGAGTTGATTGTCGACAGGCTCATAGACAAGTACCTGCTGGTCGCGGATAGCTCTGCCCGTACCCTGTTCCCGGACTACGCGGGGTGTGCGGTGCCGGAGTTGGAGCAAGACTTTAGTGCGGCCGATATCCGAGATGTTCTCTTCTCATTCAACCTCAAATCTGCCCCTGGTCCAGATGGCGTCACTAACAGGGTGCTGAGGAATCTCGATGATGAGTCGATCGACTTCCTCACTGAAAGGAATAATGAAGTCTGGCGCAGTGGACAGGTCCCCACACAGTGGAAGGCGGCCTGCACGGTACTCATTCCCAAACCCGGTAAAGCAAAAGAAATAGAGAATTTAAGACCAATTTCCCTGACGTCCTGTGTTGGTAAGGTTGCAGAGCATGCCCTGCTCAACCGGCTCAAGGCGCACATCGAGGCCAATGACATGTACACCCACAATATGATTGGTTTCAGGGCCGGCCTCTCGACACAGGACGCCATGAAGATGATAAAGCATCAGATCATCGACCGGAGCACGGGAGATACCAGCGCCATCCTTGGATTAGACCTGCAGAGGGCGTTTGACAATATCTCACACGAGTTCCTTCTCCAGTCTATTGCCGGCCTCGGGCTCGGGAAGAGGGCCTACGACTTCGTCCGTTCCATCCTTAGCCAGAAAACTGCCAAGCTCAAGATCGAAGGATACCTTTCGCAAGAGATCACCCTCGGTTCACGCGGCGCGCCTCAGGGCTCAGTCATCTCGCCAACATTATTTAACATCGCAATGATCGGGCTTTCTAAGGAGCTCGCGAATATTCAAGGAATCAACCATACCATCTACACAGATGACATCACCATCTGGCGCGTCAGCGGGAGCGACGGCCAAGTTGAAGCCGCCATGCAGAGCGCCATCGATGCGACCGAGCGCTTCCTCTGCCCCACTGGGCTCAGATGTTCTCCATCAAAATCTGAGCCACTTCTCTACAAGAAAAGACCCAGAGGCGGCCGCCATCGTGATTGGAAACCGGCGTCCGAAAGCGAAATACGGCTTTTCACTGGTGACGGGTTTCCGGTGCCCAGAGTGGACTCACTCCGAATATTGGGGATGTATATCAAGCCTAACTGTTCCAATGAAACCGCACTCAGAAAGATCACCGCCAAGACGGAAAGTGCTCTCGGCCTCATTCGGAGGATCGCCAACTGGCACCGGGGAATCAAGGAAGACAATCTCATCCGCATTATACATGCTTTTGTTCTCTGCCACCTTTCATACTCGGCGGCCATGCATAAGTGGCAAGTGGCAGAGAGGAACAAGCTCAATTCACTCATTAGAAAGGTTTTTAAGCTTGCCCTCGGCTTGCCTGGAAGCACCCACACCGAACACCTGTTGAAGCTCGGAGTCCACAACACGCTCGAAGACATTATCGCGGCACAAGAGCCCTCACAGCTGCTCAGGCTATCCGGCACCCCGACGGGCCCCAAGACACTCGACGAGATGGGCCTCAATCCTGTGGACCAGTACCTTGACGCCGTGCGGATTCCCAGCGACATCAGGTCTCAACTGCACATGACACCCCTTCCCCGCAATATGCACCCCGCAAACAACGTCGGCAGACGTTGGGCCAGGGGTGTCTGCCGGTCTGGCTCTACTCTAGCATGTGCGCAATAACCACATTGAGGCAAGCTTCGTGGATGCCGCGGCATATGTCCAAGAGGCATTCGACGTCTCCATCGTAAACTCCAATTCAAGGCTCACTTGCTGCGCTACGTTACGCACTTCGAGACCCGTGGTAGCCGAACAGGTTGCAATCGCGCTGGCTGTGCTCGATGGTCGCAGAGTGCAATATATAGTGATTCCAAGGCAGCCATTAAGGCCAACCAAACCGGTATGGTCTCCCCCCAGGCCCTCCGCATTCTCCAAAGCGCCAAAAGTATCTCTCCGCATTCTCTCATTCGGTTTCCCGCTCACTTGGGGTCGATTGAGGGTTCTCCTTCTAACCCTAACGAGGGCGCACACGTGGCCGCGTGAGCACTCACTGACCGCGCCGCCTCAGCAGTCCCCCAGCCCCGCGGGGAGCCCTTGCTTACGTTTAATGAAATCACCACACACTACTATCTGTCAAGACGGCTATTCCCCCTCCCGCACCCCGCCTTATGCAGGACGCGGGCGGTTACACCTAGACTTTTGCAAGCCCGTGCGTACCCTAACCTCGCGGATTTTCATACCATGTACCCTGAAAGATATTCCAGTGTGGACTGCCCTGCCTGTGGACTAAAGGTAACATTGGACCATGTGTTGTGGGAGTGTGAAGCCATCGGCTCCTCCTTCAGCGAGGATAGGTGGACTGCGCTCTTGGGCAGCTCCGAACTCAACGACCAAACCCTGGCCGTCCAGAGTGCCAGCGATCGGGCCGTCAACCTCGGCTTGGCGGTCCCTACGTGGGACTAGCCGGGTGGCGCGAAGTCTCCCCTGCGTCTTCTCTGGACCGAAATAAAGTTACTTCACTTACTCACTCACACACGAACACACACAAAAAGAAACAAACACGTAAACACGTACACACACACACAAACACACACACACACACACACACACACACACACACACACACACACACGCGCGCGCGCGCGCGGTCCGAAACCAGCGCTAACACGTAGAGTGCAGCAGACAATCGAGGTGGTGTGAAGGAGGGATTGGAGAGATTGTTAGGGTTGGTGTCTACTGGCACCACGTGCAGAAAGAACTTTCTCTCACCCGACCTTCTTCCACCAGGCCTCGTCGAAATGAAGCGTGACTTCCTAATTCGCCATGACCATTTCGAGTGTCTGCCGGTCTGGCGGAAGCCCCTCAGTGTACAGGCCTCTTGTGTGTGTGTGTGTGTGTGTGTGTGTGTGTGTGCGTGTGTGTGTGTGTGTGTGTGTGTGCGTGTGTGTGTGTGTGTGTGTGTGCGCGTGCGCGTGCGTGCGTGCGCGTGCGCGTGCGCGTGCGTGCGTGCGTGCGTGCGTGCGAGTTTAGAGAGACCCTTTCCTCGAACAAACTACAGGAGAACTTCCAAGACCCGCAACGCGCAGAAGAGACGGACAGGCGTCGACAATTCCTGGAGGCAGGACGGCCTCCTCCTTGCAGCAGACTCGGTATAACCAGAGGAGGAGGGGCCCTCTTTCTGTGGCGGTCACGTGACGTCGACGGAAGCAAGATCCCTCCTTCGATTGTAGAGAGCCTATTTAAGGGGCTCCAAAATGTACTTTTCATCACTTCATGCTCTTCTCATTTTCTTTCACCGACTTTTGAATACACCGTGAAAGTTTCGCACTAGAAATCGTCTCGCCCTTGCTTGGTCGCCATGGTCTACCGGATGTCTGCAGCCCGCCGACAACGCCACGCTACCCAATAAGTAACGTCAGACGAGCTTCGTTAGGCAGGCGCCGCTACAACTCGGCAGCAGTACGATACGCTGCCCTGGAGTGCGCAACAAGATATATACCCGCTGGTTGAAAGCTTACCCCACACGCGGCGCTGTCACGCCGGCACGGCAGCGGCGCTCCGCTGTGCTGTTGCTGTTTATTAGATCAATTCTTGATTTGCCTGTTATTAAGGGGTTTGGCACAAGCCAAACGAAATCGCTCTGTCTCTTCCGATAGTTATTTGTTGCTGCTGCTCTAAGTATCTCTTTGAATATGGCAGGCAACACACTATCATGATTGCAGGGGCATTTCTTGATTTTCTAATGTGTAATTACCAATATAGATTCCAAGAAAGAGCAGAACACGTAGAGCGCGTAGAAACGTTATAATATATGCCACCGAATTTATTCTTTTGTTAGATGACAAATCTCCGACGTCATCCCTGAAACAACCAACAAGTGTACGCGAAATCTTATATGACGCAGCAATTACCGCTTGCCTCCCAGAACCACATGAATATGATTAATGTTCAGAAAATCACAACGTACGGTAATAAAAGCGAACGTCCCGGTATTTTGTTCATTGTTTTCAAGTAAATTTCGAAAATGACCTGTTCGTACAGAAACTTCTTGCATGCTCTGGGCAGAAAGCTGCCAGGATACATTATTTAAAAAAAATACCTAACAAATTATTTCCAGTGCAACAGTCCTGTTTATTTCGTTGCTAGAGAGGACGTAGATTCCCAATAAATATGAAAGATATCTTTTTTAACATACTGTGTTTGAAGAAATTGTTCTGATTGTGTCATCTATGATATACTCTCTGGCAAGAAGTGAATTCAAAAGTTTTCATTAACAACTGCTTTCCTGCCATCCACGCTTTATCTGCAATGCAATAACCTTTATTGGGAGACAGTGTGGTCATTAACTATAAAAATGCCCTGAAACCAGCTATTGAGCTGACAATCTGAATGAAGCAATTGCCCAACGGCTGTGTAACGGAACGGACACTTAATGCCCTGCATTTTAACCAAATAAATAAATAAGTAAATAAATAAATAAATATTTCATGAACGTTTAATTGCAGATAACACTTGCAATTATTAGAACTCTTTCTTTCCTTCCATGCAGGTATTATTCTGGGCAATAATGCAACAACACTTCCTCCTTGTATTCAAATGCAGCGTGTATATTACCAATCCAAAATTTACTCGTGCCAGTTGATTAGCCGATTTCCAGAATCAGTATTCTTGTATGTAGGCTCTTTTATGAGATCCTCCAAAAGATTATGCTCTCGTAAAGAGAATTCTTGCAGAGAATTCGTTTACCTGAGTTTAGACACGGAGTTACCAGGCGACTGCTGCATGGTGGCGATTGTGGGTGTAGGGCATTTGGGCAAAACTGAAAAAGAATTTAGTGAGTATAACAACATGCTGCTACGCTTGCAAGTGATGAATGAGCATTTGACGGGAAAGCTTTGCATGAACAAAACCACCGCAATATTTATCTAATTCCGGATTGTTTGTGCTAAAATATATAAGTTTTGCCAATTACATTCTGAAACGTTCTGAAGAGAAATTTAAAAAGATGCTACAAACAGCTTTGTAGCCATTTTTGTGAAGCAAAAGCTGGCATTCGGCAGCATGCTCGATATCAGCAACGCAATCTGGGGCATTGCCTCAAACCATTGCCTGGAAACATAATGACCATGAAAAAAAACTTATTTTCATTATGCCTCACACAGATAACCCACTGTGCGCTTTTTTTTTTTTGAACCAGTAATCCGTAATTTCATTATGTGTTTTGAATAAAAAAATAGGAGCTCGCCCCGCGCTAAAGCTTTCTCACGAGAACTGAATCGAGTTCTGGGCTATTTATCTTGCGGTGACAAAGATAATTTTCCTTGGAATTTCAATGCTTCGATCTATTGTCAGTTCGTCGCAGCAGCATTTACCTGTTTGCTGTAGCTGATGCGCACATTGAACAAGGGGTGCCTAGGGCGCTATCAAGCAAAGCTATTCCAACCTGTTTCTATTCCATGTCTTTCGATCTCCACGATTAGTGAAAAATGTTTGGGCCCGTGCGCACTTCGCTTGGTGTCAGGTCACTTCACCAAACCGAGGAAACCGACCACGTTAACGTGACCTATGCGCAATACAAATGCATAAATAGGCCAAACTAAACTGAACTTTTCTGGGAACAGCCTTTTCTGGCTGCCACACTCCGAAAGGAATAGAAGATAGCTGTCCACTGATCGCTTCGGTGTTGTGTACTCGGAGATGCCTGCGAGACTTGGATTTCTTTGCTTATAATAAAAATATTGCATGGCAGTACAACGTTCTCGAGCCCTTTTGGCACCTAAACGGCATCGCTTTGCGAAATCTTCTCCATTGAGCATCCGTTTTCGTGGTATTTCGAACTTCCCCTTGCGTGCCGCCACAATCGTCGACGAGCTACCGCAAGCTAAGCAAGGGGAAGCAGACCAATCAGAGACGCCGGCACCAGCCCCCTCGTCCGGTTATCTACTTTCACTGTGCTTGCTCGGCCAATGCCGCCTCTTCGGCGCACTCCTCGCCTCTCGTCGGCCAATTGGATTATAGCAACCTGTAAAGGCAAGCAGTGCTATATGCGTTCATAGCAAGGAAAAGTTACCTCGTGTAAACGAGAAAACCTTTTGATTGGGCTGTTCAAAGAACGCTTCTGATCACTGACTAGTATTTGCCTCGGTGTTACATATTTCATTGGATATTGTAGTTAAAGTTACAATATAATACCTTTAGGTCGGTGCTCCCACCCTAGTACTACAGTTCTTGCCGCGTTAACTTCGTCGAGAATGTTTGCTGCAGGGCATGCGTCTGGTATTCCTCCCTGCCTTCCTTTCTTCTATTTTTCTCTCTCTCTCTTGCTGCACGGCTGTCACATTCAGTCATCGTGGAACATGGTAACAAAACAAATATCTAAGCTTCCGCTAGCGCAGATATTGTTTGCATATTCCGAGACGTTACGAGGTGCGTTTGAACTCGTTTCAAGTCTTTTGTTACACTGACGAATATTACAGCGTAGAACGTAGCCTGGCTTGATTGTGCGGAGTACTTTCGATGCGTATTTCCTATGTCTCACTCATAATTCGTCGAACCAGCGAGACATGGGGAAAGTGCACTTAACAAAGTTTATCGGATACACGATCAATGTTATTTGCGCAACTCATGGAACGTCGATGGGGCGACGACAGACACAAGCTCAAACCCTCAACGGGGTTTATTGGTAGGAAGCGGTTTATATATTCATAAATGTGACGTAACAGGAAACACATAATATGCATGTGAAATCAACAAAGCAGACTAGCACACATGAATTTTAAATATCAAGATAAATTGTCGTACGCCTGTGATACACATGTAAAAATATTAGCCATACCGTCGCACGCATCTTACTTCGATTTTTAAAGTAGTCTAGCAAATATATATGATACGATGTTATTTTAGAACGTAGAATTAGTTGCGGCGAACATCCGTAAATCTGTAACATTGGTTAACAAATTACATTAAACATGCATTTTTAACGTTAATGACACATCTGCAATTGCAGAATTGTAGCCAGGCATTGCTCAGGCCTTGCCCGCATTGCAAGACTCTCCACATATTTCGAGAGAATAGTGTTGGCGTCGCGCATATTTGTTTCCAAGAACGTCACTCTCACAACACCAAACGAAAGAAGCAGGAAAAATATAGAACAGTGTAACAACGCAATATGAAACAGACCTGTACTTTTATGCTTGTTTCAATGCGATTATCGGAAGATTGATGTTACTTACGCGATTACCGCCAAGCTGGAATATGTCGAGCAGGCAGAGGGTTCAATAGCTCAGCTGCAGCAAATGCACTAAAGCAATTATTTAAAATGCGGCGTTACAAATTTGAAAGACAAAATTTTATTTGTGCGTGAAGCTCTTTCGATCTTACGGATGTACACCACCGGCTGCTAATGCGTTAACAGAAAATATGTCGTCCAGTATGGTAGTTCTTTTGATCTGCTAGCAGAGACTGAAGCAGTTCCAGTGTTCTCACGCTTCGCTAAGCTGCTGTATCGGCTGCCTCTAACTTAATCGTCATATGTAGGAATATTGGGCTGGAAAGGGCTTAGGGTTATGACTGAATGAACAAAATAGAGGCCAGGACACGTGCCACTGCCTGTATTTCTACTGAATGCCTGTTCGTTTGCGTCTTACAGTGTGTCGGTTTCTCTTCTCACATACCTGTGCTTTGAGATTTGCTCCAACTGGGTAGGGCTCTGGACCTGAACGGTACGTCGACGGGTGAAGACGGCATCGGGATCGGTAAACGCTGCCTGCTGGTCCGGCAGCTCGGCGATAACGGCATCCAGCCGAAGCGAGCGCTGAAGAACGCCGTTGACTCGAAGGGCATCATGAACCGTGGGAAGCTCTTTCCCAAGCCGTGGCTTCGCGGGCCTCTTTGCGTATCCCCTTTCGAGCTAATGTTCGTTGGTGCCGATAAGCGCTTGAACCCTCGGTGTTGATTGCTCCGGGCGACGGTGATCCGTAAAGTGGACAATCTGCCTTTATGACTCTGCAGCGTGTGTTCTAGGACAGTTCATGGCGGGTGGGGCTGGCCGAAAAAAAACCTTGTTGCCTGAGGGGTTCTGTGCGCATGCGTCTTGTGCTTTTGCAAATGTCTGGAAAAGTGTAGCGGGAGAAACGGTGTCTTGAAGTCCATTTTTGTCGTACCTGTCTTACGCCAGTGGCGTCCTTTGTTCAGCGTTCTAATGGTGGTAGTGGCATTCCGTGCCATGTAGGAGCAAGAAAACTTCATCGGTACCGCTGTTGACCCGTTAACGAGAAGGGCTCTAGCACATTTTGCATAGCTGTCATTTCCAGCTGTATATTATGATTTAACACGTTGCTACCGCAGCTATGTAAGTCGAGTTTCAACTCGAAATATTATTGCGGTAGGATTTCTCAGCAATGTGTACCTGGATGGGGCATTGCCTCTATGGAGACTTGATGCAACCCGTATCCCATCTGAGATGAAGGAGATAAACACTGGATCTTGAATTTTGACTATCGAAATGCTTTATTGCCCCGAGCTTTATCTATCCATCTGAATATCGGTGTAGAATGTGTACAGGATCTATATAGTTAAATAAGGGGCAGTGAAAATAAACATTATTACCCAGTTTCTTGACCAGTTCTCACGGAAGTTCAGTATTTGTTTAAGAAACAGCAATCGTGTTTACCTCTAAAGCATCTTTGTTTATTTCCGTAGCGCTGGATATCGGCCAGTCAATAATGATTAGCGTCCTCTACCATGACTGCAAATAACTTCATTTACTGCAACACATGACGTATTAGGCAAGGTGTGGGCAGTAGTCAGTCTCTTTAAGGCAGGGATAGAGAAAGCTTTTTGGGGATATTCTATGGGCATACTCTGCCACTTCGCCGTCATAAACTAAGCTATTAACGCTACGGCAGCCTTAGCAGCGGAGTCCCTCATGTGTATAGATAACCGCTATGTTGAAGTTATTCATCGCAATACGAAACTATGCAATTCATTCTCCCACGCTCATTTGCCCACAGCAGAAAAAGAAACAAGGCAGTCGACTTCATTATACGGTGATGTGAAATGCGTGGATGTATTCTGTTCGAAAATGTCACAGTAAACAACAGGGTTAATATTCAATCAAAACGAGAAAGCATAAATATAAATATGGGTAGATTGCCTCTGGACATCAATCAAGGCGTTGACAATAGCTTCTCAGTTCGAAGCTAATACCAGAATGCCTGCTATTTATGAAGTATTGTCCCAATGTGTCAACTGGAGGAGTGCACACCTTGTACGTGACGCTAGGTGCTTTATCTCATAGTTCACACGCAAGCTCAGCATTCATTCTCCAAACCACATCTCGGCCGCCGTTAAGAGGAAGCTTTAGCTCGGGCCCAACTCCGACGCGGCCTAATCAAATACATGTAAAAACGCAAAAACGTTTTTCTGAGATAACCCCTGGACCGATTTTAATGAAATTTGTTGCATTTGAGAGAGAAAGTTAAATTCTAGTGACTGTTGGAAGCGGAATATTGATTTAGGGCTTTAATTTTGTTAAAAGGATTTTCAAATATTCAGACGTTTGAAAAAAATAGAAGCACGAAGTTTACAAGCTAATAGCTCTGCATCAAGAAAGATATCGCGATTCTGTAAACGGCATCGATTAGACCATTCAAAGCGGACAAATTTGATGTGTCAGTTTGCATCTTACGTGAATTTGTTACGTTGTTTACGAAGGTTATGCAAAAGTTGTAATTACACATTACTCCATTTTTTGAGGTTCATGTGTAACATATCAGTTTTGTCCGCTTTAGATGTGCTATCAGGTACAATTCACAGAATTGCGATATCATTTTTTTCTTGCTGAGTTACGGAGTTTTAAACTTGATAGTTTCGTTTTCTGAAAATTTGCGATTTTCGCCAAATTTTTATAAAAATTTGACGACCTAAATCGAAAATTCGAAACCAACAGTCACTAGATTTTAAGCTCTTCTTTTAAATGCAGCTAACCCCGTCAAATTTGGTGCAGTGGTTGCCGAGAAAAACGAATTCTCCTTTTACATGTATCTAGATAGGAGCACCCGAGCTAAAGCTTCCTCTTAACCTAAAGATAGCCACCAAAGAAACGTACTTGTGTGTTTAGATTGATATTAAAAAGAGAGCCTTCAAAATTTTTGCGATATTCTTACGCTTTCGCACAATGGACAGTGTTTCCCTCCACATGAACTTCTGGCGGCTGTTTGCATCTTGTTCGGCCCGTTTTACTGCTTTAATCGCAAGCGATCCTCCAAGCGAGCCCGCATATGTAACTTATGTAACACACTGCTGGGTGTTCGGAAGGTAACCTAGACGCGACGGGGTGAAGTGAGACCTGAGGTTTACAAAATGCAGCAAAGCACGGTCGGTGATTTGTGCATTGTCGCCACGCAACGAGGCAAAAAACTGCGGCGCACCAGCAGAGCATTAGCAGTGACAGCGCCAAGATTATCGCCGACATTTCTGTGGTGTTACCTGCTTGAATGAAGTTTTAGTCGGTTAGAAGGAAGCTTTAGCTCGGGAGGTCCCATCTAAACACATGGAAACAAAGTATTGGTTTCTCTCGGTATCCACGGCACTGAATCTTACAAGGTTTTCACGAGAAAAACGTGCAGTGATCCCCTACGCTTATAGCTTAAGTGAAAGGATCACTGGTATCTTCAAAAATTATAGTATTCAGGTAACACACATCCCAACTTGCACACTGCGCGCACAACTTGCACGCGTCAAGGACTACCTAGACTGCATTAGTTTCCCAGCGTGCCGTCTACAAGATTGCAGGCAACGACTGCGATGCTGCCTCCATTGGCAAATCTGGGAACCATGAACGACGCAAGACGCAACAGCAAAATGAAGTTGCAGAAGCACACATGGTCTTGAACGCCTTATCTGAGCACCACGAAAAGACGGGACATAGAACCGACTGGGACTAGGTATCTGTAATCGCCATTGAAAAGTGATTATCGACACGTCTGCTGCTAAAATCGCGGCACATACCAACCACAAATCAGGCGATAAAACGGACATGAGGCAATCCGCCCGGTATTTACTGCACTCATTGCACCATCTACTTTATACATAGGCCAATGTCATAGCCTTCAATATACATTGTGAGCAAGGTGCTCGGATAAACCTCGAAACATGAAAATATACTTATATATTTATTTCGTGAGCGTGTGTTCTATTTCAAATATGTCCTTTCCTTGGCGGGCTAGCTTACGCCGAGCACTATACCCATCTAACCAGCGTGTATAGCGTGACACTGCCAGATGCTACGTCATGCAAAAGTCAAAATAACTCGAAAGCCATCTGTCAAAACAAATTTACTGTAGTACTTTCGAACAGAATACGTTCATGCCTTCTGATCAGTGTCGAAGGAAGTCGTGTGCTTTCCATGTTTTTCTGCTGTGTGCAATTGAGCGTAGTAGATCAAATTGCATAGTAACGCATTGCGATGGATAACTTCAGCATTGCGGTTACCAACATGCACCAGGGACGCCACCATTAAGGCAATCGCAGCGTTAAAGCACCTGGTCGGGAAGCTTCCTGCAGCTCAGTCACTGCGACGCGCATTCATTTCAAAGAGGAAGCCGCAGAGTGGCGAAGCCCAGGGAATAAGAGAGGCCCACAGTCACAGTTATCACTTTCAGCAGGCGCCGAACGCAGTGAGCAGAATGTCCTTCGCTGCAAGGAGGCTTCACGCCAGATGCTATGTCATGTAAAACTCAAAATACCCATAATGTGTCCTGTCAAGTACATCACCAGATATGTGAGATTGCATTCTCGTTATGCCGAAACAAGGAACATCTTACGCGCTAAATCTACACTGATATTCTACCTCACATATATATTTTTTTTCCTGCGACCATCGCTTTTGACACAAAAGCAGGAAACCCGCGTACGGGAATACTCTGGGATGTGGACTGGTTACCGCGGCTCTGAGACGCCTGATTCTGCACGACAGACCCATCAGAGGAGTCGAACTGAAGTGGTCGCCGCACGGAGTACCTACCTTTAGTCTATTACAAGAAGTGGAGGTTTTCGCGACAGACACGTTCCAGCTCGCCCATAAATCCTGTACGGTTTGAAAATCTCAAGTTTGAAGTCCTCAGTCCAAAGCCACTGTTTTCATATTGTAAACATGTTTTGCATGTGAGAAACGCAGACAATTATGGGACAAGTCCGCAATTTATACACGAGTAAATCGTTTAATATCAAGCAAATCAAGACCACAGCACCCATCGAAGATACAGACCCGGTCCCTTACATCTTCGCAACACTTTACGCTAGGCCTCTCGTCACGACATCAAAAAATCGCTCCTCGTACAGAAAGTATCATTTAGCTTGCTGCAGCAACCGTCAAGAATCTGGGTTCTAACAATAAAGAAAAACAAGCAAACTCAGTTCAGCGCATTAAACATCTCAATCACTGCAATATAGTCAGTGTATGGAGCATTCGCGATACAGGGCGCACGTCTACACATAAGTTCTTCAGTGGCAGGATCATGCACAAGATGGAGGCATCGACTCATACTTAACAGATGAATACTCAGTTGTAAAAAGATAAAGCGATAGCAAACAAATTATGAGAACACGGGTGACAGAAACAAACTCTTTGACGAAGCAGGGGGTAGGGTAAAGAGGTCCACTTAGCGTTTTCTTTATGGTACTTCATTTACTGGTAATCGCAAAACGAGCGTAGTCATTTCTGAATAGTTCGCATTGATCCACTCCGCAGATCAGAAGAAACTGCACGTTTTCTCCGGGTACATGGCGGACCCCTTAGAGCAAGAGAACGCTTCGGCGAAGGCGGCAGAGCCACGCACAGCTTTGTTGCAGTCGGCTGCGGAAGGATTTCTCTCTCCACGCTGTGAGCAGGTCATGTAGCAAAGAGTCAGGAAAAAGACCTTGTCTTCTGGCAGGCCGTGATCGATCGGCGGGTGAGTATTGCTGGATTTCGCGTAAGCAGCGTAGGCGATCTCCATAGCCGGAATTTCGGGAAACACGCTCGGCAGTCCCTCTTCCTTGAGGCAGCCATCTTTTGCTTGGTAGGCGCTCATCGTAGACCGCGACTTGATGGAATACGCCAGGCCATGATGAGGATGCCACTTGAGGCCTTCGTTGTCCATCGTCTTCACCATCTGCAAGGCTATGGAAAACCCGAGCCCACCGTACAACATCGCCCGCGTGCCGTGTGGGTAGAACAGCGGTCTCGAAACTGCTCCGATTGCTACTTCGACGCTGTTCATCATATAATTAAAGAGCAGGTACTTGGGCGAGTTGTTTCCAGGAAGTTCGAGTACATCCTCGTAGCCAGGCACTCTGTCGTGTAGCTTCTGCACCAACAGCCGCGATTTGACCCAGTAGTCTCCGTAAGTCTTCTCGTTATCAGGGAAATCAAAGTAAACGGTCTCGAGTGCGTTGTTGCGCATAAATTCTGGCTGCGGCCACAAACGGTTCGCCAACCCGGACACCTTCTGGACAAGCATGCGTTTGCTGCTCACATCGAGCCACCGAGATGCGTTGACTTTTTCAAAAAAAATATCCTTGAGGCTGTCAAAAACGTCCGTGATAGAGTCAAGGTCATTGGGCTGTAACCGTGACACGACGTACAAGGACAGGACAAGTGCCTTGTAGGACACCTCGACATTAGTGGCGCAGAAGGCCGGGCGGTAGAACGTGAACCTTTCGCCACTTCCGTGCCGTGCATGTAGCAGCCTATAGCTGGCAACAATCCCATACTGCTGAATAACATGCCAAGATAAATGACGCAGGAGGTCTTCGTTGCTGTAGTTAGCGAAGATGCTACCAATCGCTTGCAGGTAACGGACATCATCTGTAATCACTATATCACTGCTATTCAGTGCTGAGTCGAGCTCCATCTTGGCATTCAGCTCTTTAATCCAGTCCTCAGATGACAAAGGCTTCGTGTGTCGTTCGATTTTTTCAAGGAAAAACAGCGCAGGAGACTTTGGCTGTGTGTTGTAGGCACTGGCCAGCCACGTCAGTATGTTGGACTCCATATCAGCTGCTTTCGCAATGTCTTCATCGCTAGAGGCTGGCCCTGAGTTGTTAAGGACGACAGACTCGAAGTCCCTCCAATACTTGGCGTAATTCCCGCTTGACATTACGCTGCGGTGGTGCTTCAGATATACTGTGATAAAGGGACTGGGCGAAATTATAACTGCCCGTGCCCATTCTAGATTTCGTGTTCTGACCAGAAACCAGAATGCCGCTTGAAAGTCAACGTCGAGAGCGATGAGCACGCCGAGAGCTGTCACATTTGACTCGGGTCTCCCCGGCCAGCGTAACCCGTAACGGTGGAGCAAATTGATGAATCTATCCACCGACTCGCCGAATATTGGTTCACTGGCCATGCAAGTGTCATACATGGCGCGGGCTTTCCTCCCCACAGGCAGCGCGAGCGTCCCATGCGTGAGGGTTGTGTTGAATCCTTCGTACCAAGCAAACCTCTGTTCGTCCAATGTGGACTTCACGAAGTCGCGGTATCTGCTGTCCGGTAACCAACGGGAGCACACGTGGCCATACAGATCTTCGCACGGGTCAATGCTCGTGTTAATGGCACGCAAGAGCAGGTTAGCGTGCGTGAGGCAGTCCCCCGTGTGACAAAGCTTCTCTCCGCTGAGTTGCCGTTCCTGCCTGGTCAAGAGAATCCCTACAGCAACCAGGGCGAAAATGACCAGGGCTAGGGCAGCAATCGTGACCTCCAAGGTTCCTTTAGTGACCCGTGCCATCGCCTTGCTCAATACCTGAAAAAGAGCGTTTCACTAATCAGACCGAGTTATAGCACAGTAAGGACTGCGCTGTACCCTATATATCTTTAGTGAAGGTATATCGGCATCAGAGATGTGGAGGGGCAACTCCGGAGTCGGAATGATTCCAGAATGATTCCACATTGATAAGCAGGCGGAGTGGAATAAGAATGGTATGATGCCACCTGCCGAGCAGATGGAATGGGGATGAAATGGGAGCCCGAAATCATGGAAGTCTGAATGGAATGGCCACATAGTCGTGTAGCACCAAATAGTTATTTTAGGTAAAACTGGAAAACTACGAATCCGGTGAATTTACCATTTAGAATAGACTGCGCCAATATATTGCGTTTTTCCTAGTGGTTATTACAGTGTCCAACTCTAAGGGACTACCTCTGCCGGGGTAATTATAAGCAACATGCTATTATGCACTTCTGAAGACCCTTGAAGAGGTTCTTGAATGCGACCTTTTGCCTTTTTCATTGTTACCTGCTAGCCTGCTAAAGGACATTCGGCCAAGGTGGACATTAAATTGTCCCGGTAGCCTGCCATTCGCATTCTGAGCACCTGGGAATCAACACTTCTGCGCATTGTGTGATGCGACGTACTACCGCAACTAGGCACCCTCTAAACAATGTATGACAATCACACGGTTCAAAACTTTCGAGTGCACGGAGCTGGAAGGTAGGCGGCTCTTGCTGGAGCAGAGTGCATACCGCCAGCGCACATGTCAGATTAAAATAGCGCAATGTCAAGGAACCTAAGTTAGTATCGGGAAATTCAGTAGTCAGTATTAGTTTCTGCATGCAGGAACAAAGCGCGTCAACAATTTGTCCGGCACAAAGCCGAGTGTTACAGGGGTCAGACCTGCAAAAAACAAAAAGTCGTCTACAAATACGAACACTTTTCGAACGCTTGTCTGTAGCTGGCATTCCACGAGGCATCTGTTATAACTTGCTAAAAGAACGTCACTAAGGATTGGGGCAAAGCATGAGTATACGCCGTTTTTTGTATAAACTAATTAACCACTGTGCTGTGAGGGTAAGACGTAAATAAAAGCTAAGAACTTCTAAAACGTTGCTTAAGGCTGAATCCGCATGAGTACTAAAAACGTATACATCCTAGGGGTCGATGCACTCGCTCACCTCACCGGGCGCCTGATCCTGCGGCAATGAATAATATGTCTTTTAGGTCAATTGGAAAGCAGCTCACTTGCGGCGGACAATCGTGCTGAAGATAGTCGGCAAATTCTTGGGGCTTCCTGATAAGAAAAAGGCCTTCCACATCCAACACGGATAGAGAGCGCTGTAGCTACGTTTCCACAAGGCGCTGCCAAGTGCCCTGATCACAAACGATAACGCGGAAGGGAACCTGTGGTTTGTGAGTCTTCACCGACAAGACTGATACCATTAACCCGTTCGTCGACCGCACTGTAGACGCTAGCTTCTATCGTGATCCCCAGGTTCTCAGACTGCAAATTAATGGCAGGCTACCGGGACAATTTACTGTCCACCTTGGCAAAAAGCAAAGGTGGACAGTAAGTGGACAGTTTTTAGCAGGCCTAAAGGAGCCAAAAACTGACAAACGTAGTAATAAAAAGACAAAAGTTCGCATTCAAGAACCGCGGTCGTTCCCTATTCGCACCGAGTGTCTCACCCTATAAAAATGTAGCACGTAAGGCAGGCACTAGTGTTGTTTTTCTTTTTCGGCAAAAAGCAAACTCACCAGTATGTGTCAAAAAGTGAATAGGGAAGGCACGGGCTCCCGCACTTGTGATAAGAAACGCATCAAAAAGCCTGTCGATTGCTGCCACAATACGAGATCCGCCCTCTCTCGTGCGGTCTCTGCTGCATGGGCCAAACAGGGCGTTGTTATAGTGACCGCCTCAGGGAACATCCCAATTTATTGAAGAGGGTTTGTTGGCGGCCACCTAGTCGTGTATAACTCCCGTCGAGGTTGTCGCGCACAGTTTGACAAATGCAAAATACTAAGGCGCTTTAGTTACCAGCGTCAGGTATACGAGGCCTTTTGCATCGACACGAAAGGCGACATGTGCGGGAAAGTGCCTTCGATACCGGTCCTCCTGGAAGAACTTGCGTATCTTGCACGTGCATGATGACGACTATTTAGTTGGGCTGTTTTTATATTTTCCGTCGTGGCTATCTTCCTGACAATGTATTCCTACTATGATATGAACTCTCTTTCCTGCATATTCGAGCCCCTGTATATATTTCTATGTGCACAATAAAACATTGGTTCAAATTGAGCGCTTCGGCTGTCTCAGTCAAGTCCGGTTGTTCGGCTCGGTTACTCGTTTTCTTCAGATAGAATACCCTTTTCTTTATTATGGTTTTGAAGAGGCCTAGAGAGAAAGAGAGACCTATTCCTGTCGCTTTGATGTTTATATGAAAAATACGCTTCGGAAAAGGCGACTGCGTGTAAGATTGTCCCCACAGATGAATATATTTTAGAGATATATTGATGCCAAGGCTTTAATATATTTTGCAATCATGCCACTTATTTGTTTGTTTGCCACATGTTTGTTGTCGCTATTTGACAAGCGACACAATATATATGTAATCATGTTTTATGTATATTTTGCCTAGTTGTATTACACGTCTAATTGTCTTGAGTACTCAGCGCCTGTTCGTGTTTGTTAAATGAGATCCCTTAAATTGGTGCTATACTAAACACACACGTGCTTCGCAATCCGAGTATTATGCGAAATGCCGCTGTTATGGACTCGTGGTCGTTTTCACAGCTCATAGGCAGCTAAATTTTAGCGAAAACCAAAACTTCGAAAAGGATTTCTTAAAGAACGGTAGATATTGGAAACCAGTAAACCAGGATACCAGTAAACTATCGCAGGAGACGAAAGATCTGATCAAGAAACGCCAATGTATGAAAGCCTCTAACCCTACAGCTAGACTAGAACTGGCAGAACTTTCGAAGTTATTCAACAAGCGTAAGACAGCTGACATAAGGAAGTATAATATGGATAGAATTGAACATGCTCTCAGGAACGGCGGAAGCCTAAAAACAGTGAAGAAGAAACTAGGAATTGGCAAAAATTAGATGTATGCGTTAAAAGACAAAGCCGGCAATATCATTACTAATATGGATGAGATAGTTCAAGTGGCTGAGGAGTTCTATAGAGATTTATACAGTACCAGTGGCACCCACGACGATAATGGAAGAGAAAATAGTCTAGAGGAATTCGAAGTCCCAAAGGTAACGCCGGAAAAAGTAAAGAAAGCCTTGGGAGATATGCAAAGGGGGAAGGCAGCTGGGGAGGATCAGGTAACAGCAGATTTGTTGAAGGATGGTGGGCAGATTGTTCTAGAGAAACTGGCCACCCTGTAAACGCAATGCCTCATGACGTCGAGCGTACCGGAATCTTGGAAGAACGCTAACATAATCCTAATCCATAAGAAAGGGGACGCCAAAGACTTGAAAAATTATAGACCGATCAGCTTACTGTCCGTTGCCTACAAAATATTTACTAAGATAATCGCAAATAGAATCAGGAACACATTAGACTTCTGTCAAGCAAAGGACCAGGCGGGGTTCCGTAAAGGCTACTCAACAATAGATCACATTCACACTATCAATCAGGTGATAGAGAAATGTGCGGAATATAACCAACCCTTATATATAGCTTTCATTGATTACGAGAAAGCGTTTGATTCTGTCGAAACCTCAGCAGTCATGGAGGCATTACGGAATCAGGGTGTAGACGAGCCGTATGTAAAAATACTGAAAGATATCTATAGCGGCTCCACAGCCACCATAGTCCTCCATAAAGAAAGCAACAAAATCCCTATAAAGAAAGGCGTCAGGCAGGGAGATACGATCTCTCCAATGCTATTCACAGCGTGTTTACAGGAGGTATTCAGAGACCTGGATTGGGAAGAATTGGGGATAAACATTAATGGAGAATACCTTAGTAACTTGCGATTCGCTTATGATATTGCCTTGCTTAGTAACTCAGGGGACCAATTGCAACGCATGCTCACTGACCTGGAGAGGCAAAGCAGAAGAGTGGGTCTAAAAATTAATCTGCAGAAAACTAAAGTAATGTTTAACAGTCTCGGAAGAGAACAGCAATTTACAATAGGCAGCGAGGCACTGGAAGTCGTAAGGGAATACATCTACTTAGGGCAGGTAGTGATGGCGGATCCGGATCATGAGACGGAAATAATCAGAAGAATAAGAATGGGCTGGGGTGCGTTTGGCAGGCATTCTCAGGTCATGAACAGCAGGTTGCCATTATCCCTCAAGAGAAAAGTGTATAATAGCTGTGTCTTACCAGTACTCACCTACGGGGCAGAAACCTGGAGGCTTACGAAAAGGGTTCTACTCAAATTGAGGACGACGCAACGAGCTATGGAAAGAAGAATGATAGGTGTAACGTTAAGGGATAAGAAAAGAGCAGATTGGGTGAGGGAACAAACGCGAGTTAATGACATCTTAGTTGAAATCAAGAAAAAGAAATGGGCATGGGCAGGACATGTAATGAGGAGGGAAGATAACCGATGGTCATTAAGGGTTACGGACTGGATCCCAAGGGAAGGGAAGCGTATCAGGGGGCGGCAGAAAGTTAGGTGGGCGGATGACATTAAGAAGTTTGCAGGGACGGCATGGCCGCGATTAGTACATGACCGGGGTTGTTGGATAAGTATGGGAGAGGCCTTTGCCCTGCAGTGGGCGTAACCAGGCTGATGATGATGATGATGATGATGATGATGATGATGATGATGATGATATTGGAAAGGTTGAAGGCGACACCGCGCACTAGGGCTAACAGCTGGACCATGAAGCATAGTTCGTGTGCTGGAAATTGTACTTATCTGTAACGTTGTTAAGAAGTCAAAAACAATCTTCTTTTTGTCACGGGGTAGCCAAGGAGGGCACAAGCAGTGACCAGTTTTAGAGCAAGCATTCCCCTAACTGGAGTTGGAGAAATGGAGCCACTTCAGGAGTGGGTATGGTAAACTATCACCATGCGCCGAAATTAAAGCAGCGAAATAATGAAGGATCTGCGCTCTTTGGAATGGAGTGGGAATTGAATGAGGGGCCCCACTTCGCAACTCAGATCGGAATCAACAAGTTTGGGCCGCCGCATCTGTGCCCAAACCCTATGTACGATGTGTTGCGAAACTTAAGGGTATATTATGGGTGTTGTGTAGGCGAAGCTCTAAGCGTGTGAAATAATTAGCACCTGAGGTGTAAATTACCTATGCAAATTATTGCAGGCGTTACAATGTATTTTACAAAAAACGCAAAATTTATCCCGCTGTCCCGGGAGAACTCCAGAGGCAACCTATATTAAAGGTGTCGAAACAGCGCTAGGAAAAACATTCAGTCAATGTTCTTGCTAAGTAGAATATGTATCTATGAATTGGTACCTTTATTTTTTTTTTAAATGGTCACTATTGTCCAAAAGCTTTATGTGTGGGCCAGGCTATAAGCTAGCCAAACATATGCGTCTAAGTTTAAGAAATACGTTATCTAGTTACAAGCAGCTTCAGTTCTTATTGTTTTAGTTTGAAAAAGCAGAGTCGTCGGAAATTCGGTCGTGATTCTAAAAGGTCGCATAAGATGGCTCTCTTCTTTTACTGCAGTGACAGCGAAAAGTTGCATGCAATTCATTGCCGACGCACATGTCGCCGCAGCACAGCTTCTTGTATATATAACCGTCTGAACAATAGTTTGGCCAGTAATTCGTCCCTTGTAGCTGGTAGGTCGTAAAACAAGGCCGGTTAAAACCGGAATTTGTTTGCAGGAATAATACAAGAAAAATATGGAGGATGCCTAAGCTGCGCCTTTAACTATGGAAAGCGATAGCATTCAAAGATCCCTGACTGGTGCTCCCGCTTCCGGGCAACTGCACCTTGTGCAACCGCAATGTTTACCGGAAAACGCTGGCGACAAAATCTATGCACGAATGCGAGGTTTCTGCTAGAAACGCGGCAATTTGCGTGCGCTGTTCTTCACTTATTGTTTTACACGTTTGACATTTCAGTCTGACTTTAACATAATACGCACGTGCTGTCGGTGTTTTGTTTCATGACGTTTGTTTGTAGGCGCCATTCACAAGCTACCGAGGAATAAGTTTGCAAAGAACGTAAGACAAGGTATTAGCAACTTTAGTGATAGCACAAGTACAGTGCCGTATAGTATATGCTTGGGTGGGATTGTCATTTCGCCAAAAGATGGTCTAGGCTGGACGCGGGACCCCAGATTTTCTGCTACACGGAGCTCTTGATGCTATCGCGTTAAAGCTAAACGCGGTAGAAAGCATAGTCTGTTACCCTAAATTACGTCGCAGACGGCTAGGTTGTAACGTTGAAGCCCGCCTTTTATCGTAGCGTTGAAATATGGCGCCAACGTTCTGTTGTAGCAAGACTGACTTTCCTTATCGGTGTCTCCGCAAACGACCAGCACTTCTGCTGTATTGTGAACGAAACAGGCAAGCAACGCTTGTGAATGTGTTAACTGAACTCACTGCTATGCGCCTGTCCCCAACATTCCTGCTTTGCATGTTGCGAAAAGATAAAATGAAATATATCTGCCGCTCTTCATGCCTCGATAGACTTGTCTATCTGATAATAGTGTTATTGCAAAATAAGATATAATGGGGAAGTTTTCAGAGGGCTTCTACAACAAATGTAGATGGTCGGAAGATTGCTCCAAATCGCAATTCATTGCTAGCACCACTGCATGTTTCCCAAGGTGGTGTAGACGCCGTCCGCTTCTCGCACACTCACCGAGGAGCGTCCTTCGAGCACGCTTTCCAAGCGGCCGCGGCTCCTGGTCGTCACGCCCTTGGTGGGATATCCACAGCTGGGATATCCTTCCGGGTCTTCCAGCTCCTCCTTGACCAGACCCACGGGGCGCAGGTCGCGCGCTTTCACCTCGGTGGCCCGTGGCTGCTGGTCGTGCGACGCCAGAGTGTTACGCTTGGAGACAGCTGTGCCAGTAGGCGTCATCTGGCCGGAACCAACGATGACCGTCACTTCCTGTCTTGTCTCTGCTCCGTCTGGCGACCGCCTGCGGACACGAAGACACCGCAGACGCACAAAGACGAACCTTGTGAAGCAAATGTGTGACGGCAGCAGCGCGACGTAACTTGTCAGAGCGTTTCGCCTAGCAGAATCGTATTGTGTGCAAAAACAGGCAAGTTCTACTTCTATCCACCACTAAGTTTAGATATCGACCCACATAGATACATGCCTTGCGCCCTGCATTAGTGACCCTTACTTTGTCAATAAGGTAGTAGGTTGTTATACATAGAGGGCGTTTTACAGCGAAGCTGCTAGACTATAGTTGGTCCGGATTTGTGTCCGCATGCGCGACCTTTGCTCACACGAAAGTGTCGGCTGGTCACGGAGAGAGTGCAAAGAAGTGGGACCACATAGTGCGCTGTTTCTCTGTTTCTCCAAGAGGCATCACATAACGTCATCAGGTGACACCATCACTTGACGAATACGCCATTTTGTGACGTAACGTTTGACGTGATGACGTAAGTAGATTACGTCATCAGACAATATGGACACGTAACGATGCCGCTAACAAATAACGTAACGTTTGACGCGATAGGTCATCACGCTACTTTCGGTGTTATCACGTCATCACGTGGCGTTTCACGTGAATTAGTAATCACATTACGTGATCATGGGTGCATCCCGGACACAGTGTGCTGCTTCTCCAAGAGGCATCACATGACTTCATCGGGGCACAATTTCTCTGGACGATGACGGCATCACACGACGTCATCGTGTGATGCCGCACGATGCGCAAGCAGGCTTCGGTCTAGACTTACATTGTCACAAATCCAGTCCCTCGTTATATATAGGGTGTTTCTTTTAGCTGCATAAAATTTAAAAAAATTCCTGTGGGAGATAGCAAAACTCTAATCATCCAGATATTTTACTCTATCATGCGCCAATTACTTCTACGGGAAATCAACATGATTATTTACCCCATAATTTTCACTGTTAAATTAAGTTTAATTACTTAGTTTAGGGCACATATTTGAATCTACGAATTGTAGCTTTAGCTTCTAAAGCATATCGACCTGGAGTGCATTCTGAGGGTGGCATCGGTTTCGAGGTATGCGCCGCCAAACCTGCATTCGTGTTCCAACAGGGAAGTGAAGTTGCGCTTTCGAATAAATTGCAGGGATGATTGTCGACTTCCGCATGTTATTATGAAAGATGGGAAACCAAAGCGCGAAACACAAGTTGACGAGAGAGCTGTCGCAATCGTAGGCGCCCAGATGTCCGGAATCAGCTCAGCTTCAGGCCAAATGTGTTGCTTTCCATGCGGGTAAGGAGGGGACCTTGCTAGGGAGCAAAAGGACCGAAAATGACCGCATAGACTAACGTATTGTGGCCAGTGAGGACCAGAAAATGTCGGCCCTAGACGAAGCGTCGAAAATGCTTTACAGCAAGGTATGCATCCAGGAGCTCTAGCCAAACGACACTGTACCATGTTTGTGCAGGCTTGAGCTTCATTGAGAAAAAAGCGAGAGGCTGCCATGCTTCATTACTGTACTGCTGTACAACAGCGTCCAAAGCTGCACTGGACGCATCCGCCATGGCGGAAGTTTACGCGTCAAGCCTGGCGTGTACAATCAGTGTAGCTTTGGCATTCACTCGAATAAAAATCGTGTTCGCCAAAGCTACACTGATTGTACGCCTCAGGCTTGACGCGTAAACTTCCGAATCGTGCTCGCCAAAGCTACACTGATTGTAGCTTTGGCGAACACGATTTTTACTCGATTGAATGCCTCGGTAGACTCTTCCGGTGATTTCAAGGTGGATTCTTTGTTCTTTATTGGCAGCATAGCGTCGAGAGGAGCGAATAGTGGAGCGCATTTTGGGATGATGCAGCGATAAAAGTTTACGAAGCCGAGCAACTGGCGTTACATTCTACCTTATGGCGGCAGAGAGAAATCCTTTATGTCATGAGCCTTATCTTGCAGCGCCCTAATACTGCAGGGGTCGACCAGATCTCCGAGGAACTCAAGTTGCTTCTGTCTCAGTTAACTCTTCATTGCGTTGATCACGATACCATGGCTTGCAAGGCGCCAGAACAGTATTCTGAGATGTCCCATCAGCTCATCAGAAGAGGAACTAAAACGAGCAACTCGTCCACGTAAGCAAATACGAAAGGAAGCCCGCGAGTAAGCAAGTCTTTGGAAACACTGGTCGGCATTGCCAAGGCCAAAATGCATCCGAATGAATTAGAAGAGACCAAACGGGGAGGCTAAGGCGGTCTTCGGTATATCGCCTTCTGTGTACAAGGTCTCTTTGAGAAGATCACCGCGCCATAGAGGACAACCGTAAAGTCCTCGATGTTTGAGAGAGCATACCTGTCAGCAACTGCTATTCTGTTTAGTGCACGGTAGTCCCCGCAAGGTCACCAGCCCCCAGTTGTCTAAGCAAAAATATGTAGTGGGGACGCTCAGTCGCTAGAAGAAGGTCGTACCATGCCAATCTCGAGCATGTGCTGGAAGTCTATTTGCACGATTTTTAGTTTTTCAGGCGCCAATCGACGTGAAGGGACATGTACGAGGGGACCACCTGTTATGATATGGTGCCGGACATAGGATTGTACAGGTTGCCTCCAACCAAGGTGTCGAGAGGATCTCGGAAACTCTCTAGGCAGTGCGGCGAAAGTACAATCAGGGACAGTGGTCAGTTTGCAACGGGAGGCAAATGCGTAGAGCCTACGCCTGCGACATACATGTGGGTAATACGGTCAAGAAGCCGTCGACGCTTGACGTCGACCCCGAGGCCATGACTTCTCCGGAAGTAAGCTCCAATTACCGAAGGGCGGACGTCGGCAACTGAAAATACCCAAAGGAAAGATGGGCGCAAGACCAAGTTCAGGATGAGTTATCACTGTGTGCTGGAATTCTTGTGCCAGTTACCTCCTGACCACGGGATGTTGGTGGCTTTTCACGATCCGTGTGCTGACCCGAGCACCCCTGTCAACCACAAACTGCCTACCTGTGGCACGGCCGCCGACGTGGAAAGGGTGATTGTACTATGTGGCAGACCACTCGTCCCTTTAGGGGTCGGCCTGGGGCTTTCCATGCCATGAATAAGGAAGCAGAAAGTGGTGCCCGTCCTTTCCGAAACGGCTGTAGTACCAACACACTCCAGGCGGAGTGGGGGAGCCTGCATGAAAGGCAGCTGGCGTGCGGCAAGAAATGCTGGTGCGCCGTTGAAGATTGTGAGAAGGCGGAGAGCGCCGATGTTGTGCGGCACGGAGGATGGGCTCATGGCCGTCGCAAGGACTGTCAAACGTCGATAGAGGGGCAGCTCAACGATGATTGGCTGCTCACAGGAGTTTCGTCTCGAACGGAGACGAGAGTCGAGGCCGATGATAGTGATTTACATCACGTTGTCGGCCAAAGAAACAAGATCGAGCAGGATGACAATGACGACAGCGGCTATCTGTACCTTTTTTAGCAGGCGCTGCGGTGTCAAGTTACGCAGGAGTGCATCGTCTATGTTAGCCTAGCTCGGGCCCAGGCACAAACGCATGCGCAGAAAAAGTTGCTAAGGCCGACACTCTCCCATATCTTTTATGGAGAACAACTGTTGCAGACGACTGCGCGGCTACGGAGTCGTGCGCTGTAGCAGTATAGTTTTGAGAGCTTCATATGCCATAGCGTAAAGCGGCACAGACACGATGTCGTTCGCTTCGGCTACGGCAGCAAAAGACAGGGCGGGGACGACCAGGTAGTAATTGCGCAGCTGGGTGCGAATGCCGGCGACCGAAAAGTGAAATTCCGCCTAGAGGAACCTGGTTGCCAAGCTCTGAAACACAGGCGGTCGATCGGTAACAGAGGGAACATTCGTGGGGTCGACGGCGCCTTGGCGCTCGGCGGGCTGTGTTGGCTGAGCCAGAGTTTGCGTACGGGCTAGTTGGCATTCCATTGCAAATTTTACTACAGCGCGTACAAAGACAAAAATGACCCAAATAACGTTCTTTCGGTCCTTTTGTTTATGTAGGCGCTGTAGTCAAGTGCCCAATGTGTTCAATGCCCGGTCGACACGACCCTACAAAATGTAGAGTAAACGTCCGGGTCACCACACTATGGGGCCTTAGATGGAGCGGAGCACACAGGAGGAAGGTCACGCCTAAATCAAAGCTAACGTTTTCATGACTGCGTCAGCAGGTGCACGGAGCGCCGGCGAACCCAAGCGCAGGTGCATGCAGCACGAACGTGCGCGTCTCTGCTGCTGCGACGATAGCGCTGCCTTGACCGAGGCGCAGCCGCTGCAACGTGAATGCGCATAATAAACTCTGGGACGACTCGCGGTGTGACGCACGAGGTCGAATAATTGAAAACTTTATTTTCTGTATTGATGGCGGCTCTGCTAAATAAAAAGAATCCCATCTTCAATAGTGCCACGCATAGAACGTACTTATTTCACACACCTAAGCATAACCTCTCCAGCAATAATGCCGTAATAAAAAGTATGGTTATTAAATATCCGTACAAGCGCGGCCACTTCCCAATAGGTCTAAACCTTGACAAAGAAGTTGAACGCCTTGTACATATACCACGAAGGAAAAGCGACTCAGCCTACTGCGAATGTTTTTGACAATGTGCACATTTGGAGCGAAATCACATCGTAGCTTTTAGTACAGATGATGAAGTGGCGTGCTTCACAGGTTTTCTGATTGATGCTGTCCTAAAAATGCCTGCCACAAACATAAAAGACGCCTCGTATGCGACGCGTTCCTTGGTGGAATGAGGAACGCATGGAGGCACGTAAAAACTGTAGCAAACCCTGGAGAACTTGATGAGAGTCTCCAACTGTAGAACATTTGATCAATTTAAATTGCATTAAGTCGTAGGGAAAACGAACACGCCGATAGGCGAAAAGGGAGTGCTGGGAGGAGTACCTGAGTAGCGTCAATCCATATATAGATGAGAAAAAAGTACAACCCTTCCCCTACCGCAAAATGGGGCTAAGCGAAACTTGTCCTGCGTGCACCTCACCTTCGTGACGGTTAAGTAACTCCCAGGCAACGCTGCCGAATTGCTTCGACCTCCCGCTCCCTCCGTTCGGGATCCTCACGTTGCTGTCGGAATGCCTGGGTTCGGGCGGTTCTAACGGCTGGATTGGTGCGCCGAGGGGATCCCTTTCACAAGCGAGTCCTTGCCGCCGCTCGTCTAACGCTGCCCGTTCCTCGGGGGAACGCGCAACACGTGACCGTCGCATCCGTTTTCCGAGACTAAACTGAACGGAAATGAAGCCGTCGGGGTAGCGGGCGCGAAAACCTTTCCTGTCCTTTCCCTCCGCGACGGGAGTGTTTTCCTTATGTCTGCGTTCCCGTGCGGTAAACTAAATGTCTTGAAAGGACGCGCAACGTAACGTCCCGCAAAGGTGATTACGTTTAACGTACGTAAGGCGACAAACGCTATTCGAGAACGGTCTATTATGGCCGAGGCACCGAAGCGATCGTTAATCGGGTCGAGGAAAAGGCCACTGAACTGAGGGCGTGAAACAGCTTGATATTCTCCCAGCTAAAAGATGGATGAATGTTCTCGCCTTTATTGTTATTTCGAAGTATGTTTCGAAATTTCAAGGTGCTGCCGCTGGAAAGGCCCCACTGATATCTTTTCGACGATCTACGTTTATCAGCCATCCCCCAAAATTAAAGATTTCACTCAAACCCTGCAATAACCGTTGAACTCATAAGAAACATGAATGTCACCCGCTACCTTGTCTGTTTTTTTTTCCTTATTTGTACAGCACTTATCGTGCAACATTGACAACGGGAGAAAATAGTCGCAAGTACTTGAAAAATTGACCTATCTACTGAAGGAGAGAGTCTAGGCAGCAGCCAAAGAGGAAGAAAAATCAAAAATTAACAAATTTAACCGTTTTCTGTCGGAATACTAATGCACGAAAATCCTTTTATTTAAGAAGGAAGTAAAGAAAATGCCGCCGGAAGGGCAGAATCGTTACCTGTACTTTGAATGACGCTTCTACAGTTATCCTTCGAGGCACGCCTGACGTAGCCACTTCTCTGCTGTGCTTATGTCGATGTATTTCTAACCTTCCGCGAGGGCGCAGTACGTCTAAAACCGCAGCGTCCTGCGCCCTACACGGTTCATTACGCAACTTCCCAAATAACAACACGAGTCGGTTTTGGCCTCTAACTTGGCAGAGCAGTAAACGAGGGATACAAAAGACCTGCGATTATTCCGCAAATATAACTCTCTCAATAATTCTTCTAGAGCTAATTAGAAAAAACACTACCAGAACTCCAGTATATTTTGCGCTTTCGTTACTTTACTTGTTCTTGGCTGTGTCCTTCCTACGTTGCTTTCCTGCGCGAGTCAATTTGGTGTGGTTCCTGGTTTGCCACGTAAAAGACGCGTGTATATCAAAGGCGGATACTTGTGATATGCAACTTATTTCATCTTTTTTCTTGCGCGTTTACGCACCTTTATAACGAACGGTCGGAATTGTAAACTTTTGTACTAGCAAAGGTATAAGCCCACCCACCATTTGCATATAAAAGTTGTCTTGGGGGTTGGCCCCTCCCAAAACAAGATCCTGGGTAAGTAAGTGCCTGCCAGTGCCAATAAACCCTCTGTTGTATAAACAAGTCCACTACGAATAGCGATCGCGCACGACTGCAAAATTATAGCGAGAGATTCCGACTACCTGTAACACAAGTTAGGCAAGTAAGCTTTTTAATGCGTGAATGTAACTTCTTTGTTTGGTTAAGTCATTTCTATACCCTCGTTCTCACATACCCTCTGCAGCAACGCAATTAGTTTCAGGCACCCTAATATGGCTGTGTCACAGATACAGCCTGCCAGAGACTCCTTTTTAATTCATGCTGCCTCATTCTTGACTGAACGTTACACCGATCGTGTTCCGTTCTAAGGCTGGTTTACCAGTCTTTCGCCTTCTTTCGGTTTACTTTGCTGTCCCCGACCGTTAAGCGATGACAAATGTTTTTGTTACGGAATCTTCATTTGAGTAATATTGGTTAGCTGTTGTTCCCGAGCAGTGAGAGATGCGTTCGTGTACTTGAACCCGATCATTACCTGGTATTAGTCGGAGTGAAGTCCACGTCTTTGTCCGTTTTGGCACCACCATTCACGCCTGCCCGCTGCTGCTGCTTGGTGCTGGTCAGAGGGCCGTGACTGGCCACTGTTCTTTCGAAGCCCGCAGCTACTTTGTCAGGCGCCGTTGGTCGCTTCTGCTGCAATGCAACGATTTCGACCTAAGCTTTGCAAACAGTGCCTAATTTCCCACTAAGAAAGCAGAGAACAATTTACCGAGAGGACAGGCACCTTTTATTTATGACAAATCTTTCATATCCTATACCCAATATTATCTAATATGTTCGGTTGATGGCGCCTCGTCCCTGTAACACCAAATATCCAACGAAGGGAGAAATTCACGCTAGCATGACAGTTTGCACGAATCAACAGTGCTACAAGAGCTCAAGACCCGTCCCCTTGTCGTAACGTTGGATACTGCGACATTTCTTGTCCCTCACTGCTTTGAATATGTGCTTGGTTGTTGGGGGCACCCCTTCCCGGGCCACAAATGTTAAACGGGTAGAAAAAGAATAGGAGAATGGAAATATAGTAAAGAAGGTAAAAGATGGTGTGGCGAGGCACATTGGAGGCGAAAGTTCTGGAAACGGAATGCGAATAGGAGTTAACAGTAGAGTTTAATAAATGGCTTGGAAATAAAGGATTGCGTCACACCGTCACGCGATCCACGTCCAAGGGAGCAGGTCAACAAACTAGCGTTACGAGGCGCTCCTGCGCGATACCACGTTAAAAGCTAGCATTTCACCTTTCTCAGCAGCAAACATTGGCATGTAGTTTTCGTATTCATATCAATGCTGAACAGAAGCAAAATACGAATGCTGAATTTTTTTTCAATACTGCGCAGCCTTGCGAGGCCATATCGTTTTTACTATTAACTATTTATTCTTAATAAGCACACGATTGCACTGAATTTGACGCCTACCTCTTAAATGTTCTGACACAAACCGATTAACGCTTCTATCTATTCTACTATTCTAATCAGCTGAGCTGTGCGATGCAGAAGCTGGGCGCGGAGTTTTGCATTCCCGCCGCTGAGTGACGTTCCAGTTACTTTCACTCGAGGGCGTGGCAGCGCTCTCCTGAGTCGGCGAGTTTATCCACATTTGAACGTCCATACGGCGTGTCCGGACATCTTTCTTTAATTTACCTATTACAATGATTCGTGAAAGTCTAACCGCTAAAATGTTTATTAACCTATTCTAGTTAATTAGTGCACTAATTGCCTGATCTGAACCGTTCGCGGACGTTAACCCTCACTTACATGACGGCTTCATGGGAGTTATATAAAAAAAGCTTATTGTTCTTATATAAGATATCTTGTAGATCCATTATCTGCACACACCTTCCCGTACGGCCCTCACAGTAGCAAGATTCTCTAACACCGCTTAGGGCCCTTTATGCAGTGTCGTCTGTGGAGTATCGCAGGGCCGTTATGTGTCACGCGCAATAAACAGGTTGCATGATAGCTCCCCTGAGCGCGCATCCTGCTTTTACCGGCCCTTAACCATTGCGGTGCGAATTGACTAATGCACACGAGGCACACGCAGGTAGCTTCAGTTTTTATGCAAGTGAAGCACGAAAGAGGGAGAGCACTGGCTCCCGCGACAACCAGTGTTCAGTGATCGATACGACAAATCTAGGGTCAGTACGTAGCTCTCTTCCGGTGAGAGTCACGTTGAAAGCTCGCAACCTAAGAATGAGCTGCCAATTTGCCTGTGCAACGAAAGGCTTACCGACCGCATGCGCTAAACTGACAAGCTTTTGATAAAATGAAACCTGCGGCCATGTTATGTAATAATGGATTCTGTTTTCTAATTTTCACTTATTACGACTCTGCGCTGTGACCTTGGGGCCAGTGACGAAGCAAGAGAAGAATGGAAAACAAAGTAGGTTGTCACATCTGAGCTGCTTCAGTAAGACTCATGGAAGTGGCAACTTATAGATCCCGGCCACCTTTTGTCCAAGCTTCGAATAAGAAATCTTTCATGGAAGCAGCTTTACAGAGGAGGGGGCCGTACAATTGTTTAAACATCTAAGCTCTCGGTTAGCGTTGATATGGTAATCATTGTGTCATTGTAAGGACAGGACAGAGCTTACACGAACCTATAAGTATCTTAAGCATGCACTTGCTCGCTAACAGAACCATGAATGTTACAGTTGCAGGAGCACGGACGGTTACGGCATATTCTCTTAACTTTTATTTGTTTCCATTTAGACGCATTTTCCGCGTGTGACTGATGGAAGACATTAGGTGGTAATCTACATCAACGTAATATGTTGTTGATAAGAAAATGTGATACAAAAGGAGGAAAGTGAGGCAAGGAATTAAACTTGGGGTACCTCTTAACCTACGTGGAAAACAGACGTCGTAGTAATAAAAACTTCATATTTGCAAACATCTTAGCAATAATCTTTGAAACCACTTCTGGTTAGGATAAACATTTAGTTTCTTAAGCTTAAGAGAAGAAAAGCAGTTTCAGGTAATCAAGGCCAAAACACCTTTAAAAGAGAATGCTAAGGGTCTTCTCTCCCCTTCACATACACATGGATCGTTCTTCCTGTTATCGGCCATGGTGCGCTATTACGTAAAGTTACGTTGACTTATTCCAATCTGTTTATATCCCATTTCTCCTACTAGCTTTCAGCAGTTGGCCAAAAATTTTCGGGTTATCCCCACTTCACCTATCAGTCACGGGACGTCAGGAAAACCACGATATGACGTCTGTGATACAGATTATGCATGATTAGACCCAACTAAAGAAAAATATTTCCGGTTCTACGCCTTTCTTCTTCGCTAGCCTTCCTGTAATGGTTAATTATTTTTGGGCTCTGGCGTCTTCGCCTGTCCGTCACGCGACGTACAAAACCACAAGAAAAATGACAACGTCAAGTGGACGTGTACCTACTAATGATAGATGTATCAAATTGCCGAACAAAATTTAAATTTTTCGAAATTACCGAGAGACTTCCCTGTTCCGAAAGAAATAAAATATGACTGCCGCTGATCGATGTGGTCCTGGCTAGGTGGAGCTGCCGGGCATAATAGATTTCTCTGCGTATAACGAACATTCTGGCGTGCCACTACAACATTGTTGAGACCTTTCGGCACTTATAGGACATGGTTCTGCCAATTCTCCTTCGCTGAGGATACGTTTTGCCGGCATTTTTAACCTTCTGTTGCACGCCTCCACGATTTTCTACCAGCCATCACAAGAAAAGCAAGGGGAAGTGGACCAATCGCACACGCGGGTACCGCCTTTCTCATCCGATAATTTATGCGTACTTCCACTGTGCTACATAAGACCCATGCAAATCCTCTCCACTTCTGCACGCTCGTCGTCTCCGATTGGTCAATTGCAAATGCAAGCAACGCTATCATCGTTGGTAGCAAGCAAAATTGAGCTCCTATAAATAGGGAGAGTGTTAAATAGGTTGTTCAAACAAAGCCTTTAGATCATCGCCCGATGCTTGCGTTAGCCGTCGCTTTAAGTTGACATCAGTAGTTTTTAATGAAATCACACTCTAATAGTTTTACGTTATACCACCGATGGTCTACATCACGAGCAGATCGGAGCTAGTAAAGCGACTTCCCGGCTTGTTTGAACTATTGTGCGCTCAGCGGCTGGTTGCATGTCGAGGCCCGAGTGTCTGCTTACCTCCCGCTTGTCGACGGAGCCGTGCATTGTCCCGTACTTGGCACGTCCCGTCCTGCGTACTCTCTGACAACATGTTGCGTCTTTTTCCGGGGCTCCCAATCCTTCGTGATGCACGCCGTCCTCATCGTAACCGGGACGCATAGACGATGGGGATGCGGACGACAGGGGTGAAATGGCCGACAACGGGGAAACAGACGAAGGCGGGGAAGCAGATGAAGGCGGGGAAGCAGATGAAGGCGGGGAAGCAGATGAAGGTGGCGAAGCGCCTGACGGTGGGGCAGCGGGCTTAAACGTGGTAAGAGTCGGTTTAAAGCCGTCCTTCGGTTGTTTCTTGCGGCCTTTGGGGCGATGATGGCGCTGCATTATCAGATGCGGTGCGGTGCGGTCCACATCAGCCGGAGACGGCCCACTCAGTGATGGCGGAAGTAAACCTTGCCCTTGATGCCGTTGCGTCAAGGCTGCGTCGAGGGCTGAGGTTGGTTTCGTGGTCGAGGACCTCCCGACGCGAGAGCGTCTTCCGGGCAGCTCGTTTGGCGACACTCGACCTCGCGAGCTGCCGGGCGATGCTTGACAGCTTGCGCCGCCACTTGAGGACGGGGCAGTGCTGGCACCTTGGTCGCTGCGGGCAGGGTGCGCTTCCCCTGGTTGGCCTTCCTGCATAGTGGCTGGCCGGCGCGCTTCGACAACACCGAACGCGCAAGTCGAGTTTGGTGTTGCCTGTAGTTCCACTACGCCGTGCTTGCCGGGATTGTCCGAGTTCGTAGCGGGCTGCCGACAGCTAGAAACTAGACGTGGTAATGCAGACTTGTGAAGTAAATGCCAACGGAAGCTATTGGAACGTCGACCTGCGCGGAAGAGCAATCTTCGTCTTCAACTTTCGAGCAGTCAGCGCTCACGAGGGCCGACTCATGCTTCCTCCTTTTCTTTCTCCATATGTTATTTTGCACGGACAACGGGGCCGAGCCGTCATAACAGCCACAAAATTCATCCAACTGGGCACAGGGAAGTGTGCGCAAAGAGCACTACGACGAAAAAAAAACGTCATGGACGGTAACATTCCTATTCTCTATGCCACAAAGAGCTGCACTGTATGTATTGGACTGTGTTCACTTTCAATAGTTCCCTACAGTAGAATCAAAGCTACTAGGCCCGCGAGCGCAGGTTCTTGCTCAGCGAGATGTAGTGCGAGGATTCCGATGTTGTTGCTTGAATAAATGTCCTCGACAAATGGTGTCGTCTCCAGGTGTCTGCTTGGAAGCTTCTCTGCAGGTATTTGGTGCGGTTTTGCCTCGATTGTGCTTCGCTTCTGAATAAAATATGTATTTAGGGACCCCGATGTAACTGAAAATAAAGTTATCCACTTGTCAGAGTGGAAACGCGCAGAGCGCAAAATAAATCAAAGGCAGCGCTGCCATACAGGCATTAAAGATATCCGGAACCACACCTCGGGCATGGGAAAACACAGTGTGCAGACAGCATTAGCTGCTCTGAACATCTCGGCCGGATATTGCTGTGGTGCGCGGCGCATCATCTCAAGCAGAGCGCAAAGTCATATTTTTCAAACACTCTCGTTTCAAACGAGGCCTTCTCCTCACCCTCTTTAAAGTTGACGGCGCCTTGCATATGTCCTCATACGGAAGGTTCCCTTAGGTGGCTACCATTTGACGATAGCTCACGTCAGTCAAGAAGGGTGTTTTGTTCAGTGCGCTTCTTCTTAATGCTGCTATGTATATTTGTTGAAGCCGTTTAATAAACGGGCTGGAGTAAGCGATAATCTGCTTTCGAATTTCTATACGAATTACGTATTTCGGGATGAAGCCTTATATGCTCATGCTCGATCGCGGCCACCCACGTATGAATTAAACTTTGGTCACCCTGCTTATCGTTGTCGTAGATGCTGGGTCCCGCTAATTTCGAATCGTTTAAACTCTCAGCTAGCGTCGAACCACGCCAAACTTAGACCGTATGCATGCTTGGCAGCGCGCGCTCACACCTCGCCGCTTCCTGCTATACACTTTGGTAGACGTCGCTTCATAACGATTTATTGGAAGCGCTTCAATATGCGCGAGTTGGAGGAGGCTACTATCCCCCGGTCAATCGACTGCAGGTCAAGCCTGCCTTCACTGTGCAGCGCGGTCAGAAGCGAGCGCCAGCGCGCACTTTAGCCCTGTTACGCACAAAGTAAACGTTGCGCCTACACATAGCAGATGCATGTAGCTGCGGTCGGCTACGCATGGCCTCCAAGAATGCTCGGGCTGGCAGGTTTTGCTCCGGCCATCCGATTTAGCGCGTTCCAGAGCAAAAAAGCGTAACGCGGCGTACACCCGGCTGGCCCTGGATGGCGCTGTCAGCAAAGGGCTGCTAAAGCCCCTTGTTAAATTGAAAGAAGCTAGACTCACCTCCTGCGGCACTCTCCTATTCGATTCTGAAATTTGGGGTTGCGATTTTCTTCATCGCTGGGGCGCGCAAGTGGCTCAATTAGGTGCGCCTCCATCGAATAATGCGCCCCATCGGCGGTACCCAAGAAGAAAGAGCGTGCCGTGCTCTAGCTGCGCGTGCAGCTGCCGCACGGTGCTGCGTACTCCAGGCAACACGGTGCGCACGGTGTTGCGTATCGTACGGCTGCCGAGTTGTAGTGACGCCTGTTTATCGAAGCTCGACCGATGTTACTATTGAGTGTCGTGGCGTTGTCGGCGGGCTGCAGGCATCCGGTAGACCATGGCGACCAGGCAAGGAAGAGACGATTTCTAGTGCGAAACTCGCACGGTTTATTCAAAGGTTGGTTAAATATGACAAGAAGAAAATGAAGCGATAAAAAGTACAATTTGGAGCCCCTTAAATAGGCTTTCTAAAATGCTGTCACGTTACAAGCACAGGGTCAGGTTTGTGGATGGGCGTCCCGCCTCCGTAGATACCAAGCCGCAACAAGGAAAGAGCGTTCCGCCTCCGTAGATACCAAGCCCGCAGCAAGGAAAGAGCGTCCCACCTCCGTATATACGAAGCCGCAGGTCCGGGATTGTAGACGCTTACCCTTCTCTTTTGCGCGTTGCTGGTTCGCGGAAGTTCTCCTGTAGAGCATGAAAGTTCGAGGAAAGGGTCCCTTTAAAGTCGCACACACACAAAAGGGGCCTGTTAACACTGCGGGCGGTCCGCCAGACCAGCATACACTCGAGACAGCCCTGGCGAATTAGGAAGTCACACTTCGTGTGGATGAGGCATGGTGGTCGAGAATCCATTTTGCACGGGGTGCTAGACGTCAACCGTAATACTATCTCCGGCGGGGGAGGAAGATACCGACGCGTAGGGGCCAGCAGCTGCTGTGCGAGGGATCGGCGTTTCAGCTGCAGAATTCTCCTCAGGGGTGACGAACCCTTGGTTCGTGGCTGGTAGATTCCTGGGAGTCGTTCACATGTCCTTGTGGCGCTCTTGTGTCTTGTTTCCCTGGTACGGTCCGGTGAAACTAGACTAGCAAACGTGTCTCACAAGGTTTCGTCTCCTGTTTGGGCAAGCAATCACCCCAGAACAGTGCTGGACCCACGACCACAATACAGCGAGGACCAAGCCACCCTCCTCCAAGACACACCAGGCTTTGAAAAAGAAGAAAACCCGCTACTCCTTTCCCATTCCTTTCGCACGTCCTGCCCCCTCCCCCCCCCCCCCTGAACACTAAAACAACCATTTCTTGAAAGCGTTAAGACGTGGTTATTAAAATACGCTAATAATCGACTACAACTTCGCGAAAATAAAACGTATGAACGAACGTAAAAGTGCCACGGAAACCCGGGTGAGCATGAGGCTTCCTTTACTCTAGGGGCAACGACTCGGACTGTCGGCATTGCCGTTATGTTTGCCCTTGTTGTAGCGAATATGGAAGGTCTACTGTTGAAGAGAAAAACTCCAGCGCAAAAGACGACCATTTTTCGTAGACATGGACTGCAACCATATGAGGGGACAGTGGTCAGTCTCAATGGTGAACCTTGAACCAGCGATATAGCAAGCTAGCTTCTGCACCGCCCATACTACGCAGGCGTATTCCTTTTGTGGTGCACTGTATGCTTCCTCAAGAACCGACAGCTTTCTACTGGAGTACAGTATGGGGTGTTCTTTTTAGTCATCTCTCTTTTGACGAAGCACCACCCCCATAACCCTGTCGCTGGCATCCCATTGACGAATGAGTGGTTTGGAGTAGACGGGTGCGTTCAACACTGGCTGACTCGTTAGTGCTTTTTTCAGCGTACTAAAAGCCTTTTCTTTTTCGTCATCCCACTTTATCATTTGCGGTTCTGTTTTTCTTGGAGCATCTGTTAAAGCACTTGCAATGTCGGAATAACGCGGGATATATCTTCGGTAATAACCTGCAAAGCCAAGGAATGACCTCATGTCCCGCTTGGTGCGTGGTTGCGGGAAGTTGTCTATTGCGGTCAGTTTAACCTCGGAAAGCCGACGATGGTGTTGCCCTATCACATGGCCTAGATAAGCTACCTCCGCGCGCCCCAATTGGGAATTGGGAGCCCTGACAGTTAAGTTGACCTCTCGTAGACTACACAATACGGTTCGCAGGTGTTGCATATGGTCCACCCATGATGAAGAAAGGATTGCTATGTCCCCGAGATACCGAAGTGCAAAGTCCTCGAATTACTCGTAGCACCTGGTCCATAAGGCTAGAGAAACAATAGGGAGCATTATTCAATCCAACGTTGAGGAGCCGAAGAGGAGCCGGGAAAACCGCGCGATACCGCTTCAATGCGACGCCGCGCCGAGATAGCTTTGATGCGTGCTGCCTCACCGAGAGACGCTTCTTGTGCACGGAAAGTTTCTCAAGAAGTTAAACGTGGAGGTGCTGCGCCTATACAATAATATATAGTAAAAATTTAAACTGTACCACGTGAGGCACGAGAATGCACTTGGATATGACGCTAGACACTGGTTTCAATGTGGGACAGGTCAGGTCACAAGCAATGAAGATCCCCTAATCACTGGGCTTGCCAGGTGTAGTGTGGAAGTGTTGAAATGTGATGAACTGCGTTTCCAGAATCACTTTCAACCCATGCTTGTCAAAGCAGAAGTCGTTAACAACTATCTCACTCTTGGAATAAATACAGCAAGTATTTCCAACCGTTGATTTTAAAACAAAGTTAGGGAAAATGGCTGCGTGAAACTGTGGGCCTTCACGTGGCAGTGGTAGTTGCCCGCCCATTTGCATACTTCAGTACAATATGGCTGTTTTGATGGCTCCTGAAAAACGTATTGTTTGCCACAGGCCTTCAGCTCATACACTGTTTTGCAGTTGTTGTAGAGGGTGCGTAGCACTGATGAAAAGGCATTTCAACTGGAACATGAAAGTTCCAGCAGGGAATGCACTAAAGCTGTCGAGTTGCCCATGTCTGATCAAATCATGCGCTAAATGACCTAAACCAAGGACAATGTATGACAGCTTTGTTTTTCCGTATAAACTTTTCAATGAATAAACAAAAAAAGACAAGGAGCGCTTGACGTAGTCATTGTATGTCACACGATTGTTCGTTCTGGCGAGAACTCTTAACTGCAACGTGTAGCACAAGCAAGTGCTCACATCTCTTTTGATCTAGAACGTCTCTCAAGTATAAGTGGACCCAAATACAATAGAAATGAGCGACGCTGGGTTATTTTCCAATACCGCAGATATGCCAAAAACCGCAGCAGGCGTGGAAACTCCACGGAGCAGAAATTATAGGTCAGATAATCGCTTTGAAATTTATTTAGGAGGTGAAAAACGCAAGGAGAAGGATTTACTGCCATTCATGGACAAAAGCAGCACCTTTTTCGCAACGCCAATACAAACTAGATGCATATAGTCTAAGGGAACTGAGCGACAATCCCCACAGACACAGAAGCAAGGGGGTCTCTTTTCCCGACGGGCTTATTGAGTTTTTTGAGCGAAAGATTCGTAGCGAAAGATATGGCTATTCGTAGAGGTGCATCTGTCTCAAGAAAATGGCAGTGGAGAGCGGCGGCGCCATCTGTCTCTGCTTGGCTGTTGCTGCTGATGATGACGTAGCCGTGACAGTTGGTGCCACTGTTTTGTTGCAGTGACATCGCGAGCTGCCTGTAGCCTATATTGGACAGGTTAGGCCCTCACCCCTGCAGATCGAGAAACAATTTCAAGAGCGACAACGCACCTAGACTTTGCTGCCGAAGTGAAATAAAGCGAATCCAAAGTCGAGAACACCATTCACTTCCCGTAAAGGAGGCAAACGCGTGACAAACGGCTACTCGCTCGTCCTGAAGCAGCCGACATTCCGACACGTTAAGCGATAACATAACATTGTTTGCAATTATATCAAAGAAGTATGCGGACGATTTCGTGAAAAACCGCTTCTAAAGTAAAAAGTGTCTAGCCTATGTTTTCCTAAAAGACTATGCGTACTGATACAATAATTGGACAGCTGTTGCTGTACAGGCTTTCCATATATACGCCTCTAGCCACGTAACTTCAGTGCTGGATCTCTGTTGCTGTGTTCGTGTACACTGCCTAATATTAACTGCGTTGGGAAGTGTGCTCAGATGCCGTATGAACAGAACAACACTGCTTGAAGGACCTACATGAATTAACAATCAACAGAGCTACTGGAATAAAACTATATACAAGCAGCGGTGACACACCGCTATCAAAAAATGGCTATGGTGTGAAATTTTTGTTATTAGCAGAAGTGATTGTTTCGGACAAAAGTAAGCGAAACTGACGTAGCACACGTATTGGACACTAAGACATTTGCAGTTGCTTCGACACCAAGAGACGCAGAAGCCAACATTCTTATTTCTTTTTGAATGATGTATAGAAGGCGATAATCGCACCGCAATCAGTTAATAGCGCCTAAATGAAGCTGCTGCGTCCTCGAGGCGTCTGTGCCGTCTGCGAACGCTTTCGGTGCCGTCTGCGGCCTCTCGCTGGTCGCCGTCGACGCTGCAGCGGCATCGCTGCCCGGGCAGGTTCTAGCGGGCTGGCTAGAACTGTTGCGTTCGTCCGGCGGGGCTCTTTGTCGCCGTCGTTTTGCCGCCCACATTGCGACCGTCCGCAGTGCAGGGATGCTTTTACGACCGACCGACGGCTGGAGGTCGACACTTTGGAGTCGACGGCCAAGGCGCAATCTCGTTCGGCTGCCACCCGCGGCTTCATTGGTGTTTGAACTTTCTTATGAAGCTGTTCGACTTTGCTGCATGCCTCCCCTTATGCAATGCCTTCGGGCCCTTAAGGTTGAATAAATGAAATGAAATGAAATGAGTGGTCGGCTTAGGAGTCCCCGCTGCGGAACCATGCGCCGTCTGTTGCCGAGGCGTTGCCGAGGAGCTCGCCATCGCGGAGGCTACGGCCGTCCCGACGTCTTGCGGCGTAACGGAGGACTGCGAATGGCCGCTCGGTGTGTGGACCGCCGTGACTGAGGTTTCGGCAACTGCGACTGGCAGCGCTACGCTGTGCGGGTGCAGCGGCGACAGGCCGGCTGGTGTCCTGCCTTCGGCGGCTGTAGGCACAGCGGGAGTTCGCGCCCTGGACGCTCGTCCGCTGCACACCATTTGCGCGAGGCCCTCTCCGTCGTAAGCCTTGCCGCGGGTCATTTTGTAGATTCTGTAGAACTGGTACAGCACGCTCGTGCAATACTGCTGCGCGCGAGCACGAAGGAGGTGAATTATTCAACTGTCATACAAAACGCCGCTGATGACGGGAATGTCTATTTCTGGATATGTTGCTCTCATGTTATAGAAGGTCCCTCCACTCGGCACTCCAACTCGGCTTAACGCAAATCGCAGCTCTGTGTCTCGACTACATTGGTCACTGCGCTTCACTGACACTTCACGTCCATTGTGGGGAACTGTAACATCTTCTTCCCTCGAAGAGAAACGCTGTACTCAGCTCGAATGAGTGGAGGAAGAGCACTGAGTCGAAGGTTGCTTGAAGGGGTTAGGCATTACAAATCAATGTGCTAGGACAATATAGTTTTATTTTTCACGCGCACATCTGGCCTGTGTACGTAAACATTTCGCGTGATGCAAGTGCGCATGCGCAGAACATCATAAATACCGTTGAAGCACGCTCGCTAAATCTGTGCGCTTGCGTTACACGCCATGTGCATACGGGTGAAAGATTTTGCATGCGGTTCTGGTTATAAATTTAGGCTCGGGAAAATTTTTTAGTCATAAGGAGGCCGTCAATTACATGCTAAATTAACAGCGAGGAGAAACAACAATCACAAACAACATTGCGAGGCTGAAAGCAGCTTGAGCACGGCGTAGCGACACCAAAAACTTAATAACGTTCGCGCATTCTTGCAAGTTCGTTAAGGACATGATTCGTGACACTGGCTGCGAGGGGTAGGAGGAAGATGTGTTTACAGAAGAGCAAAGAAAGGATGCATATCCAGTTAATGTAGGTCAAAAGATTGTAGCGATAATACAACATTCTGAATTCAATTGTTAGATACGTGTTCACGTGTTGTGCCTAACAAAACATTACATGTTGTCATGCGTCGTTCTACTTCCTTCCGGTGCTTGTAGCCATGGTATTCTCACTAGTGCTGCCATGTAAACAATCTAATTGTCGCTATATTTATTCGCGCACGCCGAGCCCCACTACCAAAAATTACAATCCGCTCCTGCTCCCGTTTGGGGTGCTGGCGTTCTTCAGCCAACCGCAGTGCGATGGTAAGTCTCGGCACGGGACTCCGACCACTTCTTGAAGAGTATTTGTTTTTCCAAGATGATCCGGGAAACAGAAACACTCGTATTCAACTGCTACTATATAGGGTGCACTCATGAAAACATAGGCATCTGCTGTTTATGCGGATGGAGCTACAATTAAGACTAAGTCCACATGGTGTACATACAAAAGTTCAAAAAGTGGTCAGTGACATCACATGCATCAGACAGGACAAACGCTTGCCTGCCTTTTTATTAGGGAAGTATAGGCATGGTCACTTTCGCGTTTCTAAGACGAATCAATGGCGTAGACCAGCGCAGTAGGAAGGCTTCATACCAAAGTACGATCAGTTTCGCGTTCAACTGTATTATCATCGTTGTTCTTAAAAGATGCAGCTGAGGAAACATGACATTCTGCTCGCGTCTCCCTAAGCATGCCAGTCCGCTTCGCCTCCACAATACAACGCACCAATGCACATTATCAATTCAACAAAGATGTCCCTGTGGCGACTCTGCCGTCGCATGCGAACATGAAGCATGTGCGTCACTATTCGCCAAAACGTACGCGCTACAGAAAATTTATGGAGGACAAGATTTAAGGTTTCCGCCCAACTGCATTAGTGACATGAGGCAGGGGGCGCCACACCCCACGCAGCAAGGCGGCAAGCCATTGGCAGCGCTTGACGTTTCTCTTAACCAAGGGAAGTCACGGACGCCGGCAGGAAGGGAGGCGATAACCAAGGGCCTGCGCCTTCTTGTGCGGCATTTCCTACGCTGGTCATCACTCAAGGTGTTAAAGGCAATGCACTGATAGACTTCACTGGGGGACATTCCATTCAGCTTACAGTCTGGCAAGTTTCTTGCAAAAGATGCAACGATCTCGACAGGTGTGTATAAAACGCAGGTTGCCGCTCTGCCGCCGGTCCAATCTCAACTGCCAGTGCAAAGTAACGGCGCAAAGTCCCCATCAGGCACGTTGTGAGCTCTCTGCCGCGGTAGGTTATATCCGAGATGAGTTCGCACGCGCTTCTTAAGGCGAACATACGACACATCAGTTGCAGGTCTGGAATGCTAAAATTACCCATTTTTGTCTGCACGCGGACAAAGGCTTTTCCGACACTTTGTGCGTATCCATCCGAAAAGAACGAGCCACACGCAGTGGCTAACCTCTGCAGAACTGGACGAGGCATGCGTGCGATTTTAGCCAAGTAGAACAGGGACGCTACAATGCTCGTCTTGAGGAGGTATGAGCGTTCAGAAAAGGTCAAATGAAAAGTTGTGACGACTTCAGTACGCTTATCTGCCTGGTGGCTAATTTCTTTCCAGGAGATACGGGCTACTTCGCCGGATGCAAGGAAGGTCACACCTAGGACTTTACTCCATCAACCTAGTGGATGCCATATGAAAATTCATGAAATGTTCCCCATCGCAATGCGTGATTTTTCTCTGGATTTAGGCGCGCACCAGACATGCGCCTCTAAGTGTAAAATAGCCGCAGAAATGCCCTGTAGCTATCAATATTTCGAATACAAAGAGAAACTTCAGCATATGCTGCTACTTTTAGCTCACCCTGGCCAGGGAGAGGGACTCCTCGTATCGATTTGGAACTTTGGATCTGCTGCAGCAAAGGCTGTCTGCGGAATACAAAAACAAGTGCAGAGAGTGGACAATCCTGGCGTATACCACGGCTCATAGCGATGGGGTCGGTTAAGTGGCCATTAAATTCGAGGCTGGCTTCTAGGACCTGCCGCGGTTGTTGAGTAGCTATGCGGCTAAGCACGAGGTCACGGGATCGAATCCCGGCTACGGTGGCCACATTTTGATAGGGGCGAAATGCCAAAACACCCATGGTGCTTAGATTTAGGTGCACGTTAAACAACCCCCGGTGGTCCAAATTTCCGGAGTCTCCCACAACGGCGTGCCTCATAATCAGATCATGGTTTTGGCCCGTAAAACCCCATAACTTTTTCTAGGTTTGTATAATGAAATCGAATAACTTCTATCAAGCGTGCAGGACAGCCGAAGCATTCTAATACCGCAAAAAGTATGTTCACTTAACCCTATCGAATCCTCTTTCTTGATATAAGGAGACGTAGACGCAAGAAACCTGTGTTCGCGCAAGGAAACGTGAAGAGATCACGGGTCAAAGCAAGTGAAGAAAAAATCGTACGACCAGGAACACAGCATGTTTCGACGTTATCGATTATTTTGGCGATACAAGCGGTTCTGAAGCGGTGCGCTAGGGTAGCGCCTAGTATTTTACATTCGCAGTTTAGTAAAGAAATGGGTCTCCATGTTTTCCGGTTTGACGGTACACCGCCGCTCATTAAGGTGAATATGACTCGGCTTTCTCGGACAGGTTATGGTCGGATCCCGACAGCAAGAAGGCCGTTGAGCATTGGCACGAGTCGAGCATGTATTTGAGCAAACAAATACTTGTAAAAGATGAGCGGTAGCCCGTCAGGGCGAGCCGCAGCTGACACGCTGATTCCTGAAACTTAAAGCGAAGCTCTTCAAGGGTCAACAGTCTACAAAGGCTCTCATGGTGCTTTTCGGTTATACGGGAGACGCCTGAAAAAAAACTAGCGTATACCTACTCTCAGGTACTCTGTATTTGTGCCATCTGTTGTGAGCGGGTTTGCGAAATGCGTTTTAAAGACGGCCGTTATGTCCTCTACTTGGTCAGACTCTGTTCCGCTAGGCAACTCAACGAATGGGATTTATACCCGTTCTTCTGAAGAACCATTGCAGACGCTACGGAGAACCACAGGATCTGCTACAGGCCTGCCATATACGTACAACTGCGTGGCAGCACGGGAGCTAAGTCGGAGCAGAAGATCATTGCGCAGCATCAGCTGATTAAGATGAAGTTGCATAGTGAACGTATGTGGTTCACCTCGTGGCACAATACGCGATTTTCGGAGCCTTTCTTTCTCGCCCTGCTTTAATTGGCTCAGCATGCCAGTTGTCCTTCAAAGCGTCCCAACCGAGCGGTGCTGGTGAGCGGCTGCACGCGTTTTAAAGTTAAACAAGCAAAGCAGCTACGCGCGTTGTATCACTTACTAGTGCTGTGTCCATTTTTCATGGGTTCGTGAATGTGCAGGCTGGTGAAACAGCAGCCTTACTGACACTGGAAAGTAATCAGAGATGCGCGGTACATCTGGAGGAAACCTCAACACTTCACAACTGATCACATGGGTGGCTAGCACCTCGGGGAAGTACAATCAATCTATTCGGCCCATGCTGAGCCTCGTTGCCAGGTAGCAGTAAACTCATCTCGATGAGTACCCACCCATGAGTCTCTAAGCTTGACATTCCAAATTAATTGTTTCAGTGCGAACGCAACGCTGTGTGCCCTGCCCTGTCTACGCCCAGCTACATGTATGTAAGGATAGTCGACACAGCTGAAATCCCCAACCAAGTAAAGCAGGATGATTGTCCAACATAAAAAAATCAAGGTAATCAAGAGACTCAGACGTAAAGGAATGCTGAGCTGGAGCATAAATTACAAGCGCTCTTGTACGCCGGCCATGAAGGTTGATGTCTACAGCTAGCGTACGTCTATCAGAACCAAAATAATGGGTGCCCCAAGGAAATGCTGGCGTTAAATACACAAATCTGACTGTACATATAAAGGAATCTGTTAATGAGTAAAATGGCTCAGCACAAATACATGAACAAGAGGTTTTAACATCACACGGGGAACTGGATTTACTTTCTTGTAGAAAAAGAATATCTGCGCAGCATGGTCTAGCAAAGTTCATATTCTCCCTCTGCTTGTATAGGTCTCTAAACCCTCGAACATTCAGAAAAAGAAAGTGTACCATCGCCATTATGAGGAGAGCACCCGCAGTTATTCTTGAAACAAGGAAAAGTAGGAGATGGAATCGGGAAGCCACTGTGACTACGGGAAGTAGTGCTCTGACCGCGCCGGAGCACCAGGGAGTTTATGAGGCTTACTACTACCTGAAGAACCTTGAGAGTCCGTGGACTTGGGGTGGAGGCGCTTTGTAACTTGACGATCAATGTCCATGGCACTGTGTCTGGTGATCGCACTGAAGACTGTGTCTGTGTAGAGAGGGTTCTGTAAGTTCAGCAGCAGGGAGTGCGTTATGAAATTGCTCGCTCGGGAGGTCGTCAGGGTCAGTTGTGCGGGCTTGTCTGGACTGGAGACTGGGCAACTTGGTCGTCCCGCAGGTCGTGTGTCGCTGCCAACTGAGGTCCATGCAGCATGAGAGTTATCTATGGAACCCCCTGCTTTCTCGGAAGCGATACTGCTGCTGCGGGTGTCGACGAGCTGTGGTCTTCAGAGTTTTCGGAAGAAGAGTCAGAAGTTTATTGTGGTTGGGGACAGTATGGAACTCCCCCTCGTGAAGAGGAAGAAAATTTCCTGTCTCCTCTTGTGAATCTGCTTGGAAGCCAGCATCCGATGTTACGGTTTCGGTGTCTGTATTTCCCGCTGGTGCTTGGAATTCATATGAAACCAGTGCAGCTGCTTCACCCTGCACACCTGCTGGTTCTGCCGTCGCAGATGACCTCGATCGTATACAGTCGGCTGTTGTGTGGTTTCCTCAGCATTTGCGCCACGGCTCTCTCCACCAATGCATAGCCTGGTCAAATACGTCGCAACGCGCGCCTCGTAGGTGGCGCAATCCTTTCCTATAGGGCCTGCGAGGCGACACCTTGAGCTCACCTTCTGGACGCCTCGATAGTCACACATTACGGTGTAACCTTGAACAGAAAGAAAGTTCTGGATATGTTTCTTCCTCTCGCTTCGAGGCACTCAGATGCTAGCGCCGATTCCCGGGCGACCCTTGAAGACTGGTTCCTGTACTTGCTGTACATTGCCGTAGGCCGAGAGAGCTGCCGCCAGGACTGCATAGCCGACCCACAGTGGCACTCGGAAAACTGAAATATGGACGATTTGGAACTGATGTTTACTAGAGGCACCAACCCGCCGGTCAACAAAATAGCGCCCCGTTTCTTGAGCTTTGAATCAGCACTGTCATTTGCGGCAGCGGCTCCAAACTTTACACCTCCCATTTCTGGACGGACTTTATACCGGAAGGACCGGTCAATGCTTCTAGCGCATCAAATATATCATCAACGGTGCTGACCTCTAGTGCATTGATGACGAAACAGAACGCCTTGGGTGGAGGTGCGGAGAATGCAATCAGATGGCAGGGCATAGCCCTGGTTCCCATGGCGAAACGCTGTGGTACCCGGGCGGACGACGTCGGTTGTGCGAGTTCCTGGACAGCACCGGGGGCGGCATCCAGGGGTCTGCCTTGAAGCTTGCAAAATCTGGTAGCGGTTGGGCAGATTCTGATCACGGAATTCCTGGCACTAGGCAGGTACGAACAATTGCCCATCGAGGCCACAGGCCATTTCAAAAGGGGCTACATTTGCCATCCGTTGCGAAAAGTACAGTGCGTGATTTACTAAACGCTATACAAGCCACAAAACATGCAAAACCAGTTTTTACGACACAGAGGCCTTGTACCTACAACCCTACCAACGTAGTTTTGACATGGTTGAAATTTATTGTTATCTTTTTCACAAACACGACGCGGAAACCAAGAATGAAGAGTCGATCAGTGACATGCGTCTGTTTGCGTTTCCTTATAGTGCGTGATATGTGTCCCACATGTACAAAAATTGCAAAAGTTTGCGTATGCAAACCCCCATATTTAACTGAGCATGCGTTGGTGGGCTAGTTGGTTAAGCATGATTACAAAGACGGCGCCGAATAAAGCAACACACGAAGAAGGGGGACACGAGACAGCACGTAGGCGCCTACGTGCTGTCTCGTGTCCCCCTTCTTCGTGTGTTGTTTTATTCGGCGCCGTCTTGGTAATCGTACCCATATTTAGGTTGGCCAGGCCAGAAATTTCAAGTTGGCTCAACCTCAAATTCAGGTTCGCCCACCCCCAAATTTAAGTTAGATCCCGTCCAAGTTTCAAACTCGACCACCTCCAAGTTTCAGTTGGCCCGGCGCGAAATTTAAGTTGGCCTGCCCCCAAATTTAAATGCGCCCATGCCGAAATTTTTATGTTCACTCCCACGAAATTTCAGGTTGGCCCACCACACATTTAGGTTTGTCTACCTATAAATTGTAAATGTCAATTTGGTGCTGCTCCAAGTATAAGTTGGCCAAAGCCCAACGTTCACCTTAAACCATTTCGAAATTTAAGATGGTCCATCCCCAAATTAAGTTACCCCACTCTTCAATTTCAATTGGCGCACGTTTAAATTTCAAGTTGGGCCACCACCAAATTTCAGAAGGCCTCCCCGCAAATGTCAAGTTGGCCCACTTCCAAATTTCAAGTTGGCCCTTCTCCAAATTCTCATTGGCCCACCTCATAATTTCGTTTGGCCGACCTCTACTATGAGCTTGCCCATGCATTTATGTCTCGCATATGTATTCTTCTTTAACGCGATAGCAAAAAGGACCCAGCTTCGCGGATGGCCCGGTGTGGGCGTCGGACGTCATTACGTGAAAACTAATTCCGAACCACAATCATGCGGGCCTTCCGGGTGGCGCAGAGGACTTACTGAACTTATTGAATTCCTCAAAGTACGGGAGAAAAATCGTAAAGTACGACGTAACCACAACCCACATACATGATAGCGTCGGATTGTAATTTGAATACACCAGAAAACGTGATTCTCTCACGCGAAACCTCAAACACAAAACACTTTTCAAGCGTTCCTACCATTCGTAAAGCCGCGCGGCCCGCTCGGTTCCTTGCAACAAAGCCATCCAGATGGCGCTCGCCTCCGGGCATCCGCAATATCACTGACGCTGCCGCGAAGCGTCGCAAGCAGTCAAAGATTTTGGAACGCTGTCACGTTCCACTCTTAAAGGCGAAGCTTAAGCGTCCTCCAATTTATTTATTTATTTATTTATTTAAATTGCTTATTAACGCTTAAAGCAACAAGTCATGTAGATTTACACTATTGTAACAATTAAATATCATAACCTTGTCAATTACCCGTTGTTTGTGCTCACACGATGCAGTACATTTTTTCGCGTGACGGTGCTGGGGTAATCGGCAAAGAATGCTTGAACATTAAAAAAATGAAGAACAGTTGTACGCTTCGCCTTTAAGAGTAGAATGTGAGAGCATTTCAAGATCCCTGACTGCTGCTCACGCTTCCCGGCAACTTCAGCTTATGTAACCGCTATATTTACCGGGAAGCGCTCGCCGTGAACACTATGCACGGAGGCGAGCTTGCTGGTAGAAATGCGGCCCCGTGCGTGCGCTGAGCCCGGAGGTTGTGCAAAGCCGCGTAAAGAAAGACATTATTTTCATGTTTCTGTTGTTGTTTCGCACTTTCAATATTTCAGTCTGAGAAGATTTAGCATAAAAGGCATGCACTGTCGGTAACATGCACTGTCGGTAACTGTCGGTTCGTAACATTTTTTTGTGGGCTATCATTCTCAAATTTCTGAGGACGAACTTTCTCAAGAATGTAAGACCTGGTACGAGCAACTTTAGTGATAGAATAGTGTTGCAATATAACCCCCACATATGGCATGTCATATAGCAAAGTGGCATATGTATGTACACAAATGTATACGGGAATTTTCGCTTACGCAGACGCCAACGCCGACAACGGATCTTTCATGTCGACCCCTGTCCGCAGTTACAAAAGACGTCATATCTCCTATGGTAGTAGATGTTTAAACCTCCTTGGTAGTGGCCTCTTCAAGTTCGGTGCTTGTACGGGGTGATTATAATAATCGTGGACACGAATTGAAGTGGCTTGACAACAAATAAGCCTCAAATGCTTTTTATTTATCCTGCCTATGCGAGTGCCCCCAACAATCCGACAGGTTTTATGTTTACAAACATGGAACTTGTCAATAAATCGGGTACGCACTCCATCTGCGAGAGTAGATTTCAAGATTAACCACCGGACTCGCCACGGCCCTTCTTACTTGAGTGTTGCTTGTCTTTCTAGGTACAAGTTAACCCAATAAAAAGTAAGATTCGTAACTCGAAGTTTTGGCTGTATATAATTTTTCGCTGTCGTTAAGGGTGTCAATAACAATTGGTATGTCCGGTAATGCCGTTTTCTTTTCTTTTACAGCAATTCGTTCTTTCCTATAGCGTATCGAGGCGCCAATTCGTTCGGTCCAAAAAACGATAATTTTCAAGACATCTCCCACAGCTTCCTAATCATCAAAAGCGCGAGCTGTTCAACGAATTACAAATTTTTCATTTTTCTTTGAGTTCTATCAAGTGTACAGAACGCGAACTGCCTGCGAGAACTATCTCCGGGAAGGTAAATCAACTATTTCACGGATAGCATACGAGGTCGATACATATAGTACACGAAGTTTCATGTGAAACGCGCTAAACCTCCTTGGTAGTGGCCTCTTGAAGTGGCCTCCCAAGAAAACATATTCTGGGCAGGGTTGTGATTTCGAAACGCGTACGGCTGATCTCATACTACATCGCTTTCCGCACTGAACGTTCGATGCAAACCATCAAGCGGAATGGCGGGGAAAATGAATATAAAGCTCTGATGACAGGCCATCAAAACGAATTTCCTGCCTTTTAGAACAAAAGGACGTCCCCTCTGTTTTTAATGAATATGGCCTCAGATTATTTTTTATTCCCCAGGAAGTGTTCTCTCCTCACACAGATGGCGCTAAGCCCTATGAACCACTGATGAACCGCCATGTTTTGAATGCATAGGCGTCTATGGAAACCTCGCTGCGAGGTATATTTAGCTTGTAGCATACTTGTAATGCACATCTATCAAGGAACGTGTTCAATATGGCTGACAAAAGAGATTGTGATAAACAACGAAAGCTTGTGCACCCGCAATATGACGACATATCGACACTGAGAGTGAACAGCCACCCGTCAAACTTCCAAATCCTTTTGCCAGAACAATTTGCGCACATTAATCAAACTTGAGCCAAAACTGCAATGAAACGTGTTTGAAGATTAATGTGGCACATATTTAACATCCGTTCTTTTATCTATGACTTCGCTCTTTAAAAGAGTCTACAGAACCCTAAAGAGAAGAGGGGGTCATGATTTGCAGGACTTTGAGTATTCGAAAAGTTGTTTGTTAATATAACAATTTTATCAATTGAGATGGATGATTCAGAGAGGTGGACATTACTTCCAACAGAAGCGGGCAGGAAGTTCTACTCATTGACAAGCATTGACCAAGTCACTTATTATTTAGTTAATTCACGCCACATATTGCAATTTCCGAAGTATAGCCGGTAAGTTTGCAAGGCCTATCCACTTGGAATAAATTTAGAGAATGGCTCGAGTTCGGAGATATGTACTACTAACGATATAAAGATATGTACTAACACCACAATTCGAAATCGTCTCATAGATACTATAAAGCTCTTGATGAGGGCTACTTGGTTCATGTTTAGAACTGAGGTTAAACAGCGCGAATAAAACAAGGACACGAGGAACAAATACCACAGACAAACGCTGTTTGCACGGGTCCTTTCTTTCTTCAACAAGTACTTTCAGCCAATCATTGTATAGTCGTATTGGGAGCCATTTCCCAGACTTCAGTAACTTGCGCAACCTTTTTACGTGTCCCCAAGAAAGTTCTACGCAACCAATAAAGCCGATGATTTCAGGTGGCGTGATGCGTCTTCTCAGGTAGTAGCTTTAGGAACGTGACTGGCAAGTAGTTATGGCGATGTGGTTGACACATACGTATGCTGGGTCTGGCAAGGTTGGTGATGAGCGGAAGGAGCCCATTGCAGAAGAAATTTGCATTAGTAAGATATTGAAGAGGTCTAGTTGGCGCTTGTCTGTGGTATTTTCTCTTGTCTTTGTTTTATTCGCGCTGTCTAACCTCAGTTGGAAACATAGATACTATTGCGGCGATGCGCAGCGCGTCCTTTATTTTAAAACGACAACTGCCTGACCGACACGCAGCAGTCTTTTTTAGTGTGACGCGATGCTGGCGGGTTAAAGGCGGACCATCGCGCTCACATGCACTTAAAACGTATATATTATAAAGATGTTTTCGAGGGGATTGTGGGACACGCCTCCTGAGTAGCAAGCACGGGGCGTTTTGTATGCATTATGCAACAAAAAGCAGCCGTGGTAGCCCAGAGGCTACGGTGTAGCGCAGCTGAGCTCGATGTCGCAGGTTCGATGCCGGCCGTGCAGGCCTCAGCCCGATGAAGACAAAGTGCAAGAATGTTCTCTTCAGCGCAGTGCGAGGTTGTTAAGAGAACCGCAGATGATGTCAATTACCTGGAACACTACAGCGTTCTTCCGTGTCAAACGTTCGTTTTGGGCACGCAAATCGTAAGAATGTCTTTTATATTTTTTTTCAACAGAACTCGCGGCAGACGAGGTGGTAGACGAAAGAAAAATTGTCGAGCGCCACAACTACACAGGCTAAAGAACTATATTCAAGAATGGATCACAAAGAGTGGTTTACCCTCATCCCGGTTAGTTATTCTTGTCACGTCTTTGTACCTTAAGTTCAACCGCTGATCTTTACTGTATATATATATATATATATATATATATATATATATATATATTGTTGCGTGTGGAAAGACACAGACGAAAGAGGCTATTTACACTGGAGCCAGGCAGCCAGGCTGACGCTCGCGCCAAGGGCACAGACCACATTCATCGTCGTTCTCGCGGCGGCTCGTCTCTTGAGCATCGCGCGATAATACCGTAATACTACCCCCCATGCGGCAAAAGCACCGTCACGGTGCTGTTAAATGTGCAAGGTGCGTGGAGAGTTGTAGGGCTTCAGTGGGGCAACGTGGACAATGTCACTGGTTGTCACAGCGGAGGATGTAGTGGGCGCGGCTAGAACAATTTGATAGGTGACATCAGTCACGTTACGGAGCACGCAATACGGGCCTGTGTAACAGGAAAGCAGTTTTTCACAAAGGCCGACTTTACGCGATGGTGACCAAAGCAACACGAGGGCACCGGGTACAAAATGGACATCATGGTGATGGAGGTCGTAACGTTGTTTCTGCTTGTCTTGAGACATTTGTACACGAGCGCGCGCAAGTTGGCGAGCATGGTCAGCATGGGCGATTACATCATGGGCGTAATCGCTAGTTGAAGCTGTGGCGCACGAAAGTACAGTGTGCAGTGGTAGCGTCGGTTCGCGGCCATACAAGAGGTAAAAGGGGGAAAAGCCATCAGTTTCGAGACGGGAAGAGTTGTATGCAAAGTTAATGTATACGGTAGAGCCTGGTCCCAGTCACGGTGGTCGTGTGAAACGTATTTGGATAGCATGTCTGTAAGGGTGCGGTTCAAACGCTCAGTGAGGCTGTTCGCTTGGGAGTGGTAGGAGGTGGTAAATTTATGCTGTATTGAGCAGGCACGCATGATGTCGTCAATGACTTTGGCCAAAAACGTACTGCCGTGGTCTGTAAGCAACTGATACGGAGCACCATGCATCAAAATGATATCATGTAGGAGGAAGTCCGCAACATCAGTTGCGCAACTGGTCGGAAGAGCGCGAGTTACGGCGTAGCGGGTCGCGTAGTCTGCCGCGACTGAAAGCCATTTGTTTCCTGATGTGGATTCTGGAAATGGGCCGAGAAGGTCCAAGCCGACACGATGGATACTGATTTACAATAACGCCACTCCCGCAACATCAAAGCAAAAAGGAAACATACAGAACAGTGTAACAACGCGATATGGAACACACCTGTATTTTTGTGCTTGTTTCCGTGCGAATATCTAAAAATTGACGTTACTTACGAGATTCCCGCCAAGCTGGAATACGTAGAGCAGGCAGAGGCCTCAATGGCTCAGCTGCAGCAAACGTACTCAAAATGAATTAAAATGTTAAGCTACATATTTGAAAAAAAAAATCATATTTTTGCGTGAAGCTTTGTCGCACTTATGGATGTTCACCACCGCTGCTAATGCGTTAACGAAAAATATGTCGTCCAGTACGGTAGTTCCTTTGATCTGCTGACACGGACTGAAGGATTGGCAGTGTTCTCACGCTTCGTTGAGCTGCTGCCTTGTCCGCCTCTAACTGTGTAGGCATTTATAGGAATAGCGGGCTGGAAAGCGCGGAATGAACAAAACAGAGGCCGGGACACGTGACCCTGCCTATATATTCCTACTAAATGCCTGTTCGTTTGCGTCTTACAGTGAGTGAGGCCTCGAGCAACTGAGGGAGAGCCCCCGGGGGGTACTGCAAGCGTGTGGGCATGGGAGTATCGCATGAGCAGGTTCCACGACATCAGGACACATTACCAGTTAGAAAGACGCGTATAACCAGTCCCTCGCGCTAGGTTAGACAGGACGCAAGCAGTACACTTCAGACAATTGCAAACGGCTTGTCACAGAAAACCTCAGACTCATGCACGCCATGTATCCAGACATGTACCCTACAAATAGAGGCAGATCGTGAGGCGAAGTTGCCGGCCTTAATCACATGTTATGGGAGTGTCAGCACGTAGCAAACAAGTCGGCCAGTGCCAACCTCTCCGTCTCTTCCACCGCCAGCCTCTATACGCGCTGGAAGACCGCACTGCTCAGCTCGAACCTGACAGCACAACTCTGGGCCGTCCAGCGAGGCGGGGAAGTCGCTTGGAGACAAGGTCTCGGAAACGCGTCCGCGGCGGGTGCCCAGACCCACTAAAAAGACGCCGGACTCGAATCTCATTGATTTGAAAATAAAGTTTACGCTCTTGCGTTTCACAGTGTGTAGTTTTGTCGTCTCACATACTTATGCTTTGAGATTTGTTCGACCTGTGTAGTTCTCTGTTCCTTAATAGTACGTCGACGGGTGAACACGGTATCGGGATTGGTAAACGCCGCCTGCTGGTCCAGGAGCTCGGCGATAACGGCATCCAGCCGATGCGCACGCTGAAGAACGCCGTTGAGCCAAAGGGCATCATGAACCCTGGTAAGCTGTTTCCATAGCCGTGTCTTCGCGGGCCTCTTGGCGTATCTCCTTTCGAGCTAATGTTCGTTGGTGCCGATAAGCGCTTCAAGCCTCGCTGTTGATTGTTCCGGGCGACGGTGTTCCGTAAAGGGGACAATCTGTCTTAATGACTCTACGGCGTGTGTTCTAGGACAGTTCATGGCAGGCGGGGCTGGCCGAAAAAAAAACCTGTTGCCTCAGGGGATCTGTGTGCATGCGTCATCTGCTTTTCCGAATTTCTAAAAGAGTGTCACGGGAGAAACCGCGTCTTGAAGTCCATGTATCTCGCACCTGTCTTACGCCAGCAGAAAAAGAAACAAGGCAGATGACTCCATTCTACAGTGATCAAAAGCCGTGAACGCATTCTGTTCGAAAATGTCACAGTAAACAACATGGTTACTATGCATCAAAATGAGAAAGTAGAAATAGAAATATGGGGAGACTGCCTATGCGCATTAATCAAGGCGTTGACAATAGTTTCTAAGTTGGAAACTAATACCAGAATCCCTAATCTTTATGACGTATTCTTCCAATGTGTCAGCTGGAGAAGCACACACCTGGCACGTGACGCTAGATGCTTTATCTCATAGTTCACAGGAAAGCTCTGCATTCGCTCTTCAATCTCGGCCGCCATTAACTTAACACAGTCACCGATGAAACGTGCCTGCGTGTTTAGTTTGATTTTAAAAGGACAGCCTTCAAAATTTTGACAATATTGTAACCAACAGTTACGGCGGCCGTTTCTATGAAAACTAGTTTATTCTGGGCGAACCTGTGCCCGTCAACAAAAACGTCCCTTGAGCTTCGCTTCTTCTAACGTCGTTCTCTTCTTTGCCGCCTCCTGTCGCGTGCCAGTCCGATTCTCGCGCACGAGCTGCCGGTCTGTCAGCACCGGCCCAGCGTTGCCTTGCGGTGCTTTTCTTGACGCTTGCGGTGTGGCGGCTCTTTGAAACGCAGTTGGGATGTGGCGGTCGTCTTCTGTTCTCGCAATGCTGGCGGCATTAGCTCCCTCCAAAGAAGCATCGTCCCGATGCGTAGAAAAGGCCTATAGAGAAGCTAACTGCTTTAAAACGACGGTGGTCAGAGGATGGCTTGTGCTAGGCTTGATCGTACGTGCAAATTCTGGTAGTCAATGCCTTTCATGGTAAGGCTTCATTCGTACTTCGTGTACGATCTCTGGGCGAGTCCTGCGTCCTGTGGAGCAGACTTGGCCTTCAGGAGTTACCTCGTAATTTAAGGGACTTAGCCGGCGAAGTCCTCTGTAGGGGCCAAAGTAACGGCGCAGTAGCTTCTCCGAAAGACCGGACGTACGTATAGGCGTCCATACCCACACTTTGTTTCCGGGGTCGTACTGTACCTCTCTTCGCCCTAGGTTGTACCGGTTTGCGTCGACGTTTAGCTGTTGTACGATACGGTGCCTTCCCAACTGACGTGCTTCTTCTGGCCTTTCTATGTACTCACTAACGTTAGGGTCGTGTTCACTACTGTTGTTTACAAGTAACATCGCGTCTAGTGTCGTTGTTACTGTCCGACCGTAAACAAGTTCAAATGGCGTGAAATGTGTGGTTTCTTGTACTGCAGTATTAAACGCAAAGGTAGCATATGGTAGAATACTGTCCCATGTCCGATCCTCGATGTCCATGTACATTGAGATCATGTCAACAAGCGTTCTATTGAGCCGTTCAGTCAGGCCGTTGGTTTGCGGTTGGTACGCTCTGGTTTTTCTATGAGCAGTATGTGTTAGTTTCATAACAGTCTGCATCAAACGGGCAACAAAATTGTTCCGTTGTCTGTTATGAATACTTTAGGTGCGCCATGTCGTAACACTATGTGTGTGACAAAAAACTGAGCCACTTCAATGGCGGTTCCTTTTCTAAGAGAAGATGTCTCAGCATACCGAGTCAGATAATCGGTTGCTACCACATTCCACCGCTTTCGTGAGGTTGATACGGGAAATGGTCCAAGTAAATCCACTCCTATTTGTTCAAAGGGTGCTGCTAGTGGCTGTATCGGTTGCAGAAAACCTGCTGGTTTGAGTGGCGGTGTTTTGCGTCTTTGACAACCTCGGCATGATTTGACCTAGTGCTGCACTGAATTCATCAACTTCTGCCAGTAATATTTCTGGCGGATTCTCGCCAGAGTCTTACTAACGCCTAAGTGGCCAGCTGCAGGATCATCATGACAAGCTTCTAAGATCTCAGCTCGCAGCGATGATGGTACGAGAAGTAGAAGCGTCTCACCACTGTGCTTGAAGTTTCCTTGGTAGAGGACGTTGTTCCGGATGATATACGAAGACAATACGCGGACGAAAACTCGAGGCACTTTCACTTGACGACCCTCCAGGTATTCGACGAGCAGGAGTAATTCCGGTACTGTACGCTGGTGATGCGCCATTTCCGTCGTATTTACAGCCCCAAGAAATGGGAAATCTTGCTCGTATTCAGGTGACCTACATTCTATTGGTGCACGTGATAAGCAATCAGCATCATTGTGTTTGAGACCGGACTTGTAAACGACCCTGATGTCATACTCCTGTAGACGCAAACTTCATCTAGCGAGTCTTCCAGAAGGGTCCTTGAGGTTCGCCAGCCAGCACAATGAATGATTGTCGCTGATGGCTCGAAACGGTCTGCCATATAAGTATGGCCGGAACTTACTGATGGCCCATATAACCGCCAGGCATTGCTTTGCTATAGCTGAGTAATTTGTCTCGGCTTTTGTTAAGGTACGGCTTGCATAGGCAATAACTTTTTCTTCTCCTTTCTGCCACTCAATAAGTATGGCACCGAGACCAACGTTACTCGCGTCGGTGTGGATGTCCGTTTCGGCATTTTCATCAAAATGGTCAAGTATAGGAGGACTCTGCAAGCGCCGTCGTAGCTCAAAGAAGGCGTCTGCTTGTTCTTTCTCCCACACAAAAGGGACACCTTCTTTGGTCACTCGCTTGAGTGGTTCGGCAATTTTAGAAAAATTTTCTACGAAACGCCTGTAGTAGGCACACAGTCCCAGGAAACGTCTAATAGCTTTTTTTGTCTCTTGGCTTCGGGAACATTTCTACTGCAGTGATCTTCTCAGGATCGGGGCGGGCGCCTACAGCACTGACAATGTGTTCGAGAAAGCGGAGCTCGCCAAAGCCGAAGTGGCATTTTTCGGGTTTTATGGTCAATCCCGCCGTGCGAATAGCATCTAGAACTGCTCTCAGTCGCTGCATGTGCTGCTCGAATGTAGTGGAGAAGACCACCACATCATCAAGGTGGACGAGGCACGACTGCCATTTCAGTCCGGAGAGAACAGTGTCCATCATCCGCTGGAAGGTGGCGGGCGCAGAACACATACCAAAGGGAAGCGCCTTAAACTCGTATAGACCATCCGGTGTCACAAATGCCGTTTTTTCGCGATCTCGCTCGTCCACTTCTATCTGCCAGTATCCGCTTTTGAGATCCAAAGAAGAGAAGAAGTAAGCATTGCGTAGTTTGCCCAAGGTGTCGTCAATGCGTGGGAGCGGATAAACATCTCGCTTCGTGACGAGGTTGAGTTTCCTGTAATCAACACAAAATCGTAGGCTGTTATCCTTCTTTTTGACCAGGACTACCGGAGATGCCCACGGGCTTTTGGATGGCTGTATCACATAGTCTTTGAGCATTTCCTGTACTGGACTTCTTATCGCTTCTCTTTCTTTTGGAGCCACTCGGTACGGGTGTTGGCGCACTGGTCTTGCAGGTTCTTCGACCACAATGCGGTGTTTTGCGACGGGAGTACGACGGACTTTCGATGAAGTCGAAAAGCATTCAGCAAACTCTGTGACCAAGCTCACAATCTTATCTCGTTGCGGTGATGTCAGCGCTTGGTCAATGTCGATGGAGGTAAGGACACTTTCTAAAGTGACAGAAGCTGGTGATGCTGCATGGAAGGTTGACACATCTGCAAGTGGTGCATAGTCATGAAGAGACGCTATGACTGTTCCCTTCGCCACGTGTTATGCCTCATTGCCAAAGTTAGTCAAGAGGACATCAGCGCATCCGTTACGCAGGTGAACAAGGCCTCTTGCCACGCATATTTGCTTTTCCAGTAGCAGCCCGATATTTCCGTCTGCAAGTCCTTCATATTCACGAAATACGTCGCTCCTTACAACTACAGTCACACTGCACCGTGCCGGCACCGTCACGTGTTCATCCACAATACGGAGAGAGGAAATATGTGGCTGTTCTGTATCAGAAATGGTAACAGCATTTCCTGTAGAAAACAACACGCGTGATTCTGTCAAGTCGATAATTGCGCCATTCGTTTGCAAAAAGTGCATGCCCAGTATAAGCTCACGGGAACACTAGGGAGAGCAATAAAGCTGCTGACGTATGTAAAGCCTCTAATGCCGATTCTTGCTGTGCACATTCCAACGGAGTCGACTAAGTGTCCCGCCGCTGTACGTATAGGAGGTCCGGTCCGATGCGTCAATACCTTTTTCAATTTTTTGGCGAGTACACTGCTAATAACTGAATAGTCCGCACCAGTGTCTATCAACGCAGTCACTTCGAAGTCGTCGATGATGACGCGCAACTCAGAAGTAACGGCGTCATCACTGCACTGGTTCGTCGGTTCGTCACTGCCGTCATCTTGTCGGATTGGCGATGGAGGGCACTCGGTGTTCCGGGCGTCAGCGGCCTTGCCTCCACAGGTCGCTGGCTCTAGTTTTCCTGTCGCGGACTTTGTGAGCGACGCCTCGGTGAAATGGAAGAGGGACGCGGACTGGGCGACCTATAACGCATTGGGGCTGCCGATCGAGGTTATGTTGCTGGGGGTTTCGAATAGTTTGGCGGGTGGACAAAAATGCTTCAGTTTCATCAGGGCGCTCACTGTTTCGAGGGCAAGGTGCATTCACAGTGAAACCACGCAGTCCTTCTCGGCGATACTGCCATTCCCGGCATAGGTGACCAGCCTCTCCACAGTGGTAGCAGAGTTTTTGCAGCTCTTCCTTTACGACGGACCTCACTATTTCGCGTAGGATGTCCATGTTGTTGGAGAGGGCTCCTGACCCAACGTCAAATGATGCGAGGCTTACATCTCTGTTGTACTGCCTCGCACGCTGCTGCAGTGTCTTCTCCATCGTCGTCGCCTCTGATCGAAATTCGGCTACAGTGCGGGGTGGATTACGAACCAGGCCAGCAAAAAGCTCCTGTTTCACGCCGCGCATTAGGTGCCGCAATTTCTTGTTCTCAGCCATGTTTGGATCGGCTCGGCGGAAGAGGTGGGTCATATCCTCAATGTACATGGTCACACTTTCGTTGTTTCGCTGGTTCCTCGCCTGAAGAGCGGCTTCTGCCCTCTCTCTGCGGTCCATGCTCGGGTACGTAGCCAGCAGCTCTCGTCGGAAGTCGCTCCACGATGATAACGACGCTTCATGGTTTTGAAACCATGTGCGCGCAGATTCCTCCAGTGCGAAGTACACATACTGGAGTTTCTTTGTTTCGTCCCAACCATTACATCTGGCTACACGCTCGAAGTTTTCGAGCCAGTCCCCGGCATCCTCGAATGTGTTTCCGTGATAGGATTCTGGCGTCCGGGGTGAATCAACGACGACGTGAGGAGGCATTACTTTAGTAGCCATCGCACTGGTACCTAGGCTGACTGCTGCCGCTGCCCTTGGTGAATCGGCGAGAGGACCAAACTCGGGGGCCTCACCTCGTATGCGGTGGCTCGTGCGTTGGTGGACAGGTGTTAATTCCGTCGGCTCCAAACTACGGGGATCCGGGCTATCTTCCCTGGCGCGTGTGGGGCTTGAAATCATACCCCGCACCTCCACCAGATATGTAACCAAAAGTTATGACAGCCGTTTCTATGAAAACCAGTTTATTCTGGGCGAACCTTTGCCAGTCAACAAAAACGTCCCTTGAGCTTCGCCTCTTCTAACGTCGTTCTCTTCTTTGTCGCCTTCTGTCGCGTGCCAGTCCGATTCTCGCGCACAAGCCGCCGGTCTGTCAGCAGCGGCCCAGCGTTGCCTTGCGGTGCTTGTCTTGACACTTGTGGTGTGGCGGCTCTTTGAAACGCAGTTGGGATGTGGCGGTCGTCCTGTGTTCTCGCAATGCTGGCGGCAATATTCTTGCGACACCGCGCAGTAGGCATAGCCTTTTCCTCCACATGAATTTCTGGCAGCTGTTTACTTCTTGTTCGGCCCGTTTTACTGCAGTACTCGCATGCGACAGTCCAAGCGAACCCGCCTATGTGACTTATGTAACACACTGCTGGGTGGTGGGAAGGTAACCTAGACGCAACGGGCTGCGGTGAGACCTGATATTTACAAAAGGCTGCAATGCACGGTTGGTGATTTGTGCATTGTCACCAAGGGCAGCGCGATGCCTCGCAACAAGCAAAGAAACTGTGGCGCGCCAGCAAAGCATTAGCAGTCGCCGCACAAAGATTTTCGGCGACATTTCCTTGGTATTACCTGCTTGGATGAAGCTTAAGCCGGTTATGAGGAAGCTCCAGCTCGGCAGCTTCCACCTAAACACATGGAAAGAAAGTACTGGTTTCTCTCGGCAACCACGGCGCTGAATCTTCGAAGGTTTTCACGAGAAAAACGTGCAGCAATCCCCTGCGCTAATAGTTTAAGTGAAACGATCGCTGGTATACCTTCACAAAATTACAGTATCATGGTAACGCGCTTCCCAACTAGCAAACTGCGCGCACAAGTACGCGTCAAGGAGCCGCCTAGACTGCATTAGTTTCCCAGGATGCCGTCTACAAGATCGCATGCAAGGACTGCGATGCTGAATCCATCGGCGAATCTGGGAACCATGAACGACGCATGACGCAACTTCAAAATGAGGTTGCAGAAGCACACAGTGCCTTGAACGCCTTATCTGAGCACCGCGAAAGGACGGGACATAGAACAAACTGGGCCTAGGTATCTGTAATCGCCATTGAAAAGTAATTATCGACACGTATGCTACTAGAAACACGGCGCACACAAATCACACATCGCCAGATAAAACGGGCACGAGGCAATCCGCCCGATATTTGCTGCACTCGTTGCACCATCTACTTTATACATAGGCCACTGTCATAGCCTTCAATATATATTGGGAGCAAGGTACTCAGATATACTTCGAAACATGAAATATATTTATTATATTTAGTTGGCGAACGTGTGTTCTATTCCAAATATGTCCTTTCCTTGGCGGACTGGTTTCCGCCGAACACCATAGCCATCTAACCAGCCTGTATAGCGTGTCACTGCCAGATGCTACGTCATGCCAAAGTCAAAATGCCTCCAAAGCCATCTGTCAAAAGAATTTACAGTAGCCTTCTCCGACTCGTCCAATCCTTTGTCATATGCCACATTACCTATGTTGCTGCGTACCTCAACTGGTACCGGGCTGAGCAAAACAAGATCGACACCCTCATACGAGGTATCTACAAGCAAGCACTTGGTCTCCCACATTGCACCAGCACTGAACTCTTCAACCAACTGGGAGTTCACAATCACCTTTCCGAACTCATTGAAGCCCAACAACGCTCTCAGCTTGAACGGCTCACCCTTAGTGAAACGGGGCGCTTTATTCTGTCCACGCTTGGCTTCACCTACCATCAGCAACAGGGCCCCAAACAACCGATCCCGAACGACATCCGTAGCTGGATCTACATAGACCCTATCCCTAGATATATGCACCCTGAATATAACAGGGCCCGGCGCCAAGCTCGGGCCGGAGCTATCATAAAAGCCCTTGCCCACGTACCTGGCGTCACATTTGTTGATGCAGCCCAATACTCCCATGGCACAAGATTTGTGGCCGTTGTCACACGCGATGGAGTCCTACACCACGCCTGCAGCGTCACTACCCCCTCTGCGGAGACGGCTGAAGAGGTGGCCATCGCCCTAGCCGCTTTAGATCCCACCTGTCACACCATAGTGTGTGACTCTCGCTCAGCCGTTACTAACTTCAGCAAAGGCCGTATTTCTCCCCAAGCTCTTCGCATCCTCTGCCAGGCACCACACTCTAAAGACAGCATAATCTCCCTAACATGGATCCCGGCCCATGCCGGCCCTGTCCACCCACACCTCCCCAATCTCAACGAGGTCACCCACTCCATTGCGCGAGGCCTAGTCTACCGCGCCGGAGTCACTGGAGATGAGTTGGGCACCAGGGACAGTATGACAACTTATAACGATCTCGTGAAGGCATTTTACCTCAGTCGCCGAATCTTCCCCCCGCCTCACCCAAAGTTCAGCCGGGCGCAGGCTACCACCCTGCGTCTATTACAAACAAACACGTACCCTTCACCCGCCCGCCTCAACCTTATATTTCCGGACGTCTACACTACCCCCAACTGCCGGTGCTGTGGAACTCACCCGGCTACACTTGCGCATATGCTATGGGAGTGCCCAGCACAGTACACCCAGACTAACACCACGACTCTCTCGTCGAGGTTGCATGAGGCTCTGCGGAGCTCCGCCCTCGACGACCAAACCTGGGCGACCCAGCACACCCGCGAGGCGGCGCCGAGGCAAGCCCTCGACGTCCCTTCGTGGGAGGCTTAGGCCCGGCCATCATAAAGTGCTGGTTCTACAATAAAAGTTTATTCCTCCTCCTAGTACTTTCGAACAGAATACGTTCATGCCTTCTGATCAGTGTCCAAGGAAGTCGTTTACTTTCCATCTTTTTCGCTGTGTGCAATTGAGCGTAGTAGAATGAATTGCATAGTAACGCATTCCGATGTATAACTTCAGCATTGCGGTTACCAACATGCACCAGGGACGCCACCATTAAGGCAATCGCAGCGTTAAAGCACCTGGTCGGGAAGCTTCCTGCAGCTCAGTCGCTGCGACGTGCATTCATTTCAAAGAGGAAGCCGCAGAGTGGCGAAGCCGAGGGAATAAGAGAGGCTCACAGTCACAGTTATCACTTTCAGCAGGCGCCGAACGCAGTGAGCAGAATGTCCTTCGCTGCAAAGAGGCTTCACGCCAGATGCTATGTCATGTAAAACTCAACATACCCATAAAGTGTCCTGTCAAGTACATCACCAGATAAGTGAGATTGCATTCTCGTTATGCCGAAGCAAGGAACATCTTACGCGCAAAATCTACACTGATATTTTACCTCAGATATTTTTTTTTTTCCTGCGACCACCGCTTTTGACACAACCGCAGGAAACCCGCGTACGGGAATACTGTGCGATGTGGACTGGTTAAGGCTGCTCTCGGACGCCTGATTCTGCACAACAGACCCATCAGAGGAGTCGAACTGAAGTGGTCGCCACACGGAGTACCTACCTTTGGTGTATTACAAGAAGTGGACGTTTTCGCGGCAGACACGTTCTAGTTCGCAGATCAATTCTGTACGGTTTGATAATTTCAAGTTTGAAGACATTAGTCCGAAGCCACTGTTTTCATGTTGCAAACAAATTTTGCATACGAGAAACGCAGACAAATATAGAACAGCTCCGCAATTTATACAAGAGTAAATCACTTAATATCAAGCACATCAAAACAAGGGGACTCGTCGAAAATACAGAGCCGGTCGCTTACATCTTCGCAAAACCTTACGTTAGGCCATTCGTCACGACATCGAAAAATCACGCCTCGTACACGAAGGATCATTTAGCTTCCTACAGCAACCATCAAGATTCTGGATTCTAACGATAAAGAAAAACAAGCTAACTCAGTTCAGCGCATTAAACATCTCATTCACTGAAATATAGTCAGTGTCACAGCATTCGCGATACAGGGCGCACGTCTGCACGTAAGTTCTGCATTGGCAGGATCATGCACACGGTAGAGGCATCGACTCATACTTCACAGATGAGCACTCAGTTGTAAAAACATAAAGCAATAGTAAACAAATTATGATAACACGGGTGACAGAAACAAACTCTTTGAAGTAGCAGAGGGTAGGGTAAACACGTCCACTTAGCGTTTTCTTTATGGTAGTTCATCATTTACTCTTAATCGCAAAACGAGCGTAGGCATTCCAGAATAGTACGCATTCATCCACTCCGCAGATCAGAAGAAACTGCACGTTTTCTCCGGGTACATGGCGGACCCCTTGGAGCAAGAGAACGCTTCAGCGAAGGCGGCAGAGCCACGCACAGCTTTGTTGCAGTCGGCTGCGGAAGGATTTCTCTCTCCACGCTGTGAGCAGGTCATGTAGCAAAGGGTCAGGAAAAAAACCTTGTCTTCGGGCAGTGCGTGATCAATCGGCGGACGCGTCTCGTTGGATTTCGCGTAAGCAGCGTAGGCGATCTCCATAGCCGGAATCTCGGGAAACACGCTCGGCAGTCCCTCTTCCTTGAGGCAGCCATCTTTTGCTTGGTAGGCGCGCATCGTAGACCACGACTTGATGGAATACGCCAGGCCATGATGAGGATGCCACTTGAGGCCTTCGCTGTCTATCGTCTTCACCATCTGCAAGGCTATGGAAAACCCGAGCCCACCATACAACATCGCCCGCGTGCCGTGTGGGTAGAACAGCGGTCTCGAAACTGCTCCGATTGCTACGTCTACGCTGTTCATCATATAATTAAAGAGCAGGTACTTGGGCGAGTTGTTTCCGGGAATTTCGAGTACGTACTCGTAGCCAGGCACTCTGTCGTTCAGCTTCGGCACCAACAGCCGCGATTTCACCCAGTAGTCTCCATAAGACTTCTCGTTATCAGGGAAATCAAAGTAAACGGACTCGAGTGCGTCGTTGCGCATAAATTCAGGCGGCGGCCACAAACGGTTCGCCAGCCCTGACACCTTCTGACCGAACATTCGTTTGCTTCCGACATCGAGCCAGCTGGAGGCATTGACTTTTTCGAAAAAATTATCCTTGAGGCTGTCAAAAACGTTTGTGATAGAGTCAACGTCATTGGGCTGTAACCGTGACACGACGTACAAGGACAGGACAAGTGCCTTGTAGGACATCTCGACATTAGTGGCACAGAAGACCGGGTGGTAGAACGTGAACCTTTCGCCACCTCCGATCTGAGCATGTAGCAGCCTATAGCTGGCAACAGTCGCATACTGCTGAATAACATGCCAAGACAAATGACGCAGGAGGTCTTCGTTGCTGTAGTTCGCGAAGATGCTACCAATCGCTTGCAGGTAACGGACATCATCTGTAATCACTATATCACTGCTATTCAGTGCTGAGTCGAGCTCCATCTTGGCATTCAGTTCTTTAATCCAGTCCTCAGATGACAATGGCTTCGTGTGTCGTTCGATTTGTCCAAGGAAAAACACCGCAGAAGACTTTGGGTGTGTGTTGTAGGCACTGGCCAGCAACGTCAGTATGTTGGCCTCCATGTCAGCTACTTTCGCAATGTCTTCATTGCTGGCGGCAGGCCCTGAGCTGTTAAGGACGACAGACTCGAAATCCCTCCAATACTTGGCGTAATTCCCGCTTGACATTACGCTCACGTGGTTCTTCAGGAATATCGTGATAAAGGGACTGGGCGAAATTGTAACTGCCCGTGTCGATCCTAGATTTCGTGTTCTGACCACAAACCAGAACGCCGCTTGAAAGTCAATGTCGAGAGCGATGAGCACGCTGAGAGCTGTCACGTTTGACTCGGGTCTCCCCGGCCAGCGTAACCCGTAACGGTGGAGCAAATTGATAAATGTGTCCACCGACTCGCCGAATATTGGTCCACCGGCCATGCAAGTGTCATACATGGCGCGGACTTTCCTCCCCACAGGCAGCGCGAGCGTCCCAATAGTGAGGGTTGTGTTGAATCCCTCGTACCAGGCAAACCTCATTTCGTCCAACGTGGACTTCACGTAGTCGCGATACCTGCTGTCTGGTAACCAACGGGAGCACACGTGGCCGTAGAGATCTTGGCACGGGTCAATGCTCGTGTTAATGGCATGCAATAGCAAATTAGCGTGCGTGAGGCAGTCCCCCGTGTGACAAAGCTTCTGTCCGCCGAGTTGTCGTTCGTGCCTGGTCAAAAGAATGCCTACAGCAACCAGGGCGACAATTACCAGGGCTAGGGCAGCGATCGTGACCTCCAAGGTTCTTTTAGTGACCCGTGTCATCGCCTGGGTCAATACCTGAAAAAGAGCGTTTCACAAATCAGACCGAGCGATAGCACAGTAAGGACTATGCTGTACCCTGCCAATCTTTATTGAATGTATATCGGCATCAGATATGCGGAGTGGCAACTCCGGAGTTGGAATGATTCCAGGATATTTCTACGTTTATAAACAGGTGGAGTGGAATAAGCATGGTGTGATGTTACCTGCCGAGCAGATGGAATGGTAATAAAATGGGAGCCGGAAATCATGGATTGGAAGTCTGAATGGAATGGTCACATAGTACTGTAGCAATAAATGTTTGTTTTAGGTAATACTGGAAAGCTACAAAGCCGGTGAATTTACCATTTAGAATAAACTTGACTACGCCAATATATGCATTTCTCCTAGCGGTTATTACAGTGTCCAAGTCTATAGGATTACCTCTGCCGCTGTAATTAAACGCAGCACGGCATTCTGCACTTCTGAAGACCCGGAAGACTTTGTGCGTTAGACAAGGTCGAAGTGCGTGTAAACACAGCAGCTTCTAGTTATGATCGGTTAAGTGAGAGCAGGCTTGAACCTCCGAAACAAAGATGAGGATCAAGAACGACTTCGAATATAGATACACCTGGCGCGAGCCCACGGTGATTTAGAGCGCGTGCCTTGTTTTGCTTTCTTTTTTCTTTTTTCGCGCACTTTTGAGTATTCATAAAGTGCGATAAAATGAGATATGAGAGGTGACCTGGAAAAAAACCGCTCGCTAAGTGCCGGTAGATGTGAAACAAAGAACATTGCCTTGTAAAATTTAGCTTTTGCATTAGTAAAAAAAGTAACAGAATACTCTACGTGATTGCACGACAAGTGGTGCAGTCGTGAACTAACAGGTGTTCATCCAAAGTGAGGCTAACTTTACGGATTAGGAATGGGCAGGTGTAGGCTAGCACTTAAAGAACTGGCGTACCACGATGTCCTAAATCAGAGTCATGTTTGCCTTAATTATAAATTGAAGAAAAACCGCGTAAACTCGAAGACGCGTAATTTCACTTATGTAAGCCTCCGCCGTTGTAGATGCAGTTATTACGCCAAACGTCTTTCAGTTCGCTCACCAGAGGGGATAGCTTGCTAAACACCACAGAGAACAGCATGTTATACTGTTATGACTCAGGAAACGTGACTGTGCCCGCATCGACATGGGGATGGATACCATCACATTTTATTATCAGGTGTTCTATTGTTTCTACAGATTTACCACACACAGTACATGTGTCTTCTTCGTTAAATTTCTTCTTATAGCTGTGCGTTCTATGACATCCTGACCAAGCTTCAAATAGTAGGGCACTGCCTCTTGAGTTATCATAAAACCTTTCATTTATGATCTGCTGTTTCCAGTATCGATATAGTTCAACACTATGCTTCTTTTCCATTAAATTTATCCAATTTTTACCTTCCGCGATTTTAACCTGTCGTTAATTGCTCTTTCTCCATCTTCGTGTCTGGCATACTTAGTGGTTAGCTTCCTAGTCCTTTTCCGCCGTTGTGAATCAATGCTCTTTCTGTACAGGTATTTAAATACCTTAGCTGCCCGCCTGTTATCGTCGAATTTCCTCAGACGTTTTTCGTATAGTATTTTACTCTGAGCTTCCCGTGCTTCGAACGATGCCCAGCCCATATCCCCCTCTACTGCCTCGTTTGTGGTTTTCCCGTGGGCACCTAGTGCTAATCTTCCAACAGGGGCGCTATAACGTAAATCTATTCCAAACTTTTCTATTCCAATTCTGCTATCAGCCCTGCACGATTGGTGCAAAACTTTTTTCGACCACCCCCACTTCACCTGTCTGTCAGGCGGCATCACGAAAACCGCGATACCTCCCCATCTGATATGATGTGTACACACTGATTGTGCATGATTTGACAGAAGAAAGAAAAACAGTTATTTCTTATTTGACCCCTTTTCGCCATTAGTCCTCAGCTATTGGTAAAAAGTTTTCGGGCTGCACCCACTTCACCTGCCTGTCACGCGACGTCACAAAACCGCAAGAACTCACCGCGTCAAAGTGACGTGTATGCGATAAAGATGTATTAATATGCCGAACAAAACTGAATTTTCTTCGGAATAGCCGCAGGCTGCCCCGTTCCGAAAGGAATAGAAGACGGCTGCCGCCGATCGCTCAGTCGCTGGCTACTCGCACCTGCCGGAGAGCATGGGTGCATTTGCGTATAATAAAACTTCCTGCGTGGCCGTGTAACGTTTTCGAGAAATTTCGGCACGTTTACGCCCTCATTCTGCCAACTCTTATTTGCTGAGGGTCCGTTTTAGCGTCATTCTTGAGCTTCCGTTGCATGCCGCCGCGATTTTCGACCAGCCACCGCAAGCTAAGTAAGGGAAAGCCAACCAATCGTAGCCGCCGGCACCACCCTCTTCATCCGGTTATCGACTTTCAGTGCAGCGGCTCAGCCCCATCGAATCCCTCTCCACTTGAGCGTTCTCCTCGCCTCTTGTCAGCCAATTAGATACGACAAGCCGCTCAGTGTAGGCAATGATATTCGTTTTTCAAGCAAACAAAAGCGACCTCCTATGAACGAGGAGAGCGTTTGATTGGTCTGTTCAGACAACCCTGTGGGTGACCGCCCGGTGCCTGCGTCGGTGGTTACGCAAATTTGACGTCAGGAAATTGGAATAGAAACATATTGGAATAGTTTTACGTTATAGGGCCCCAGCTTTCTGATTTACTTCTAGTATCGGCTGAACTTCTGCAGTTAAGTACAGGACCGCATTACCGAAAGTAAGCCCCGGCACCATTATTCCTTTCCAAATACCTCTCAATAATTCATACCTGTTGTACCCCCGCAATGCCCTATGTTTCATTATCCCGGCATCTCTTCGCCCTTTTGCTATGAAAGACTGTTCGTACTTTTCCGTGTACATCTGCCCTTTGTTTATCCATACCCTGAGATATTTGTATTCGGGCACTCGGGGTATTTCATGGCCTTGAATTGTAAGCTCCTGATAAGTTGTATCGTTGAAGAGCATCCCACCGGGCTTAGCTGCACTAAAACTAAAACCTAGAGTGTCTCTTTCGTCTCCACTTGGCTATTTGCTAACAGTACAATATAGTCCGCATACATTAAACCCAGTAGTCCTTGCCTAACAACCTTTACGCATAATCTGTACGACAGATTATACCCTAGATTGCTTCCTTGTAGCATTTTTTTCCATACTTGAAGAAAACGAGTAAAAACGAGTAAAAACGAGTAACAGCACCAAACAACGGGACGCGATCGAAACAGACGAAGCGATGACTTTCAACCAATGTTTTATTGCGTACATAGAAATATACAGAAGGGCTCGAATAGGAAGGAAAGAGAGGAGATCATATCATAGTAGGAATATATTCCTAGGAAGATAGCCACGACAGAGAATGTAAAAACAGCACAACTAAATTGTCGCTGTCGTTCACGTGCAAGATACGCGAGCTTCTTCTCGAGGAGCGATATCGAAGGAACTCCCCCGCACATATGGTCTTCCGTGTCGCTACAAAGTAATTCGCATATCACGTGCACGCTCGTCACCATGGCACCTTAGTATTTTGCGTTTGTCAAACAGTGCACAACCACCACAGCGGAAGCTATGCGCGGCTAGGTGGCTGTCGACACTGCCCCCCCCCCCCCCCCCTTCGTTAAACTGGAATGTTCTATGAGGCGGTCATTATTGCAACGGTCAGCTTGGCCGATGCAGCATCGACCGCATGACAGGCAGATGTCGTACACAGCATTGTGGCAGCAACCATCACGCTTTTCAATGTGTTTCTTGTCACACGTGCGGGGCCCCGTGTCTGCCCTATTCACTTTTTTGGTACATACTGGAGAATTCGCTTTTTGCCGAAAAAAGAAAAACAACACTAATGCCTGCCCAATGTGCTACCTTCTTTATACGATGAGGCATTTGGTGCAAATAGGGAATGACCGCGGTTCTTGAATGCGAATTTGTGCCTTTTTCATTATTACGTTTATGAGGTTTTGGCTCTTTTAAGGCTGCTAAAAGACATTCGGCAAAGGTTTGTAAGCCTCCGTCGTTGTAGATGCAGTTTTGACGCGAAACGTCTTTCAGTTCGCTCACAAGATAGCTTGCTAAACACCACAGATGAACAGCATGTTATACTGTTATGGCTCAGGAAACGTGACTGTGCCCGCATCGACATGGGGATGGATACATCGCCATGTCCCCTGGGGATGAATACATGGGCATGGATATGGGGATTGATACATCCCCTTTTGAATCGAAACGAAAGACGATATGTGCGGGAGAGTACCTTCGATATCGCTCCACATGCGTATTTTGCACGTGCATGATGGCGGCCATTTAGTTGTACTGCTTTTGCATTTACCGCCGCGGCTATCTTGCTGACAATGTATTGCTACTATGATATTATCTGCACTCTTTCCTGCATATTCGAGCGTCTGTATATATTTCTGTGTGCGCAATAAAAGGTTGGTTGAAAGTCAGCGTTTCGTCTGTCTCGGTCAAGTCCGGTTGTTCGGCTCTGTTGGTCGTTTTCTTCAGACAGCATACCCATGTTTGTATTCATTATGGTTTTTAAAAGGCCTAGAGAGAGAGAGAGAAAGAGAGCCATTTCTTTCGCTTTGATTTTTATATGTTGGGAATAAAAAATTGGCTTCGGAAAAGGGGACTGCATGTAAGATTGTCCCCACAGATGAATATATTTTAGAGATATATTAATTCAAAGGCCTTAATATATTTTGCAATCTCAATATCAATAATATATTTTGTATGTTATGCAATAATGCCACATATTTGTTATTCCTAACCCGCGCAGCTAGCACATGCATGTTGACGCTATTTGACAAGCAACGCAAAATTTTTGTAATAATGTTTTATGTACTTTTTGCCTAGTCATATTACACATGTAATTATCTTGAGTACTCAGCGTCGGTTCGTGTATGTGAAATTAGATCCCCTAAATGGGTGCTATACTAAATAGACACGTGCTTTGCAATCCGAGTATTTCGCGAAATGCCGCTCTTGTGCGCTCGTAGTCGTTTTCACAGCTGATAGGCAGCTGAATTTTAGCTGAAACCAAAACTTAGGAAAGGCTCCTTTAAAGATCGGTGGATATTGGAGAGGTTACAGGCAACACCGCGCAGTAGCGGTTACAGCTGGGCCGCGAAGCATGTTTTTCATGCAAGAAATTGTAGTTATCTCTAACGTTGTTAATAAGTCAAAAGCATGCTTCTTTTTTTCACGAGGCATACAAGGGGGCACAAGAGTAAACAACTGTAGAGCAAGCGTTCGCCTTTCTGGAATTGCAGAAATGAAAAGAATCAGCTCAACCAGTCCACGAGTGGGAATGGTAAACTCTCACCATTCCGAGGAATTAAAAGGAATGAAATTTTAAAGGATTTGCGCTCTTCGGAATAGAATGGGAATTGAATGGAGAGCCCTACTCCGCAATTCAGATCGGAATTAACAATTTCGGGCCGCAGGATCTGTGACAGAACTTTGTATACGATATGTCGCGAAACTTGGACGTTCCTCGCCTATATAGAAGCGTTGCAAATAACTACTGAAACTTTTTTTCTCCATTCTTATGCTCTATACGAGGTTTGTAGTACGTCTCTCCGATGCCCTCGGTGAACTAAACAAGGTAACTTGTTTTTGTATGTTTAAAGTTAGGGGTATGTTATGGGCATTGTGTAGGCGAAGCTCTAAGTGTGTGAAGTAATTAGCACCTTAGCAGTAAATTACGCATGCAAATGATTCGAGGCGTTATGGGCGTGTTTTACAAACATGCTAGGAACAGTGCTAGGAGAATATGTATTTATGAATTGGTACCTTTATTAAAAAAAAATCATCGACATAGTTTAAAACTCCCTCAAAGAAAGATCATCAAAAGATCCCTCAAGAGAAAAGCTTATAACAGCTGTGTCTTACCAGTACTCACCTACGGGGCAGAAACCAGATGCCTTACGAAAAGGGTTCTACTTAAATTGAGGACGACGCAACGAGCTATAGAAAGAAGAACGGTGGGTGTAACGTTAAGGGGGGACGTAGATAAGAAGAGAGCAGATTGGGTGAGGGAACAAACGCGAGTTAATGACATCTTAGTTGAAATCAAGAAAAAAAGTGGGCATGGGCAGGGCATGTAGCGAGAACAGAAGATAACCGATGCTCATTAAGGATTACGGACTAGATTCCAAGTGAAGGTAAGCGTAGCAGGGGGTGGCAGAAAGTTAGGTGGACGGCTGAGATTAAGAAGTTTGCAGGGACAACATGGCCACAATTAGCACATGGCCGGTATAGTTGAAGTATGGGAGAGGCCTTTGCCCTGCAGTAGGCGTAGCCAGGCTGATGACGATGATCATGATGACGGCGATGATAAGAAGAAGACGATGATGATGATGTGGGCCAGGTTATAAACTATGCAAACACATGCGGGTACCTTTAAAAAGTGCGTGATCTAATTACAGGCAGCTTAAGTTCTTATTGTTTTTGCTCCAAAAAATGGAGTCGTTGGAAATTTGGTCGTGATTCTAAAATGTCGCATAAGACTGCTCTCTTTTTTTGCTGCATTGAATGCGAAAACTTGCGTGCAATTCATTGCCGACGCACAGGTCGCCGCAGTACAGCTTGTATATATAACCATGTGCACAAAACTTTGTCCCAAATTTTGTCCCTTGTAGCGGGTGGGTCGTAAAACCAGGTGCGTGAAAACCGGAAATTGTTTGCAAGAGTTATATAGGAAATATATGAAGGACGCTTAAGCTGTGCCTTTAAATGCGGAATGCGATAGCATTCATCGATCCCTGACTGCTTTTCACGCTTCCGGACAACTGCAGCTTATGTAACCGTAATATTTACGGGCAAACGCTGGCGACAAAATCTATGCACGAAGGCGAGTTCTCTGGTAAAAACGCGGCCGCTTGCGTGGGCTGCTCTTCTCTTATTGTTTCACATGGTTGATATTTTAGTCTCGGAAAATTTAACATAAAAGGCACGTGCTGTCGGTGATTTGTTTCATGACATTTGTTTGTAGACGCCATTGACAAACTAGACAGAAATAACTTTGCAAAGAACGTAAGATAAGGTATCAGTAATTTTAGTGATAGAACAACTTTAGTGCCATATCGAATATGCGTGAGCCGGTGTTTTTTTTTTTTTTTTTTTTGCGAAAAGATGGTCTACGCTGGACGCGGGACGCCAGATTTTCTGCGACACGCAGCTCTTGACACTATCACGTTAGAACTAAACCAGGTAGAAAGCATAGTCTATTATACTAAATTATGTTGTAGACGGCTAGGTCGCAACGTTGAAGCCCGCCTTTTATCGTCGCGGTGAAATATGGCGCCAACGTTCTGTTGCAGCAAGACTGACATTCCTGATCGGCGTCTCCGCAAACGACCAGCATTGTGAACGAAAGGGGCAAGCAATGCTTGTAAACGTGTTAACTGACCTCACCACAAAACGGCTGCACCAAACATTTCTACATTGCTTGTTGCGAAAAGACAAACTGAAGAATATTTGCCGCTCTTCATGCCTTGAGAGACTTGTCTCTCTGATAATAGGGTTATTGCAAAATAAAATATAAAGCGAAAGTTTTCAGAAGGTTTCTATTACAAATGTCGCTGCTCGAAAGTATAAATCTCGCTCCTCCGAAGATTGCTCCAAATCACAATTGATTGGTAGTAGCAATACAAGTTTCATAACGTGGTGCAGACGCCGTCCGTTTCTGGGACACTCACCGAGGACCGGCCATCGAGCACGCTTTCCAAGCGGCCGCGGCTCCTGGTCGTGACGCCCTTGGTGGGATATCCACAGCTGGGATATCCTTCCGGGTATTCCAGTTCCTCGTTGAGTGGACACACCGAGCCCTGGTCGCGCGCTTTCACCTCGGTAGCCCGTGGCTGCTGGTCGCGCGACGCCAGAGCGTTCCGCTTGGAGACGGCCGTGCGAGTAGGTGCCATCTGGTCGGAATCAATGATGACCCGTACTTCCTGTCTTGGCCCCGCTCCGTCTAGGAACCGCCTGCGGACACGAAGACACCGCAGACACACAAAGACGAACCAGGTGAAGCAAATGTGTGGCTGCAGCAGCGCGACGTAACTTGTCAGAGCGTTTCGCATAGCAGAATCGTATTGTGTGCAAGAAACCAAGGCAAGCGCTACCACTACATTTAAATGTGGACCCATATAAACACATGCCTTAAACCCTGCATTAGTGACACTTACTTTGTCACCAATACAGTGCGTCGTTATACGGCTTTCGTGTTTTACAGCGAAGCTGGTAGCCTCGGGTTGGTCGGGATTTTTGTGTCTGCATGCGTGCCCTTTGCTCATAAAAAATGTGGGCCGGTCACAGAGAGTGCAAAGAAGCGGAAAACACACAGTGAGCTGCTTCGCCAAGAGGTATCACATGACGCGATCAGGTGACACCATCCCTTCATGAAAACGCCATCGTGTGAGGTCCCGTTTGACATAATGAGTTCATCAAATTCCGTCATAACGCCGATATGTCATCGCACAACTTTAGGCGTGATCACGCAATCACGTGACGTTTCACGTGCATTAGCAATGACGTTACGCCATCATGGGTCCACCCCGGATCTCCGCTGCTTCCCCATGAGGCATCCCACGACATCATCAGGTGACAATTTCTCTGGACGATGACAGCATCACATGACGTCACCAGGCCATATTGCAACGCGAAAAAGCCGTGATCATGTAACGCAATGTTTCATGTGATGATATCATCAAGCGACTTGTGGCGTGATGAAGTCATCACGCGACGTTTGAGGTGATGACGTAATCACGTTTTGTCACCATGTAAAACGCGTCGTCACGTCTTGGTCACATGTGTGTTGCTACTATAGGATGTTAACGCTGCATTTTCCGCTTCGTGGCGCACATAATAATTTATTATTTATACAGAACACTCCCCCTCAGCAGTTGTAGTGGCGACTTCCCACAGCTTCACTGGACGTCCACTTTCGCAGGGCCGGGATAGCGAGTCATTATTCTCGCTATGCCAAAGGCCGCAATTACTTCTACCCGGAATCAACATGCTTATGTTAACAATTTTCATATTTACACGAAATATTTTAATTACTTACTATATTAAACTATTGCGATAGAAGCAGGCCTCCGTCTACACTTACATTGTCACCAATGCAGACCGTCGTTACATATTGTGTGTTTTCTTACCTGCACCGAATTTCAAAAAAAATTGCCTATGGCAGATAGGAATATTCTGATCATTGAGATAAATTACTCGATGCTGCGCGAATTACTTCTGCGAGAAATTAAAATGCATAATTACCCGAATAATTTCCATAATTACATTATCTTAATTATTTACTTTGGGGCGCATATTTCAATCTAGCAATAGTAGCTTTAGTTTGTAAAGCATGGTTGACTGGTTGACCGCATAGACGAGGGGTTTGTGTCTTGTGACGATCAGAAAATGACGGCCCTCGACAAAGTGTCGAAAATGCTTTACCGCAAGGCATGCATCCAGGAGCTCTAGCACAAAGGCACTGTACCATCTTCGTGCAGGCTTGAGCTTCATTGAAAGAAAAGGCGAGAGGACGCATCCGCCATAGTGGAGGTTTGCGCGTCAGGCCTGGAGAGTACAAGCAGTGTAGCCTTGGCGAGCACGATTTTTACTCGAGTGAATGCCTCGATAGACTCTTCAGGTCATTTCAAGGTGGATTATTTGTTCTTTATTGGCAGCATGGCGTCGAGAGGAGCGTATAGTTGAGCGCATCTTGAGATGGTGTGGTACTAAAAGTTTACGAAGTTTACGTTATGGGGGCAGAGAGAAATCCTGTATGCCATGAACCTCATCTGGCAGCGCCTTAATACTGCAGGGGTTGACCAGATCTCCCAGGAACTCAAGTTGCTTCTCTCGCAGTTAACACTTCATTGCGTTCATCGCGACCCCGTGGCTTGCCAGTCGGGAGAACAGCATTCTAAGATGCCCCATCTGCTCGTCAGGAGAGAAACTAAAACGAGCAAGTCATCCACGTAAGCTAATATGAAAGCAAACCCTCGTGTGAGCAAGTCTTTGGAAACACTGGCCGGCACGGCGAAGGCCAAAAGGTATAGGAATGGATTCGAAGACGCCAAACGGGGTGGCTAAGGCGGTCTTCGGTATACCGTCTTCGGTGTACAACGTCAATCTTTCAGAACATCACCACGCCATGAAGGGCAGCCGTAAGGTTCTGGGTGTTTGGGAGATGATACCTGTCAGGAACTGCTATTCTGTTTAGTGCACGATAGTTACCGCAAGGTCGCCAGTGCCCCGTTTTCTGAGGAACAATATGTAACGGAGACGCCCAGTCGCTTGAAGAAGGTCGTACAATGCCTCTAGCATGTGCTCGAAGTCTACTTGCACGATTTTTGGTTTATCAGACGCCAATCGACGTGAAGCAACAAGTACGAACGGACCGCTTGTTATGATATGGTGGCGGACGTCGTGTTGTACAGGTTTCCTCCAATCAGGGAGTCGAGAGGGTCTAGAAAATTCTCTAAGCAGTGCGGCGAAAGTACCGTCGTTGACAGTGGTCAGCTTTGCAACGAGCCTTCGCCTGCTACTGACATGTGAGTCATACGGTCAAGAAGCTGTCGACGCTTGACATCGACCCCGACGCCATGACTCATTCCGAAGTAAGCTCCAATTACCGCGCTGTGGACATTGGCAACTAGAAATACCCAGTGGAAAGATCGGCGTAATCCCAAGTTCAGGAAGAGCAATCGCTGCGTGTTGCAATTTTCGTGCCGGTTACCTCCGGACCGTAGGAAGTTGGTGGCGTTTTCATGACTGCCTCAGCAGGTGCCCGGAGCGCCGGCAAAACCCAAGCGCGAGTGCATGCAGCAGGCGTCTGCGAGGCTCTCCTGCTGCGACGATAGCGCTGCCTTGACCGAGGTGCAGCCGCTACAACGTGAATGCCCATAATAATCTCTGGGGTGACTCGCAGTGCGACGCACGAGGTCGAATAATTGAAAACTTTATTTTCTGTATTGGTACGGTTCTGTTGAATAAAAAGAATTCCATCTTGTATACTGACAGGCAAAAAACGCACTAGTCTACTACATAAGAGTAACGTCTGCAGCAATAATGCCGTAATAAAAATGAAAGGTATTAAAAATGCGTACAAGGGTGGCCACTTTTCCATAGTTCTAAACCTAAACAACCAACCAAGTTGAACGGCTTGTACATATACCACGTATGAAAAGCGACACAGCCGACTGGGAATGTTTTGGAAAATGTACACATTTGAAGCGAAATCACTTCGCAGCTTTTAGCATAGATGATGCAGTGGCGTACTTCGCAGCTTTTGTTATTGAGGCTGCATAAAAATGCATCCCACAAACAAATAGAAGGCCCCGTAGGCGATGCGTCCCTACGTGGAATGAGGAATACATGGAGGCGCGTAAACACAAAAGCAAACCCTGGAGAGCTTCACGAGAGTCTTCAACTGTTGAAAAGCTGCAGGGAAAACGAACATGCCGACAGGCGAAAAGGAATTGCTGAGAGAAGTACCTAACGAGCCTCAATCCAGATGAGAAAACACAGATGAGAAAAAACGAACAACCCTTCCCCTACCAGAAAATAGGGGTAAGCGAAGCTTGTCCTGCGCGCACCTGACCTTCGTCATGGGTAAGTAACCCGCAGATAACGCGGTCGAATAGCTTCGGCCTCCCGCTCGCTCAGTTCGGGATCCTCTCGTTGCTGTCGGAATGCCTGGGCTCGCGTAGCTGTAGCGGCTGGGTCGGCGCGCGCCGCGTGCGAGCCCTTTCGCGATCGACTTCTCGCCGCGCCTCGTCTAAAGGCCGAGCGATTTTCCGGCAAAAAAGGAGCGACCGGTCGCCTGGCGGCCAAACCATAGCTGTTCGCCGCTGATCAAGCCGGGCTCGATATCCTCGCGGTCGTCAGCCGCGGGCGGAAGCAGCGAACGCAGGCGAGTAGCACAGACCAATCAGGGCTCGACTGCATCCGACTTCCGGTTAAAATAATGGCGGCGGTGGCCTGGCGGCCGCCACCTGCTTTTCGTTACTTGTGCGTGCAGCACGTCGAAGGGACGCCGCCGTGTCGCCGCGTTGACGCTTACCGTCGAAAGTTCGCCAGTAAAGTTTGCTCCGTGCGGGTCGGCCTTAAAGCTGCCCGTTCCTCGGGGGAATGCACAACACGTGGACGTCCCATCCGTTTTTCGAGACTGAACTCAACGGAAACGAAGCCGTCGTAGCGCGCACAATACCCTTTCCAGTCCTGTCCCTCCCCGACGGAAGTGAAACGGCTCTGATCGGTTGCGCACGCGGCGTGAGCGCGAGATTATGCAACGGGAACCCTTGCTAATGCCTAACGCTCCGCGCCGGCGCAACTGTCAAGTCATGAAAGCACCCTCTCCCGCAGCTCCTCTGCTCTGGGAGCAATGTTTTTTTTTTCTTTTCTTTTGCGTGGCACCGAATTTTGTGAGCCAATACAAGCTTTGCTTGTTTAGCCCAGTCCCCATGCACCCTCTCTTATTGGAAACAATCCACTACGAATAGTGAGCGAGCACGACTGCAAAATTTGAGCGAGAGATTCCCACTACGTGTAACGTCAGTTAGGCGTCTAAGTTTTTAATACGTAAATGAATGTAACTTCTGCGTTTGGCTACGTCATTTCTCTACTCTTCGCTCCCACACACCAGCTGCAGCAAGCGCAATTAGTTTCATGCACCCTAATATGGCTGCGTCACAGATACAGCCTACAAGAAACCTTCCTTTTTAATTCATGCTGCCTCATTCTTGAGCGAACGTTGCACCTATCGTGTTCCGCTCAATGGCTGGTTTAGCAGTCTTTCGCTTTCTTTCGGTTTACTTTGCTGTCCCGGACCGTTTAGCAATGACAAATGTTTTTGTAACGCATTCTTCATATGCATAATATTTGTGAGCTGTTGTTCCCGAGTAGTGAGAGATGAGTTCGTGTGCTCGAGCCCGATCCTTACCCGATCTTAGTCGTAGTGAAGTCCACGTCTTTGTCCGTTTTGGCGCCGTCGTTGACGCCTGCCTGCTGCCGCTGCTTGGTGCTGGTCAGAGGGTCGTGACTAGCCACTGTTCTTTCGAAGCCCGCTGCTTCGTTGTCAGGCACCGTTGCTCGCTTCTGCCGCAATGAAATGATTTCGACTAAGCCTTGTAAACAGCGCCTAATTTCCCACCAAAAAAAAACCCAGACCAATTGACCGAGAGGACAGGCACCTTTCATTTACCACATATCTGCTATATCCTATACCCAATATCACCTGATAAGTTCGGCTGAAGGCGCCCCATCCCTGTAACACCAAACATCCAAGGGGGCCAGAAATTCACGCTACCATGTAAGTTTGCATGAATCAACAGTGCTACAAGAGCTCAAGACGCGTCCCATTGTCGAAACGTTGGCTACAGCGACATTCCTTGTCCCTCACTGCTTTGAATATGTGCTTGGTTGTTGGGGGCACCCCTGCCCGTACGACAAATGCTAAATGGGTAGAAGCAGAACAGGAGAATGGAAAGACAGTAAAGAAGTTAGGAGATATTTAGAGAGGCACATTCGATGCGGAAGTTTTGGAAATTAAATGCGAATACAAGCTAACTGAAGCGTTGAGAAAACAGTTAGGAAATAAAGGATTACGGCCCACCGTCACGTGATCCAAGCCAAGGGAGCAGGGCCGCTATAACGTAAAACTATTCCAAACTTTTCTATTCCAATTCTGCAGTCAACCCACCGCGATTGGTCAAAAAGCTTTTTGGACCACCCCCACTTCACCTGTCTGTCACGCGACGTCACGAAAACCATGATAGCTCTCCATCTGATATGACGTGTACGCACTGATTCTGCATAATTTGACCGACCAAAACAAAGATAGTTATTTCTGATTCGACGCCTTTTTGCCATTAGCCCTCGGCTATTGGTCAAATGGTTTCGGGCTGCACCCACTTCACCTGCCTCTCACGCGACGTCACAAAACCGCACGAACTAACCACGTCAATGTGACGCGTATGCATGAAAGATGCATTAATATGCCGAACAAAACTGAACTTTCTCTGAATAGCCGCAAGCTGCCCCGTTCCGAAAGAAATAAAAGATGGCTGCCGGCGATCGCTCCGGCACTGGCTACTCGCCCCTGCCGGAGAGCATGGGTTTATTTGCGTGTAATAAAACTTTTTGCGTGGCCGTGTAACGTTTTCGAGAAATTTCGGCAAGTTTACGACCTCGTTCTGTCAACTCTTCTTTGCTGACGAACCGTTTTAACGTCATTCTTAAGCTTCCGTTGCATGCAGCCGCGATTGTCTACGAGCCCTATCAAGCTACGTAAGAGAAAGCGGACCAATCGCAGACGCCGGTAACACGCTCTTCATCCGGTTATCGATGTTCAGTGTAATGCCTTGGCCCCATGGAATCAATCTCCACTTGAGCATGCTTCTCGCCTCTTGTAAGCCAATTAGATAAGAGAAGCCGCTCACTGCAGGCAATGTTATTCGTTTTTCAAGCAAAGAAAAGTGACCCCCCATGAACGAGGGGAGCATTTGATTGGTCTGTTCAGACAACCCTGCGGGTGACCTCCCGATACTTGCGTCGGCGGTTACGCAAATTTGACGTCAGGAGATTGGAATAAAAACATATTGGAATAGTTTTACGTTATACGGCCTCAGGTCAACAAACTAGAGTTAGGAGGCGCTTCTGCACGATACCACGTAAAGAGTGACCATTTCAACTTTCTCAGCAGGCAAACATTGGCCTGTGATTGTACTAGTCTTAATCAAAGCTGAACAGAAGCAAAAAGAAATGAAGAGTGTATTTGTTCTTCAATACAGCGCAGCCCTTCGAGACCATCTCGCATTTCCTGTTAACAATTTATGCTCAATGAGCACACGATTGCACTGAATTCCACGCCTACCTCTTAAATGTTCCGACATAAACCGATCAACGCTTCTATCTATTCTATTATTCTAATTAGCTGAGCTACGCGATGCAGAAGCTGGACGCGGAGTTTTGGACGCGGAGTTACGTTCACTCGAGGGCGTGGCAGCGCTCTCCCGTGCCGCCGAGTTTCTCCCCATGTGGACATTCATACGGCATGTGCGGACATCTTTCTTTAATTTACCTATTACAATGATTCATGCAAGTGTAACCGCTAAAAAGTTTATTAACCTATTCTAGTTAATTAGTGCACTAAGTGCCTGGTCTGAACCGTTCGCTGACGTCCACTCGCACTTACATCACGGCTTCATGTGAGTTATACTTTTATCGCAAAAAGCTTATTGTTCTTATATGAAATGTCTTGTACATCCACAATGTACAAGATGTACAAGATGTACAATGTACGACCCTCACAGTAGCAAGATTCTAGCACGGCTTATGGCCCTTTATGCAGTGTCATCTGTGGAGTATCGCAGGGCCGTTCAGTGTCACGCGCAACGAACAGGTTGCACGATAGCTCCCATGAGCGCGCATCCTGCTTTCACCGGCGCTTAACCATTGCAGTGCGAATTGACGAATGCACACGAGGCACACGCAGGTATCTTTAGTTTTTATACAAGTGAAGCCCGAAAGAGGGAGAGCACTGGCTCCCGCGACAAGCAGAGTTCAGTGATCGATACGACAAATCTAGGGTCAGTACGTAGCTCTCTTCAGGTGGGAGTCACGATGGAAGCTCGCAACGTAAGAATGAGCTGGCAATTTACCTGTGCAACGAAAGGCTTACCGACCGCATGCGCTAAACTTAGAGATGTTTTTTTGATAATATGAAACCTGCGGACATGTTATGTAAAAGTGGATTCTGTTTTCCAATTTTCATTCATTACTATTCGGGCAAGTGAGAATGGAAGAGAACGATGGAAAACAAAGTAGATTGTTACATCTGCGCTGCTTCAGTACGACTGACGGAAATGGCAACTTATACATTCCCGCCACCTATTATCCAAGCCCAGAATAAAGAAATCTTTCATGGAAGGAGCTTTACAGAGGAGGGGACTGTAGAATTGTTTCGAGATCTAAGCTCTCGGGTAGCGTTAATATGATAATCATTGCGATAATCATTGCGGCGAATCGTACACGCGGGTACCGCCTTCCTCATCCGATAATCTACACGTACTTCGACTGTGCTAGATAACACCCATAGAAATCATCTCCACCTCTGCACGCTCGTCGTCTCTGATTGGTCAATTAGATAAGAGAAACGTGCAAATGCAGGCAATTCTATTTTCGTTGGCGGCAAGCAAAAATGAACTTCTATAAATGAGGAGAGTGTTTAAATGGGTTGTTCAAAGTAAGCCTTTCTATCATCGCCCGATGCTTGCGTCAGCCGTCACTTTAAGTTGACATCAGTTGATTGGAATGAAATTAGAATCAAATAGTTTTATGTTATATCACCGATGGTCTATATTACGAGCAGATCGGAGTTAGTACAACGACTTTCCGGCTTGTTTGAACTATATTACGCACAGTAGCTGGTTCCGTGTCGAGGCCCGAGTGCCTGCTTACCTCCTCCTGCTTGTCGACGGAGCCGTACTGTGTCCCGTACCTGGCACGTCCCGTCCTGCGTACTCCGTGACCACGTGCTGTGTCTTGTTCCGGGGCTACCAATCTCTCGTGATGCAAGCCGTCCGCGTCGTAACCGGGACGCGCGGACGATGGGGAGCCGGACGAGAGCGCTGAAATAGCCGACAACGGGGAAGCAGATGAAGGTGGGGAAGCGGCTGACGGGGGGGGTAGCGGGCGTAAACGTGGCCAAAGTCTGTTTAAAGCCGTCGTTCGGTTGTTTCTTGCGGCCTTTGGGGCTATGATGGCGCAGCGTTATCAGATGCGGTGCGGTGCGGTCCTCGTCAGCCGTGGACGGCACACTCGGCGATGGCGAAAGTAAACCTTGCCGTTGATGTGGTCGCGTCCAGGCTGCGTTGAAGGCTGCTGTTGGTTTCGTCGTCGGGGACCTCCCGACGCGAGAGCGTCTTCTGAGCAGCTCGTTTGGTGACACTCGTCCTCGCGAGCTGCCGGGCGATGCTTGACGGCTTGTGCCGCCACTTGAGTACGCGGCAGCGCTGGCACCGTGGTCACTGCGGGCAGGGTCGCCTTGCTCTGCTCGGCCTTCGTGCATACTGGATGGCCGGCGCATTTCGACAACACCGAACGCGCAAGTCGAGTTTGGCGTTGCCTGTAGTTCTACTATGCCGTGCTTGCCGTGATTGTCCGAGTGTGTAGCGACCTGCCCACGGCTGGAAACTAGGCGTGCAAATGCAGACTTGGGAAGTAGATTGCAACGCAAGCTGCGGAAACGTCGACCTGCGCGGAAGGCCAATCTTCGTCTTCAACTTTCGAGCAGTCAGCACTCACGAGGCCCGATTCATGCTTCCTCCTTTTCGTTCTCAGTGGATGATTTTGCACCGACTACTGAGCCGAGCCCTCATAACAGCCACAAAATTCATTGAGATGGGCACAGGGACGTGTACGCAAAGAGCACTACGACGACAAAAAGCAACACGAAAGGTAAAATTTCAGTTCTCTTTTCCACAAAGACCTGCCACTGAATGCATTGGAATGTGTTCTGTTTCAGTAGTTCCCCGCAGCAGATTCAAAGCTACGAGGCCCGCGAGCGCAGGTTCTTGCTCAGCGAGATGTAGGGCGAGGGTTCGGAAGCCGTTGGTGGAATAAATGGCCTCGACAAATGGTCTCGTCGCCAGTTGCCTGCTTGGAAGCTTCTCTGCAGGTCTTAGGTCCGATTTTGCCTCAATTTCGCTTTCGCTTCTGAATAAGATATGTATTGAGGTTCCATGCAACAGAAAATGAAGTTCTCCACTTGTTAGAGTGGAAACGTGCAGGGAGCAAAATAAATCAAGGCAACGCTGCCGTATAGACATTAAAGATATCCGGAACCACACCTCGGGCTTGTGAAGAAACAATCTGCAGACAGCATAAGCTGCTGCGGACATCTCAGCCGGATTCTGCTATGCTGTCATATTTTTCACATATTTTTCAAGTCATATGTTTTTCAAACACTCTCATTTCAAACGAGGCCTTCTCCTAACCCTCTTTGAAACTGACGATGGCTTTCATATGTCCTCATAATCGAAGTTCCCGTAGACGGCTACCATTTGATGACAGCTCATGTCAAGGAGGCTGTTTGGATCAGTCTGCTTCTTTCTACAGTTGCTGTGTATATTTGTTGGCGCCGTTTCAATAAACACGCTGGAGTAAGCGAAAATCTGCTTTCTTATTTCTATACCAATTAGGTATTTCCGGATAAAGCCTTGTCTGCTCATGCTCGACCGCGGCGACAATCGTAGGAATAAAATATTGGTCGCCCTCCTTATCGGTGTCGTAGCCATTGGGTCCCGCTAATTTGGATTTGTTTAAACGCTCAACTAGCCTCGAACATCGCAAAATTTAAGGTCAGAGTACACGCATGCTTGACAGCGCGCGCTCACTCCTGGCCGGTTCTGGCTATACACCTTGGTAGACATCGCTTCGTACTGAGCTATTGAAAGCGCTTGAAAATGCGCAAGTTGGATGTGGCTACCATGCCCCGATCAATCGGGTGTAGGTCAAGCTGGTCTGAACCACGTAGCACTGCCATACGTGAACCCGAGCGCGCACTCCAGCCCTGTTACGCACAAAGCAAACCTCGCGCATACACACAGCAGATGCATGTAGCTTCGGTCTGCTATGCATGCCCACCGAGATTCTGCGTGCGGGCAGGTTATGTTCCTGCCATCAGATTTCGCTCGCTCCACAGCAAGAAAGCGTAATGCGGCGCGCACCCACCTGGTCCAAGATGGCGCTGTAAGCCGCTGGCCGCTAAAGCCCCTTGATAATTTGAAAGAAGCGAGACTCTCCTCCCCGCAGCACTCTCCTCCTCCATTCTGAAACTTGGGGTTGCGTCAACTTGAAAAGTTCTACACCACTGGGGCGCGTAAGTGGCCCAAATTGATGCGATTTCACCGAATAGGCGGCCGCGCGCCAATTTTCATCCTAGACGCCAGCGTTCGTTTCTCCCCTGGCGGAACGATTTCACCTGCCACGGGTGTACGTCTCCGCCGCTTCCCTTCAAGGTCGCGCCCGCGCTTAGTTCGTGCTTCATGCGAAAGGTCTCTTGTTTGCGACGGCGCCCCTTCGGATGACTGGAAATTATTATTGTATTGTTAACTGTCACGACAACAATGTAAACATGAAAGGGTAGCTACCAGCATTAAAATTCTGCCGATTTACAAGAAAATAGTACGAAAAAAGCAGACGACAGACATAAATTACTGCGGTGCACCCAACGAAAGTAAACAGCTGGCAAACGAAGCGAGCTCGGTCATTGATCACTCGTGAGTGTATGACGGTTTTTATATGTAACCCACACGAATTTCATGATTACTCGATATAGAATCCTTTTATTCATACAAAAACTTTCAGTTGTTCGACAAGCGCTTGTCCTATCTTCTTTCTCGTGTTTCGTTTGTGTGTGTGCTACCAAATAATGGGAACCGCCTCTGTAGCGTGCGCTAGCAGCGGTCGGAGTTCACGCTTGCCGAGAAATTGAATATGTGCACAATGCATTGAACATGACCGGATTTCATTCCTGCATCACCACTGCACTGATTAATCGAGTTACTGAACGATACACGCCCGCGTCTTGGTCGCGGCGGCTTTGCTGAAGCAGAAATGATTACTAATACTTTCAACTTTTGTCTCTCGAGCACTGTAAAAACATGGCCAAGCTATTTACGTTGCTGCCTCTATTCTATATTGTAGGGGACGTACTAGTTAAAAGTTTTGTGCGCATGTCTTAGTTGTGCTATGCGGCGATATATTTTGTCTATTTCAGCACAGTGTCGATGGAACTCCGTTGTCGCCATCAGAGGCAACACGGATTTGTAGGAAACACTTTGTGGGAAACTGCAAAAATGACTTTAGCTAACACGCATCGTATCTGCCGACAATTTTTCCGGCGGCACATACGACGTCGTTACCAATTACCTGCTCAGCGTCACTCACATGGCTAAGCAGACGCTGCCCTTTCGCCGAATTGCAGCCTTAAAAATAATCATGAAGCGTACCGATCTTCTTAAAGGCAAATAGAAGCGTGTACATCGCCCTTCGAATAAAACGTCCACGCACGCATACGTAGGCATACACCGCGCGCGGTACGAAACGTGCCCAAACACGCGCAGTGCCAGAGGCAATGAAGGCGGTGTGACCTAAAGCCCCTCCATCCACGCGCCACCGCCGCTATCTTAAGTAGCGACAACCGCCTTTTCCCCTTACAACAAATCCGGTTCCGGCATTTCCGCTTCCGGCATTTCCGGTTCCGGCATGTCCGGTTTTAAGATTTCCGGTTCAGGCGTTTACGCTTCCTGGAGTTGCGCTGCCAGAATTTCCACTGTGATTGCAGACGATGGTGAGACGTCCGTGCTTAGCAACCGGTGCTAATTTGAGTAGCTCGCTCTAGTCATTCCACCAAGCGTCATTCGTGTGCATCTACGTGCTTGTTTGCGTACGCTGCGCCCGCACGCTTTGCCTGTCGTCCCCTTTCTCTGACAAAGTGCGGAGAGCCATGGGCTGGTGCACAACACACGAACATAATTCGCCGTACACATCTGCTCGCGTCACAACACTAACACAATTCGCCGTACACCTTTGCACGCGTTACAACACCCACGCACGCACCAATTCACTGCACACCTCCACTCATATCGCACAAGAAAAGCACACTTGTTTTCACCATGTCACTGAATGCCCTCCACGCAAATTTGAACTTGTTATATTTCATAGCTTCACGTCATTGCAGTTCTTCACGCAGTGCACGCACTTGGGACGTTCGTTACCTTCGATCTGCCGTACGAGACAAGTTCAACCTCAGAATCAACAGCATAAACTCTATGCGTCTGCCGTACAAATTGGCGTCGCGAACTCCTTCACTAAAGTCCCTCCATACGTGCTGGCTGGAGGGGATGTATGCTTCAAAACAAGAAGAATTCAAAGGGGACAAGCTGTTGTATTCCGCTGAAGTAGTAGTTTGCGGTCGCTGTTTTCGAAATGCACGAAAAACGGGAGCGGTCTGCAAGCACCCAGGCACTACATTCCACTATACGTTGTCTCTCGTGGCACAACCCGTCGCAGGCTGACGCGAAGCAGCGAACACGACCAGATCGCCGATTACAATAGGCGGTGGTTCTTGGATGGAATCGTATTAACAGTTTCAACCGCAGCTAGTGCAATTAAAGCCTCTCCGTAGACGCGAAAGTAAACAACGCTAAAGGCATAGCGTCACTTCCACTCAGAACAGGAAGCTGAAGCTACGTAAGTTCCGCTTGACGCCGGAAGTTGAGGGTGTGAGTGGGAGAGGAGCGTGGGGGAGGACGGTAGGTTGGCGGTACTTAACCTGATCGGCGGTGGCGCGTGGATGTAGGGCTTTAGTGTGACCGAGAGATGGGAAAGACGTACACTCGCTAGTTGAATTTTGCCCCGCATGCGGCGCTCTCACGCCGGCGCAGCAGCGCCACTCGCGGTGCCGTTCTTGTCCTACCGCAGCAGCCAATACGAAAGAGCGTGCCGTGCGCCAGCTTCGCGTGCAGCTGCCGCACGGCAAGCTAATTCTCCTCGGCTCCCGCGGCCGCGTCGTAGCATTCTATGAAGGCGCATGAATTTCGGACACTTGCGCGCACCAGTGGTGTAGAATCTTTTGAAAAATGGTGATAACAGCATCGAGAATGCTGAAGGTAATGTTTATGAGAAGGTTGGTTTCTTCTTAAAGCCGTATGAATGGGGAATACTGATGTAAAATGAGCTTTGAAGCGAGTTCTATACTCCAGACATTTTTTTCTGCCAAATATTAAGGTGCTTTACTTTGTCTGATCTAGTATTGCTCGTGACACATCCCTCTCTGCTTAGCTTTTTCTTCTTGCCTGTACACGCATGTGCACCGAAGCTTTTATATTCGGTGTGCTTTCTTATAATGAATTAGTCGCTAGTGCATCGTCCGTCTATATGTTTGTCTTCTCAATGTGAATGTAGCTTTTGCGCTGTGGTCTTGAAACTAAATAGGACGGTTGCGTAATATCAGTGTGAGCAAGCGTGCGCGATCATATGAACGTCCTGTGCACATTGCCTGTATCCGTGAGAAAAGCCAATAATAATCGTCGTCCACTCATGCGTTCGTGGCAGCCCGATTCAAAGAAAGTTCCAGAGCTGAAAACTAATGCGGAAACACTACTGGAGTTGTCTAAATATGCGTAAGCATGCCCCGAATTTTGTTTAACCCGCCCCCAAATTTCCCACCTCCAAATTTCAAGTTGACACAACCCCGAATTTCAGGTTGACTCACCCACAAATTTCACTTGCAGGCATAAGAGCAGCGCCAAAAAACACAACACGAAGAAAGGACCGCTGACAGTCACGGACGATCGCTGCACTCACAGTGAGCTGCTACGGCAGCCCACGAGTGCGGATAGCAAAGCCGCTTCGGAAATAATTGGGGGCACCTTAACGAAGTCGATAGGTCAAAACCAAAAGCCGTCCACGACGGCGTCTCTCTCATAGACGCTGTGAGATGTTTGGAGGTTAAGAATGCCGACTGAAAAATAGGTGCCGCGGGGTGCTTTCGACGATTACTCCAGCCCGTTTATACCGCAACATAAAAGCAATATACCCTGTCTGCCTTTCGAGAAGCGTCTAAAAAGCCCAGAATGAGTCATCGCTCGTCGCGACTAAGGGCTCTCAGGATAATGCATTCTCGCCAGACAGTGGCGTAGCCAGAAATTTTGTTCGGGGGGGGCTCACGTTGCAGCTCGGCCTCCTACTTAAGAGGAAACATTAGGTTGGATGCTCCTGTCTAAATACATGTAGAAGGAGAATTCGTTTTTCTCGGCAACCATTGCACCAAATTTGACGAGGTTTGTTGGATTTAAAAGCAAAACTTAAATTCTAGTGAACGTTTGTCTCGAATTTTCGATTTAGGTCGTCAATATTTTATTGAAAATGGCAAAAATCGGAAATTTTCAGAAAACGAGACAATTAAGTTTAGGACTCTGTAAATCAGCAATGAAATCAGCATATTGATATGTTACACATGAGCCTCAAAAGATTAAGTATTATGGAAGTACGGCTTTTGCAGAACCCTTGTACATAACATTACTAATCCACGTAAGATACAAATTGACATATCGAATTTGACCGATTTTAATGGTGTAATGGATGCCGTTTACAGAACCGCGATATCTGTTCTTGATGCAGAGCTCTTAATTTGTGAACTTCGTGCTTCTATGTTTTTCGAACTTTCAAATTTTTCAATATGTTTTAAAGAAAGTTCAGGCCCTAAATTGAAATTCCGCTTCCAACAGACACTAGAATTTAACTTAGTCTCTCAAATGCAACAAATTTTGTTAAAAGCGATTCAGGAGTTATCACAGAAAAGCGTTTCTGCGTTTTACATGTATCTGAATAGGCCGCGTCGGAGTAGGGCCCGAGCTAAAGCTTGCTCTCAAACAATTTGCCTAGGGATCAAATACATGAATAATAACTGCATTGCCATTGCCAAAGATGCTGCAAACGAATTCTTGAACGCTAAGCACTGTCAATACAAGTAAAATATGTATTTTTTTTCATAAAAGAATATATTCGTATGTGCCAAAAATTGTGCCCCACATAACTGATGTCAATGCTTTCATGTGTTTTGTCTATTTAATAAGGAAACAAAATATCACACGAACTTTAGAACTACATCAGTTCGAAGCCAGCAAACCAGTGCATTCCGCTGATATGAAAAATGTAAAGGCCATGAAATGAACAAGTTGAGAACAAATATATTAACGACACTTTGTCATACAAGATCCTTGTTTACATTTTTGTACATATGCAACGGCCAGTGAAAAATCTCAATGACGCTGTCATTTGTTCCAGCGTATTACGCAGCAGCAGCTGTCGCCGGACGTGTATCGTAATTGCACCGAAATTATAGTCGCAACAGAGCACGTATAAAAAGCAAGAGTTCTGCAGAATATACGAGGGCGAGTCAAATGAAAGTGAGCCAATGCGAATATATGACAAACGGGGTACTATAATTAAATGTAGTCCCCATGAGCATTTAGACATTTGTCCCATTGACTAACGAGTCGCGCAATTCCCGTCTCATAAAGCTCCTTGGGTTGCTCCTTCAAAACCTCTGCAACTGACTTTCACTTCATCGTCGGAGACGAATCTGGTTCCCTTGAGCTGTTTTTTTGTTTGCCCCAAAATGTGGAAGTTGCAAGGCAACAGGTCTTAGCTGTGTGGCAGATGTTGCAGCGTTTCCCGCTTGAACTTTGCCAGTTTTGTATTAACCCCATCAGCGACGTGGGGACGGGCATTGTCATGGAACAAGATGACCTCATTCGTCAATTTTCCACGTAGCTTGTTCTTGATTGGGGCACACAGCCGATCCCGCGTTTCACAATATCGGAAACAATTGATAGTCTCTCAAGATTTAGCAAATTCTATGAGTAATGGCCCCTGACGATCGAAAAATATAAGTCAACAACACCTTTCTGGCAGAAATGACGTGCTTTGCTTTCCTTGGGGGTGGTGAGTTCGAATGTTTCCATTGTCAGCTTTGCCGTCGTGTTTCAGACTCTTAGTAGTGGCATGATGGTTCGTCTCCGATCACAATTGCAGACAAGAAATCGTCACCCTTATTGTGATAGCGGATCAGATGAGTAAAGGCAACGCCGATCTTCTCCGTATTCTGGCGGTAGTTCAAAATCTTGCGCATCCACTGCGCGCACAAGAGCCGATAACCGAGATGTTCATGAATTATGGCGCGAACCAAACCGTGACTGATATTCACACGCTTAGCCAGTTCATCGATGCTTATCCTCCGTTCTTGTCTCATCAGCTCATCAACCTTTGCAATTTTGTTAGGGGTGATTGCACGATGGCTTTGGCCCGGTCTCGATGGGATCGTCTTTGCAACTTTCAGGTCCTTTTTTGAACAGTTTGTTCCAACGCTTCACAGTGGCCAATGAAATGCAATGTTCCATGTACACGGCAGTCATACAGCGACTAATTTCTTTTTGAGAAACACCTTCAGCTGTCAAAAACCTCACGGCACCACGCTGCTCAACTTCTGGAACGTGCATTACGGCACGCAACCATGTACAACCCAGTGTATGAGAGCATTAAAGAACATTTATCCTCTCACCTGCGTGTCACTTTTTAAATGAGAGATCCCTGTGTGCTACGCGAAGGCCTTGCAGATAATCAACAGAACCATAATTTCGCGCGGTGGGTAGGCTCACTTTCATTTGACTCGCCCTCATACATTAGAAATGCGAAGATACAATGGAATATACAAATGGGAAGAAACAGCTTGATAAAGGGCAATAAAGTGCCACTGGAAACAAAGTTCACTACACGTATACACAACACCTCGCAACAAAATATTTAAACATACGTATAAATAAGTCTCTAATAAATCTACGTATCTAAGAAAAAGTCACGGTATATAATGCGTCAAACTAGGCAAATAAACATGTTGCGCAATCATAGATTCACAGAATCCTAGATCCTTGCCCCATTCCATCCACTCCATCCGATGCATGCACTCGGCCAGAGAAAACCGAACGCGCACCGAAGTGCGCTGCTTGATGGACGGGGCAACACGAGAAAAACGCATGCGCTCTGGCTGGCTCTGGCAGCGCGCGGGTAGGGGAGCGAGAACAAAAAAAATGAAGAGGCTCAACGTGTCCTCGCGATTAAAAGCAAAAGTAGAAACAATAAATAAGAACGTAGTTACCTTTGCTGGCTTTAGTGTCTTCACTGGATGCTTTGGCGCAGGTGAAAAAATAATTTTGATATTTTTTTATGTGACATGACGGCACGAATGAACCACCACAACGCTTCGTTTCATCAGGCCTCGCTGCGGGCTTTGTCAACTTGCCTGATAGTGTGTTAATTTGGCTTGTCTCGTTGTATGGCCCGATGTACGACTTTGGAAAAGTCAATGCACCTTTGGCGCCAAATATTTATGGGAGCATTAAACTTACAATGTTCCGCAATTGAAAATCTAAAGCGCACGTTTCAAAATGTCAATGCACCTTTCACATAAAACGTTTATGAGAACTTTATACCCATAAAGTTTCGGGATTGATATCCACGCGCTCTGTAAATTCCATGATAGAGTGTAGATTCCGCGGCCTCCGCGAGATGCCGCGGCGAGCCCGTTCGCCATCAAAACGTCCTTGAAACTTTGTGCTCGCATGGGGCTACTTGCGTTATGTGACTCCTGGTGCATGGGCGTTGCCGCGAAATTCAGCCCGAGTTCGCGATTTTCGCGGTGAAATGGCTTTTCGAGCGTGAAAAAGACGCTCTAGACAAAATCCAGAATGATTTCCGGCGCCGGGGGTTGCTTTGGTAGGCGGTGCATGGACAGCACAAAAATATTTCGGGGGGGGCTGAAGCCCCATAAGCCCCCCCCCCCCCCCCTGGCTACGCCCCTGTCGCCAGAGTTAACGCGCTTCATGAAAACGGCGTCGCATCGCCTTTCCCAAATGCGTTTGGAAATGCGATGCGCTACTGTCGCAGTCATGTAAACGCGGCTTATGTATATATGTACGTTTGTATGTTTGTGCTAAACGATTTGCCACCTACCTGGGTCACTGGGTAGTCAGTGGTCAAATGGGTAGCGCGCATCAGACTGCTGTGCTGAGGCAACAGGGTTCGAAACCAAGTGCCGGAAGAGAATTTGACGCCGACATTGTTCACTGTAAGATGCGGCACTGGGTAGATGGAGCTTCCCGACGAATCTCTTTGACGTTGACTTGGAGCCCTTGGTATGTGCCACTATATCCGTGCTGAGGGAACAGGGTTCGAAATCGACCATTGTGCCACTGCCAACTGACCATTTGTGGTATAGTGTCTCCCCCTGCCAGATCTCCGTGTCTCCCTCTCTGCGTCGGCGCTCGCCGCGCGTTCGCTGGTCGGGGGCCCCCGCTTGCCTGCCGCTGCCGACACAACATCTTATGGCGACGAGGATGGGATTCGCGATGCGGTTCCGACCGAAGCGCCGGGGAACCAACGAGCTTCGTAAGTGAAGCGACCCTTCCGTGTCTGCACGGCAAGCAAACGCCGCCGACGCACTTGGCGTCGCGAGGCTTCCGAGCCTAGGCCTTCTCGCCCCTTTGTTCTTCCTTGCCCCATTCCTGCTGCAAGCTCCGGCTTGTTTTCTGCACTGTCTCCTGCACGCTACCGGGCATGGAGCCTTTTACGGCGAACCTTCCCGTTTTTTCTGGAATTGCCCGGGCCACCGTTAATTCCATGGTATCGATGGAAAAACATTTTTGAGGCCCACCTCGAAGCGCCCGGTGGTGGCGACTGGACGGACGCGCGACGAGCGTCCGCGCTCGTCAGCGCTCTCGGGCTTGAGGGACAACGGAAGTACTTTGCAGACGAGGAGCAGGAAGCAGCAAGGCATTTAACCGGCGCAGCGTCAACGTCAAGTGATGCGGTCCCGTCAGTGTCAGATGTTCCAGAAACTCTTGCAGCGGCTTGACCGGCTGTTCGCCGCGTCAACAAATGTTCTGGCGGAGAGGCACGAATTCACCAGTCGAAAGCAGTTCGAGGGAGAAGGATTCCTGGAATTCGTGACCGCATTGAAGGAGAAGGCGGTATAGTGCAACTTCGGCACAACCTACAACGAGCGCGTCCCAGACCAAATAATACATGCGGTAGCGAACGTCAGCGTTCGCGAAAAGTTACTGGCTCATGGCGAAACCCTGTCCCTGGACCAGGCAGAAGAAATCGGACGCTCGTTAGAAGCCCTGCATCGAGCGAATCGCGCGTTCGACTCCGAAAAAATACAAAGAATCGAGGCAGCTCAACTTGGCGCTCCGTCGACGACCCAAGATGGCCGACTTCTTCCGGGGAGCCGCCAAGATGGCCGACGTAGTCCGGGAGGCCATGAAGATGGCCGTCTTCTTCCGAGGAGACGCCAAGATGGCCGGCGTCTTCCGGGAGGCCGCCCAGATGAGCGACATTTTCCGCGAGGCTCCTCCGGGACCCGCAATGAAGCACAGGATGCGAAGAAAGACCCTAATTTCGACCGTAGTTCATGCGATCGGCGTGGCAGCACGAAGCATATTGCAACGTACAGGAATTGTCCAGCAAGGAACCGGCGGTGCAACGCCTGCCACACGTTGGGCCATTTTGCATCAGTATGCCGAAAAACCCGTACTGTTCAGCACGTCTCTTCCGCAGAGACACTGTCTTCGTCAACTTCCGCAGGGCAGCCATCCGCGTCTGTCTTGACGGTGAGCACTTTGGAAACTAAAAAGGATTTACAAGTCCCGGTCGTAGTTGGCGGCGTTGCCATGCGGCTGCTCGTTGACACAGGAGCGTCTGTCTCATTGATGACGGCCGAAGATTTTAGAAAGCACTTTGGTCGACAGCACAGACTGTCAAAAACAGCAGTGGACTTGGGGAATTTCTCCAAGCAACGCATCGACATTCAAGGCCTTTTCCAAGCCACTGTACAGTTTCTTCAAAGGTCGTGCTCAGTCACGTTCCACGTAACGTGTACAGGAACATCACTGTTGGGTCTTAACGCCATCCAGCGCTTGGGGATACAAATCGACGGTACGTCACTGACATGCTGCCTGGACTTAGTGCACCGAATTCATCGGCAACAAGATGCGAAACCAGTATCTTCAAAGTTGTGCCGACTACCCCTGGCTCTCCGTGACCAGGTCACAAATGAATTGCGACGTCTCGACGACTGCGACGTCATCGAGCGCGTCGAGGCTTCTGAGTGGGTGTCTCCACTCGTGGTGGTGCGCGAGAAGGATGGAACCATGCGGCTCTGTGTAGATCTACGGGAACAGGACGGTCTTGTGCCTCAAGTTCAAGAAAGGGTCTTGCAGAAACAGTGGCAGACTAAACAGTACGTAGACAAACGTAGAGGTGCTCAGGCAACTCGTATCAAGGTGGGAGACACCGTCAGAATAACATTTAACAGGAAAGGGTTTTTTTAAGTACAGTAAACCTCCTACAGTTAAAGCCCAGATAGGACCATCTACTTTTCTACTCGGTGATGGGAAGACGTGGCATGTGTCTAAGTTAACCCTAGTGATAAAGGATTCAGCAGATAGTACATTGTGTACAAGTGATAGAGACTTTTTGTACTCATATTCAAACTTGGATAGTCATTCCGATGACTCGTCTGTAGTGGCATCGTCTTCTCATAGTTATAAGCATCAGCTAAGCAGTTCGTCTGACTGTATCACTTCCGAGTCTACACAGTCAGCAGTCGTCTCTGATTCCGTGGGGGAATCGGTAGCCTCCCAGGACTTGTTGGGACTTCGAGAGGAGCTTCCTGGGCAACCCTCTCCAGCTTTGAGCGACAACCTCATTCAATTGTCCAACCAGGGGGAGGGAAATAATAGTGGGACGACTGGGTCTTCGAAGTCGACCGATACGCGTCGCAACCCCCAAAGTTCTTCTGAGGTACGCACACGTCCTCATCGTGACAGAAAACGGCCTCCGGGGCTCGATGATTATGTTTCTTGAATGTAGAGCGCATTGCCGTCTTCGAAATGCCACGGCTAGGGGCCTCGCTGTGACGTTTAGGAGACAGTTCACATGTTTCGTTAACACAGGTATAAAATGTGTTCCTTGTTGCGGTGCAGCGAGTCTTGTGCCGTGTTACTTGTCGGATTTTCTCTTGAGTGACTGCCTGTGTTTTGCTGCCCCAAGTCTGGTGCGCGTGTGGACTTGGGCGGGAACGAACTGAATTTGTTGTGGACTTAAGTGCGTGCCTTGTGTGCGACTGGTGCACGTGTATGTGCGCGTGGGGGGGAACGAACTGAGTTTGTCTTTGGACTTAAGTGCGCGTCTTGTGTGCGCGTTTCACTGTATGCTTACTTTGTTTCCAGGGGGGATGATGTGGTATAGTGTCTCCCCCTGCCAGATCTCCGTGTCTCCCTCTCTGCATCGGCGCTCGCCGCGCGTTCGCTGGTCGGGGGCCCCCGCTTGCCTGCCGCTGCCGACACAACACCATTGCTTCAATCGGCTGCGGGATCTCGATGACGAGAAAGACGACTCTGCTTGCAAGCAGCATGGCCGGTTGGCTTCTTGCCCAAGCACCTGAAGTGTAATTAGCGCCACGAAATAATGAGCAAGAAAATAAAGCGTCGCGCGATCCCCTCCGACATGCCTTGCACGAAGAAAGATCTTATCGCCGGGAAGTAGAACAACGAAAGCGGCAGCGAGTCTTGGGCACGCTGTACTAACGAATTTTTTGGCAAATGTTTACCGAAATACATTACAAACCAAGGCATTAGCAGACTGCGCCACAAATGCAATGCCCATGTGCCGTTCTTCAATGAACCTCTCACCGACTTGGGTCACTGGCCACATGGCGCTGGGTGTGCTGCAAACAAGGGAACAATTATCAGCGTTCGCAGCCACCAGTGCGCCACGCTTCTCGTCTTGGAGGCTACGCGCGCGATTCTCGGCAGCACCAGCAGATGGCGCCACGTGTCTAGAAAAAAGCGCGAACGAGGAACCCGGTTGCCACTTGACGCGTTTTTCAGCGTTCGCACGCACCAGCGCGCCTTGCATATCGGAGGCGGTGCGCAGGTTTCGGGGCGGCGGCGCTGCATGGCATCGAGTACTCTTAGGGAGGTTCGAAAGGGGATACCAGCTTCAGTACACACCTCACACATAACCCGTTGCAACGGTGGCAACACGTTCTGCCGCCATATTGATCCAATGCTAAACGCATTATCGCCGGCAGTCATTGTGAGATAGGTCCTGCCGCAACCTTTCCCCGACACACCTTTTGTGGTATATACGAGTATCCGCTGCTACTGTTGGAGGCCGATCAATGCTGTCTGGCGACAGCACTGGTCCACCAGACAGCAATCACGCAAGGCAGGCTGGCTACGGGACACCGCTGCGATGGCCACCCACCTTTTCGGGGAAGCCGAACGAAGACGACGACGACTGGCTGAAACACTACAACAAAGTGAGTCGCGACACCCACTGGAGCCCTACGAAGCAGCTCGATAACGTGGTTCTTTTTCTCGCTCGATCCGCGCACCTCTGGTTTGAAAACCAGGAGAACGTTCTTACAAGCGGGTATAATTTTGTAGAAGAATCCGCCAAGTGCTTCGGGGACCCATTCTCTAAGAAAAAGGAGGCTGAGCAGACGCTTTCCCGACGAGCACAGTTACCTGGCGAAACATGTACAACGTACACAGAGGCTGTTTTGAAATTATGCGGGGTCGTCAGCGCCACCATGACAGACGAAGACAAAGTAGGACATCTGCTTAAAGGAATCGCTGAAGATATTTATAATTCTTTATAGGGAAGAAAGATCTTAGTACTCCGTCTGATTTAAAGAAACACTGCCGGGCGTTTGAAGCGCTGAAAATGAGGAGGATTGGACCAAAGTTCGGACGCTTGGACAATATCACTACTATTGCAAGTGTGTCCGTCCCAGCTCATGACGACATCTCCTCGGTGATTCGGCAAATGGTTAAAGAAGACCTTGAACGCTTTAACGTTGTTCACGACGCCTATGTATGTCATCAGTGTGCATTTGACGATCGCTCTCGTGTGCCACCGGCCGCCTGGGAACGTCAGAGTCGCCGGAAGTCTCACAGGACCTATGCAGATCGACCGGAGAACAGCAACTTGCCACCGCAACCGACAAGTCTCAGACGCCCCCAAGATGAACCACAACAATTTGTTCCGCGGGCTCTTCCTTCCTACAACCGGCCTCAGAGTTCATTTTTGCCCCTGACACCCATGTCACCGGTGCCACCCGCGACAAGCCGCGACAAGCCGCGACTCCCGCATTTGCTACACAGCTGCAGCGTGCCTGGACCTATTGCTAGGTATTGCCACCGCCGCCAGCAGCGTGCTCCAATATTTAATGCCCATACACCCCGCGTGCCCGCTGACGAACCCTGACCGTATCCCAGTTCCTTCGAACAGCTGCAACAGGTACGCGCGAAGCGCGGTGACTCCTCCGTTTCCGAGCGCAGCCACCACCACCGACACCACAACGGTGCTCTCCGTCACCACGTCGTCGCTCGTTGTCACCGCCGCCGCTGGGAAACTAGCTTGTGCGACCCACGGAAATGAGGCCGCAATATATTCATCTTCATCAAGACCGCCCTGTGCAAGATTGTTTAAAAACAAAGTGTGTGTTTCAGTTGACAATGTGAGTGCTTTTGCTTTAGTTGATACCGGGGCTGCAGTTTCTGTTATGAGCCTGTCCTTCAAAAATCGTCTTGGACAAAAAGTTATGTTTTCTTGGGATCCGAACGCTACCTTTCGCGGAGTTGGCGGGGAAATGTTACACCCACTTGGGGTCAGTTCTGTTTCAGTTATGATAGGGTACCAGACAGTGCAAAGTGAACTTACTGTGCTTGCACGTACAACGCACGACATTTTCTTAAGAATTGGGGCCCTATATTGTAAAACTATTCCAATATGTTTTATTCTAATCTCCTGACGTTAAATTTGCGTGACCGCCGACGCAAGCATTGGGCGGTCACCCCCAGCTTGTCTGAACAGACCAATGAAACGCTCTCCTCGTTCATAGGAGGTCACTTTTATTTGCTTGAAAAACGAATAACATTGCCTACACTGAGCGGCTTGTCTTATCTAATTGGATGACAAGAGGCGAAGAGCACACTCAAATGGAAAGGGATTTGATAGGGCTGAGCACTGCACTGAAAGTCGATAACCGGGTCAAGAAGGCGGTGCCGGCGTCTGCGATTGGTCCACTTTTCCTTACTTAGCTTGCGGTGGCTGGTCGAAAATCGCAGCGGCATGCAACGGAAGCTTATAAATGACGCTAAAACAGACCTCAGCAATGAAGAGTTGGAAGAATGAGGTCGTAACCGTGCCGAAAGTGCTCGTAAACGTTACACGGCCACGCAAGAAGATTTATGATACGCAAATAAACCCATGCTCGCCGGCAGGTGCGAGTAGCCAGCGCCAAAGCGATCGGCGGCAGCCATCTTTAATTCCGTTCGGAATGGGGCAGCCTGCGGCTATTCAGAAGAAAATTCAGCTTTGTTCGGCATAATAATGCATCTTTAATGCATTGACGTGGTGGCTTTGACGTGGTGAGTTCTTGCGGTTTTGTGGCGTCGTGTGAAAGGCAGGTGTAGTGGGTGCCGGCCGAAAACTTTCGACCAATAGCCGAGGGCTAACGGGGAAAGGGCGTCGAATCAGAAATAATTATTTTTCTTTTGCGGTCAAATCTTGCATAATCAGTGTTTATATGTGATATCAGATGGGGAGCTATCGGGGTTTTCTTGACGTCGCGTGACATACAGGTGAAGTGGGGGTGGTCCAAAAATGTTTTTGACCAATCACGGAGGGCTGATTGCAGAATTGAAATAGAAAGGTTTGGAATAGTTTGACGTTATAGCGTCCTTGATTTCTTGTTTGAGGGAGCGCGGGGGGGGGGGGGGGGGGGAACTTTGGATTGTGGCACCGGCGCGATTTCTCTTCACGGCGACGCGCGAACTTCAATGGCAGACAACATCAGTGCTGCCGCGGACGTTCTCTCCGTGTCGGGAGCTGTGTATTTGCCCCCTGAGACTGCAATGTTTGTACCTGTCGACACTTCTCGCCCTCGTACGGGCTCTTGTTGTGGTTTAGCCGAGCCCGATTATAACAACGCGCTGAAGAAATATTTGACGGTCCCTCGCTCCCTCATTGTCACAACTGATGGCTGTACTCGTTTGTGGACAGTGAACATTTCAATCCAATCCATAACATGGCCGCTAGGACTTAAACTGGCAAGTTTTGATGTATAAGCCATTGTCAGCGTCGGAACGGTCGAAAAGCGAACTGTCGAAAAAAAAATCCAGCTCCGATGGCAGCCATGATAATTCTGCTGAGTTTGAGCGCTGGATGAACAAGTCGCTTATAGTGAGCAGTGTCTGCTTCAAGGAGTGCTCCCTCGCTACGTCACAGTGTTTGATTTTGCTCAAGACCAACGGGCGTCCCATATACCACTGGCGTCTCGTATGCCACACCGCATCCATAATGGTCAAGCGACGCCAATTCGTCAGGAGCCTTTTCGCGTTTCACCTTCAGTGAGAAAAGTCATCGCCGAGCAGGTCGAAGAAATGTTAGGGAAATGAGTGATTCAGGAATCATGTAACCCCTGCGCTGCTCCTGTGTCGTAGTCAAGAAAAAAGACAACTCATGGAGATTCTGCATGGACTATCGCCGCCTAAACAACGTCCCAAAGAAAGACGTGTGCCCCCTACCACGAATAGACGACGCCGGCGATTGCTTCCACTCCGCGTCGTATTTCTCTTCTGTCGATTTACGGTCAGGATATTGGCAAATTTCCATGCACCTCTCAGACAAGGAGAAGACAGCCTTCGTGACACCTGACGGTCTCTTTGAGTTCGACGTTATGCACTTTGGCTTATGCAACGCTCCAGCGACATTCGAGGGATTTATGGATACCGTGCTCCGCGGATTCAAATGGGAAATTTGCATGCGCTATTTAGACGACGTCATCATCTACGGCCGCACAGTTGACTAGCACAATCAGCGTCTGTCGGTCATTCTTGACTGTATACAGCAAGCTGGCCTTATTTTAAACCAGAAGAAATATCATTTCGGTGACCGTCAAGCCCTCGGACTTGGCTTTCTGGCGGATAAAGACGGCATACGACCAGACCTTGAAACAATAGCAGCGGTTTGCGACTTCGAACAGCGACACGCGGTGAAACATCTGCGAAGTTTTCTGGGCATTTGCTCATATTGCCGGCGCTTTATGAAGAATTTCGCACAGCTTGCCTCTCCCTTCACGTTTCTCCTTCATAAAGACACCTCATACATGTGGACTGCTGACTGCGAGTCGGCGTTTTAACGGCTTAAATTTTCTTTTTTCTTTTGGCTTCTGGACCGTTCCTGCGGAATTTTGATCCGGTGGCGTCAACTAACCTGCATACTGACGCCAGCGGTGCGGGTGTTGGCGCTGTGCTTGTTCAGATATACGGTGACCATCAGCATGTCATTGCCTATGCTAGTCGGACACTTACGAAAGCAAAGAAAAACTACACCGTTAATGAACTCGAGTGTCTAGCAGTCGTCCTCACCATCCAGAAGTTCCGTCCATATCTACACGGCCGCGCATTCACGATAGTGACTGACCATCATTCACTCTGTTGGCTCGATGGGATGCGTGACCCGTCTGGCTGGTTGGCCCGCAGGGCTTATCGCCGTCAAGAGTACAGCTTTTTTGTTACCTACAACCCGCTGCGGTTGCTCAGTGGCTATGGTGTTAGGCTGCTGAGCACGAGGTCACGGGATCGAATCCCGCCCACGGCGGCCGCATTTCGATGGGGGCGAAATGCGAAAACACCCGTGTACTTAGATTTAGGTGCACATTAAAGAACCCCAGCTGGTCGAAATTTCCGGAGTCCTCCACTACGGCGTGCCTCATTGGTTTTGGCACGTAAAACCCCATTATTTAATTTAATTTTTTTTTGTTAACTACAAGAGCGAACGACGTCACACGCATGCTGATTGCATCTCCCGTACCCCTTCGCCGCGCACTAAAGCTGACGATCATGAGTTCGATGACTACCTAGGGTGCGATCTTGTACGCGTTCCAAAATAGAACGGAGGCGGTCCGTTCCACCGATTGGCACAGTGGCACATGATTGGTCAATTTGAATCGTGACGAACGCCATAACGTCAATTGTGACGTGATATCTGCTGTCAATCGTTCCGTGTCGTCTGCTATCGGACGAACGCCACGGAACGCACCGCCTATTTAGTGACGTAAAGAACGGACCGCCTCGTTCTGTTTTGGAACGCGTACAAGATCGCACGCCTAGTTTCCATTTCTTCCGACTTTCCAGACCTGAGTACCTTCTAGAGCGAGAAACTTTCCGACCCTACATTGAAAATCCCTACGGGCAGCTGCACGTGAGCCAGCAGGAACAACACCGTTCACTTTTCCTAATGGTTTGCTGTAGAAAAAATTTACTCGTCTTATGATCCTCCATTGCTTCTAGTTGAGCCCGAAAACCTGCGCCCTGCTGTCCTTCGTTCCATGCATGACGATCTCACGTCCGGGCACCTTGGCTTCGCACGCACACTACATCGACTTCGCCAGAGATTTTTCTGGCCCAATCTCTGGAAAACAACGAAATAGTATGTCGCCAGCTGTATGTCGCCAGCTGTACTGTACTGTGTCGCCAGCGCCACAAGCAAACGACGACGGCTCCAGCAGGCTAACTTGCAACCAGTTAGGCCACCGACATTGTCCTTTGAAAAAGCCGGCATTGACGTGCTCGGCCCGCCTTCAAAGATGTCAGCTGGCTACCACTGGATTACAGTATGCCTAGATTACCTTACTCGCTACACGGAAACGGCGGCGCTTCCATCCACCACTGTAGCAGATATCCCCTCATTTTTGTTGCATCACGTCATACTCCGTCACGGCACTCCACGGGTTGTCATCAGTGACTGTGGACGGCAATTCACCGCCGACGTCGTTGATGAACTTTTTACGGATTTGTGGTTCTGCATATCGTCATTCCACTCCTTACTACCTGCAAACCAATGGCCTCATGGAGCGGATGAATCGAAACATTACCAACATGTTATCCATGCATGTCGCTGCTCACCACAAAAATTGGGACACCATCTTACCTCTTGTAACGCACACGTACAATAGTGCCAAGCACGAAGTTACTGGATATGCGCCGTTCTTCTAGCTGTACGTATGCATTCCCCAGAGCTTTCTGGACGCTATTCTATCTTTATCGTGTCAAGAAAATCCTTCCATCACACAAACTCTGTGTCCTGCTGAAGAAGCACGTCGAGTGGCACATCTTGGGACGTTCTCATAAGGCAACAGCAAGATTCGCTAGGATGCGCGGCATATCTCCGTCTGCTTCATTCCCGGTGAATGTGTTTGGTTGTGCACACCTACTCGCAAAAAGGGATTGTACCGCAAGTTCTCGCCACTTATACTCAGTCGCTTGAGTGATGGGGACTATGTCGTCGCCAAAGTGACGGCAAGTAATCGGTGTTCACGCGTGACACAAGTTGTTCACGTGGCCAGACTCCAGCAGTACCATCACAGGCCCCTTTAACTCGCTCAGCGAGCTTCGTCTGCCCCCGGGGAAAATGTCGCAGCACTGAGCGACTGAGGCAGAGAAAGAAGGAGAGAGCGCGCGCGTGATGTCGGGGTACTCTGCGCTGGCTGGGCCTGGCCTGTGGCTTCCTCCTGGACCTCGTTTCACCCTGTAAATAAACATCTTTCATTACAATATATTCGCCAAAAGTACATTAGTACGGCGTGACAAAGCCGCACTGCCGCCTTCGTTGTCCAGCTTCTCGGCGATAAGAGCTCCTTTCGTGCGAGGCAAGTCGGACTGCATCGCGCGATGCCTTATTTCCTTCCTTAAGATTTCATCGCGCTTATTCACTACAGGGGATTGGCAAACAAGCCAATGGACAATGCTGCTTCCAAGCACAGTCAGCTTTTTTGTCATCGAGATGCCGCAGCCGATTGAAGCAATGGTCAGATGTCAGTGGTACAACGATTGATTTCGAACCCTGTTGCCGCAGCACAGACTGAATGGCACATACCCAGTGCTCCAAGTCAGTGTCTGGTTTTCGTCGAACAGCTCGATCTACCCAGTGCCACATCTCACAGTGGCCCATTTTGGCGCGAAGCTCTCATCCTATGGATGTATTCGAACCCTGTTACCCTCAACACAGAAGTCTGATGCACGCTACCCATTTGACCACTAACTACAGCGACTCAGGTAGGCGACGAAAGCGGTTTAGTACAAGCATACGAACTTACATAGATACACAGCCCCAAAAAGAGCGTCAAGTACCCTAAGAAAGCTAACGCTAAAAAAAAAATCTGCGGTAGTGTGTTGCGTTGGCCCCTCACCTACCCGAGGTCCGCGAAGCACGAAAGCGCTTCCAGCTCGGGGCCAGCCGTGACCTGCCCCTCTTTCGAGAGACTCGGCCATCTTACCATTAAGCCCACAACCGCACCGGCAGCGTACGTGCTCGCTCAGCGCACGTGACCAGCCCAACCGGGGCCAGCCACACCGACACGCCGAGGACGAGCACATCTCGCCACCTCCCAGAAGCGAAGACGCGCGGCATTCGCCACGCGAGAAGTCTTGTGGTGATTGCGTGAGGCGCCATGGGAGACTAAGTATTAATGACTAAAGATCATATGGCTCATGAGGCTCAAATATATGGCTCAAATATATGGCACTAAATATGGCTCATATGGCTCAAATCCGACGTTGTCGGCGTTGGCGTGGACCCCACGCTGGTCGAAAAAGGTTACGAACACTCGACCTTTGGTAGAAGCCACGACCTTTGGTGTTAATAAGGCACAGTTCACTCAGAGTTAAGGCACTCGCACCCACGACCTTTGGTTTAATGAATTATGGCAAAGTTAATTAAAATAGAGTTAAGGTACTAAATCCCTTGAGCTTTGTTGGGAGTCAAACCGTCCACCTTTGGTGGGAGTCAAAACAACGACCTTACGTTGAGCGGGCTTGTGACGAACACTACTCGTCACGTGACGTCGCCGCGCCTCTGCAAATTTGCTGACGTGGCCACACTGCTTCTGTGTTCATCCTTTCTTAACAAAAGGTCGTTTATGAATTCAATCGCAAATGCAACTGGAACGCTATGCATTTCTCCGGAAAGTTCGGGACATAATATCTCAAAACTGCTGTCATCCTGAGAATTAGTTGCAAGTGGATCTGCCTTGCGAACTCCACGGCTAAAATTTGTAAATTGCAATATCGATCATAAGCTTGTTAGTTTAAAAGTTCATCAGTGAATTTTTGTTTTTTATTCGATTATGCACTTAAATGTTTTGTCCTAGTAGTGTCCGCTGCTTCGAGTAGACCACCTCATGAGCAAGAATTGGGCTACCTGCCACAGGCAACCATTTAGAAATTTTGAAAGTGCTCGCCGAAACACTCGGTATCATTCATTTCTCATCATCATCAGCAGCAGGAGCAGCCTAGTTTTACGTCCACTTCAGGACGTAGGACTCTACCCACCATGACTAATTGCCCCCTATCTTACACTAGCTGACTCCACGTTATCACTGCAAATTTTCCATTTAAATCCCGCCACCCGTTCCTCTGCCGCCCTTGGGGGCGCTTCCATAGTGGTTATCTGCCCTACGCTCTACATGGCCTGTTCGGTGGCCTGGATCTTGTAATTCACATTGCTTAAAGGCCTACTTTATTTCGACATTATTTCGGAATAAAATACGCGACGTATTCATCCGGAATTTGGTGCGTCTAATGCATACGGAACTGTACGGAATTGATTTAAGCATATTCTAACCTTCAGCCGTCTGTCGTCGAGGCGACGAAAACATTGTCGCCTGTGACGTCTGTGCCGACGTCACCTTAAACGGCGGGGCCTGTGACGACCATTGTGTCGTCGCAGCCGACCAAAAACAGCCGCGCAGCGTGTTTCTAAAGCCATGTGTCGAAATGAAAAGTGAGAGACGTGAAGCATCAGTTCACATGCCAACCTGCCACGCCATGTCACAGCTTCAACTGAGTGTTTAAGCCAAGAAAAACAAATTTTGCGCCAAGGATCGTGAAAGGACGGCTATACATTTGTCACGTACACGGAGACATTACCTTTGGATTATATATTAGGAACCGACTTGAAAAAACGATTATGTCCCTGAGTTGTTTTTGGGTCACGAAGAGGTCATTTAAGTATAGAAATTTTTCATCGACTAGCTTGCTCTAAATACAGGATAGTGTTCCGGCGCCCTGAGCAATTTCTGGCATTTCCTGCTTCAAAACCCGGTGTGGTGCATCTGCGTTGGCTGGATTTCCACTCGCTGCGACCGCGTTCCGATATGGGGGTAGAATTCAAAAACGCTCCCGTACTTAGATTCAGGCTCTCGCACTAAGTGGTCGAAATGAATGCCGAGACCCCAACTACGGCGTCTATCGTAGCCGCGCGTTGGTTTGGTGCAGGGAATTCAATAATTTGATAGATGTATGATTTTATCATTTTCAATGTCATTTTGTTGTATTATATGTGATGTCCTTGAGATTCGTACCTACATAGTGTTTGTTTAAAGGTGTGTACATACGTATCATATGTGGGCATAGACTTGTAAGTACGTTTAATTTCGTTTTTTCTTGTACATAGTGCAAATAGTATTTTCCTAAACAGATGTATAATTTCCTGCCTAAAAAAATAGAAAGAAAGCTGCTGCGGCGGACTCCTGCCTCGTACCAAAGTTCACTGTGCACTGACACAGTCACTCCCGCAAGAACAGCGGTCATGAGATGTCTCGCTTTGGGGAATCGTCGACAGAGCTGCTTCCTCGTTAGGTTGCACTACATTATGTCACCCTAGACGACCGAAACTGATCCACATAATGTATTATGAGCATCAAATGAAACGTGAACAGCGGAGCGCGTGGTCGAAGCACAAGCTATACAGCGCGCCATCCAGTCATCACCATTGACTGTCGCGCGCATCCGATATGGCCGCACTGCGCTCGTCTGGCATTCAACCCAACGGCCAAACGGGCTCGGCACGCCGACGCCGGCCAGCGTCGGGGCTGCCAGCGATACCGCGCTGCGCAAATTTGCCGATCAAAATAATGAATGGGGCGCACAAGCGCTAACCACGTGAGCGAATCTATCTCTAATGATGACTGCAAACCGCACCACGCACACCGCTGTTCGCACCGATAGCATGTATGTTTTTGGCGAACTGTGTGACAATACCCGCCGTAAACTGCAATATTCTAGCTTCTGTTCTCGTTTTTTACAATGAATGTTAGAACCTCGCTGGGTTTCTCATTGTGTCCGCAGCTTCTCCGAGCTGGGGGAGAGTAGCTGAGAGAGAGTGAAAGCAGAGCATAAAAATAGCATCGCGAAGCATAGCGACGCGGCGAGCGTGGGTAGTAGTAGTGATTTTAAGATGAAAGGAAGAGAAAAGTGCAGTGCCGTAACTGTCTCTCAAGGGAGGGCACCTCAACAGCACTGCACGGGGTATGGGGAGTGGGGAGAAAAAGATTAGAGAGAGAATGAAAGAGAGCGGAAAAAAAAACAAGAAGGTTAAAGAAGAAGCAAAGCGGGGCTTACAGGCGCGCTCTCAGCTGAGTCTCGTCACAAAAGTCAAGGAGGGCAGCAAGCGCTCTCTTTGCGATGGAGGCGGGGGCTGCGGGAAATAGGAGATCACCCTCCGTGCTGCACGGTATTCCGACTCGGCGATATGAAGCACAGAGCGCGGTGCGCTCAACGTCGAAGGATGGGGAACGCAGGAGAAGGTGTTCCAGTGTCTCATCCTCGCCGCATTCCGTACACGCGGGGCTGCCTGTTCCGAGCGTGGGTGGAGCGTAGCCAGCCTAGCGGGAGATAAGGATCGGTGCGCGCGCCAACGAGGAACGCAGCCCGGATGCGTGCCCTCTCCTGTGGCGCGCGAGGCAGGGGGTTAGGTGGTGGAAGAGGCGCGTTCTTCTCCGGCGGTTGCTAGGGTGCCTCGACCTACTCCTCGCCCGCCGCTCTATAGCGTGAAGACAACCACGGCGACTACCGCGGCGTTGTCCACGTGAATCGCGGGCGCCGTAGAAGGCGCCTTTGGCGGGCACCGTAAGAACGCGTTGCCAGCGCTTGTGTGTCTTGTCTGCGGTTTGGCACTATACTGGCCTTCCCCCAGCCCCACTGCACTCTGGTGTTTGTGATTGCAGAGCCACACATAAATTTTCTTTTCTCCCTTTCAAATGTGAAAACCAGAACAGAAGCGAAAAAAACTTACTATATGGGGATCGCCCAGTGCGATCAAACCCGATGTGCGCGCATGTCAATGGTGATGACTGAACGGCGCGCACTATACATTCACTTATGCTTGGGCCACGCGCTCCGCTGTTCACGTTTCATTTGACGCTGATAGTACAAAATAATCGCATTGGTGTAGTGCAGAAAGCATTTCTAAGTAGCGGCTCTACGAGGTCGACTCACACGTAAATATATGGCGTCAACATACACAATTTCGCTGAACGTAACCTGCTAAATGCGTCGTACGTACACATTCGCGATGAGTGCAAGATGCAACACGGTGCCCGTGGTCGAAGGGGCCCGAAGACCATGCGGTGGCGCCGACTTCCGAAATATCCACTGACTCCGGGGGCACGACACCGCTTTGGCAATGGAGCGCTTACCCTTCCTACTGTTCCAGGCTACGCTGCTCCTTGGCTCTTCGAAGCCTCTGTTGTCGGACACGGACTTCACCTGCCCTACACAGAACGCTGATCGACCCGTGTGCTGGACGCAACAGCCTTACCTACCCGACCATTAGTGTGATAATCAATTCCCCGGCTGGCAACCTCAGTCATTCACCACCAGCGATACCGGTATGAGCGCCGGTCACGCACGATATAAACTGCTGCCCGAGAACGCCTGTCTGGGGCACGACACCGCTTTGGCATTGGAGCACTTACCCTTCGTACTGTTCCAGGCTACGCTACTCCTTGGCTCTTCGCAGCCTCTGTCGTCGGACACGGACTTCACCTGCCCAGTATAAAACGCCGATAGACCCGTGTACTGGACGAAACAGTCCTACCTACCGGACCATTAGTGTGATAATCAATTCCCCAGCTGGCAACCACGGTGATTCACCACCAGCGATACCGGTATGAGCGCCGGCCACGCACGATATAAACCGCTGCCCGAGAATGCCTCTCTGGGGTACGACACCGCTTTGACAATGGAGCGCTTACCCTTCCTACTGTTCCAGGACAGTTACCTTGATCATTGTACGTGCCTAAAACGCAACAATCGCTGCCTGTTGTTGGTGTCTCTTTCCAGGGAGTGGTTATTTGCTCTAGAAACTTGTGCAGAAAGTGTTCACCGTTGTTTAAGTAGCATTCTAATTCTTTCCGGGGACGTGGAAACTAATCCTGGACCCAGCTGACGAAGTTCTGGCTACTTTGCTGGAAACTGTGCAAAAGATTGAATCCGGCCAACATGCAATGGCAATGATTTCAAAGATTTTAAGCTGTGCCAAGCGTCGGTAGATATTGAACTAACGCAATTGTCTTATAGGTTTCGCGCTGCTGAAGTCGATGTTTCAGAACTAAATAACAACCATTCTTTATCGTCAGCTGATCACCTGGTGCGGTTTCCAGCGGCATCTCTGATCAGGTCAGAAAAGCTGAATCGCGTTATAATATCGTGATTATAATCGTAGTAACTTGCTTTTATTTCTGCTTTACCGATGATATTTCTGAGACGTGTTCAAACTTTAAAACTAAAGTCATTGACCTGCGCAAGGCAAAATTAGATAATAAAATTGATTCATCCCAAATGGAACGGGCGCACCGAATTGGCAAATACGAGACGAATAAATGCAGACCAGTGATGGTCAAATTCTCGTTCTTTAGGGACAAGCAACAGATCATTGGGAACGGTTCCAAACTCAAAGGAACTGATTTCGCAGTGCGCGAATATTTTCTCTTCCAGACGCGTCTGGCTAGGAAAGAGCTGCCAGAATTCGCCAAACCGAAACATGCTCCGTACAAGCTCAACTTCGACAAGCTAAAATTAAATGACAGCGTGTACAAGTACGCTTCTGTTAACGACGCCGTAACCTTGTCTTCCGCATAGGAGAGGTGTAACTCGACGACACGTGCCACCAGGAAATGAAAATTGATGCCTTATCGTGATACCACTGCACACTCGCAGCTATCTTTAGGCACATTTGAAACGGAACAGCGCGGCTTTCACAGGGACAAGCAGGGAGAAACGACAGGGACGAGCGCTGACTTGCAACTGACGTCCTCTCGTTGTGTCGTTTCTCCCTGCTTGTCCCCGTGAAAGCCGCGCTGTTCCGTTTCAAATATGTCTTACCAACTCGCCCAAACGTCTCTTTTATCTTTAGGCTTCACTATCATACACAGCATCCTTCCCTAGACGCATCGGGCTTTGTTCTCATCTGGACAGCTGTGAATCGGACATTTTAGTTGTAACCGAAACGTGGCCGCACAATGAAGTTAGGAATGACGAAGTCTTGCCTGATTTGAATAACTTCATTATCTATTGAAATGATCGGAATGACAAAAAGGGAGTTGAGGTGCTGATTGCGGCAAAGAGTAACTTCTGTTCACATTGATACTCCTAGCAAATTAGAGATTGCGTGGGTTTTCATCGCATCACCATCTTCCAAACACGATTTTGGAGTCTGTTATAGACCGATTGACAGTCTCCAATCAGTCACCTATGATTTGCACGATAACCTCGCTCACTTAAAAGCCAAATTTCCAAAATCTAGTATATGCCTAGTTGGCGACTTCAACTACCTAGAAATCGATTGGTCTAGCTTAAGTTGGCGAACGCGTGACGGTAATAATGTTCTTCAAATAACTCTAGATTTGTCATTGTTACAAGTAGGGGATTAGCCTCCCCGAGAGAACAACACGCTCGACCTCGTCTTCGCGTCAGCCTCAGACAGTGTTAGCTCTATTTCTTCTTCTGAGGGATTTAGCGACCATGGGCTACTTCATTTCATAATTTTCATATCCTCCTGCACACGTGCACTAACGCATAGACGTGTTTTGACTATAACCGTGCTGACATCAATGCGATTAATCTCGGCTTGCAACGTTTCTGTGACTCGTACCTTCCGACGTTTTCCCAGGGTTCCGTCGATGACAACTGACTTTTGTTTAAACACCGTTGGCAGGAATTAATGCACTTTCATATACCACTACACTCATTTCGCGTGAACTCGTCTAAACTATAGTTTAACCGGATGTTGCATGTACTAAAAAAGAAGAAAAAGCGGCTTTTAAACGCTGCGATAGCCTTGGGGGGGGGGGGGGCACGCCTGCTTCAAGGCAGAAACACTAAACCCCCGATAAAGAATATTGCAGCGCCACTCGCAAAGCTAAGTCAAAATACTATTCCGGTGACCTGCAATCGCTTATGACGCACAACCCCGAAAAATTCTGGAAAGAGATATCGCCTACTGATACTGCAGCCCTTATTTCCTTGTTCGATGACACTGGGACTGCAATAACTCAAGCTTTCCCGCATATTTTCAACGACTATTTTGCTTCAGTTTTCACGAAGGAAGACCATTCCACTATTCCGTTATTATCTGATATAGATTACCCCCACATGAGCCCCGTAAAAAATTAGTTTCACCGGTATTGAAACACTGATTAACAGTCTCAAGATATCAGCTTACGCCGGTGTTAATAATGTCAGTTTAAAAATTCTCAATAACACTGTTATGCATTCACGCAATATTCTCTTTCATATCTTTCGTCAGTCGCTAACAACTGGAGATATTCCATAGGACTGGAAACTTGGATAAATCATCCCTATCTTGAAATCGGGTGACAGAACAAAGCCATGCGATTGTCGCCCACTATCATTGACATCAGTCCCATGTAAGATTCTGGAATACCTCATCGTATCAGGTGTTGCGAAGCATCTGGATAATAATTTCATTTTTTCTGACCAGCACTGGTCCACGAAAAACTTCTTGCGTGACACTAAACTACTAAAATTTATTAACCAACTACTGCAAAATATGGACGAAAACTTTCAAACAGACTGCGTATTCTTCGGCTTCACGTTCAAAAGCTAAAATGACTTCCCTTAACCTTGACTCCTTAACAACATCATGGATAAGGAATTTTTTGTCATCTGGCAAGCAGTTGACAGCGGTGAACGGTCGCTCGTCTCCACTTAGCAATGCACTCTCTGATGTACCTTAACCTAGCGTCCTGGGCCCGTTGCTGTCCCTCATTTACATCAATGACCTGCCATCTAACATTAAATGGACCATTCGCATGTTCGCTGTCGACTGCATTATTTACCGCAAAATACGTTCATCTGTAGATCACGCAGCACTTCAAAGTGACCTCGATCACGTAACCTCTCGGTGCACATCGTGGAAAATGTCCCTTAACATCGATAAATGCAAGTTAATGACATTCAGCCGGAAAAAATGTAACTCTTATAGTTACTCAATTCTATAGTGTCTCGTGCGTGCTCATACAAAAACCTTGGTGTTCATTTCCGGAGTAAACACTGCTTGTCAACTCACACACAGAAAGTAACAGCTAAATCATCACGCACATTAAGCTGTCTAAAACGTAATCTCCATGCAACTCCAGCCGCAACCCGTAAGCTCGCCTATCAAACATTCGTTCGTCCGCAGCTAGAATATGCATCACCCGTCTGGTCCCCGCATCAGGCTTATCTAATAAATTTCCTTGAGATGGTTCAAAATCCTGCACCACGTTTCATTTCCAGAAACTACGACCGTCACTCCAGCGTATCACACAATAAATCATCGCTCTCTAATTAACATCCAATAAGCCTTGTATAATCATGTTACTCAAGCTCCTGACTATGTTCCCATCTTTGTGATCCCCCCTCACACAATGCTCTGATGCTCGGAACCTGTGAGGTGACATGAATAAATAAATAAATACATAAATAAATAAATAAATGAATAACTAAATAAATAAATAAATAAATAAATTTATTTATTTATTTATTTCAGGGCCAAATGATGTTCTAATTACTCTTAAGTATCAAACCAACTTTTTGTATTTCCATGCCACCGTGCAATCTTGGAGACTCTTCGACCACAGTCAAGGTGTTGCGGCTCATAATAAACGCGACTGCGCATGTCTGAGTAGCGCTGCTTTCTGATTGCTGGACCGACACCTCTGGCACTCTCTCGTGGATCTTTCTACTAAACCCTTGTCAGCTCGCAGTGTCTTGTGATGGCTATGCAAAACCAATTTGTTTGTTTCTACCTTTTTTCTTCACAACCCAAGAACAAAATGACGCACCACCACCTTCCTTACACTCAGCTTTTGTTACAGCAGAACACCTTTCTGATCTTTTTAAATCCAAAACAGTGTATCAGGCAAAAACTTTGGTACATGCCAAATATAGCACGGCAATATAATTGGGCACTCTTACAGGCTGGTTAACTTTCTTTCGTTGTATATATCACTCACTCAATCTCATTAATCCTTAATCTCCCACCCGCTCAATTACTCACGTATTATAAATCAGTGCGCTCATTAGCAAGTCATTAGCACTCGTTCACGTGAGTTACACACAGACGCTCGAAGTTGAACATTTCCTCATGAGCCACACCGTGAACATTTGACGAGTGCTATCGTCTTTCTTTACAAGCCACGACAAATTTCAAACCAACTATGTATTAAGCCAGGTTCGGCGCACAAACAAATCTGTCGTTACTGGGCAAGTCCTCCAGCGATTTGGTATGAAAATAAGTAATCAGATGACACAGCACCGAGAAAACAGTGCTACTTCGATGGGAGAGGAATGTATGCACTACACTGCCGTGTAGCGTGCATTCGACGCATGTTGAAGAGCCACAGGTGGACAACATTTATCCAAGAGTCCCCTACTACTACGCGCCTCTTAATCATATCATGCTTTTGGTATGTGAAACCCCAGAATTTATTTTAACTTACAGGCGCTGCTTAAGCAACAATATAAGCTATGATTTTAAAGCGCTTGGCAAATAAAGAAGAAAACGAAGTAAACACCGATACTGATTAAATTATAGGGCGTAAAGTAGGTGTTATTGTCTTGAAATGTTGTTTCTGTAGCTTTGCCTTCTAGCCCGCCGAACGGTGGAGCTCGCAGCATTCGTAGATGGCTTAATGAGCTCGGAAGGACGGTTATGCAGCATTTACATGTCCTGTGGCTCTGAAGCTTCGGCCGAAGCTCAGTGTCGTTCGCACAGACCTTGTCGACGATTGATGCCCAAACTGCGGCTTTATGCACCACGTCATGTGTTCCCATAAACTGAGTCAGCGGAACCAGGCTGATGCCAGTGATGGAAGCGTCATCACGAGATCGAACATGGCCGAGCCCACTGGAGCGCGCCGTGGAAAGCCTGTTTAGATGCATCTTTCGTGCAAAACCAGGATTTACACGATTTTCAAACTTAGCGTATTTAATGTCGCTCGCATAACGAGTAGTAGGGAAGCAGACGACCCGACAGAGCGAGTGCCAATTAAACATCGCGCTGTCTGGTCCCTCGTGACGACGTTGTTACGTCACGACGACATACACCTCCCGAGAAAGCAAAACAAAACTACATCGTTGTAGAAAAGCTGCAAACTGCTTTAATGTATTATATAGAGCGCTACGAGGCTTGCCACTCAATAGCATATCTTCCAGGGTCGCGAGGTCGAGGGCTGTTAGTTAAAGCAAAGATAACGTTAAACGAAAAGTCCGCAATGTCATGCCGGGATTCCTCAACATCAGCGGTAAATAATAAGCAAACCTATCTGCATACTACGAAAGGTCGCAACGGGAGCGAAACACAAAATTAAAAAGGCGCCCCACTGGGAAAGGGTGCCTGCTCAGTCAGTGTGACAGCGTCCGCAAAGACAGTCTTAAACTGTTCATTTTCCCCATCTTCCTTCCCAGTCATCTTTCGCACTTTATCTTCCCCAGTACAAGGTGGCGAAATGGATTTGTATCCTCTTGGTAACTTCCATGTCTTTTCCTTATTTTTATCTCTCCGTTGTTTCTTCCCTTTGTCTTCGCCCCCATTCGCGCGGTTTCGCAATGTGATTGGCACCAACTGGCAAAACTTCAAATTTTGTTGAAGCCAATCTTTGCTACCGGGTCCGACAAGTAACAATGTCTGTTGGCGATCGCACTTCTCTGCTTTTCGCTTCTTCTTTGTTCTCTCTGTCTCTCTCTCTCTTTCTGATGGCACGAACCTTTGTCAATGGTACCGACCAAGATGTCTACCGGAAATCCGCCCCAGATTTTGGCGGAATTTGACACCACCAGACATGGAAGAAAGGACAAAAAGACAAGAAACCAGTGCAACTCATCTCAAGGTGGCTGTCAATGTTATTGCGGTTAGCATTCCGAAAATGTATCAACACACCGCATTGCTGAACATACCTTAATTTAGAATGTGTAGTGGTCAATGTCAGTTTTCCTTGCTTCGGTTTCGTTCCTCATTATTTGCACGGATCCCACGCTTAACGGGAATCGCTGTTAAGCAAATCTCTTTTTGATGTATGAACAAAGAATAAATATTGTCGCAGCACTGCGCGGCTGAGGCAGAGAAAGAAGAAGCAGAGTGTGCGCGCGTGATCTCGCGGTAATCTGCGCCGGCTGGGCCTGACCTGTAGCTTCCCTCTCGGACCTCGTTTCACCGTTTCACCCTGTAAATAAACATCATTCGTAACATCTTTGGTGGCGTGCGGGGTAAATCTTGGACGATCCTGGACGACCCAGCTCTACCAACTGTCCGACGGAGTAGACGCTTGGCCGGTTTACGACCACAAGCAGCGGACATGGCCGATTCCGGAGAAGGCAATGACGACCCCACCTGCGGCGGACCAGACAGCAATCAAGCAGGTCAGGCTGGCTACTGGACACCGCTGCGAGAGCCACCCACCTTATCGGGGAAGCCCAACGAAGACGTCGACGACTGGCTCAAACACTACAACAGAGTGGGTCGCCACAACCACTGGAGCACTACGAAGCAGCTCGATAACGTGGTTTTTTTTCTCGCTCGAACCGCACTCCTCTGGTTTGAAAACCACGAGAGCGTTCTAACGAGCTGGGATAATTTTGTAGAAGAATTCACCAAGTGCTTCGGGGACTCAATCTCTAAGAAAAAAAAAGGCTGAGCAGACGCTTTCCCGACGAGCTCAATTACCTGGCGAAACGTGTACAACGTACATAGAGGCTGTTCTGAAATTATGCGGAATCGTCTGCGCTACCATGACAGACGAGGACAAAGTAGGCCATCTGCTTAAAGGAATCGCTGAAGATGTTTATAATTTTCTTATAACGAAGGAAGATCTTAGTACTCCGTCTGATCTGAAGAAACACTGCAGGGCGTTTGAAGCGCTGAAAATGAGAAGGATTGGACAATGCTACTACTATTGCAAGTGTGTCCGTCCCAACCCACGACGACATCTCCTCGGTGATTCGGCAAGTGGTTAAAGAAGAGCTTGAACGCCTTAAAGTTGTTGACGATGCTCATACGTGCCATCAGTGTGCATTTGATCATCGTTCTCGTGTGCCACCGTCCACCTGGGCACCTCAGAGTTTCCGAGAACCTCGCAGGACCTATGCTGATCGTACGGAGAGCAGCGACTTGCCACCGCAACCGACAAGTCTGAAACGCCGACAAGATGCACCACAACGATTTGCTCCGCGGGCTCTTCCCTCCTACAACCTGCCTGAGAGTACGTTTCTACCCATGACACCCATGTCACCGGTGTCACCCGCTACAAGCCACGATTCCCGCATTTGCTACAGCTGCGGTGTCGCTGGACACATGGCTAGGTATTGCCACCGCCGCCAGCAGCGTGCTCCACGGTTTAATTCCTACAACACACTCGGCGTGCCCGCTGACGAGCCCTGGCCATATCCCAGTTCCTTCCAGCGGCTGCGGCAGGGACGCGCAAACCGCAGTGACTCCCCCGTTTCCGATCGCAGCCTCACACCACCACCGACACTACAACGACGCTCTCCATCACCTCGTCGTCGCTCGTTATCACCGCCGCCGCTGGGAAACTAGCTGGTTCGACCAGCGGGGGTGAGGCCGCAATATGTTCATCTTCATCAAGACCCCCTTGTATAAAATTGTTTAAAAACAAAGTGTGTGTTTTAGTTGACAATGTGAGTGCTTTTGCTTTAGTTGACACTGGGGCGGCAGTTTCTGTTATGAGCCTGTCCTTCGAAAATCGTCTTGGACCAAAAGTTATGTTTTCTTGGGATCGGAACGCTACCTTTGGTGCAGTTGGTGGGGAAACGTTACGCCCACTTGGGGTCTGTTCTGTTTCAGTTACGATAGGGGAGCAGACATTTAGAAGTGAATTTACTGTGCTTGCACGTACAACGCATGACATTATTTTAGGAATTGATTTCTTGCGTGAGTGGGGGGCAACTTTGGATTGTGGAAGTGGCGTGATTTCTCTTCGCCGCGACGCGCGAACTTCAATGACAGGTAGCACCAGTGATGCCACCGACGTTCTCTCCGTGTCACAAGATGTGTGTTTGCCCCCTAAGACTGCAATGTTTGTACCTGTCAATACTTCTCGCCCTCGTACAGGCTCTTGTTGTGGTTTAGCCGAGCCCGATTATAACAATGCGCACAAGAAAAATGCGATAGTCCCTCGCTCCCTCGTTGTCACCTCTGATGGTTGTACTCGTTTGTGGACAGTGAACGTTTCAACCCAATCCATAACATTGCCGCTAGGACTTAAACTGGCAAGTTTTGATGAACAATCCATTGTCAGCGTCAGAATGGTCGAAATCACAACTGCCGAAAAAAAATCCAACCCCGATTCCAACCATCATAATTCTGCTGACTTTAAGCGCATGATTAAGAAGTCGCTGTCTTCTAGTCAGCAGTGTCTGCTGGAAGCTGTGCTCGCTCGCTACGCCACAGTGTTTGATTTTGCTCAAGGCCAACGAGCTTCCCATACACCACCGGCGTCTCGTATGCAACACCGCATCCCTACAGGGCAAGCGACGCCAATTCGTCAGAAGCCCTACCGTGTTTCACCTTCAGAGAGAAAAGTCATCACCCAGGTCGAACAAATGTTACAGAAAGGAGTGATCCAGGAATCATGTAGCCCTTGGGCTGCTCCTGTAATCCTAGCCAAGAAAAAAGACAACTCATGGAGATCTTGTGTGGACTATCGCCGCCTAAACACCGTCACAAAGAAATACGTCTACCCTCTACCACGAATAGATGACGCCGTCAACTGCCTCCACTCCGCGTCGTATTTCTCTTCTGTCGATTTATGGTCAGGATATTGGCGAATTCCCATGCACCTCTCAGACAAGGAGAAGACACCCTTCGTTACACGTGACGGTCTCTTTGAGTTCAACGTTATGCACTTTGGCTTATGCAACGCTCCAGTGACATTCGAGGGATTTATGGACACCGTGCTCTGCGGACTCAAGTGGGAAATTTGCATGCGCTATTTAGACGACGTCATCATCTACGGCCGCACATTTGACGAGCACAATCCGCGTCTGTCGGTCATTCTTGACTGTATACAGTAAGCTGGCCTTATTTTAAACCAGAAGAAATATCATTTCGGTGAGCGTCAAGCCCTTGTACTAGGCTTTCTGGTCGACAAAGATGGCATACGACCAGACCCTGAAAAGATAGCAGTGGTTCGCGACTTCCAACAGCCACAAACGGTGAAAGATCTGCGAAGCTTTTTGGGCCTTTGCTCATATTTCCGACGTTTTATCAAGAATTTCGCACAGCTTGCCTCTCCCCTCACGTCTCTCCTTCACAAAGACACCCCATACTTGTTGACTGCTGACTGCGAGTCGGCGTTTCAACAGCTGAAATTCCTGTTGACTTCTGGACCGGTACTGCGGCATTTTGATCCGGAGGCGTCAACTGAGCTGCACACTGACGCCAGCGGTGCGGGTGTTGGCGCTGTGCTTGTTGAACTCTGCGATGGCCGTGAGCATGTCATTGCCTACGCTAGTCGGACACTCACAAAAGCGGAGACAAACTACACCGTTACTGAACTCGAGTGCTTAGCAGTCGTCTTCGCCATTCAGATGTTCCGTCTCTATTTACATGGCCGCGCATTCACGATAGTGACTGACCATCATTCACTCTGTTGGCTGCTTGGGCTGCGTGACCCGTCTCGCCGGTTGGCCCACTGGGCATTGCGCCTTCAAGAGTACAGCTTTTCCGTTAACAACAAGAGCGGACGCTGTCACAGGGATGCTGATTGCCTACCCCGTCTCTCTTCGCCGCACACTGAAGCTGAGGATGATGACTTCGACGACTACCTAGTTTCCATCACTTCCGACTTTCCAGACCTGCGTACCTTCGACAGCGAGCAACGTTGCGACCCTACTTTGAAATCCCTACGGGCAGCTGCACGTGAGCCAGCCGGAACAACACCATTTACTTTTCGTAATGGTTTGCTGTACAAAAAAATTTCTCGGCTGATGGTCCCCCATTGCCTCTAGTTGTGCCCGAAAACCTGCGCCCTGCTGTCCTTCGTTCCAAACATGACGATATCACGTCCGGGCACCTTGGCTTTACACGCACACTACACCGACTTAGACAGAGATTTTTCTGGCCCAAGCTCTGGAAAACAACGAAACAGTATGTCGCCAGCTGTACTGTTTGCCAGCGCCACAAGCAAACGACGAGGGCCCCAGCAGGCTATTTACAACCAGTTAAGCCACCGACGTTACCCTCTGAAAAATGTCGGTATCGACTTGCTTGGCCTGCTCCCGAAGGCGTCAGCTGGCTACCACTGAATTATAGTATGCGTAGATTATCTTACTCGCTACACGGAAACGGCGGCACTTCCATCTGCCACTGCAGCAGATGTCTCTTCATTTTTGTTGCATCACGTCATACTCCGTCATGGCGCTCCCCGTGTTGTCCTCAGTAACCGTGGACGGCAATTCACCGCTGACGTCGTTGAAGAACTTTTACGGCTTTGTGGTTCTGCATATCGTCATTCCACTCCTTACCACCCCCAAGCCAATGGCCTCACGGAGCGGACGAATCGAACCCTTACCAACATGTTATCAATGTATGTCGCTGCTGACCACAAGAATTGGGACGCCGTCTTACCTTTTGTAACGTACGCGTACAATAGTGCTAAGTACGAAGTTACTGGATATGCGCCGTTCTTTTTGCTGTACGCCTGCGCACCACAGAGCTTTCTGGACACTATTCTACCTTTATCGTGCCAAGAAGATCCTTCCATCACCCAAACTCTGTGTCGTGCTGAGGAAGCACGTCGACTGGCGCATCTTAGGACGTTGTCCTCACAAGGCAACAGCAAGATTCGCTATGATGCGCGGCATATCCCCGTCAGCTTTACTCCCGGTGATTATGTTTGGTTGTGGACACCTGGTGTGCGATCTTGTACGCGTTCCAAAATAGAACGGAGGCGGTTCGTTCTTTACGTCACGAAATAGGCGGTATGTTCCGTTCTGTTCGTCCGATAGCAGACGACACGGAATGATTGACAGCAGATATCACGTCACAATTGACGTCGTGGCGTTCGGCACGGTTCAAATTGACGAATCGTATTTGGCTCGGTGGAACGAACCGCCTCCGTTCTATTTTGGAACACGTACAAGATCGCACCCCTGTTCGCAAAAAGGGATTGTACCGCAAGTTTCTCGCCACTTACACCTGACCATTCGTTATACTCAGCCGCTTGAGTGATGTGAACTATGTCGTCGCCAAAGTGACGGCAAGTAATCGGCGTTTACGGGCGACGGAAGTTGTTCACGCGGCCAGACTCAAGCAGTGCCATCACAGGTCCCTTTAACTCGCTCAGCGAGCTTCGTCTGCCCCCGGGGAAAATGTCACAGCACTGCGCGGCTGAGGCAGAGAAAGAAGAAGTAGAGTGTGCGCGCGTGATCTCGCGGTACTCTGCGCCGGCTGGGCCTGGCCTGTAGCTTCCCTCTCGGACCTCGTTTCACCGTTTCACCCTGTAAATAAACATCATTCGTAACAATATTGTTAATTAGTACTCCCAGAAGTATTATGATATGCCCTTTCTGTTTTTCATGAAAAGCATTTTAAGCAAATATAGAACGTAATTTTTTTGCCTGTGCTTGGAGCAACAACGGAACAGTATTTGCAATACATATTTAAGATAACAGAATTTATTTGCAGAGTTCTCATATGACCTACTGAGCACTTGAGGTTATCATTCATAAATTTGTTGAAATCCTGTAACACGAATCTAAACTTAGTTACCAAGAGAAAAATTGGACTCCTTGTGAGTAAGTTCACATTTAAAAAATAATTATCATGTCTAGTAGAAATCTGAAGACTGCGCCAGAAGCATTCTCAAGAAAGGACAAACCATTGTTCTTGTTCTTTAGCGCAGGGGCCTCAGCCTGTGAGAAGCTGTAAGAAGCTTCATAATTTAATATTGTGTATAAACGCGCGAACAGTTTACATCTGTTGTGTTTGACAATAAATACTGCTCAATGGAAATTGGCGTCTACATAAAAAGTACTTGAACTGGCACGTGTTGATATACCCAAATTATCATTCCGCTTTATTGTATCAAAACCTTGGTTTAACAAAACCCTGCGCACATTCATAAACAAAAAGAAGAGCCTTTTTAGAACTGCTAAACATTTGAGGATGCCGGCATCATAGGCGAAGCAAAACATTGTTGAAGAAATGTATCGTAGTGCTTTTCGAAAGGTAGAAAAAATTTCACATGAATCTGTGACAAACTTATTTTTGCAAAGTAAACATCAAAATAATTTGTCAGTCACTCTCATACTATGTTATGGAAGCAAATATTTGTCACGTAAATACGCAATGTTAAGACCAGTCAGGTGTGAAACTAATATTGCAGTTAGCAGGAAGAAGTGGTTTGGTAGAGCTACTCTATTTACTTGAAATATTGTGGAAAAGTCAGAGCTATAGTGTGTTTCATCGTTTAAAATCTGTAAAAAATAAATTTTACACCAAATATCAAAATATTGTTTAGATATGGCCAAGCTGACCTATTTGAAAACATTCTGTGCAACATTCCTACACTTTCTTCTACAAGAATTCAGTGGGCCATGATCCTGAGCCAGCCAGCACCATTGAAGTGTCATCATCAGGTCGCAAAAATGTTGCAATATCTCCTCGTAACTTTCATTTGTAAACCTAACTAAGCATAAATACAGGGGGCACTCTTGTCTTTGCATTATAATATGCACTACTGCAGTACTTTACTACCAGGTTTGCTATTATAAAATTAAATTGGTCGAGTGTTCAATGTTGTTATTGAAGTTCATGTTTTATGGCGATTAACAGTGGTTAGAAGAGAATTATCCATGGATTCAACGCTTTGTCTATGGAACCTATCATCATTTGAGCAAATGATGCCCTGACGAAGACCAGTCCCCTGATGAAACCATTCATTCCAGTGACATTTCCTGTTTGACCATGGTTACTCACTTCAAGCCTCCATATTATTTTGAATCTCTCTCTTGTTTACATTTTATATGTTGTAATTTCAGTATATTTGTATGCGAAAAAATTTATTAAATACTTACATATTACCTTTCTGGTTGAATATTTGGACAGACTGATGTTTAGATGTAAGAAAACGTTACAACTGCTTAAATAAATTGGGCAACCTTCTCACAATCTTTCTTAACTGCAATTCTGAGCATGTCTACAATGTTGATAATCTTTGCTGTAGTTAGCCAATGGTTCATATAATGAGTTGGGACTGCATTAACTGTTGGCTTTTATATGGCAATGTTTTTCAGACACCTTCCTTGTTATCCGAGTATCATGTATTATAAAACGGTAGCTCCGGACTGTTACAGAATTGATTGGACAATGCCTAAGGACAACTACAGTTGAGGAGTAAGTGAACATGTTGCTGCCGTTGAAAACGGAGGAGGATGTCAATGAAGCTGAAATAAAGCTGCGGCCCAGCCAACAATTTTACAAACAAATGGCAGGAATAAATAGGAAGCATATGAAATTCTGCTTGTACTCTTCGTCACAAATCTTGATTGACGCAACCAAGATGGCAGCCATCAGGCTGGAATTGTAAATGAGGTGTCAACATGTTTACCAGTTACATCATTGCTGCCGACTTGTGTCCCTGGACCATCCAAGCCTTAAGTGTATCTCACCTTTAACTCTGCTACTAGCGGAAACGCATCCGTCTTAATGAGGAAGGGTAAATCTGACGCGTGGGACAGCCTCCTTAAGGAATTTCGCATATGCCGTATTATCATTTCGTTATGGTGGAAGCAAACCATGTGCAAAATTAAGGTTCTGTTGAGAGCGCTACAGGCCCACTTACAGCCTACACCACACAAATGGTCAAACCAATTTCACGACGGGGAATCTAGAGCTTAATTGCTAGGTAACAGCCAATCAGAGGCAAGCTATTCTTTCAAAGAGGGCTATGCATGTTCGCTGGCAGATGAAACGCTTGTCAATTGTGTCGTATATCAGCAGCGAAATTTACCTTCTTTGCAGTACAGCACTGGATCTGTAAAATCAAGGCACACCTCCATGGTGCCTGCGAAGTACACGAAAATAACCACATACATGATTCTCTTGTTTTGTTACCACACTGTTCAGCCTGGTTATGGCAATTAAGGTAGTTGACTACATTGTTTTATTGTGATGTATTCTTTGCGTCTTACCAGCTACTTTGAAGTTGGCAGGTTTATAGGTTCCTGTTCTGGCTAGTTTGGGTTTCAATAAAAGTAAGTGTCTGATGGTGGCATCTGACCCAGTGTTCACAACTACAGCAGCTGCTTTCTCTACCGATTAAGCCGTACCCATTTGCATAGCCAAGTAAATAACAACCTAAATACCCAGGTTTGTCGGCTCGCGCATTCAGATGTTTTGGCATCTGAGGCACATCGCATTACAAAAGTTTGCTTATAAAAGCATCAGCCCGCGATTTTCCCCCATTCACTCACGTGGCAGCTATGTAGTGTTTGAAATGCTGTGCTGCACTACAAAGCTGAGAGGAGTGGCCCAGCTTATCTAGTACACTACCTTCAGGATAGGCCCAGGTTATACTGTTTCTTCACTTGAGCACAATATATTGGTCACAGCACCAACACGTCATGTTTATGGCATCATCACTCCCGCTAGCTAGGCTATTGTCACGGGGATGAAAGTTATGCGTCGATTGCGCCACCTTGCGCCAAACCATCGATCTGCACCAACCTGCGCCAAACAATAATTTGGAATAACGTTGCCAAACTTAGCACGATGTGCGTGTTCAGTGGCAACCACGCAGCCATAGGCATGCGTTGGCTAGCGCTTAGCCTGCAATCCAAGCCTAAGCAATCCGTTTCAGCGTTCCCATCTTTGGAGCGTGGGTATACTTGGTGGCATGATTGCAACAAGGCCACAAGAGAACGAAAACAGTTTTGTGCTATAGTTTCATAATTAGTCAACCTTGGCAGCCAAATTGCTGTCATAATAAGTGTTCAGTGAAATCGCAAACCTTCGCCATTGTGTTCGCGGCAAAGGTGTTCACAAAGCGACTTGAGTAGATGGGGTCTAAAAATTTTAATGAACCGTTGTTCGGTGCAGCAAATATCGGTTGCCATGTTACGACCATTGGCTTTATGGCGCCACAGGCGCCAAAAAGCCAATTTATCTACTTTATTCATAATATAGGGTCGACGAGGCAGACCGGAAACCCAGTGAACATTTCTGTCTATTGTTTTCAAAGATATCATGCAGCTTCCTGTTGGCAAGAGATGTGAAATACTTGCAGATCTGCAATGACCAGTATGTGCACTTCACATTTATTCTGCGGTTTTCTGCTATCTTAACTGAAGGCCATCAAGAATTAAAGATTACCTTAGGGCACTAGCCAACTGCGTTCGCTGTAGTTTGGTCGGTGTTGTACGTGGTGGTCAGTTGTGAATAAAATGGACGTCGCCTCATACTTATCTTCCGTTTCAGCCTAACCCTATCCTAGATTATTATACGTATCCATGTAGTCAACATTTCCACGGAAAATGAATTTGTGAAAAATGTATATGCTTTATTTTTTGGACATGATGTTCGAATGATTACAATGTCGTGAAAGGAGCTGAACGATGAACGACGTAATAGCACAGGCGTCCTGCTAGCCCAGTGCCTTGCATGCGTGCTCTTGGGCGGCCGACGTGTAATTTCGTGATAGAAAGTCGGCTATGGCCTTCAACATGGTGAGCCGGTGGTAAGGTCCGAAGCCGCAGATGTTCATGTAGTCTTCAAACTGAATGTTGACGGCAGCCAAGGTGTAGTTTACATCCACCGCTGCCCGCTTGCTCCCGCATAACTGCACATGAAACAATGTCTAATGACAATACGGCACAAAGAGAGAGCTTCATTTTTTAGTTCGGTCGATGAATACAAATACATAGATTCAACAACTTGGTTTGTACGCCAACTGCAACGCCGAGTTGGATGAAGTTTGATCTGCTTCCAGTGGTAAATTGACGTGAATGAAAGAAGCCCAAACTTGCACTTTGAGCTGGATGACAGCATATTTATTCAACAAAAGATCTATTGCATGGCATAATTCACTTGAGATTATTACCGTTCCCGTATTTACAGCAGAACCTGATAGCGCATCTCCAAATTTTAGCTGAACAAAGTAATAGGTTACATGCTATAGCTATACTAGTTCATATGATATAAAAGTACATTATAATATTATAATCAAGTGTTATTATTTATTGTAATGTAATTATATCATTATATATAATAACTTATGTCGATGTCTTGCAGTTTTATTCTTTGATGTCTTAGTGACGTTAGTAGCAAACAAAAACGTAAAGAAAATTGCTTTAAGAAACACACTAACAATTGGAACTACGAATTTTTATATCATTTTCGTTGCACGACTAGGATAATGATAAAACACTGTCCAATTATTAACTAAGAATAAATAAATAAATAGTTATATTCTGCTTTTAATCACTGCATTTACACAAACCTTTATCGTGAGCGCAACGACAACTGAGCTGAACGGTTCTAGCATGGTTGCCATTTCCCTCTTGCTGCCATGTTATACGTTGCCAAAAGTCTCATGAAGCCAACCTTGGCTTTATAAGACTGTCTCGCGAGCAAGCATAGCAATACTAGATCTTTTATTTCACTAAAAACTGCATTTGGTTTAAATCGCATATAGAAGACAGCACAATTCTCACCCCTATGCTCCCCCACCATTAGTGAGTGCCCAGTGTAATGTTAAAAGTACAGCACCATCTTTATTTGTTGAATTCAGTATGCCATTTTGCTAAGAAAGGGCTTGCCAATGAAACCACATAGTAGTTTTTTTCTCAGCTGCATAATGTATTTATTTATTCATAAAAATTGGAGAACTACTAGAGATAGTAAGTACTTCCAGACAGAGCTTACTTGTTTTTAATCATGCTTAGTACTATCCTTGAGAAGCAGTTTTCTGTGTTTAAGGGTAGAAAACAATGCTTGAACTGATGAATACCTAAGATTGCATAACCACTGCATATTTACAGTGTTGCGTGAAAGTGAATGCAGGTGCACTTTGTAAAGTTCGCTGGGCCTATGTGCATTGCTGCGTTTTAATGCAGAAGAATCTGGTGCGCGCGCTCTCACGCACTCGTGCTGCGCAATGAAACAGTCCTTATGATTACTTATAATTATTTATTTTAAATCGAAGCTTTCTTTGCTTCTTTCTTCGACTTTCCGCTGCTGCTGCTGCTGCAGTCTTGAATGCCCCTTACGTCGGCCACGTCGGGACGTAGTTGAGACGTGGCCATGTCACAGAAAACGTAAAAGGCTTGCGAAGTTGGTGTTTTGTTTCATGACATCGGTTTATTAGCTGTCATTTTCAAAATTCCGAGGAATAACTTTGTAAAGAATCTAAGATAAGGTATGCACCACGTGGAGGGCCTGCACGGTTGTGGGTCAAAAAGATCATTCGCCATGTGACGATTAATTTATTTTACCCTCAAGGTACAGTAGCACCCTGCAGAGAGGAGGCGGCAAAGTAGATACGGAGGCAAAACATGCATACCTGATTATAGGAACAAAATACAAAAAACCTAAAAGAAAACGGTGAAATCAAACACGTTGAAGTCAATAAATAATAAAAGAAAAAAGAGGAGAGAGGGAACAGACGGTAAAAAGAAGAACCGGCCGCTTCTTCGCCGATGCCTCATTGGGGGTACGCGCCACAGTATGCCAGTATGCATATCATTCGTATAATCAACATGCAACCACGCTTCTTGGCCTATCCCCTTGTGGGTGCCTGCCATAGCATGAAAAGCATCATCATCGTCAACACGTGGCAATAATCTCAAAGAGCTGGCTGGTATTTGTACGATATGTACCGCTCGCCTTTTGGCCAATCCCCAATTGGGGACAAATGCCGTAGTATGGACATCATCATCATAATCAGCACGCTTCAAGGCCAGTCCTCCATTGTGGGTATGTTCCATAGTATGGCAATCATATTAATCAACAGGCGGCACTTATCTCAAAGAGCTAGTTTGCGTTGGCAAGATATTTCCATCCCGCTATATAGCCAACTACCCGCAGTGGGTTTGTGCTCTTGGATGGAAACCATCGGGACTTGATTGAGCATTTGACCCGCCGTGGTTGCTCAGTGGCTATGGTGTTGGGCTGCTGAGCACGAGGTCGCGGGATCGAATCCCGGCCACGGCGGCCGCATTTCGATGGGGGCGAAATGCGAAAACACCCGTGTACTTAGATTTAGGTGCACGTTAAAGAACCCCAGGTGGTCGAAATTTCCGGAGTCCTCCACTACGGCGTGCCTCATAATCAGAAAGTGGTTTTGGCGCGTAAAACCCCATAATTAAAAAAAAAATTGATTGAGCATTTTGTCGCTGTGAAAGCGGAAACGACAAGTGGGACAGATCACTGATGTAGGTTCCGAGGAGCATTTAGTTCAATGGAGCGCGTTCCACACCGTACCATCAGCGAGACAAAAAGGGCACTTCCCAGACATGCTCGATGCAGACGATGCAGGGACAACTGTGTCATGTCCCCATCTATTTTGTATCTGAATGGAAGCTCAGACAGTTCCATGCCTGCTGTGCAGTCATGTCTACATTGCACAGTTATTTTGCTCTACAAGCCCAATAACTTCGATTCATAGAGAAAGGGAGCCAGACACACAGAGAGAAACCATTTTCAGCCATGAATTTGTGCATTCTCCACATTGCCTTTGTGGCGCCCAGCGACCGCTTCACGAAGGGCTATTCCACCTTCGAAAACCCTTCATCTCCTTATTATTCGTTCCTGCGCCAGTTCAACTGTGCCCTAGTGCAGGCGTTGACTTTCGGCGGTTACTTCCTTTTTTCCTGCGGCCGCTGTGGTCCATTTTTACTGCACTTGTGTTCTTTGGACACTTCAGGCGCTTTCTTGGACTGCTGCTTTCGCACCTCTTTCATGGCACTCTTCAGTTGCTACGAGCGGACTCCATAGGTGCCTGTCACACAAATGAAAGTGAGAACGCCCGCTCTTCTAGCTGACAACAAAACGTTTGACGCCTGCACTGGGCGCCTACGTAATCGCGCCGTGGTTCCTTTGTAGTCAGATACGCTGAGCCCTAATTCTAAGTGCATATTCATATAAAGAAGGACACTGGTCGCGTTTAGTGATGCTATCTTTGTGGCGTGCGGAGGTGCGCGCATTAAACACCGTGGTGGTGCTATAGCGCATGCGTGTATTAAATGCTACGAATCTTCTCAGCCGACTTCCTCTCCTGTATGAAGAGCAAATAAAGGTACCTTCAGCAACGCGCTTCGTTGCTACACCGCTGGAATGCCAATTGCAATATTGTCGACAGTCTTCGAGAGATGGATTCTGCCGGAATTTCCTTTGTTTTCACGTCGCTCGTACCAGCCAGAAAGCGTCTGTGCATAACTGTTCACGAACTCCTTGCTGGTTTGCTTCAGGCAGACGCCATACAAAATTCCACTTGTGAACCTGTAGAGGCGTAGCTCATTCCGATCCACATCATTGTCCAGTCTCAATTCACGCATATAATTCGTGACGCCCCCTGGCCAATAGTGATAGTGGTGGCGTGGCGTCGACCTAGCCAAAGTCAAAAGGCTGAAGGAGTCAACCGGATTTAGTACAAAGAAAATTAAACGGACTCGTTGCAAAATGTAGTCTTAAGTGCGTCTCCTTTCGCGGCATTTTCGTTCAACACTGACAAGTTAGCTGCTCGTACAGTGCTCGCTATGCATTCTCGTTATATATGGAGCCCACCACTTCCGCCATGCATACTGAGCTCGACGTACAGGTTCCCTTCGCTGGTAAAGCGCAAAAGACACTTGAGAAAAACGGGGACAAAGTATAAACAGAAAAAAGAAAAAAAAAACGGCTCGGACATCGCCCTTTTTCTTTTCTCGTCGTTTCCCAAGCCTTCTATAATGTACCAACTAGCCAAGCGTTGTATTGCTTTGGTGTTTTTCTGCACTTTTAGCATGGCTCAACAAATTTTTAAACAGGGCCCCATTTTGTAACGATCCAAGCAATTTTCCAATTTTTGCACCCATGGTCATTGGCGTCATCGGCTCAGACACCGCGGGATCCGCATTATCGCTGTGATGTTGTACTCTGCAGAACTGATGATAAGAACAATGCAAAATGAAACGGATCGTCACCAAATATTGGTCCGACATTCCGTGATGCTTCTTTTTTATCGTTATGCGTTTCCTTCGTCCTGCTTCGCACACAACTGCGTAGCTGTAATCACCGAGTTCGGGCATTCGGCGTCGCAGACAATTGGAGCAGGGTGCTTCGGATAGAATATATTTACAGTTACCGTAGCCGTTCATTCGCAATCTGCCGGCACACTGCGCCCAAGCTAATCCGCACCGTACATGCACACGGTGGGGGGGAGTGGGACGTTTGGCAGTACGTAAAAAATAAGTGATCGCGGGGAAGGTTACACTCAGCCGCAGCGCCGTGCTAACACTATTTTGTATTACTAATTGCGATGCGTAGAGTATGTTTCTGGGTGAGTTATAACAAACACTAGTAAATTTTAATTAAAGACCGGCATTAGTAGCAATGAAGAAGCAGTAAATAAATGTAAAGAAGTCTGCAAAACAAACTGGTGTAAATATCTGTGTAATTAAAGCATATGTCTGCTTACAACTTCAGACTCTACATAAGAGGAAGCTTAGCACGGGGCAAACTCCGATTTCCTCGTTCGAATATGTGTAAAACGTAGAAATTATTTTATGAGAGAACCGGTGCACTGATTTAAATTAAATTTGCTGCATTTGAGACAGCAAGTTAAGGTATAGTGAATCGATCAAGCTAAATTCCAATTTATTGTTTAAAATATTTGACGAAAATTGGCAAAAAATTGTCAGTTTAAGAAATAGAAGCATGAAGTTTACAAATCGGTAATTCCGTTATAAATATAGATATCGCCTTTCGGTGAACTGCATCTTTTTGAGGAGCTGAAGCAGGGAAGTATGATATATCAATTTACAGCCTAAAAGTGAAAGTGTTAGAATGCTAAGACGGGTCTGGCGAAAGTTCTATATTAGGGAATATTGTCCAATTTATGTTTATTGTTAGGAACTGTTCATGATGATGATAGCAGCTTTATTGTACTGCAGTATAAGGAGGCCCCCTACTCCCCGTCCGCGGCACACAGGCCTTGGGGACGGGAGCCGGGACCTAGGCGATTAGAAGCAAGCAAAGAGGTCTAGACTATTCACGGTTTCTTCCGCCAGGCGGATGGCGTGTTGCTGTGGAGTAGGGTCCTCCCTCTGCAGCAGGGATTCCCAGGCCTCTCTACAATTTACGTTTGCTTTAGCCCCTGGGGAGCTAGCACATTCCCAGATCATGTGGTCGAAGGTCACTCTCACACCGCAGTGTTTGCACTTATAGTTTTCTCTACTATGTATAACATGCTATGCCCAGACCGGTTTTAAGAAGCTCCCAGCTTGCAGGCGCCGCCATGCGACTGCCTCTCTATTGTTTAGACTTTTATCTGGTGGTGGAACCAGTCTCCTGCGCAGCCGATAATTTTCGACAATCTCCGTGTGATTTTGCAGACGCTCGTCCATGTTGCGGCAGTCGGGCGGTTCCACAGCCATCCGGAAGTAGAGAGCTCGGGCTAACTCGTGTGTGCGAAACGGACGTGTTTGCGGGGGTCCAAATTAGGCAATTTTTTCTGTTTAGCCGTCTACTGGCCAGAACCCCTGCCGCTTCCGGTGAGATCGTACCCTTTCCAAAATTCCAAACGACGGTGTAGTATCGCTAATTATGAAATTTGCTTCCGTTCCCACGCAAGCGAGCGCTGCCGCAGCTTCTTCAGCCGTTTCCGTGTTGGGGCTTCTAATGGTGGCGGCCGATACGGAGGCACCTCGGCCGTCGATCACTGAGGCGACTGCCGCAGCCGCCTTGCCACTTGCCGCGTTCACGTACGCAACCGACTTGCAGTCCATAAAATCGAAGCGTTTGATCAGTGCTTCCGCTCTCTTTTCTCTTCTCTTGGTTTTGAATATGGGATGCATGCTACGAGAATGGGGGGGGGGGGGGGATTATTAGATTTTCTCGGCACTCCAGTGGGATGTTTCTCTTGCCTCGTAGTTCCCTATCGGTTTGCGGGCCTACCGTTTCGAGGATAGCGCTTCCTGTGGTCGTTCGGCTTAATCTGTCAGCCTGTCAAATTCTGACAGCCTCCGCTATTTCGTCCAAGTTATTGTGCACTCCCATAGAGAGGAGCTTCTCTGTGGAGGTGCTAATTGGTAAGCCTAAGGCCCTTTTTATGCCCCGTCGAATGAGCGAGTCGAGTTTCTTAATCTCGTCTGACCTGATGTTTAAGAAAGGCGTAGCCTAGCAGACGCGGCTTATTACGTATGCTTCGGTTAGCTTAAGCAAGCTTCTTTCCTTCAAGCCTCGTCCTTTTAGCGCGACCCTTCTAAAGATGTCAAGGGCTTGCGTGGTAAATCCCTCTAGATTTTTTATAGTCCCATAACTATATCCATTTTACTTTATGAAAAGTCCCATGATTCTGATTTGGTTTACCTTTGGGACTGGTTTCCCCTCTACTTTATAGTCAAATTCCCAGCTACGCTTGCATCGGAGCGACGTTGGGTTGTAGATGAATAATTCCGATTTTTGCGGAGAGTACGAGAGACCCCTATTGGCAGCATAGTCCACAACAGTGTCCGGCCCCGCCTGCAGGCGCTGTTCGATGCTCGCATCGCCCCATGGTTGGTCCAGAGGGTGATGTCATCCGCATACATACTGAAATTCAGACACTGTATGCTTCTCAGAGCTTCGGGGGGCCCCTCATCACCACATTGAAGAGGAACGGCGAAAGAACCGAGCCCTGCAACGCGGCCCTGCTTCCTAATTTCAGTGTAGTGTAGGATATTCAAAGTCTTGGAACTTAATGCAGGCAGTTCTGTCTGGCAAAAAGTCCTTGTCATAGTCGAATCTTCGCGCGCCTACCCCGATTTATTGGAGACGGTGGAGTAGAGCTTCGTGTTTAACATTATCAAAAGCCTTTGTCAAGTCCAGGCCGAGGATTATCTTGGCGTCTCTAGAATGTGAGTCGATGATGTCATATTTTAGTTGGAGTATCGCGTCCTGCGTGCACAAGCCCGGTCGGAAGCCGAGGATCAAGCGCGGCCACAGGTCGTTCTGCTCCATAAAGCGGTCAGTCTGGTCTGGACTACGCGCTCCATCAATTTCCCCATGCATGAGGTTAGGGAAATGACTCTTACGTTTTCTAGTTTTGGGGGTTTGCCCGGCTTCGGGATTAGGATCACTTTTGCCATCTTCCGCTGGCGTGGCAGGTGACCTTTAGTCTAACTTTCTTCTATGTACTCCGTCACAGCGCTGATGGAGGCATCATCCAGGTTTCTTAGAATTTTGTTAGTTATCTTGTCAGGGCCCGGGGCTGATCTAGTTTTTAGCCACAATATTACTGCCCTGACCTCCGCCTCCGTGATGGGTGCGTCGAGCTCCTCATTGGGAGCTCCGTCGTACTCCTGGAGGGATGTGCTATGAGTATCGCCAATGTACATGGTGATTAGTTTGTCCATAAATTCCGCGTCTCTACCCTCATACACGCGCCAGGCTTTTGATAATCTAATTCCCGATAGGGTTTTCGAATTCGTCTGATCTAATAGGTGTCTCAGGAGACCCCACGTTTTGGAAAGGCTCATGTCGCCTTCCATCTCGTCGCATCTGCTGCTCCAATTCTGTCCGCATAATTTGGTCGCACAATTTTCAATTTCGTTGTTATGTCTAGCAATCGGCCTTCTAAGATCACGGTTCCATTTTCGCCTCTTAAGTCTGCGCTCCATACAACGTTTTGCCTTCCACATGTGAAGCAATTCGCTATCGACTATTTCCGGGGCACCATCTCCTTCAAAAGTCTGGGTCGCCTATTTAATGTGACGCGGGATGAGCTCTGTCCATTTTTTTATGTTTGTGATTTTCCCTATGTCAGCTTTCTCTCCCTTCTCCATAAATAATCCCCATTCGATGAGCCTTGGTTGACGCGCACGACGCGTCTTCACCACTTATTTTAGGATTCAGGCCAGAATGAAATCACTTCCGAAATTCTGCTCCGAGTTTTTCCAATTCAGATCTGTCACATTTTCGGAGAAGGTGAGGTCAGGTAACAGCGTGTGTCTGCGCAGACGCTGTTACCCACCCTGGTCGGACTACTGGGGTCCGTGTGTAGGGTGAGTCCGAGCACGTGTGCGTCCTCCCATAGCTGCCTACCTCTTCGATCTTGTTTAGCGTAACCCCATTCCGGATGCGCCGCATTAAAGTCACCGACTATTAGCAAGAGGTTAGTCCCGGCTGCCTGAATAGCTTTGCGAAAGAGGGCCTTGAATCTGACCCTTCTCTGCTGTGGAGTTCTACACAATGTTAATGGGAACAGGCTCAGTGCTGCTTTTTGTGCGATAAGAATTTCCAGTAGCACTGCCTCAATATCTCTCGAGTTGATTTCGTGCGCGATTGCCGCAATATTTCTCTTAATCAACGTTGTGACGGGAGATTTCTCACCCCTGTCACTTGAACAAGCTTGGTATCCCGAGAGTTGTGCTGCTTTGCCCGTCTCCTGCAGGGCTATAGATAGAGGCTTCTCATCTAATAGCGTCAAGCAGTGTTGCACTAACGCCCGCTTGCGTTGGAAGCCGTGAAAGTTCCACTGCCACATTAAAGACTCACTTTGCGCGCATCTGGCCATGTTGGAGCTGGTCGAATTGTTCCTCCGCTTTTAGTTGCCATTATCCGATGGCTACTAATTCTGCCCTTTGCTTTTGTACTTCGCCCGTAAGGGCTTGGATCGCGCTTTGAGTCTGCTGTATTGCTCCCATATTTTGGGCTATGAAGAATCAAATTTAACTTCGATTTTGGCTTCTAACCTTTCTCCAGTGCCACCAACGCATCAACATCTTCTCCTTTGCGTTTCATGGGTGGTGGTATAGCCGATTCGATGATCATATGTTCCTTCTCCGGTGCGGCAGTCTACATGGGAGTTGCAGCCGTAGGGACCGGGCGGGTCGGTTTCGATACCAATTTTGGTTGCGCGTTGTGGGGGGAAGGGGACCCCGTACACGCCTGCAATATTGGTGTATGCAACGCTTCAGTGAGCTTATAACGACCTCTTTTAGCTCCCCAACCTCTTTCCGTTATTTATCGATCTCCTCATTCTTGTTATCTTTTGCCTGGGGAACCCCACTGACAAAGCTTACATTGTTTCGGTCCCTGCTCTGCTTCCGCTTCTTAGTCCATGGGTGCGCCGGGTCCCTGGAGCTCGATCTCCCCCTTCGTCTGGATCCGGAGCGCCCCTTGGTGCGGGACCGCGAACGACCACACTGCTGGTGTCCTCCGGTGGTGTCCTCCAGCCTCGGGAAGGCGTCGTTTCCGACGCGAAAGTCCTCGTTTCCGCGCCAGACCTTGGAATGACCCCGGGGATTCACATCGGCAATCGCTCCGGCTCGCTGCTGCTGCTTCTGAAGTTGCTGCGGTAGCATGTTGATCTTTCGTTCCTACTGCCTCTTCTTCACCTCGTAAGGAACACGGTAGAGCTCTCTACATTTTCTGTCACCGAGCAAGTGTCCTTTCCCGCACAGTTGGCACTTGGGTTCGCATAAATCGTCTTGTGGTGGTTGCTCCATGCCACAGCCGCGACATTTCACATTCGCAGGGTCCGGGCAGACGTCCTTGTGGTTTTCGAGCCGTCCGCAGGCGTTACAAACTTCGTACTTCTTGCGTTAGATTACGCAGCGTTGCGCCACGGGCGTGAGTCTCACCCACCGCGGCACCTCTGTCTTCGTGCAGCAGTAAAACTCTCCTCGTCGTTCTTCCGAGTCGTCGCATTCCCAGGACCGGAGGATCCCCATAGATCTGCAGCCTTTTCAAGATTTATGCGTCCGAGAAGGACGAAGGGACTTCCTGCACGACGACTTCCCACATTTCGATCCATTCCTATTGGAACACGAGGAGCTTCAAGTCGGCGTATTTTCGCTTGCTTTGCTCGCTGACGGTGGCGACAAGAATTGAATGTTGCTTCACATTCATCCAGATGACGTCCTGTCCCGTGGCGTCTCGGTGAACGCCAGCCGCCCAAAGTATTACGTCTGCCAAATACGCAGTTCCGTATTTCGTGAGACGTACGAGACCGCCGCGCGCCCTCATGAATACTTTCTCGGCGCCGTCCGGAAGTCGGGGAAATAGCCTTTCAATCGACTTAGCTTCTCGGCCACGCGCTGCCGCTCCATATGGCATGCCTCGTTGTTCACTAGGCGGTCCGCTTTTCCTTTCTTCTTTCTAACGTACCATTGCCGCGGAACGTTCAATTCTTCGGGATCGATCTCCGTACCTTCTATGGTCTCCATCGTAGTCTCCGAGCTGAGCCTCCGCCGCCGCCGGTGGCTTCCCGCCGCTATGTGAAACCTTAGGCTTAGCTCACCGTGCAGCGCGTCGAACACTTCAAAGTCTCAGAATCGTGGTAAAACGAGGGCCAACCTCGGGGAAGCTTCTCAGCGTCCGTTCGTCGAGTGCTGTTGATTCCAGCTAGAAACCAAGACTGTCGAATCCAACTTGTGCTCGAGCGGCCGTAGTCGACGGAGCCCATCGCCCGCACCTGTTAGGCGCTATTTACAGAAATCTGACGTTGTTTCTCATTGCTCATTGGCAGAGTTATCAATTTGATAGTCTTATTTTTTTTATTTTCATATTTCTAGCAGTAGGTATAAAACATTGGTGGCCTAAAGATAAAACCTTTTTGCACAGTTGCTATACTTTACCATATTAATTTAAATCTAACAAACTACACCAAATTATGTGCATTGGTGCCCCTCCCCCCCTGCGGAAACAAAACGATTTCTTCGTTCACATATACTCATGTGGAAGCCCCGGCCCTAAAGCCTCCTCCTAAAGATTGCCTGTGTGCAAGCCGTTGTGCTGGTACATGACACAATGTTAGATGCTCCTACTTTACTACCTGATGTGCATTGTTGGAACAATGCATGACAAACTGAGCAACTGACTGAACCTTAGAAGATGACGTAAACGATACTAATATTTTTTGTCACGATCGGATTCTTACCATAGAACTGTACTCACTTTACGAAACATTCATATTTGCCACGAACACATCATAACCACGTTTTTGGCAGCATCCTTCCAGGCCACTTCCACTCACACAAACACACACTACATTCTCATGGACGCATGTGGGCGCGTGCGCCCATGCAATCGAAAAATATCACTTGGAAAAGACAAGCCTTGACGGCATGGATAGACTTTCTCACCTTAGATCGAAGCGAAAGGGCGCTATCGTATGTAAAAAGCCAGTTCTTCGAGCTGTCATACGCGACAGAGGCTTCATAGGTTCCGTCATAGTAGAACGTGCTGTTGAATCCCGGGTTCGAGCAGACCTATCGGAGCAGAGGAACGACATTTCAGACTATTGAAGAGAAGTACAGTAACTTCACTGCTATCTTCAGTGCATTCCACCAACTACAGGGCCAGTGTTGGTGACCAATGCTTCGGTGAAAGAGATGCAAGAGATTTTTCTCCTTCCAAAAATCATGCTTTTGTTGAACAGAATCTCAGCGATAGGTATAAGGAAGGCAACAATTGTGGGTACTAACATATTTATTAGAAACGTTGGCAGAAAGAAGGTGTCACCTCTCTTATCGATCCGCAGATTTGCACCGGTCAAAATTGATATAAACGTTGCAAAGGCTCATCGGGCACCAGTGCGCCAGGCATTCTTAAGCCACCATCTGCGCATTGTCGCAAAAGAAGTCAGGCATTGTAGCTGACATCACAAGAGCAAGCTGCTAATGAAGCCTGCGGAAATACCGATGACGTCAAGCTCCTTCCACTAGTCAGCACGTGTGCACTGCGCCACACAGTTGCTGAATCCGGCAGCGCAAGGTTGAAGAAGAGCTTTTGTTTGAGCTAGTTGGCTAGACCTTTGTACACGTCGACATGACGGGCACCCGTCCCGTCGGCGTGTGTTTCAACCTCCTCAGTTTTTTTTTTGCGCCGCGATACTCAAACTAGTCGAGGCTAAATGAATGCCACGTATTGTGTTTGTGCGACACAGAGTAACACCACCCAATTAGGACTCCACAATATCTTCTGTTTGAAAGCGTGTGCGTGCCTCAAAGAATCGTGCTGCGACACTCGCACCATAACTCTGCAGGAAAGTTAAGTTCGCTTCTTGTTAAAATAGCAGATTGATGTCACCCACAGCATCAAATGCAGTGGGCGTTTTTTTTCTTACTAATTTTTACATGGCAACACACGAGACATCAGGACTTATAGAAGCAGAATATTGCACTCCAAACAAAAGCCTCAGCGCCCCGATCAAATCTTACCCGTCGTGATGGCTCAGTGTGTACTTCTGCGGAGCACGATGTTGCGGGTTCGGTTACCTTCAGCGAAGGCCGCAGCTGCGAGGGAGCGGACGCCAGAACCCTCGTTTACTTAACTTCAATTCCCCCACCACCTGGCCTCACACATGGTCATGTTTCGTTTTAGGAATCTGAACGCAGCAGTTTGGCTTAGTTCAAGCTGGTATCGGCTGCACAGGGCTTTGGAAGAACTACGTACAGGCGTCAGATCACCATTGAAATGTTTAGAATAACACTGAATTTTTCCAAACCGCAAAAACTTCATTACGAGGTGCCTTCCTACGAGCTACAAAATTATTTCAATGAGTTTGTGTTTTTTGAAGACATAACAATGTTTCACAGTTTTACGTGCGTAGAGACACAAACAAAAGAACTAATTACAAAGTAGTTACAAGAGCAGCGCAGAGCAGACCAAGCTGAAAACCAGCTCGGGCCAAGCCCAGATGCCCGTCTTCGTCTTCCTTTGCACCATGTAGCTTCAACGTCAATTGCGTCGCAAGACAACACCTGGCGTCCCAGTGCCGTTAGATATCTGTGGTCAGAAGAGAGCTGTTGAGCCTGGCGATGTGGACGATATCACTGGCGGTCCGAGCGGAGGACGCTGCGAGGCTGGCTGTAACGATTTCGTAGTTGAGATCAGTGACTTGGCAAACCAGGCGATATGTGCCTTTGTAACAGGACCGGAGTTTCTCGCAAAGGCCTACTCGACTGGGAGGCGGCCAAAGCAGCACTAGTACGTTCACGTCGCAGTTACAGAGGTCATGCCGACGTTTCTGGTTCTCCTGTAACACTGATAGGTGAGCGCGTGCAAGTTGTCAAACATGGTCAGCGCGAGTGATGGCATCACGGGCATATTCACTGGTCGAGGTCGTAATCGATGGCAGCAAGGTGTGTGCCTGTAGCGTGGGTTCACGGCCATAAAAAAGGTAGAACGGAGAATTGCCCGCAATGTCAATGCAAGAAGAATAATAGGCGAAGGTAATGTAAGGTAGAGCGAGGTACCAATTGCGGTGACCGGCGGAAACCTATTTCGCCACCACGTCTCTAAAAAGCGGTTCAATCGCTCGGTCAGCCCTTGGTTTGTGGATGGTAGGAATTCGTAAGCTGCTCCTGGATAGAGCTTACGCGCATTCTGTCATTGATGACCATGAACAAGATGGTACGTCCTCGGTCTGTGAGCAGTTGATATGGAGCCCCATGCATCAACATGAGGGCGTGTAACAGGAAATGTCATATCACTTGCGCAGCTGAATGGGAGAGCGCACGTAAGGGCCTTTCTGATCGCGCAATCAACTGCTACAGCAACACATCTTTTCGCCGACGCATATACCGGGAAAGAACCCAGGGAGTACAAGCCGATATGACTGAATGACTTTACTGGGATTTCAAGTGGACGCAGGTAACCAACTGGAAGCAGGGATGCTTTCTTGCGGTGTTGAGATGGCTCACAAGCTGTGACGTAACTTCGCACAGAACGTGCCAGACCGGGCCAGAAGAAGCGGCGACGTACTCTGTCGCAAGTTCGAGATACGTCCAGCTGTCCAGCGATAGTTGCGTCGTGAAGTTCATTTAGGACGGTGCAATGGAGCTGTTTTGGGATGATGAGTAGATCGGGCCTTTGGGATATGCATTACGGCTGTACAAAGTGCAGTCCCGGGGAACGAAGAAGCGTAAATAAGTGCACTCACAAACGTGTAGTGCAGTGGGGTTGAGCGGGGATCCTGGGACCTACAAGCCCAAACCCCCTGGTCAAACAAAGTTGTTTCGCTTTCGTCGAGCGCAGATTCAAAACGATGGATGAGCGCTTTTAGTGAAGCAACGGGACATTGCTCGTTGGCCATACTGAGGCGCTGTGACATGGAGAAAGCACAAGAGGCATTCTCGATGACAGGGACGACAGAGTTCCCAACGGGGTAACGCGAGAAACTATCTACGTCTTTGTGCCGGCGTCTGGACTTGTGAATCACAAAATATGAAAACTCTTAGAGCCTTAAAGCCCAACGAACTAGTCGGTCCCTGCGGTACTTGAAAGGTTGAAAGCCAGCAGAGGGCATGATGGTCACCTACTAAGGAAAATGCACGTCCGTAATGTAAGGACGTAACTTTGCCACTGCCTAAACAGTAATTCATTCCCGTTCGGTAATAAACTAGTTGCGCTCTGATGGCGAGAGGAGGCGACTGCCATAAGCGATAACATGATCGTAGCCAGTCTGATTCGGCCCTAGCATAGCACCTACACGTTGACTGTATTAAGGTGGAAAGTTAGGCGAGTTGGTATACATTCATAATGATAACAGCGCGAACAAAGCGACGACGGAGTGACAGGAGACAGGACGAGCGCTGGAACTTGGGAATGACCTGACCTGAAGTTCGACAGGGGCTTGCTGCGTGTGGAGAGACACAAACAAAGGAGTTGATTACAAAGTATTTGGAAGAGTAGCACAACCAGAGACCAATGTGGAAACCAACTCATGCCAAGCCCAAATGGCCGTTTTCGCCTTCCTTTGCGCCATGCCTTTTAAGCGTCTGTTGCGTCGCAACAGTATTCTGGTTTTAATTACGGTCGTGAGAATGGTGTCATGACGTGTACGTCAAAGCTGAACCCAGCAGCCACGATTGAAGTTCCTGGATCACTAAAATATACCGAAAGGCTTTACTTCACCTCTGAGATACGTGTGGATGGACGGACGGACGGAAGATATGAGCGTCGCCTTCGGAACAGGGCGTTGGCTTGTGCCACTAAGCTCTTGTTATTCTATTGCATAATGTCCTATCTATGTTAAAAACAGAAAAATACAAGACAAAAAACGCGGAGTGCTTCCATCACCAAAGTTTATCAACCCAAATTTTTACTTTGTTTTCCTACGCCTCCTTCCTTTTTCGTTTCCCTACTTTTATTCCATCAATCTTCCAATCGCCTCTTAAAACTCTCTATTCCAGACATGTTTACTTTCCCCCTGCTATCGCTGAACCCAAGAGCTTCGAGAAGGCCAGAGGTGGCTAAATCGACCGCTGGACAAATATCTTCCCATTATAGTAAGACATGCTCCATTGTTTCCCTAGCTTTACCGAAACAAGCACATGCTTCTTTTTCCTTGTTGTATCTCGCTTTATAAGTGCGTGTTCAAAGGCATCCTGTTCTCGCTTCGAAAAGTAATGAGCTGCCCTTTGCGTTATCATAAATTGTTTCTGTCGTGTTTCGTTTTGTAGTTGCACATGGCAGGTTTCTTTTCCATTGCCGCCAACCATGGGATTACTTGAGCATCTCTGACTTTCCGCTTGACGTCTTTGTTGCTGTGTTGCTCCCCCTACAGGCCGTATGCTTGCTGGTAAACTTCCTAGTTCTTTTCCTCCGCTGTGAATCGATGCTTTTCTTGTACAGATAACTGAGCACTCTCCCAGTCTATTCACTTTCTTCCATATTCCACAGTGGTTCTTCATAATCAATATTACTTTTAATACTTGTCCAGCCTCTATCACCCTGCACAGCTTCACTTGTAGTCTTCCCGTGAGCGCCCAATGCGTGCGGCCCAATGACCTTTGGATGCCAAGGAGTTCTGATTGTATGCCTGATTTCAAGCAAAGAACCGCATTTCCAAATGCAAGTCGTCGAACCATTAAGCCTTTCCACATACCCCGGAGCACCTCGTACCTATAGTATCAACATTGTGGTATGCGTTCCATTATAGCCGCATTTCTCTTCCTCATTGGTGTTTCTGTTTTTTCCTGTGTTGCCATATATTTATTGCCTTCGTTTATTCTTACACCAAGGTATTTATATACGTTTATCCGAAGTATTTCCTATCCCTGTATTGACTCTTTCTCGCGACTGTTTTCATAAAATAGCCTAACACCTGATTTTCACGCTAAATTGTAGACCTAAATTATCGGCTTCCTGTCCAGAGATATTACCCAAACGTTGCATTAGCTAGCAACACAATGGCGTCCGCATAAAACAAACCTGGATGCTGGTGCTCTACTATTGTACCCGCCTGTTTGTATGAGAGATTAAACCCGATATTACTTCCTTCTAATGCCCTCTGCATCTTCACAAAGGGAACCCTTGCCTCAGTTCCTTGTTGATATCAACTTTCTTCTCGCTCCTCATCGCTTCCCATTCAACGAAAACAGTATGTTCTAGGTAAATCTCCCTAAAAACCTGTAGACAATCGTCGCCTAAGCATTCCCCTTCCAGAATATCCCAGAAAATGTTGCGGTCTACGTCATCATACAATCCGGAAATGTCTAAAAAAGCCACATATAGAGGACTTTTTTCTTCTTTGGATATTTCAATGACAAATAACTTGGAGGACGCCTAAGCTTCGCCTTCAAGAGTGGAACGCGATAGCGTTATCGCACCCCGTTCCCAGCGCCCACTCATTCGCTCGGCATGCTTTTCAGTCACACAAAGACGAAACGTGCGCCTGAGCAACAAAACAACTCGGTGTATCTGAGGAAGAAACGATCTACGTGAGCCAAACGCCGTAATCGGCACGGACAGCTGGGCCGCGACGCGCCATGAAGGCGGACGTGATCATGGGTCTGACACCTTGATGGGACCGCCCTCTATCTCGCTTGGGAGCACCACGCAGACGCATGACTCCTCGCCAGCAACACGGCACACATCGCAGGGGACGCTTTCCCACCAGACGCGCTACGGAGCAGCGATCACGTCAGAGGCGTCCCGCATTGGACGCTGCACTTAGGAATTGCGCTGTGAGCGGAAAGAGGTGCCGCGTCGCGTAAGCACGAGAGTTCGAGTGATGAAAGTTATCCAAAGAAAGGAACGACGCTTGATTCTGCAACCCATGAGGGAGCACGGCGAAGCGTCGTCAGGGGAAAGGGAGTGGGAAGTGATAGATGATAGAGAAAGAGGGAGGATGTGGCCTAATAGACTTCACTTTGCACGACAGGTGGCAGTCCTCAGTGAAGTTGCCAGCGTTGTAGCGGGCGCTTATAGGGTGTCTATTCCCAGCAAGCTTCGCCGCGCAGGGAGCTGTGCACACACCGGAAACAGCACGTCAGTCTCTGTGGCCGCTGGAAGGCCGTGGCGTCTGTAGGTGCTGCACGCTGGAACTTGGAAGTGGAGAGAGCGAGAAAACTTATTAAACGCAAGGGTATTGGGCATTCTCGCACCGGTCCCCGCACGGCCCCAATACGCTAAAACGAGACGAAAGGGAGAAGCGGGCGAGTGGCGCGCTACCTGCCAGGGCAGAGCCGTACATTGCGAGGAGGGGGCCGTCTGTGTTTCCCACAATATGGCTCTGCGTGTGCGCCAAGCTCAGAAGAAATGTAGCGGAAAACGTACTTCGCTACTCGTTTAACTGCGACTTCTGTAATTTACATGCTCATAATTACCGATGTACAGCGCAGTATAACTTTCTACGGCCCGTTTCTAAGGCGACACCGTATTCATTAGAGGCCCTTTTGTCGCGATTTGAACCATCGAACTCATGGCTGAGTGGTAGCGTCTTCGTCTCAAATTCCGGAGACCCTGGTTGGATTCGCACCCAGCCCATCTTGCTAGCTGTTTTTTATTGATGAGTTGCCTTCCGGGATTTTTCGCTGACGGCCAACGCCGCCTACACCGGCTTTTCTGCGACACGCGCTCATAAACGCTGTCGCGTTAATAAAGGACAAATAAATAATCATCAAGGCGCCTACAGATTCTGAAGCCATTCGAAGTTTTCCCAATATGCCATTATTCTCTGAAAATGCTTGCAGCTTTACTTTAAATAGCCTGCATTGCTAACCTGCTTATTATTGATGTAATGGTCAACGGCCCATACGAGTGAATTCTGTCTTTCTCCCCCTTACCTTTATAAACTAATATTCATTCTACTTTGTCGCCAACTGTCTGGTATTCGTCTATCTTTTAAAGTTTTTTTCCACTGCTTTCACCACAGCTTCCTTACTTTTTGATCCTAGTTCATTAATCAGCCCAATGGGAACCTCGTCTAGCCCTGTGGCTGTGCGCTTAGGAATTTTCTCTTCGGGTTTCTTCCAGTTCAAATTTGTCAGCACCAGCTCCTTTCCGTCTGGTTATCGTTCATTCTCTTTTTTCCTCTTCATTGGCTTGTAAAGATTCGGCTGTGATCTTTCGGATGTAATTTGATGCCGCGTCCCCTTCCAGTTTCTGTCTTCGTCTAGGATATGTTGTTGGATTGTTCCAGACTTCCTTCCTAATAAGCTTATGTTGTTCCAAAATATTCCAGGCACGGCCTTCCTTTCTTCGCGTTTTCCTGACAACCGACGTTCACTTTCATTGCTTATTTTTGCATAAACCTTTATTGGAACCATGTAATTTTTCTCCAGGTATATTTCCCATTTTCTGGTTATTTCATCCTGTGGCAACTGCGCTTTTTTGCCTGCCTGTGCTCGTGGGATGCTTTTTGTCATTCGGCGATCACTTCTCGTATCTCCCTGTTCCGCTATCTTTTTTGTTTATTTTTGCCTTTTCAAAGAGCATGTTGCTTCTCTTTCCGCATTTCTGTCATTGTTTTACTCAGAAGCTCATTATATTCATACACTTTTGCTTGGCCATTTGCCAAGTACTTCCTCAACTCTTGTGACTGCATTTGTTATTTGCATTTTGTGATCCTTGCTCTTTTGCCCAACTTGATATACGATTTTCGAAATGCCGCATTTATGGTCATTCCCTATGCAGGTATACCCTTCCTCGTGAAAGACCATTTCTCTCAACTTATCATAAATTCCTTCCGTAATGAGACAGTAACAAATGGTGGATTTCCGGTTTTCTACTTCCCAATTGGTCTGCCCATCACACTCAGGCCCTTTATTCACGACAACAAGGTTGTGCTTCCCAAAAATATGTACCATTCAGTTGCCGTTGTTGTCGGCATCGTTATCTAGATCCTGTATGTGGACATTCATGTCACCTAATAGAGTAATTTCGCCGTCATTCCCGAAACACCTAATAACAGCACTTAGGCGTTCCCAGCCAAATGTTCTTTCCTCTCGTTGTGCATGATGTAATAGTTCTGCAGAAACCCGCAAAGTGGAGAGAAGCAGTTAACAAAGGGAAAATCTGACATCCACCCAAACGTAGCTACGTGATATTTTCAATGTGCATCGTAACCAAGAAGGCTCTTGACATTTTGAATCTACTTTTTTTTCGTTTGGCTCCCTGATGGATAAGCATCTCGATTTCCCCTCCCTTTCATTTCGACTTAGTTGAGTCGTACCTTTCCCAAACATATAATTCTCAATCACTGGCGGCTGTTCCAAGCCTTTTAGCCGCGTTTCTGTAACCGCGTACACCCCTGTTTGTTGTCTCTTGAACTGCTCCTCAATACCTACCCATTTTTCCTTTCCTCTTCCGCCCTGCATGTTTATGTAGCCTCTTACATGCCGAGCTCTCTTTCTTGCTTTCCTCCCTTTTCTGTTACTGAGTGCGGTGCTACTCTGAGGTGCACCTAGGGGACCTTCTTTATTGCTACCTACCTTGGACTCCTGATCGCTATTGCACCAAAGCCCCTAAAGGGTCTAAAACTAACGACATCTCTCTCCGCCTCGTATGCCAGCGCTCCTTCTCTCGGCTCCTCATGGGCGCCGACAGTGGCGGCATCTATGACTGGTACAGCTAGCACATGCTTCCAACCATGGCCTCAGAGATCTACCCCCGTGCGCGATTTTCAGGAACGCGCGCTGCGGTAGATCTCGGAGGCCATGTCCCAACGTTCGCTCCTTTGGCGCGCAGCGCACTGCGCGCCTGGAGGATTTGGTTGTTCCGTTTATGACACGTGAAGTTCGTAAATGAGTTACCCCAACAGCTGCCAGTATCCGCGTTGCACTGCTTTGTCGAAGCTCCTTCCGCTGCGATCACTTCGACTGTGGTTGTCAACGGTGGAGGTGGTGCCCTAAAAAGAGCTAACGGAGGGTTTTTTTCTCGAACTGCGCCTTTTGATCAGCTTCATTTGAACTTCAACGCCGCCAAGAGAAATTAGAACAACATACGCTTTGTATGTGGATATTTACCTTTTCCTTTTTTTTAAACACCGACGTGGGGCCTAGGCTTTATATGAACAGATGATGGTGTACTACTTCCATATTATATTCTGTCAAAGGCGCGTTTTCTCGTACTACAAAAAGGCTTCCTAATGCATCGGCGTTAATTTCTTGATGCCGTAATTCCGAAGGATTTGGCTTTCAAATTGTACAGATCATAGACTTTTTCTGCCGGTATATTTCCAAATTACTGGTTACTTCATCCTGTGGCAACTGCGCCTTCTTTGCCTGCCTGTACTCACGAGATGCTTTCTGTCGTTCGGCGATCGCTTCTCGTATCTCCTTGTTCCACCAGCTTTTCGGTTTCTTTTTTTCCTTTCCAACGAACATGTTGTTTCTCTTTCCGTATTTCTGTCGTTATTACACTTAGAAGCTCACCATATTCGCACTCATGGCCATTTGCCAAGTTCTTCCTCACTCTAGTGACCATATTTCCTATTTCTGCAGCGTTCAAATTTGCCCTGGCCATTTTGCTCTCCTTGCTCTCTTTCCGAACAACGTATCCCATATTCAAAATGATGTGTTTATGGTCACTCCCTACGCTGCTAAACCATTCCCCATCGATGACCATTACTCTCAATTTATCATGAAGTTCTTCTGTCATCAGACAGTAATCAATGATCGATTGCCGGTTTCCCACTTCCCACGTGATCTGTCCTTCACACTTAGGCCCTGTATTCACGATCACGAGGTTATGTTGCTCACAAAGGTCTAGCATTGACTTCCCGCTATTGTCGGTATAGCCATCTAAATCCTGTATGTGGGAACTCATGTCACCTACTAGGACAATTTCAGCACCATTCCCGAAACCCTTAATATCACCGCTTATCCATTCCTCGAACTCTTTATTCTTCTCTGTGCAAGTTTCTTTCCGACTCATTGTACCTGATAACCAAAGATGCTCTTGACACTGTGAATTTACTCTTTTCCATTTGGCTCTCTGATAGATGAGCGTTCCGACTCCCCCTCCTTTTCTTTCCGACTTAGTTCTGTTGCACCTTTCCCAACTATAATTCTCAATAACTGGCGGCTCTTCTGAATCTCTAAGGTGCGTTTCTGTAACCGCATACACCCCTATTTGTTCTCTTTGTAAGTGCTCATCAATCTCTGCCCACTTTTCCTTTCTTCTGCCACCCTGCATGTTTATGTAGCCTATTGCATGGCGAGCTCTCTTTCTTGATTTCCTCCTTTTTCTGTTATCGACGGCGATGCTCTTCTGATGTTCCCTTGGGGGACCTTCTTCATTACTGTCTACTCTGACCTCCTGTGCGTCCGCGGGCCCACTAAAAAAGCACCAGCGCGACGACCAAGTCGCCAGCCCACTTCTCGTGCTATCCTGTAATTGAAGTGGATCCCGTCTCGTTTAAAACCACCACCATTTCTCACTTCCCTGTTTACTTCGACAACCTCGAAGCCTTTCTCTCGGCTAATTTTCCATATTGCCTCATTAGCAACCACTACGGCTCTTTGTACGTGACTGTCACGCACAGGCACCTCCGGCACCGTGCACACCACGATCTGCACTTGAGGGGATAGTTCGCGAAAGTCGTCCACTCCCTTCGCCAAGCGCTGGGCTAGTCCTGCCGTTTCCTGTTTAAGACGTCATTTAGCCCACCTGCTTCTATGACAAGGTTGCGCACGTGGACATTTTCTGCGAGCTTTTCTTTTGCTCGCTCCATGACAGAACCCAGTGTCCACCTCGGAAATGTCCCTCCCGCCACTGTTTTGTCGCCTTTCACCCTGTCCACAATTGCTTTTGAGCACCCAGCCAGGTTTGAGTCGCCAGCTATAATCACCCTTTCACTCTCTGCTACCTCTCCCTGCTTCCATTTGTCCTTTTCTGCGTGATCCAGACTCGACAAGGGCCAATGTCCACTGGGCTCCTGCTTTTCCCGCGCGGCGGCCTCAAGGAAGGCGCCGCTCTTTCCAGCTAGCCCATCATCACCCTGCATGCGTTCTACGTATTTCATTGAACCTCCCTCGCCTGGCGCGTCGGGGTTCTCCGTTCCATTGTCACGCACATTCTCGGTCACAATGGCGGCCCTGTTCACCTTTACCTCGGTTGCTTCAAGTTTCTTTTCAACTACCTTCCGTGCATCATGTTCCCTGTTTAGCTCGTTTTTGAGCTCTTGCACCTGTTTGAGAAGCTCTTCCTGGAAAGCCTCCATTTTCTGCAGCCTAGTATCGACATCACATTGTGTGCTGGTTGATTCGACGCCCTCTCGATTCTCATCCGTCTCCTCATCTGCCTTGAGGGACCCCCCACGTACTGCCTGCTTTACCGGCTTTCTCGCCATGTATTGCACCGCTTTTTGCACATACTATACTACTGTAATAATGCTACTACTGATGCAAATGCTATAATACTATATCAATGCAGAGCACGTGCCTTTTAGCAAAAACCGATACGCACAGGATCCAAATTTTCTAAATGCCACAAAGCAACTCTCACCACTCTTTGAAAAAAATCAATGCCGCGGAGACCGAAGGCATGACACACTCTCACACGCGCTCAACCACGCGGACATGCTCTCACTTTTCTGCCAAAACGCGCAAAGTAAAACCACTAATAGCTATTTGTCTTGCCACTTCCAAGCTACCATTTAAAGACTACAATCACTCAACGTCCCACCCGGCTGCACGTGTTGGAGCACCGTGGCACGAAAGGGCGCTCTAACCATCCTGCAAAACAAATGTACACGAAGCACACCCGCGCACCCGAAATACGAGAGGCAAAAAAAGGAAAGAATAAAAAACCCCACCCAATTACTATTTAAAGGCAAAGAAAACAGTAAATAAGAAACAAATAAAAAACAGAAGCAAGCTCAAAGCATGCAGAAAAACTTAGGATTTCGTCGCCGCCATGGAGCCTCCAAAAGCGCGTCCATTCGCCACAAAATCAAAAGATCCGATGGATGGATTGATGGATAGATGGATGGATGGATGGATGGATGGATGGATGGATGGATGGATGGATGGATGGATGGATGTTATGAGCGCGCTCTTTGGAACGAGGCGGTGGGTTGCGCCACCAAGCTCTTGCTATTATACTGCCTAATGTCCTACCTAGGTTAAACAATGAAAAAGAAAAGAAACACTATGAACTACAAGCCTTAATTTTCTGATCTTCTGTTGCCATCTGTGCTATTGTACGTCTCCGTCTTTTGTCGTTTCCCTACTTTTCTTCCACCAATCCTCCAATCGCCTCTTACTGAAGTCGAGTGATTGCGATTTATTACTCATTACTGATTACGGAAGTCGATTGATCGATTTCAGCGCGCCACCTGGTTTGCGCCTTGAGAAGCTAGCAGAGACGGACGCCTTGCAAGTATCGTTTTTCATTCTGAATCAGCGTGAAGGTTTCACGATGTCGCCCGACATTGTGATCTCGCACCTTGCAATTACTACGTTCGCAGTTACTGGGGTCTTCTGAATTTGAACACGCAAATGATAAAAGAACGAACCACTTTGACAACCATTAATGCCGCACTCCCGAATCGGCCCCTTGATGTCGCACGGTCGTTCAGTGTGACCGGTGCGACAGGCGCGCGCATTTAAATACTTTTTTCGCTGGGCACAAGCCGGGAGACGCTGCCGGCAGTTGTCGCTACTTTTTTTTTAAATATAGGTGGCATTCATCGCCGGTGCCCTAAAACCCACCGCTCTCTTACTTTGCAGGGTAGCCGACGCCGCCCGCTACAGCACCAGTTCTGTACTAACAGCATCGTTAAATCGGTGCCGTTATCCATTTTAAGCATGCGAACAGGAAAGGCGGAACGTCCTTTGTTTATTTCGGCTCTCTGATAACACGCAGCGGACAATACGTATAGAGTGAGGCTGACGAGAATGATGGCAACTGGACAAATTCGTAAGTGCGTTTATCTGGCGCGTATGGGACATTGCCGTTTCGTCATCGCTTCAGGTGCCCTCTGTAGGGACATCGTTGTTAGCAGGGACTAGCAGGCGATCGAAAGCAGACGAAGGACAAAGAAAGGCTTTATTCACGAGCACAACTTTGTGCTTGGATGGAGCGCAGTCCCGGCGACACAAACACTTTCTCTCAGGGCAGCCGAACATTTGAGGTAACGAATGTGTTACTTAGACCGCAGTAAAATAGGTCATTTCACATTGTGTAGACCAGTCAAGGAGATACAGTCTGCCCACCTTCGTAATACTGACGATCTGGTCGCCAGCTGGATAGTGGTCGTGAGCGCATTCGTCACCGAGCGAGACGTTTGCAGGCGGGTCCTTGGGCACGTACCAACGGCCGCCCATCCCCAAGGCCAAGGCGAACACTGCGTCCGGCCACAGAGTTACCTTGGAAGTCAAGCCAGCGATAATCGTGTCCTGAAAGATAACCGAAAATGGTAACATAAGTCTATTTTTTTCTGGCCAGAAATAACCGGTCAATAGGACTGACGTCGTAACTGTGGAGTTCGGAAATCTCATAGCTGCCTGTTTTATTCTAAAGTTGAACGCTTGCTTTTGTAATGCTCACGGTAATGCTGTATCACTGGTGTATATATACACTCTGTGAATGGCGTACTCCACACACACACACACACACACACACACACACACACACACACACACACACACACACACACACACGCACACGCACACGCACACGCACGCACACACACACACACACACACACACATATATATAATTTTTTTTTCCGAATATCTTTATTTTCTGTGCAATTCTATACTGTATGACTGAAATTTGTCTGTATGGGGGGCTTGAAGCTCAGTCAAGTGAAACAATTTACACTTATTTTTTTCAGGCCCTCTTCTATTCTCAAGGAAACCAAATTGAAATTGATTACATGGTGCAACCGACATCTTTGCGCCAGCATCTCTTTTGCGAGAAGATCTGAATAATTTGCCAGGATCACAGGGTATTACACTCAAATTACTAAACGGAAACCTGGCCCCAGCGTCTGCGCGTGCCGACTGCGGAACTTTATAATCCAGGCTGGCACTAATGCGTTGTTCATGCCTTTCCAACATCATCTGTTTGGCTTAACCTAATGCGGTCATCTAAAATTTGCGCTATGACAAGAATTAGCCTCATTTGATCAGTAATTTCCACGATCGTAGCATTTTTATGTGTAAAATAAATGTTGATACGGAAGAGGATAAAATGGAGGCCATGCCAGTGGGGCTGTATGGAAGAACAGAAGGGAATGTCAAGATTGTGCAGATAGTCGACCACCGCCTTGTTCGCGCTCGGACAAACGTTGCAAACAAACCTCGTAAGCAACTTTCTGGTGGACTTGCAGTAACGTCGTGGCGGGGGGGCGTGTTTCCCAAACCTGCCATCAAGAGGAGCCTCCCCTACGCAAGCTACGGCATCCGTGTCTACCACTTTTATCACGGCTTCAACACTTAAGTGAAACTGAGAGTTTCGCGAGCTGGTAACAGTTTTTTTTTTTAACGGCGCCATAAAGAAACACGAGCACGGAATGACACTGCGCTAAATGAGTTACGTGGAATTTGCGGACGTGTAAGAGAAAAGCCAGAAACAAAGAACGTATACAGAGAGACAAAGAAAGAAAGGCCATGGAACCGCAGGCTTGTGGCGTGAAGCACAGACCGCGGGCAATTCAACGTGCCATGGGAGTGGTGCACAATATCCTTCTTTCGTGTGGCTCTGTCTATCTAGGACTGACCGGACGGCACTGCGGTGCCATTTCAAAGAAACGATTTCCAATTTTCGTCTTCCTGGCGTGTTCTCTGCTGTCGGCAGTCCTGACGTTCATGACTGGCCGAGTTACTATTCAGAGTTACTTTCAACGTACTCTTCAAGATGTCCACAATAGTCACCCACGACGAGAAGCAATGCCCAAAAGCCATGCGGACTTATCCAGACGAACACACAGAGCTGTTGAAACTTACCTATAAATACAATTGATCGCAACAACACGATAGTGTGTAGTTGTCAGCTTAAAACCTTTATTGCTTTAAGATATGCTGTGTTAATAGCGAGCAGCAGACTTAATCTCTAGCAACACTAAAAGAAGCTGCAGCATTAATTTAGTAAATCAGTTGTGCGGAGTGCCGCAAGATTTATTTATTCGGCTTTACGTGCCAGAATCACCATTTGATTAAGATGCATGCCGTAGTGGGTAGACTCCGGATCTATATTGACAACCTGGAGTTCTTCAAAGTGCACGTAAATTCAAGTACCCGGACTGAGCCCGCACCTTAGCCACTGGGATACTGCAGCCGGACAGTGCAGTAATTGAAGGCAGTCATAGAGGACTGAATTTGCAAGATAGTTGAAGATAGCGGCAGCTCCTTTCTGCACCAGGTGTAACTGTAGCTTGGTGTAGCTGGCACAGATTGACAGTGGGTGAACGGGAAACGTTTTTTTCCAGTAGCACGACATGGAGTAAATCTGATATTTCAAATCAGTTCTGTGAGGGTAATAACGATGCGATGTTTCAATTAGTGTACTGGCATTCTTACTCAAAAGATAACAAAGAAGATCAACTGGAAAAGTCCAGCGCGAGCCACTAATTTTGAGTCTTGTTCTTTTCTTTTTTTTTTTTGCAATTCCCCAGCTACAGCTGGCTCCTAGTAAGGCAGATAAGAGAACGACTCATTGAAATAAAAAGAAAGCCATTCGTGCTGGCTACAGCTTCAGAGACACCAGTGGGACGAGCCACTTTTTTTTTTCAACGTTGACGGATAGGCACCGCAATAAAAATTACTTTAGAATACGGCCTTAATACTTTTTCCTAGTTTTTCGGATAATTCCGCTTCCGCGTCAATGTGATGACGTGCAGTGCTTCCCGCCATGAACAGCGGGCACCGTCACGATGAGCCACGTGGTGAAATCATTTGCCACGTCGTCGTTCGGCCGGTGCGACGTTGGCGGTTCGATTCCCTGCCGCGGTGACTCGCGCTCCGACGCACGCAGAACGAAACGAGGGCTCAATTACCCGAATTCGTGTGCGCCTTGTGGAACCGCCGGTGCTCGAAATTAACCCACAGCGCTCCCGTTACAGCGCATCTCATAGTCCTAGCGCTAATTAGAGGCGTTAAACCTGAGTAATCGGTCGCAATGCCGTCCGTGCTATATGACCACATCACACTCATTCCTCTTGGTGGATAAACTGAAAGGGGAAGCAATGCTCAGTATGCAAGATTCAATAAAGACAATTTTTAATATTTCTAGGGACATTCATTACTACTGAGTTTGCATGGTACTTGCGAATCCCGTGTGCATAGCAAATAGGAGGTGCTCACGGTACTTACCAAACGAATAGGGTACTCATCTTGGATGTAAAGAGACAGTAGCTGCGTGGAGCGTATGGTCGGTGGTACCATGCGGCAATCCGAGTATTGCGAGTCTTGCTCCGCGTGGAACGCAATGAAGACAAACACGTCCACCGGATGCGCCCTGAATGACATAACATGGTGCAACGTTATCTGCACAGAATCCTTATTTCTAGTTTTCTGGCATTCCGAACTTAATATTACTCGCTTCACTTACACGATACATCACTGCAAGGCAAAAGTGATGCACAGAGCTGAATTAACATAATGGTCTCCTGGTTCTCCCAAATGAAACTGCGACTGACAGTAACCTGGGCAACTGGTTTTCGTTGCGGATTTCGCAGTAGTTTAGGGCTCGTCACGAGTTGTCACTGGTGTCGCTCTCAAGCAATCACCGCACGAAGGTCGAGCATTTGCATTACCGCAATGATTTCAACGTATTAGATGTAGTCTCGGATAAGTACGGTACCATCATCGCACCAGATTACATTAAATGGGCCCTGAAACACATTTTTTGGAAGTGAACAAATGCATTTGAAGTTAAAGTGTGCTATTTTAAAACTACTTCGCTACCAGAAATACTTCAGTGCGTTCAGTAGAAGCGGAGTGTTTCGCAGTGAAACACATCCATCAAAAGTGCTGCCGCTACTTCAATGCATTGCACAGCAAAGGCTACGGAGGAATGGGGCGTGCCCAAAACGCTCCGCCTACTGAATGTCACCATGAAGCGTGGTTCAAATTTTATTTTTGATGTTCGCGTATACGCTACAACTCCCGATTCTGGCGCCTACGGCGACGCCAAACTAAAGTTACTCTCCTTTTCTTTAGGGAACCCCCTTCATGGAGGCAGAGTTGCGCCACCGTTTTCCGCGCGCCGCTCGCACCCCCTTCGAAATTCTAGCGCCGCTATTCGTTGAGCAGCATCACGTGGTGAAGACTGGCTCCAGTGCTTTGCCTAGACGCCAGCACTCCGCAGGAACCCGCCGACAAGTCACAATTGGCCGCGGCATTGTCAATATATTCTGGTTGCGTGTTCCTCGCTGCTACTGACCGAAAATTATGTGTTCGCATAGTGTTTCTCACTTAGATTCTGGACTAAATGTCACAGGACGCACCTAAGCGCTTGCGGCATGACGGAGTGTGAAACAAAAAGGTTCTGTCTGAGAGCTCAGCTCTTAGGTGCCCAATCCTGCAGCGAGCGCCGGCGTCAACGAGCGAACTAGCACAGCGAAAGATGAAAGCGAACGCGGCGCGCGCCAGCGTGGGATGAAAAATCAGTGCACACTGTGAAGAGAAAAGTCCAGCCAAGGTGGCGCTATGGTTGGTTTTGCTAAGTCTCCGGAACCTCGACGTCGCACCGGGGAAACGTTCCGATGGTGGGTATTGTAAGCGTCGGATATGTTTTATCTCTGCAAGTAGGCCTTTAGAAGTCGACTGTAGAAGTGCACTTGTTTATTGCACTTGTTTATGCAGCATTAGTCAACACGTGCCTACTGCATATGAGACCCATAAGACGGCTAAATTTGTTAGCAACATGAAAAACAGTACAAGGATGTACTGAAATCCTCATAATCGACATAGTGGTGCAGGGGGTGTTAATGCAAAATGTACTTGAGTGCATGAAATTCGTCGGGTCATTCACCTGGAACGTATTGAAATTCCATACTTTATACACGAGGAATGTTGGAGGGGTCAGCGCTGTTCCTTCAATACGCGCATTCGTGTCCTTTAGATGTCGCGAGCCGTTGTCACATGCCTGCCTAATAAGAATTATCGCTTATCTATAAAACTTAGCATTATATTTTACACTTCGCACGGAAATCGCAAAGGCTCACGACGGTGCCACCATGCGCCGGCGCATGCGTTCGTAGAACGCTGCAGTTCCCCTAATCATGAAATAGTAAGGCAGGCAAGCGTAATATCTAGACTTGTAATCATCAGCTGAGGTATGGATATTTACTCGTCCAAAACCAAGTATAAAAAGAAAGCGAAAAAAAAGGAAAAACACTGCTGGCACTGTCGCGCAAGCGCCGCCCCTACGTGTACTGGGAATGGCTTTTCGCATAGCCTTCGAGCCCAAGATGGCGTACCTTGACGCAACTCTGTCTTTCCAAAGGGAGTCTATGCAGTAAATCTACGCCAAATGTGAGCCGAACGCGCTTCTCCTCAGCGAGCAGCAGTGCGCTCAACCAACGGACTGGTCACGGCACCCCGCGGCGGCCGCGATTTCTACGCGTAGCAGGCCGGAGCTACCTGCGAAAGTGCAGTGCGCAGAGCTTGCTTTGTGCGCGACAGGGCTTCAGTGCGGAATCACGCTCATACGCTCCAGTCTGGCCGTACGACGCGGTGCGGACCGGCTTTGTCTTGCACCTACTTGCGCATTTTGAAGCGGTATTAATACATCATTCCGAAGCGAAGCCCACCAAGTCGTGTAACCAGCAGCGGCCAGGAACGCGCGGTGTCTAGATTGCCTGTGGTTGAAACTAGTGGAAATTAGGGAGACACAACGGCTACGACACCGATGAGCAGGGTCGCCAAAGTTTCGTTCCTACGCGGCCTAGCGTGAGCAGACGACAGTCGGCTTCTTCCGGAAGTACGCAATTATTATCCAAATTACAAAGCTGATGTTGGCCTACTTCAGCACGTTCCTTAAAGTTTGTCAATTAATACACACAGTAAAAGAAGCAAGAAGCGCACTTTCAATCCACTCACCCTTCTTGATTGATCTCAGCTATAGACCAATAGCAGCTGCGCATGGCAATCTGCTATATTATGAAATAAAGCGCACATAAAAGAGAGAAGCAGGCTTCCGTTGAAAAGGGAGTGTTTGAGAGAAAAGTGACTTCGCGCTCCAGTCATGAGCTTCAACCGCCGCGCACGACAACAAAACCTGGCTGAGATGTTCACTGCAGCGCAGGCTATCCGCGGTCTATGTTGTTTCACCAAGCAAGAGTGGTTGTTCAGCAACCCCCCCCCCCCCCCTGCCCGTTTAAGCTTAGTTCTCCTTACCAAGCAGCTTGCCAAGCTAACCTACCCAAGAACCAAAGATCCAAAGTCGTAGTCTTATCCAAAGTTTCAAAATCTACTAAAAAACTAAAGGCGTAGTGCTAAGAGCTGTAAAAAGCACGTCATGCGCTATCAAGCTGCGCTCACTTTACAATAACCGCGCAGTTTCGTCTCGGCATTCTGGCTGCTGCGTGTGACGCCTGCGCTCTGCTCTATAATTATGAGACGCCGACGGAATGCAATTGCCGTCATAACTTAGCAAGGTAGAGTGACGAGTTCCTGAGCATAATGAACTGCAAGACTTCTGAATATTAATTCGCGTCGGATGAAGGGCATAGCGACATTGGTACCATGATAGGCAGAAATTAACACTCAGTAAGACTTGCAAAAAGTCTACCCGGTCTTCCATATCCGACTAAGTTGCGCTGCGCAGAGCACTGGAAGTAACTCGAATGGTATACGAAAGAAAACGCTAAATGAGGTGTGCAAATTACTAGCTGCAGTTTATTCCTCGAACATGAACGGGTATACAGGAAATACAGGAGGTTTTTTGTTTAGTCTCAGTCGGGGCAGGAACATGGGTTAGTGAGCCATCGGTTCCGCTATCTAAATAACAGACTGCATTCACGAAACAAGCATGGCGTTGTCTTGGTGTCTGTACATCCGCACTCTTCCGGATTTGATTTGATCATGTGGCCCTTTACTTGCAATTTCTCATCCTATCTTGTTCTTTTTCACGTGTACATTATCTTTATTTCGTGTTCACGGTTCCGTTTCAGCAATGTACAAGTAATTATGCGTACTTCGTCTAGCATTGCACTCAATCTGTCATTCGTGTGGTTTTCCAGCAAATTGCACTTAACAAGTTCCTCACGCGAAATATAAATCAAGAAGCACCCCGTGGAATAATGTTTTTACTAGTGTAAATTTTACTAAGCTAACCCATGCAATGATGTAAAATTAAAGCACCTCCCAACATTCTTAGCTTTTACATAGCCTCTTATGTCAAACAAGAAAAAGACTCAAGCTATGCAGTTGAGTCAAAACTATCTGTGGCGATATCTAAGGACGGTGCAAAGCAAATAGATAGTCACGTAACTGGGGAAATCTGGTTAAACTAGGTAAAAGCAGATGAGCTCCCAGGTTGCTGTCACAGTTTCCACACAAAGTGGTGACGTATATTGCACGCTCAGAAGAGCTAATACTTGACGGTGAAGTAACATAGTTTTGTCCAACAGGTATCTTTCTGAAGCCAGAAATATTAGTGGGAATGCCAGCCCTGTTTTAACTATAGGAAACAACGTGAGCCATCAAGTTTGTTTCTCAGTTCTTCCATAGAAGTGTGCGATTTGTAAAAAAAAATAATGAATGGAACTGAATTTAGAATTGCCTCCACATGCTCTACGCACTCCTATTGCATCGATTACCAAAAGCAGAGCTCCGCAGCACAAAAATAAACGAAAAAAACTTCACTGAACTTGTAGTTTTCATAGAGAAAAAAGAACGCTCAACATACATGTGGATGTAAGGCTATTTCTGTTAGAAACTGCCTGTGTGAGAGGTGGCCATGCTATTTCGACTACCACAATTCAAGCACTGTCCTACGCTATGGGAAATGTGGTCAGTGAATTTTTGATTGCTGGGTAGCACTGCGTCCTTGGTCGATTCATTTTGCGTTGTGTCGATGGTTTTATCACTAGTTGGCCCGCATTTTGCCTACGTATCTCATTGCACCATCATGGCAGCTGCAAATTTAGGAGCTTGTATTTATAGCAGTAGTAGTGAATGCAACCATGCGCACTGCGGCGGCTAAGTAAGCATATTAAAATCGGTTGAGCACGACTGCGAACAATCGCTATGTATGACTGAAAGTTGAAATGTGTAGCTGTTGAGCATATGTCAGCAACCAGACTCTTACCTCAGTACATCAGCTACGTGGGAGGCGGATTTCTCGGAGTGCAGCGGGAAATGTAGTATCGTGTAACTGGGTCTCAACATGGGATCTTTCCTGTCGTTCATCAAGTCCGAAATTATCTGTTCGTTAAGGGAGAGAGGGCTCAATTAGATGACAGCGACAAACTCGCAGAGCAAGTAAAGGTCAGCTGCGTGATGGAATGACATAGTCACGTGGTATGGATTCGTGCTTTTCTCGCACCCCGATAAAGAAGGAGGAACTGCGATCCCAGTCGTCACTATTGTTCAGCGCTATCTAGAGGGCAATAGTGACGCAAATTTTTGCGTCACTATTGCGTCACTATTGCGTCACTATTGCGTCACAATAGCGGGCAATAGTGACGCCATTATTTCACCAGCTTCTTTTTTGACATTTTGCTGATAACCAACAGTGTATCAATATTCCAGGTAGTCATGCGCCATATATGGCTCTGGCGTATGCGACTTCGGCTGTGTACCTTACTGTTGAATGGTGCACTAGGGAGGTATGCACCGATATTCCGCATCTGTAGGCCCTTTTTTAGTCAGACAGGCACTTGGCAGTAGAATATTTAGAGGTATGAGATTGTCGATGATTCACGCTAATCCGCCACATATTTGCAGTCTACCGGAATATCGGCGTATGCCTCGGCTGTGTACCCTGTTGTTACTTCACATTGATCTAGTATGTAGAATGCAGTTAAATTCATACACGAGAGCAACAATATAGAAGAAGCTCTAATATCTGCGTGATTAGCTTACGCGTTCCACATCGTGCCATACATAAACCAGACATGTAATTTTTTTTATTCATTACCTACCTCTATGTCACTGAAAACGTATTGAATAATTTGTGGTGTTTAAATATCGGCGTGCTGGTGGAAAAAAATATTTAATTTTTCTTTTGACTGTCATAAAAAATTGTAGAAATTTGTCGAGTGTGTGAGCTCTTCGAGAAAGTGACTCGAACTATCACACTAGATGAGCGGGATTTCTTGCACTGAAAAATAGACTGGTGCCATGTGTTTGAACGATAACATAAGCATTCTTGTAATATCAACGGTGACATTTGTCTTCGAAATCTACAGAAAAGTAATAAAGCTAGGATGCCTTTGAAGAACAACCATTAACGCTTAGTCACTGTGTTCGGCTTACAGAAGGCTAGTTGAGTGACGCCCCTGACACCATTTTTCGTTCAATTTCTGCTGGAATAATTTCATGGTTACCTTAGCCAAATAAATTTCTAGAGCCCATGTATAATGCTCATGCAGTGTTTTTGTCTTCAGTTTTTTTTTAAATATGAATGTTTATGAATAAGAACGGCTGCTTTGTTGAAACGGCGTCTCCTGAAATCGTGCTGTCACAATGTTATTACAGTAGGTTGGTCGGTAAACTGCAACAGGCGGCCTAGGCTAAAGCCTTCAAGGCCCCTTGAAAAAAATGGAAGCAGGGGTAGGGGTCCGCTATTACGTATCTCGTTCTTACCACGCTTCTTAAGCACAAGCACCGTTGCTTTCTCCAACAACGATGAACAGGTGCCTGACTCATGTCAAACAAACAAAAAATGAGGGCAACAAGGACGGCAGATATATCGACAACATAGGCGACACCTGATTATTATTCATCTTATAGGATGAGCGGCATTTAAGGCTATGGACAGCTGTAGTGACTTTTCGAATTGTCACATGATCACTGAGTACAATGTGCCCATTGTTCAATGTCATCACGTCAGCGGGTCGGATACAAAAAATTTATTTGCAGATTACTCATTGAGGTATTTGGCTAATGCGGCCAACTCAAGTAACCGCGAGTCGCAGTAGTCTTTCTTGGTAACTCGAGCATAATACTAATTTAACACATTGGACAGGGACTTCCAAAAAACTTGGCATTTGGCTACCGCAGTTAGTATGAAACGACGTTTAACGCACTCTTGACGGACCCACCAATTTCTAGTAAGCATCGAACGACGCGACGCAATGAAAGCCTGGCACATCGATTTCGACTACTGTCTTCACATTGAGACCATAGATGTGAAACAAATAGCGATGGCAGCTTTAGAAATCATACCCCATTGTTTTGCATTTGTTGCAATATAGACGTTCGTTTTCTCTTTTGTTTTGAGAGGCGGATGTAACGATCGCAAGTAAAAGAAGGTGCAGAATTTTCTGCATTTGTAGCCGTAGGCAATAATGAGACGGACCTTTAGGCCTCTCGCTGATTCCACCACGACAAAACCAGGACTTCGGCCGCTGGGTCTTATTGGCGTGTTTACTTGGCCATAGTGGTAGACTCGCTGGTCCCACAGCGTATTCAAATGTAGTTTGGTGTTGGCGTCAGCCGCAAGTGCCCTCATGCTGGCGTCGCTCCTGCAAAAGCTGGTGAGGGCAGACGAAATATTTACTCTCTAGAGAAGAAAGTGTCAGCTTTGGTGCACCGTTATGAATGGGCAAAAGCATTTACGGACATCAGAAAGTGTGGTGTTCTTGCCGCTTGGATAGGCGCTCAAATCTGCGGTTTAGACGAAAATAATGTCGGAAACGGGAAAACAAATTTCACAGGGTTCAGGCACCAGAGTCTCCCTAAGGCGAACCCTCTCCTTTGGTCACCTTCCCCCCTCATTTTGAGACATCGTAACCATACTGCAGTACGTTTCAAGCGCCGCTGGCTCAATGAAAAAAAAAAAGTGTGCTAGCACACGTAATGTATATAAGAGCCCTAGGCCAGTATTTGTTTGTTGGCGTAGCGACTGCATCGCAGCAGTGCCATAAACATGTGAAAATTGCACCGTAAGCATACATAATCTTAATACTGCCGCTTATTTGTATAACATCATGGCCAATGAAGTTTTCGCGCCAGTAATAACTGGATAATACCAAGTGCGAAAAAAAATTATAGCAGAAAACACAAGAACTATGAGGCTTTTCCCTTTGGAGAGGAAACAAGCCGCAATGGCCGTAGCCGAACGCAGCCCACCGTTACTCTCATAAACGCATATATACAAGCACTGCACAGCGTTTTCTGTAATGAACAGTTATGAAAAAAATGAATGTCTAACGCTGGAGCCAGCAGTTCGACGAGGAGACTTGCCTTCTTCATGCCCCTTGTAGGAACAATGGCTCTAGCCTGACACATACTTTGTTCGACCACTTATCACGATATGTATATATATTTTTTTCTAAATTCCGCATTTTAACTTTATTGACATTGATGGGAATTACGAAGAATGCACATAACCTTGCTTGTACACATCGCCATCAAGGCGAGCACCGTGTATAACAACGTCGACACTCAAAGCAAAAATCACTCAATTTCTAGGTAGTTCTGCAAACAGACAACAGGAATGAGAGATTTAACAGAGTCATCAAAGCTTTTTAAAAACAAAAACGATTTCCTTGGAGACTTGATGAACTCGGGCTTTAATGTTATTGCGTATGAAATTCTAATAACAGCAGCTAAAAATTATACTGACAACAAATACATTGTAACGCTTTCGTACTGAGAGCCGGTAAGATAAGTATGCTCACAGAGGAGTATCATTCTACTTCACGATGTTCTGTGTACATTGCAATACGCTTATTTTATCAAGCAATTCTAATAGTAGCACGAAAGTTGGATGAAAGCAGGTTTGCTACTCTCTGCACTTTTGAAATGAGCTGATTTGTATTGCTTCTTTCTATGATTGGCGCAGGTACCGGTTCCAAATGTAGCGCGTAGGTTTTACTCGACGATCATGGCACGTAACTAGGGAGCATACGCAGAAAAGCATGTTAAAAAGTATGGGCAAGATGTCTATTGGAATGATCGTGACCCTGTAGAAGAGACGTGACATGCATTCGCAAACCTTGAGCATAGGATGCTGACATGGGTCATGCACATTGGAGTCAGGTGTAATACCGAATTATTTATAACACGGAAGAAGCTGCAACAGTGTATTTTCTATGCATGAGCACAAAATGTCGGAGTTTAACTGGTCGCGTTTAGTCTGATAAACAGCATATTATGTTTCTTACGTTAATTCTTGAGTGGTTACTTGCAAACAACGACTGGACTCTCTTCAGCTCCTAGTTATTTTTCTCCTGCAATTCGCGCGTTTTATGTGCGACAAAAATAAACGCCGTGTCGTCCGCGTATGTAGGTGCTTACAATTTACCAGCAACGACGGAATATTGTCGATAAAACATGAAAATGATTGGTTCCTCACGACTGAACCTTCAGGTACACCTGTTATCACGTTGCTTGCGGAAGATATTGCATCACACATGACCAATTTTTGCCTGTCAGAGAGTTCACTTTTAAGAAGCGCAACGATATTTTGCTTTTGTTTAAAATCCTCTCTACCAAATTCAAATTTCCAACCGTAGATACGATGGTGAACAGTCTCGATCGTTTCTCGAATGCCTAAAAACAGGTATTCGTCATTTACAATGCGTTCACACGACATGCGACATCATGTTTTGTAAGACTCCTCGTTCAATGACATTCTAAGTGCTAAGTTGTCCAAGTATACTACTTGTCAACCAAGGAATCAAGACTCGTGCAAGCAAATCTTGGACTTTTCCTTGTAGTGCATAGACATTCGAATGCTTAAAGCATGCATTCGTAGCGAAACACGCACAAAGTGGCACGTCGAATTGCCTGCAAATCTGCAGAAAAAAAATGATTCTAGTACTGGGCCTCTACATGCTGCCGCGAAGCACCTGCTGAAAAATTCTTTTGTTTTCACCCAAAGTGATGCGCTCCACCTCTGCCTTGATTCACATATTTCAATTTCTCTTTTCAGCAGCGTTTCCTGAGAACCGACCGGTCGACTTACAGACAGAAGGAGGGTATTAGGTGAATATAGCCGTTTGTGATATGTATATTGGCTGTCGCCAATAAATGCACGCAACTTTTTGTGAGTTTTTTAAGGTAGAGCCTGTGCGTTTAAGAGCTGCTCGGTGCACTGCCTAACTTGTGGAGCACGAATGACCGCTGTTAAATACTCATCATACACGCGTACAGGTCAAACAACGTCAGGACCATTTCCCGTTGCTCTTCGTTACACCGGATGTATCCTTCTGCATGAGTCGTTGGTTCACATATCGATACCTTCAGTGTCGGCAAGCAAGTGCGTGATAATCACTCTTCTCATTTATGCCCACTGCTGGACGAAGGCCTTTCCAAGCGGTGTCTAATTTGCGGCAAATTAGACAACAAAAAAACAAGCGGAACCGGTTAAATAGCATGCAACGAAACGAAAATGTTGGAAAGGTTTTTGTGCCCGTGCAGCAGAGAGTTTGTGCAAACACACGAAGTGGAATAGCAGCTCTAAAACACTGCAGCAACTAACCGCTTTATTGCCTCCGTGAAATCGGAAATGTTTAAGGGAAGTACTAAAAAGAAATTGTATTTGCTAGGGGGACAGACTAAAACATTCTCGAGCACGAAACATCGTTTTCCTTTGTTTGAGGCCCAATACCAACGAATTTGTGTGTTTTATATAAATCAACCCGAGAAACCGTTTACGCAGGCAGTCGCGTAGCGCCTTAATTCAATGTACTCGATATTTATCTAATTCTATCGCACCTAAACTATTTAAAAGGTGAAAGCAAGCATTCCCATCCATATCTGAGGAGCAGCACGATTGGATCTGTTTCTAAAAAAAAAAAAAAAAAAAAAAAACGTTGACCGCGCCGTGATAAGGCGATTCGGAGTCCTTTAGTATTTAAGTTTTTTCGCAAGTGATTTAAAAAACTCTTTTTAGAAGAAACTTACAATAAGCTAAGCTCAATTCTATTTTCCTTTCTTTTTCTCACTTCAGTTAGTCAGAGATACCTCGGGGAAAGAACAAAACATTTATTTACCTAACTTATTAAAAATATAATAATGGAAGAAATTTTCCTCCAGCTGGTTTTATTAATCTATCCGGTTTTATTAATTAACAAACTGCTACGCGCAAAGGGTCAATATACACGCCCGAGCACCGCGCCTACGTGTTGACTGGTGTAGCCAGTTGCCGCCATTTTGGGCACTCACCATTGCCTACCAGAGAGCCAACACTTCAAAATACAACGTGCACTATTCTTGTTACGGTGCAATAAAGTGCACTGTGGTTGTGAAGTCGGCTGACAGCGCCACTAAATGGTCCATCCCATTCACTACTTTCATGGACTGCGCATATTTATTTGTCACTGCAAACTCCGGGGTTGTGGATATTTGCTATATGAACATGGTAAATCCCCGCCATTTCTCGGGCTGCCACTACGACCACCACGACACACTCACCTGTGATCGATTCCGATCGCATACTCGGTGACGCGGTGTTGCCTCGCCGTCTCCAAGAAATACTCGAGGTCGGCGCTATACGGCGGCTCCAACGTGTTTCCTGAACTCGTGTACAGCGAGTCGAATGTGACGATGCCGCAGAGCCCGTCTGGTGGAAACTGGAACGTGCTTTCGTTGAAACCCTCTCGTACAGTGCACAGCAACGAGCCCAGCCCTCCAGGTTTGCCTGCGAGTGGGTAGACAGGGAGCGAACATTACCGATGATAATAGAGTCCATGCGCAAGTTAGACATCCACCGGTAGGCCGTAGTGGCGGTTAAATGTACGACTGTTATTCGCACTATTCAAAATTCGGAAATTGCGAAACATGTGACCAGGCAAATTTTAAATAGGACAAAGTGTGTTGGCATAATATCACAAGGTCGGGCGTTCGAGATGTTTTCTGTATGCTGTATTTTTTTTCTTTCTGCACTCGTGCATCCTCCACTTTTATAAGGATACTAATATCATGAGAGGGCCTCTCACTGATTGCACCGCGAAAGACGTGCCTTTGTCGTAGGATTCCCCAGAAGCCGCGATACTGCGTCCTCTTACAACCTCCTCCCTTCCCCCCCCCCCCAATCACCCTTGCCCATAGTGACACTCCGCCCCTACGTAAGTCCGCGTGGGTGTCCCCGTGTCCGTGGCCATGCACCGTCTCAGTGCAACGTAAACGTCGCCACGATATTGTTACTGCCTACGCCAGTCGCCTTTTTTCACCGTCGGAGAAAAATGACTCCATTACCAACCGAGAGTGTCCGGCTCTTGTGCGGAGAGGTGGAAAATTTTGCCCAAGCCAATCTGCTCGGTCCTTCTGCGTTCGTAGTCCCCAACCTTCACGCTCTCCTTTGAATTTCGTCGCTATATTTTACTCGAGTGGGCTGTTTCGCGGCTCAGCTTTTCGCTTACCAGAGCGGTATTCCTATTTGGTAGACTACAAGCGTAGGTGCCTGTACACAGACACAGCCTAACTACACCGTAATTATTTAGCTATCCTAAATCCTATTGGCGCGGTCACCTACGTTCTCTACGTCTCCGAACCTTTAGACCTCCGCGGCGAGCAACGTCTTGGTGCCACCTCGCCAGCCCCCGCCCCCTTAAACGCGGAGACTCTGATGTTACCAAACCAATCGTATGACTGTCCATGCTACAAGGAGGCTTCAATACCGCCATAATGTTTTACCCTGACGGCCAAAAAGCTCTGTCGTTCCTCTTGCGACGTTCCTTAGCACTTTAACTAATTTCATGGCGCATCGCATGAAGGACATCACGGTATCTCTGGCAGCTGTGTTTACAATAGCGTCTGCCAGTGATAGGTCTCGCTCTATCTGTGCGGTGCGTTTCTTCTCAAAACACAGGAAATAATCCAGCCACGTGCTCCCTGTGGACTCTCGCTATGCCCAGCGAGCTTGTTCGTTCGTGTCGGCTTGGGTCTTCATCTCCGATTCCAGCTCCACCAACAGAAACGGACTGTTGTAGCTGCTGATTACAGGGTGCGATACACGGGTAGCTGAGTGGTTTCAGCCTGCTGCGCGACCGACGCCGTGGACTCTTTCCTCCGCGACGTTACGTCATTGTGTGCAGGCACCCGATGGCTGCTTTCTTACAGGGCGCACATTTCCCTCGATAGTCAGTCTCGCCACGTCTCGCACCCTGGTTCTACCAAGCACGCGTTCATCAACTCTTTCCACTCTCAGTGTGGTAAACTCGCTAAAGGAAATAGGAATATGTTTCTTTTCTATTTAGTTATTTAAATTAACTTCAAGTTCAGAGGACTTTACAGAAGGGTGTGGTTACAAGAATAGCCATCACAAATATGCTATAAATGTGAAACAGAATCGCGCTACACGTCAATGAGAATTATTCTAGGAAGGATCACAATCATAACGAGTTGTTTCCTTATTATTGAACGTTCGCTAGTGCTTTCATGAAGGCGACGTTATTTTCAATAGCGACTTTTCATGACGGAAGGCGGTTCCAGTCGTGGAGTGTGCAGCGCTCAGTGATTAAAACGCGATACTTCGGCCGCATGGCGGCCAGGTGCTGTTGCACCCCCGATTAGCACTGAATGAGCACTTTGTCAGCCAAGTGCACTTACCACGCATCACAAACGCTCTCGCCCTCGTCGTATGCCAGAGTGCGTCAGCTCAGGCTCCCCAGCGCCCGCCGGTGTCATAACAACCGGAAGGGACGCGGTCTGACTAACACGTTTGAATCGCTGAGCACTGTACGTGGCAGATGTGAATGTGAAAACGAAGTCGCCCTTCGTTGCGGAACAACAGCTACGCCAATTGGATCAAGTTTCTGTAATATGTACCGCGCTAGAACGGTTAGTTGCTTGCGCAGATCACAATGCTGATGCGACCTCTGAAAAAAACCTCTGAACAAGATATTTTACGGCGAGTTCTTTAGTTTTGTCGGCTTCATTAACTTAATTTCATTTGTGGCATACTGGCCGCATGGTCCCGAGTAGATAGTAATAATTAAACAGAATTGTTTAATACCATTTCTAATGAGTGAGTTAAATTCGTTTTCCGTGGATCCCATACTGATGCAGCGTACCGAGTTTAGTCCTGACAAGGATTTTGATAGGACAACCTTAAGTACAGTAGGATCTGGGAACGTTTCGTCGAATGTATCCCAGCATGTTGTAAGCGTTGTTAATGACATACCGAATTTGCATATTTGAAGAAAGGTTGGATGCAACGGGGCACTGGCGCACTTATGTGAAGACACATTTCCAAATAGGATACTGTTCAGACTATATAAAGATCTTGATTCGTTAGTTTCGCTAGCTACACAAACTTTCACTTATGATATCACAACTTTTATTGATGGGCCATATTTTCAACCTACAGAAAACAGTGTTAAGATCAGACTGAGGCTTCATTACGTCATCGCCGGAGTTATCTCGCGGAATATTACGCAATCAGCAAATAATTCAATGCTAGAAGAAACACATTATGACATGTCGCTTATATAAACAAGGAAAATAAGCAGACCAAGGCAAGGGCCATGCGGTACATGAAAGTGTACCGCACAGAGCTCAGAGTTATAATCATTGCTGGAACTGAGAGTGGTTGTAGAGGAAGTATCAGATACATGTTAAAAGCTCTTTGTCATTGTTACGCAGGCTGAAATTATATATAGCAGAATTTCGTGACACACCTTGTCGGAAACTTTAGAAAGGTCCGGAATCAGCAAGGGATCATTTGCCAATATTTAAATTCCGTTACTGTGCGTCGGATATTAGCTGTGTAACCCACAAGTATGATTTTCTACAATTACATTGCCGTTCACTGAATTAGTTATATTCTTAAACGTTGGCAAGGAGAGAAAACAAAATGTGTTCAGATATTTTACGTGGTGAACTGACAAGTGATATGGCTGGGTCAGTAATATTATACGCAGATTGTTCCTCAACTGATTAAAGAAGTATTGTCACCTTCTCGATCTCCCAGTCGGATGGTAGCGAGCTTTCATTAAGTTTTTCTTCAAAACTAATAGTTAGTATTGTCGAAGAATACAAGGCGTACCCATTGAAATTTTGGCACTGGTTAGCTCGCTACCAGACGTTGACGACAGCGTTAAAGGGCCCCTGAAACGGTTCAGACAAATTTTGTAGGCGCGTAGGGTACAGCTTAACTAGAACATTTGCACCACAATTTAAGTGAAGCGTTACGTATTAATGGAGCTACAAGTGATTAAAAGTTACCCTCCTCCCTAGCCATGCTTTTCCTCCTCAACTCGCTCGCCGAGCGAGCGGCGCTAAGCTCCGCCTTCACTGGTACTGCGTGACGATGCGACGTCACATTGTCCACTTCCGGTTGTTTTGGAGCACGCCCCTTCCCGCGCGAGACCTCTCCGCTAGCCGCTTGGCCGTCGACCAAGAGCTATCGAAGTAGCGTGCGTTGCGAGCATTCTGTCGTAGCGCCGAACGTGTCCGGTATTCCGGTAACCACAGGCAAGCTGGTCATTTCGGCAAATGACTGGAGGCATAAACTCAAGCGGATGAAGGAACTTTAGCGTAGACGTACGTGAGCAGCCTGATCGGTCAGCACGGTCCAGACACTTGTTGGCGCAGCGCTTAACCAGTCAAACAAAGCGCTAGTATTGCTCTAACCAAGTGTAAAACATTCTAAACATTTATAAAAACAACGTGTTGATGATTACACTCCTGCGAAAAATACACACCAGCAGCAAAGAAGAATACACTTTGTTGCTGCTACTGTGTATGGTTGAGCTCTGTGCCACCAGGTGGCTGCACCATGCAGACCATTCACATTTGCCCTTCTGCTCAAATCATGGCTCATCCGGGCACAGTCAGGCGGCCAGACCCTGTCCCCTTGCGCTTGCGTTTGCCCTAATACCGGAATCGCCAAACGCTATTGCATTAGTAATCTTCCGGTGTAAAGTGACTGCCACAAACGCGCAAATCCTGGCGTCAATCGGATAGCGGCAGTCCGATGCGCAGCACCCAGTTCGCTCGTATGCTACCTTGTAGAGGCGCACGATGTCGCACCTTGACATATTGCCAGTCGCTAGGTTTGCAGTCCACAAGGCAACAAAGTCAAATCATAGTGCTCGCGAAAAGATTGAGACCGACTCTGACCGCGGAGCTGTCGTCAAAATGGAGTACGTTGTAACACAAGCAGACGACGCTTGCTATGTGCCGGAAGTGCTTAAGTGTACTGAAAAATCGTTCTTGTGCCTTCCCTGTACGTTACATTCTTTTTATAAAAACAAATTGACTAACATTCCAACTATGACGAAGATCATTTGTTTACGACAAAGTTGGAAAAATTATCGATCACGCGCCCTGGTCAGCCAATCGGATAGCTCGCCCCACTGACGTCATATGGGTGATTTCCGTCATATGGGTAGGGGCGGCTTAAAATTCCGCCGAGCAGCGTGCTGCGATCGGCAGCGATGTGCATTCTTAAAACCTTATAATAAATTACACGCTTTACGCGGAGCACTTAGATGTGTCAATTAATGATCAGAAGGACCTACTCTAACGACTCAGTATGTTTGTAGAAAATCGTCAAAATCGCTTCGGGGTCCCTTTAAGTATTTCATGGTATTTTGGATGCCATGATAATTAGGAGTTAATGGAAACATTGCAGGGTAGGGGTAGTCGTGTCATCGACGCAGACCTATGTTTTAGCAAGGCTGTAATTGCACGCTAAAAACCTCACTTGATTATGACTGTTCTCACTTGAGAAGGAACGTCATTTTTCGACTGGGATCAGTTCACCAGTAGCATCAGAAATTGCTATTGTGTCATCATCCTTAAAGTAAACAACACTTCTGAACTTTTTTTTTGTGTCTATAAGTATACTCCAAAGAATGTTGATCAGGAAATTGCCCTTGCCCGATTTGATAATTTGAGAGCCTTTACTTATTTATCAGCGGCGTGTTGATAGGCTAACTAACGAGTGTTGTTAGAAGTATGATCATAGAAATTAAAACAAATCCGAAAAGGACCCCGAATGAAGTGGATCTTTCCTGACATGTGGCAAAATATGGTTCCCCCAATTTATATGACTTTAACCTTGCTCTGCCCTATGACAGAAGTGCTTTCAAATGTTACCGCCACGAAACCACTGAATTCTTCTGTTTGAGATGTTCTGTTACAAACCTACGTTAGCCTTGTACACTTCGCTTTCCTCTGCTATACTGCCTCGGACAAAAAATATGCGCACAAGTCTGAGGAACGCAGAAATAAGAAAAGGCGCATCTACGATCACTCGCACGTTGGCGCATACATTTCAGTAAGTTCCTTTGTGGTGCTTTTGGGCCCTCACCATCGTGTCGAGCGCACAGGCATACTCCTTCTTTGCTTTTACGTTGGGCCACAGCAAGTGACGTCGTTTACGTAGCACGAACTAAGCCCTTTCCCACTCTCTCTGATAATCATGCTCCTCGCGCCGCGTACGGATTCTTCTTAAGAGGGTAGTGCCACATTGAAGTCGAAGAGAATCAACACCACATTTCTGAAGGCGATTATAAACAATCCATTCGAGCTCGTGCTATTTTCCATCTTTGCGACCGATGCGTGTAATGAGTGCATCGTGGTGTAAATTGCTTTTCTCTCAGTGGTCTTTTATTCGCGTAGAATGAAACGCTGCCAAAGAAACAAAAGATTATTTTTAGTGTATAGAATAAATCAAAATGAATTGTATTTTTATGGCACTCGGAGGTTTTCTTTGTTCCTTACCAATTTTCCTAGCAGTGGTAGTTTCATAAGATTATGATTGACAAACGCGATATGTTCATAACTGTAGCTCCATAACACTAAACTCAGGTGAACGCGCCCACCAGCATTATTAGCAGCGAGTAAGACGATATGGCAATATGAAACCCTATCGCTTGCGGTGCTCAGACGTTTGGTTATATTATGCCTTGAGTCGTTTTCTGATTCGTGTGTTAAAGTAACAGACCTAAAACTGGCGCAAGCTTGTTTTCTTCACACCGGAAAGTCATACTAAAAGGGCGCCAGCTACCCTACGTCTAATTGAAGCACACGCCAGTTTGAATGAAAAGCGTTAATAGTAATACCACAAATTGTACTACTGGTAATTTCAGTTATAATAGCTACACTTGTCCTCGCTGTACGTACCTTGTGCTTTCGTTGTGCTTGGGCTTGTAGGACTTGGGATTGTGGGACCTGGGATTGTGGGACTTGGGATTGTGGGACTTGGGCTTTTAGGACTTGGGCTTGTAGGACTTGGGCTTGCGGGACTTGGGCTTGCATGACTTCTAGGAGTTGTCACTCTGAGTTTCGTCACACTTGGTGTTGAACCTGTTGTATGAAACACACAAATGTACAGACTAGCCGTTTAAAAGGCACAATTTAGTGTAGGTAGAATCAGCTAGGTGAAAAAAGATAGAGCGGTAGGGGCACAAATAACGCTAACTTGCAACAGATAATCTTCTTTTATTGACGTAAACACTGCGCCGATAAACCGCCCACCAGCGCGCATCGTGAATGAACTCAAGATCACGTTCTTAAGAATTTTTAGTTGCTGTGATAGCGCGAGTGAAGGCTTAGACACACAAAGGCCACCGAACTTGGCTATTATTTCCGTTTGAATAGTCTCGTTCGTCGTCTGCTTACCACCAGCCGCGTTAGCGCAGTGGTGATGGGGTTGTGCCGCTCAGCTCGCTCAGGTTGCGGGTTCAATAACGACTGCGGCGGCTGCATCCCGATGGGGGCTCAGTGCAAAAGAAAACGCTCCTGCACCATGCTTTGGCTGAACCAAGTGAACAAAACTATTACGAGGTTGCCCCACTATGCGTGCCTTGTAATCAAATGTCGGTTTGGCATTTAAAACTTCGCAGTTTATTTAGTTCTTTATTCAGCTGTTTACCGCTTTGCCGGACAAAGATTGCTTTATAAATATTTGTATGACAGTTTCACACTTTCGCTTTGGGGCAGTCAGATGAGTAGTGCTTTTTTTATGAAAGGCAGTAATTAAAGCACGCACACGAAATGTTGCTTACATTTCAGATATAAGACCGAGGCGTCAGCAAACGTCCAGTCTTACGCCAAATTTGAATGCGGTTGCATTTCTCAGAGGTCTGTGGTCAAACACCGCGTGCAGTGCGCGTCGCACACCCAGAACGCTTCTAAGCGCTTGCATAATCGATTCCCTGCCCACACTGTAATTATTACGCGCGACATAAACATTTCGGTACATAACCAAGGGCCAGTGTTATCGCGGAATCGAAGCACACCGCGCCGTTCCGTTTGCCTCGTGCTGTGGCGAATCCTTTTATCGTCTCGTATGGTCAAACGACAAACATTTTATAGCATGCAGAAACTGCACGACGCCAAAACGAAAGGAGAAGCACAAGCACTAACACAAACAAAAGTTTTCTTGCTTATAAGATGTTATTTATACATAGAAACACTATGTAAGCCTGTATTACAAGCGCACCATAAGGTGATGACCGCGGGACATACCGATGCCTCAGAAAAAGAAGCGTGCCCGAATCTGTGCTTCATCGAGATGATGGCACGTTAGCCGCATGCTAGCGCCTTGCACGTTAGCGCATGCGGTTCTTTTAACCCGTTTGTGTTCCGTGCTTTCTGCAGCGATGAAAATCTTTGGTGACGTAACACCAGCTGTCTCGATCTCTCCCATTTTCGATGTAAACCCCGTAGAAAAGAGTATTTAGGAAACATCTCAGGCGAGTAATTGAGCCAGGAACGTGAGACAGGAAAATGAATTGAAGACGGCAAGTCTTCCATTTGTAGCAAAGTTGAGCACACCGCAACGCTTCGTTCTCCCAGAAGAATCCTAAAACATGTCGGCTAGCGGCCGCATAGCGATTTCGAGCAATAGGATAAGTGGTAGCCTTGTGGCATCCGAAAGTTTGCATTTTGTGCCCGGTGGTGGCAGTTTGTCGCACACCTGCGGCATCTTAAGTTATGGGCGTGGTGCACATTCGTCGCCAATGTCCGCTGCCCCTCGTTCTTCTGAAGTACACCGTTTCGTCTTGACGGGTTACTAAGGCTTTGCTTGCACCATTCCTACAGTGCGTAGTATCTGAATGATTTCCTTGTTCCTGAACCAAAACATGTGACCACAGAAGGTGGGGGCTAGATGGTGCTGTAGCAAAAATGAAAGGGATTACACAGAGGTGTGCATATATCACGTGGTTGGCGGATAGTTCCAGTCACGTGACGAGCATGGTCACAGCATTTCTTGCACGTTTTGAAGGCCTCCAGCGCTTCCTCTGGCGATGTTGCCTAACTCGGTCCGCTGAATTCTTCGCCGTTGAAGCGGCGCTTTCCCACGGCGGATTGACGGCTTGTAATATTGAAACACTGATAAACCGGGTGCCCTAGAAATGAGATATTGAAACTGTATAGCGCTAAGATCTTCTCTTGCTTTCACGTGATCAGGGCTGATCGTCAAGAGTGCGTTTGGGAGTTGACAAAGATGCACAGGAGCGTTTCGACGCGTTCATGGGTTTGCGTTTGTGAGAGAGAGGGATTGGTTCCCGACGAAGGAGAAAGCCTGCCGACCTCACCAGCTGCCTAGCGCTCTGTTGACACCTGAACATCGGTCAGCATTGCGGGGACGGAGGAGAAGGGACGTAATGATGAACGAGATAAAAAGGAAGGGAACGCTCGGAATGAATCCGTGACGCTGCTCTGGTGAACCCTCCGAACCAATAAAGATAACGAGGGGGAAATTGAGGCAGCTCTGCAACTGGTGGTCGATCGAGTAGAAAGTTACGCCGCACGAGCAGCACTCACCTGCTCACAGCCCAATTCTAAAATCCCCGTTATTCGATGTGAGGTCAGATGTAGGCGGGCGCATCAAGATCCCATACCCACCACAGTTAATGTTAGCAGCCAACCCATACCAGAGCTCCAGAAACTTAGGGTATTGGGTCTATTCCTCCAAAGCAACGGTAATAACGCCGAATTCATTAACAGGCTTTCTGCCAGCGCCCATGAGACAACACGTTTAATCGAAGGGATTGCAAACATGAGAAAAGTATGAAGGAGAAGGATCTGTGCACATTAGTTGAGGCCTTTTTTCTGAGCCGCTTCACCTACTTTGTGGCCTACCTACAGCTCAATGCTGCAGAAAAAAGTGAAGCTTGAGTGCATAATCAGCCAGGCATTCAGAGCGGCGTTAGGGATACCCCAGTCTACATTTACAGCAAGGTTTCTCCGACGTGCCATTCATAACACATTTGAAGACTTGTGCGCGGCCCACATCACCACACATATTGGTATTGGTATTGGGTTTTATGGCGCATAAGCAACTCAGGCTATCATGCGCCAAACACATGGTATAATTTAACACACATAGGTGCAGCACACTAAGCATGAAACAGAGAGAAGTATGCTCGCCAAACTAGACGAAAACGTAAAACTACAAATAAATGAACCAATATACGTACCCTCACCAATCAGAAAACCACTTGCACTTAAACGTGCGAGTCACGACGGCGACGCGAAATGCAGGAACGGGCGCCAAAGAACTAGGTTTTAAAATACGCATCCCATACACCACGATGGTAGGAGGAATGCCAGGTCAATCCATAAGGCATATCAACAGCAGGCGGTGCCATCTACGTCAATGCGGCTGAATATCTAGCTCCGAATAGAGAATTCGCAGTGGCAGGAATTAGGCGTCAACATTCTGCAGTCATTTCTGCCTCCATCCGTATACGCACATCCGCAATGGCTGAGGAGGTGGCCATCGCTTTCGCAATTACAATTTCACAAGCAGATATTTTCAGCGACTCCAAGAGTGCCATACACAATTTTGCCCGGGGCACCATTGCTCAATCCACTTTATTTTCCTAGTAAGATCACCCCACCAGATAGGGATATTTAATAGATCTGGGTACCGGCACTTTTTGGAAATCCTGGAAACGAAGCGGCTCATCAGACAGCCCGAGATTTAGTCGGCCGGGTGGGCAGCACTTGCGCCCTTGGGATAGCGAAGGACAGCCTTATTTCATTTCATGATCTGACCCACCACATTCCGCCCTACACGAAGCAAGTTTCCGCCCCCAAATAATAAGCTCAATAAAGAGCAACAAACAACCTGGAGGAGACTTGAAACAAGCTCCTTCCGTAACCCGCTAGTTCTCTCTCATATGTCTTATCCAAATCTTTTCCCGATTGAGTAGTGTGAGATTAGAGGGCTACCATAAGCCATATACTCTGGGGATGCAAGGAAGATGCCCCCACCTCCACAATTAGGGAAAATTCTGCTTCCATATGATCCTGCTACCCTGCACAACTATCCGACTGAATAAACGTTTTCTCTCTCTCTCTCTCTGCTCCGTCGAACGCTAAGCACACTCAGCAGGAATGGGGGAAGCGACAATGTGAACGTGAATGGACGCCTAAATCGTCTTGAAACGCGAGTTTCTGTTCGCAAACGAGAACCGAAATGACCAGATTTCTTCACGTGTTCCATGTCAGTGTTTTTAAGCATTGCACAGTAGCGTGAGGACTGCAACTAGTTTGTACAAATCTGTAACATATATCATGAATGTATAATGACGCAAATACTGGAGAGCTTTAATACACGTAGGGTGTAGACCGCAAGTGGCTGCAGTGCTTGTAGTGTACGCGATCTTCATTTCATTGCGATAGCAGTTATATGGACACTTCAGAGGCGTTTCTGCCGTTGGCGTCACCATCACCTTGAGGTTTCGTATAACTGAAAGTGTGTGAGGATGGGCCGACGAACGCGGTTCAATAGCGCGCGCGCGAACGAGGAACGCGACCCGGATGGGTGCCCTCTCCTGTCGCGCGCGAGGCAGAGGGGTAGGGCGAGGGAGGACGGGCGTTCTTCTCCGGCGGCTGCCAGGGTGTCTCGATGTGCTCCTCACCCACCGCTCCGTACAGAGTGGAGACAACCGCGGCGTCTACTATGGCGTTGACCACGCGAATTGTGCACGCTGCAGTGTAGTAAACGCCATTCGCGCACACCATAGGGACGCTTCGCCGGCGCTTCTTTGTCTTGAAAGCGATCTGCGACGCGGCCAATGGCCACGCCCTCGCCGGTGTAGTGCCGGTGGCTTCGCATGCGCTGTGCTTCCAACGTTTTGTACGCGTTGAAGCAACAGATGCACGGAGGTCAATTGGTTCGCGGCTGCTGCCGCGATTCCGAGCTCTAGCGTTTTCGTAGAGAGTTTCCGCTGTCATCGAGCGATTTGCGTTCATGTTTACTTGTGCGCGCGTGACATCGTGCTGGTTAATTTAGTTAAAACACGTGGACGGGCTAGTTGGTTTGAATCCATGATACAATGTGAAAGCGCGGCTGAACAAGCACGTAGAAAAAAGCAGGCACACAAAGGCAGCGCTGTTTCTTAGTGTATGTGTCTTTGTACGTCCTCGTTTAGTCACACATACATATTGTGACAATGTTAAATTAGTAATAGTAAGCGATTGCTTCACAATTTTATACGGCCGCGAAAGCTACTATCCTTACTTCGAATAGCTATTAACTAATTTGCTATCGCAATCGGTGCTTCGCCTGTCGGGCGGAACTGAGAATTTTTTTTAGGAAGGCGCGTAGAACGAAGGATGTGTGCTTGGTCTCATCGCTTATTCTACCGAATTGATTTATTTGGCTTCTCCCCCGTTTTCGCCGTGCTCGGCGATCGACTTTTCTCCGCTAAAGGCATGTGTAACCGAGCTATATCTGCGGACAATTTTCTGTGGCCATGAAGGGAAAGCTACGGAGGCAAAGCGCACACAAGAGAGAGTGCTACGGAAAAGAGACCTGTGTTTTCATCCATGGTAAAGCTCGGGAAGCAAACACCTTATTAGCAGCAGTTAAATAGGACAAAACACACCACTCAATGTAATAGTTTAATTATTTTGGGGCTTTTCCCTTCCGCGTCTGTGCGAACGCGAAACCGTCGCACGTAGAAGTTGCGTCGATACAGCGTCTGTGCGAGGAACCAAAAGCATTGTCAAACGCTGGCGAAGTACTTGGCGCGGTAGTACATGTGTAGTAGCTCAATGCCACAGCAAGTTGTCCGCGAGTGTAGTAACCGAGTTTCCCCACGCGTTCGTCGTTGAACCCTAACTTGCTCTTTGAGACGTACGCGCGCTGTCGCGCGACCAGTTTGTGGTGCCTGAAAGCTAAGATCATGTGGCGGGTGGTGGCGGCTTTGTCGCGTTTCTCCACCACCTGGGCTAGCGGTTGCAGGGCGCGTTCGTCGCCTTAGTCCGTTGCGCGCCTCAGATGCGCCATTTCGTCTTGCCGGTTCACCACAGCTTCGCTTAGACCGATTCCCATAGGGCGTGCTATTTGTATGACCTTGAAGTGAAGAGTCGGATGAGTAGATATGGCTTCCATGGAACACACGAGAGAAGAAGAAAGCAAGCATAGATGCGCAACCTACCAACGTCATAGCATGGTTTTCATGCTGTCGTCATTCCAGTGTCGTCATGCTGCCTTGGTCATGCTACCCTTGTCATAGTTACGCTGCCATTCCGTCGACCCAAGCATGTCGATGATAATTTGTTCCACCGAGCGCTTTTTATTGCGAAAGCAATACTGCTCGCACTTTCGGCCCATCGGTGGTCGTGGCGCCTCCTTACACAGCTGCGCGTCACGAGACCATGTGACGTCACGCCAGACCGAGAGACGGTGCCCCAGCTCGCGGCATCGTTGGTGGAGGCGAAGCCTTGCGCGCCGCTGCCGCGGCGCTACCGAGAGAGGCGCTCGCTGGTGTGACGTCACGCTAGGAGGATAAATGGGGCTACAGCTCGGCTACTCGCAGTGGTCTGCGCGCAGCCTTGCGCTATGCCGGATAAAGTATAGCCATAAGTTTAACAAAGGGCAACCATGTCCACACCAAGCGAACCAAGGCGCAGCCAAGGGTATTGATTTCGCAATCTTCCAAGCTTAACCAAGCTAAGCATTCAGCCGTTTTTTACGCCAGCAGTATAATTCGACCGTATTGCTCGTTTGACGCATTTGATTTCCGTAGTCTGCATAAGCTATTCCCTTAATTTGACGTCATATTGCATTGTTTTTGCAACAACGGTTTGGCCCTTTGCGTCTATTAAAACAAAACTTGTGTCATGTTCGTGCATTCGTGCAAGTTAGTGTGCGTTTCGATCGTTTCGAGGATTGAACCGTCACAAACGAAAAGCGCGTATGCTGCTTGAAGTTATGTCATTCCAATCCAGTGACATGGTGAGACGCTTTTGTGTTACTGGCTTTCATGCTGGCTTTCAAGCTTGTACCAAGGCTTTCGCGCACAGAAAGACAGCCGAGATAATACCCCAACTTTCCTGCCTACTTGAGATGATCGGTACCGAAAGTACGTACATAACTCACTTCCAGTGAAGGGCACGAATGGGTCAGAAATGCTGTATGTTTGCTCTGGCTTTGCTTAACTCCACTATATCGCGCGATGACGTAGGTTCTCTACCATTACAGCCGCGGCACTCTGCAGAATATAAACCATAAAGCGCTTTTTGGTTAACACTCTGGGAACAAACTGATATTACGTTTATACACACGTCAGGCACATATGTGCCAAAGACGCCAATGAAGAAAACTGTATTACGCATAAAGTTTCAGATCCTGAAACCGCATAGTAAACAGGAGCGGTGAGGAAGCCAGCGATGAAACTAAATAAAAAATCTAGGAAAGAAATCAAAAGAACCAATTTACCGCAGTCGGTTGATGTTTAGTTCGCCTTAAATAGTAGAGGGGTTGTACCTGTTGTGGTTATGTTTGGTGGTGTAGCGACTCTTACTGGAGTCGTTTTTCCTGTGGTGCCCACTTCTTCGGAGCCACCTGGGAAGTCAGCACCCCAAATGAACGATCAGCGAAGGCACACAGAAAAGATAAGCATTCGCGATAGTCGAAACTACAGCAATAGGCACAAATAAATGGTTGTCCTATACTGAAGTGGTCATCTGCCCTATCGCCATATAACATTTTACTGCAGCTGTCTTATTGAGAACTAGGAAAGCGCTGAAATGAAACGTAGGGATTGCAATAAGCAGTACTGTCAACTTGAATAAATCTTAAATAGAAATAATAAATCACTTTAACCTCATCAATATTTCATTCGAAACTCTATTTTCCTTATTTAAAGTAGTAGCTTAGCGCAAAAAAAAAAAACACAGACACAAGGAAGACAGACAAGGACAAGCGCTCGTCCTTGTCTGTCTTCCTTGTGTCTGTGTTTTTTTTTTGCGCTAAGCTACTACTTCAAATATGGACGACCAACTAGCCCAACAGTGAACTCTTCTATTTTCCTTAACTGTGCGATAATAGGTTGATTATTAGAAGAGAAAATAACGGTCAAAGTTCATTTTTTTTTTCGACGAAATTCCAGTGACAGAACGACAGTCTGACGTCGGGATTTGAACATATGTTTTCGCATTAGCACCACGTTCGCTCAGTTGAGGTTTCAAAAGCTTCCCAAGTGGAATGCTTGGCTCTCGTAGAATACAATGCTGTCCATTTTCTGACAAATAAAAAAAGAACTAATCCCTAGCAGACAGTGTCAAAATCGATGGCGTCAAGGTGAGCCAGTGCGGAAACTTCGAGATTGCTTGGCCGCCTGTGTTTTTTTCTATATTTCTTTAGCGGCTTACTGAGACTCTTCTCACATAAAGAGCATCTTTTGGTCTTGCTAATCTAGATTGTCTGTTCTGTAATACATGTGAAATCTTTTCCTTTCTCTTTTCTTTATTGTCCGTTTAAGTCTGAACAAATGAAATATATGGATTTGTCACGTACCCGAGGGGGGGGGGGGGCACATAGGGAAGAGCTTTGCGCCGATCCTGACTCTCTTGCGTGCGTAATCATGCAAACGACAATTAAAATTTGGAGTCCGATATCTCAGAGCGCCGAAATGCTAGAAGAATTCTTCCAAGTAAAACTCTGTAGAATCACGACTGCCTCTAAATTTTGAAAACAAACATGCACACTTACTGCAGTCAATAAAAAGTTGATTATTCAATTTTGCTTTATTGGTCTATTATCACCTCACTTTCTGCCCCCGTGGCCGCATAACTCATTTGCACAGGTGGTCTTCGCATGCCTCCCAGGGCCTAATTTTAAGAAAACCATAAAGCTTAATTTTGATTCTGCCTCCTTCCTTTCTATGATCCTTTCGCTCAATGAAATATAGCAGTTTTTGACAAGTTTCATACACGAAACATAGAGCCTAAATTAAAGAAATTGCTGGCGATTGTCACTAGATTTTGGCATCTTATTTTGAATGTAACAACCTTAATAGAATTCGCTGTAGCGGCTGCAGAGAAAAATTACTTCTCCCTTCACGCTTATTTATATACCAGCTACCGAGCTACAGCTCCCTGTGCAGTGTAACGGTGTTAGCCCCTGGACAAACGGGCACCGTTTAGAGTGCAAAAGAAAAAAAAATTCGCAGTGTCGTTTTAACCATAGCGTGACGTCCTGACACAGCTCCAAGTTTACTAATGCTCTGCTGCAATGAAGGTATGTGTGATGGTTTTGCTCAGAAAAATAAACATTGCGGCGCCTTTTTACAATAAATGTTTGCGCTTTTTGTCTCAGGTTGACCATGCAAAGTAGCGTAATAGTGGGGGACTCCGGAATAATAATTTTTACCACCACCAGAGGTTGTTTAACGCGCACACCTAAATCCAAGTATTGGAGTGATTTCTGTATTTCGCCCCCATCGAAATACGGCCGCCGCGAACAGGATCGAATCCCCAACCTCGAGCTCGGCAGCCCTACGTCTTAACGACTGAACTACAACGGGCGGATGGGCCCTCGTTTCGTGGCCAGGAACGCTATAACTGAGGAATGGAGCAAGTAAGTGGATTGTGAAGTGTCACCCAGGCTGTTCCGTAGAAACAAGCACGTAGTAAAACATTTAGGGCACTTCGCCGCTTGCCAGTATATTTTCTGGTGTTTTGAGGTTTCCGTTCTTCATTTACAGAAAAGAGAAAGAAAGAATACCCGGCCGTAAATGTGTTGGGTGAGGTCACATTAGTAGGTTTAGGTCATACAATTTTTCAAGCACAGAAGTGTATACACAACGTATAAAAAACGAAATAAACGTAAAAAACCATAACGGTAAAGTTGCAACACACAGTGCTTGCTAGAAAAGGGTGCAATATTTTCGCTCAAGACTAAACGACGAAACAAGGATCGAATAAAGCTCCCTCGCCATTCCATTGTAAAGGCTCTAATGATTAGCATGCATCGTCAGATAACCTGAGTGCTGGAGAAGTTGACTGTGTCATTTAATCGACAATTTTTGTCATATCCAAAGTTCTCCGCATACCTCATTATTCCTTTCAAGTAGATGCGCTGTTTAAGGTTTCGCTCTTCATTTTCCATCACTGCCGCAATAGCGGTCACGCACTAAACGCTGCGCCGGAAATCAGCACATTTTCTGTAGCGTTCATTGCAATTATTTTCCCTGCTGTAGTCGTAGCAGTGACCTGAAATTACGATGCCTTTCCAGGATTCACTGGGCAAAACGAACGCTGGAAACAAGAATGATGCCATAACATATCTGCAGCATGTGCACTGCAACAGTCTGCCACTCACCCACGCTCAGACCCACGAGCAACGAGGCCAGAAGGGCGACTACGAAGATAACACACGCTGCTGAGAAATAGTACCACAGGACGTTGCTGCCGCCCCTTGAAATAGAAAGGGTAAAACGAATCTTTACGCGAACTTGAGGGAGCACCAGGATGCAGCAACTGAATTTGGCAAGCATAATCTTGGGAAAACAGTTTTCTTCCTCCTCAGCTAGTCATCAGACATGTTGATTATATATATATATATATATATATATATATATATTTATTGCGCTAAATCTATTTTTAAAAGAAACGTTGCATCTGTGTACAAGCCATAAAGCAGCCGTTACGAAGAATCTTACTGTGGCTCTCGATAGGTTTATGAACAATTTTCAAGCGAAGCTTGTATTGGCTCACAAGTTTTGGGGGCGATGTAATCAAGCAAAAAAAAAAATGTTGGTCTCAGAGCAGAGCAGCTGCGGGAAAGGGCGGTTTGATGAGTTAATAGGGGTGCCGGAGAGTGAGCCATTAGCAAGGTTTCCTGCTGCATAGGCGCAAGCTCACGCAAAGCGCCCAAACAATCAGAGCCGTTTCGCTTCCGCGGGGGAGCGAAAGGGCAGGAAAGGGTATCCGTTCTTTCCGTTCAGGTCCGTCGCGAAAACGGACAGTGCAGCCATGCGTTGTGCGCTTCCTCGAGGGACTGGCAACCTTCGACGAGCGGCGGCAAGAGCTCGCCCGTGAAAGGGCTCGCTATCGGTGTGCCGATACAGCCGTAGCCCCTCGTGCCGAGGCGATCCGACAGGGAAGATCCCGAGCTGAAGGAGCGGGAGGACAAAGCAATCCGGCACGGTTACCTGTGACTTAACCGTGACGAAGGTCAGGTGTACCGAGGACAAGGTTCGCTTACACCGATTTTCCGGTAGAGGAAGGGTTGGTCATTATTTTGTCATTGGATTTATCCGTAACTGTTCTCGCTGCGCTTGCAGTGATGGTTTCTAGAAACAAATCTAAGATGATTGAGATGTGTTTCGGGCGCCTTAGGCGGGGACAAACCTTATTTGTTTGAAAAAAAGTATTTAATTTCTTGTTTTTTTTTTTTTACAGCCAAGCTGTTAAGGGCTAGTTACTGCAGGATCGTGTCCGTGTGTAGACAGAAAATCCCGAAGGTACAGCAATGCTGGGCCGGCCCGCGACGTAGGTGAAGCAGGCGTTAAGCACTCCCCATACGTGTACACTTAAAGAAATTTACACACTTTGGGTTGTATTTGGTCCCCAAAGAATAATCGTCATCTGTCTTGCCCGCATTTCCTTTGTTTAATGCTGCGATTCCGGTACTTTCTAGTCACGAAAACGTAGCGCGTTGTCAGCTTGACACAGCATTCTCGACTGGAAAGTAGCGAGCGCCGAGTTTTCAAGAGAGGAAACGCAAGCAATGCAGATCACGAATATTGTTGTGGAACAAAATACGCCCCAAAGGCTCTAAACTTTTTTTTTTTAGAGTGTGGACCGATCCCGAAGGTAAGGCAATACCGGGCCGACCCGCGACGGAGAAGCAGGCGTTCAGCACACCCCAAACGTGGTCCAATCCAGAAGATATTACGATACCGGGCAAACTCACGGCAAAAGTGAAGCTGGCGTGTAGTACTCCCCATACCTGGGCCGATCCCGAAGATAGTGCGAAACCGGGAAGACCCGAGGCAGAGGTGGAGCTGGTCATCCTTTTTCACAGAGTGGAAGGGAACTGAGTGTTTATTATTATTTTTTTCAAAGGAAACATTGACGTATTTTTGTAGGTATGAAACGACCGTTGAAACGTTCGGCTAAATGACGAACGTTTTATATTCTGCAGTCGGGGCCGTCATGCTTTCGTGATATCGACGGCGAATGCGCGCGGTTGTTTGGAAGACTTCTGGAGACGCGATGGACGCCCGGTGCGTCTGGATCCAAAAATGACAAGCGGATGCACGGGGGCGCCCCGCTCAGTCGGCTTGGCAAGCGTAGTCAGAGAAGCGAGGTTTCCCTCTCCACTGCGGGCACGAGCTCTGTGCGGGCACGCACTAACGTGCTTGCTGAGCAGCTGTGCACATATCGCATCGTAGTGCAGATACTGGTCTGAGCTCGACAGACATTAAGCATGAGGCAAATTGTGTCGAATTTGTAAATTGTAATATGTGCAGCTAGGCCATTAGTTATAAATGTAATTCGTGAACTTTTGTTAATTGGCCAGCTATACATTTCGACTTTTGTGCACATAATGTACCCCTTTCCCCTTTTCAGGAATCCAGCCTAATGGTTAGAAATGTGCTATCAGCCTCAGATGATCTTTAGGTTACGTTCACACTTGGTCTCGGAGCAGGTGGAAGCGGAAAGAACTTGACAAAATCCGCTCGCCTATGCGGGAAAACGGGCGGAAAACAAGGCTGGTCGAAAATCGGTCTCGGACCGATCTTTTCGCCACGGAGAAGCGGAACCACTCTCCGCTTCACCGGAAGCTGCACTGGCATGTAAATATCCGGTCGTAAAATTTAACATTTTCCGTTGTTCATTGTCTATTTTGAGGAAAAGTAATTAGCTAAAACTATCGAAACTATGTCTCGTTATTTTTTCCATGCTAGACGAAAGTTAAAAACGATATGCGCAGTTGCGCGAAACGATAGCTTGTTGTAACTGATGGGTCAATGAACGACCGCATGTCTTGAAATAGTGTAATGAACAGCGCCACCACGCGGACAAACGTACGCAAACTAGATGGATGTGGGCGAAAGCGGCAGTGGTTTCCGCGGCAGTGGCGAAACAAATGTGAACATTTTGTACATGCGCGGAAAAGATTTTGCGGCTGCTTCGGCTTTTCCGCCCGCTTGCGGTTTCTCCCGTGTGAACGCAGCCTTAGAATTTGCTAAAGCCTTCGCAGAAACACCTGGTATTTCTAAACTATATGGATGCAAGCGCAGTACGCCTCTTCGGTTATCCTTCCTTGAAGTTGAAGTTTGAAGTTTATTATTAGAATTTTGACAATACAAGATTGTCATGGCGCCGGAGCAAAAGGCGAGACTATACACGCCTGACTAGGCCCCTGGCGCCACGAGCACAGCAGACAACAGTGCAAAAAAAATATATACATATATACACATAATACACACATATACATACTTATATATACGAATGTTACAATTATACATACAAGAAATCATTGCAACACAATCAGTATAAATAATGAAAATGAAGAAATAAAGTGCGTACAGAAAGATACAGGAAGGCCAAAAGGCCACATGGGAACAAAAAGTCTTGCAACGCATGAAATTGCATATCAGTCGAAAAAACAGGAAATAAATTACAAAAAACAGGTGTCATTTGTTGGAAAAATACAGTTTTGATTTCTTTCTGAATATTGACATGGTTGAGGAATCTTGCATGATATCAAATAAAGCATGCTCATCATTAAGTAAATTAGGAATCTGCCACTGTAAAAGCTGATTGCCGTAGTTTGTTCTAGTTTTTACCTTAATAAAATTCCTAGCTCTTAAGGTGTAGTTAGTTGTGGTATTAGTATATATAGAAAAAAAGTTCTCACGATTACTTATGAATTCTAAAAAAGCTTTTTCGGATAACTTTTGTTTATACAAACTAGCGACACTCAAAATACTGTCCTGGTGAAAGTACTCAGAGGTATGTTCGTACATCGATAGGTTATTAATAATACGAACACACTTCTTCTGCATTCGGAATAGAGTTTCCAAGTTAGCCTTAGAAGTGACACCCCAGATAAGTAGACAATAGTGGAGTCTAGAATGGATAGTAGAAAAGTATAACTGACGTTTAAGTTTTAAAGGTAACAGCGTGCGATGCTTATTGAGCATACCAATTAATTGTGCTATGCTACGTTTAATATAACTTACGTGATGCGTCCACCGTAGATTTTCATGGAAGAGTACACCCAAGAACTTGTACTGGGAAACCCTTTCAAGTGGTTGCGATTGAAAAATTAAAGAAGATGCGAACTTAACTGGTTTGTTAATAGGAGTAAAAACAATATACTTTGTTTTTTTAACATTTAGGCTCAACTGATTAGCCGATAGCCATACTGAAAGGGAATTTAACCAGTTGTTAATAAGAGGAATTAGAGTAGAGATGTTATCAGAGGAGAAAAAAACGTCTGTATCGTCGGCATATAATACAATATCGGGTGTTCCTGGTATTGCCACGATATCATTGATATAAAGAAGGAAAATCGTAGGACCTATAATAGAACCCTGCGGGACGCCGTACTTAATGTCTGCTAAATCTGATTTTATGCTGTTGAGTTCTACAAATTGGGAGCGGTGCGATAGATAGCTACGCAGTAAGTCTAAAGCAATGCCTCTAATTCCATAAAAGGGTAATTTAGAAAAAAGTATGTCATGTTTAATTGAATCAAATGCTTTATTAAAGTCTAAAAATAAGCCTATCGTGTATTGTTGGTTTTCTATATTGGTAACAATTTTTTCACGTATTTCAAGTAACGCAGATTCAGTGGATTTACCCCTTTGAAAGCCATACTGATTCGGGGATATAAGGTTATGCTTTTGCATGTGTCCAGTTATTCTAGAATTTAAGGCTTTTTCAACAATTTTTGAAAAAACTGGAAGTATTGATATCGGCCGGTAATTACTGATGCAATCAGTTGCGCCACCTTTATGCAAGACGACGATCCTAGCAATTTTCATGTTATCCGGAAATGTGCCTGTAGAAAACACAATATTTGTTATGTCACAAAGAACATTGCATAATAAATCCGCGACTGCTTTAATTGGTGCTATTTTAATACCGTCATAACCACAAGAAGAGCTGTTCTTTAAATTGCTAATAATGTGTGCTATTTCTGTAGGTGTAACAGGACGAAGATACATAGTATTTTGCAAACTGGTGTTAATATAGTCCTTAAAGTTGTTGCTAACTTCTGAGTCAAAGGAGCCAAAGCACAAGAACTGCTGATTGAATACCTCCGCGAGGGATTTACCACATAGCACTCTATCGCCGTACGTAAGTTCCTGGGGAATGCTATTTTTTGTGTGCCGTAATAGGTCCTTTAGAGTTCGCCAAGTTTTCTTAGGATCATAAAGAATGTTGGTAAATTTGTTAGCGTAGTAATCAACACGTGACTTTTTTATGTCGGCATTAAGCCTGTTCCTGACCTTCTTATATTGCTTAAAAATTTCTGCGTCCTTATATTTCAGGAAGTTGCCGAAGAGCTTATCTCGTGCTTTCATTCTCTTGACTAAGTCGTAGGTAACCCAGGGTTTCCTCGCTTTCTTAAACTTTCTAACAGTTACCAAAGGAAAAGAATGTTCGTAAATTTCAATAATTTTCTCGAGAAAACTGTTGTATAAAAGGTTTGAATCAGATTTATTTTTATCTAAAATTGCATTCCAGTTTACAGATGCAATATTTTGACGGAAGTTATCTATCGCGCGATTAGTTATCATCCGCGTAGTATTTGTCGAGTTTTCTATGGTAACCTGTGGAAAGGTGCGCTTAGGTATGAAGCAGAACAAAGGTAAATGATCACTGATTGCACTTACAAGCACTCCCGCTTTCACGTCACTTTCATCATGATTAGTCAGACACAAATCAATCAAGGTTTCACTGGATGCAGAGATGCGAGTAGGCAGAGCAATATTGTTTGAAAAGCCATACATTGATAACAGGTCAACAAAATCATTCACTGATGTGTTAGCAGGTTGCAACAAATCAATGTTAAAGTCACCCAAAATTACAACAGGCATTTTCAGTGACGACAGAGAGTCAAGCAATGTTTCAAACCGACGGAAAAATTCAACCAGAGACCCAGCGGGAGGCCTATAAACAACCCCAATTATGAAAGTTCTACATCTGACAAAAAGAAGTTCGTAGTTGGACAACATAGCACAGTGTTCAGCCATTGGACAGTCACAGAATTGCCGAGGTGCTGCTTTCAGCGAATAAGCGTTCCGTATGTAGCATCTCGGCCAGTCCTGGACAGTTTGGGAGGACAAATCGATGATGCCCATTGAACCAGAATCAAAATTATGCGGATCTCACGCACTGTGGAAATCGATGGAAGTGAAGCTTTTTTGCTGTTTGCCTTCATTGGCTACAAATAGCTGGGATTTTGATGGAGAATATTTAATTTCTTCAACGTTTAGTCCGACACGAGAGTGGTGACTTGATGTCAAACGTTACCTTGCGCGCACCACTGCTGTTTGTCGGCGTAGTAGACAGAACACACAGGGCGAGGCGTTTAGTGGACGCGTTGTTGTGCGCCATACTTCATAACCTCTGAGAGGGTCGAGCATAATCATTGCCTCGCATGGAACATCGCGCCGTGGCAGAAGTATTACATTTTAATTAAATTTTACTTGAATTATGGAGCTGTACGTGCCAAACCACAATTCGATAACGAGGCACGTCGTCGTGGCGGACTTTGATTAATTTTGATACCGTGGTGTTCTTCAACGTGTCTCTAAACGTACGTACACGAGCTTTTTTCGCCCAAGTCGGAATGCGGCAGCCGTGGTTGGGATCAAACACGCGACCTCGAGCAATGCCACAGCCGAAATGCCACCGCGGCGGGCACAAAAGTGTCTATTTGACGTGAGAGCGCTCCTCTCGTGTCGCCTTGATCTAACGGTGCACTTCAATTGAATTGAATTGAATCTTATTTCTCGTTCATTCAAACGAGGGTAGAGTGAGACTAAAGGCATAAAGCCTGACAAAGGTTTCAGCCCCCACGAACGATAGGTTTGACAGCAGGTCACACACATATGCACAATTCTGCGCTATAAAACAGCGTTGGTTACTGTGAAATTCCATGGTCATTCGATTCTTCAAATGTACAGTATAATGTACAGCAACGGCTAAGTGCAAGTAAGCATTTGAGATGCTAATGGTATGCTAAAATTGTACAATTATACACGAAATAAACGTCAGCTAATTTATGGAGCAATATAGAGCAACAACATGCGCATAAAAAAACATCATAATTGTGTGCCAAAAGTAATAAAACACTGGGAACAGTACATTGATGCAAACATTTGTGTTAATACAAAACCCAACAATAGATATTAAATGAAATAATGTGAATCCTGAAAATAGAAAATATGCAATTCATGGCAGAAACATTTTTCATTTTATTACACGCATTCACTCAATTTTAAAGTATATGTCTTCCCTATCTAACCAATCTCTTGTTCTTTGTTTAAATGTCTGTAAAGAAGTTTTTAAGGATACAGATTCACTGTAGCTGTTCATTATTTTTGTGGACTGGTAGAGAAATGTTTGTTTCCCGTAATTGGTCCTTGCTTTTGGTGTGTGTCGTGAGCCGTGTCGCAAGGAGTATCCGGAGAGGTTACATTGACCACTTTGGGCGCTTGGATTTCTCTTTTGGATTTCTGGAAGAATTTTCATATTATATATCCTGTCCGCACGCAGCATATTATATTTTTGGAATAGCGGACCGGTTCTTAGATCTGAAAAACGGCCATAGTAATTTGCATATAAGCGGATAACTCTAATGCGGCTCTGCATTTGCACACTATGCGTAAGTTGCCCGCTTGACAAATTCACATGGTGCTTATTTTTCAAAAATAGCAGAAATGTAACCTACGTACCATACCTTAAACTTCGATTGATGTAGCTTGCCCACAACCGCTGTCTTGTCTATATAGTAGTGTTTCCTTGCCTTCTCACGTCGCAATGTCCCTATCCCCCCCCCCCCCCCCTTGTATGGGAACTGCGAGCGAAGAGTGGCAAGGCTATCATTCACTTGTTTTGCGATTGCATTGGTGCTACCCATTCTGTGTCTCCTCCCCCTTCAACTCTACCATTCTATCTAGCTTCCCTCTGTACTTGCATGCTAGTGCAAAGGTAACTGCTGTAATTTCGGCAATGCTCTTGCGGGGGGTCATAGATAATTGTAACTGTCATAAAGTTAATCTGGCAGCGCCCGGGAAGCTCCAGAAGGAGTTGTGTGCATTGTGCGCAGTACAAAGTCCAAACGAGTTTCTCTCGTCACCTTTGCTCTCTTCCGCGCTCCTGTCTTGGATGCACAGGCTCTACACCACCCCCTACCCGGTGTGCCAGACATCAACAGCAGCAGTGGCAAAGTCAGAGGAAGAGGCCAAGAAAGCTTAGCTTTAAAAGTCACACTTCAACCCAAACGCGAAGCAACGTTTGCGATAGCAAATTAGTAGACAGCAATACAAAGCAAGGATAGTAGTTCTATCAGCTGTATAAGCTTGTAAGCATTCGCTCGCTAACTAAATGAACAAGTATGGTGTCATGCGCGCAAAGGCATACGTGAACACATATCTCTCAATGACCGCCGACACTAGCGCCGAAACGCTGGCTTGAGAAAGTGTGGCAGCAGCAGCGAGCGAATTAACGTTCGTACTGCTTCTCGGTTTAACATGACCGAAACGGCGAGAACACAGCGCACACGAATCTGCCAGCCCTCGGTTCGCCTAAGCTCTGTTCCCATCGCAGATCGCTTTCAATATAGGGCCCACGCGGTCACTCTCAGCCGCACCATACCACGGTGTCTGCCAAGTTGACAATTCCAAATTCTCTGAGTTTTCCAGGTTTTCTCAGAGTGCCCTTGCAATATTGCTTGAGTGACTTAGAACTTTGTTTCCTGTCAAGACGGGCTCCCTGCATCATGTCGCCCAATGGCGTCACTCTCTAAGAAGCATGTTAAAAAATTAAAAAAAACTACGTAATCCGGTTTGAATAGTAAGGGGTTGTGATTATTTTATTCAAAAATAAAACAGAACGGATGGGTTAGTAAAATACACAGCGAATAAGATATCTCCGAAAAAAATAGTAAAACCTATTGCGAATCGGGTCGAACGTTCTCAAATACGAATAAAAAAGAGATGCATAGAGAATATTTTAGAATATGAGTTATTTCTATCAACTGATAGCAAGCTAACTGGTATTAGCCCCGAACTTTATCACAAGTGAGATTCTCTCGCAACAGCTGGTAAGTCAACCTCAAGTGTTCTGACACACTCTCAGCCCGCGCACGACAGCTCAGTCTTGCGTTTCACTGTTTTTAAATAGTTATTTTTTTGCTTGGATGAGCGACACCTGCATTTCGGCGTCAGCCAACACATTGCTTTTAGAGTGCAAGCTCCTTCAAAAAAAGCGGCGGCGTGCTTCCTTTCCCGTTCAGTGCTGAATGCGTAGGTCCTTTGTCTTCGTGTTCTCCTTCGGCTGTGCGTTCGCCACACGGACTATTTGAAGCATCCTCTTGGACAGTTGTACAGTCAGCGTACAATTTTTCGGACTTCCTGGGGGCCGCGAAAATGTCCGGAAAGATGGATACATGTCTTTTACAGCCCTTCAGGGCTCAAATCGCCACAGGCACACACGAAAAAGCTCTGAAGGCCCACCAGTACGTTTATTAGGCATATCGGTGCTCGTGCTGTGACAGGAGATTGCGGGTTGCACGTGTGTATAGTTAGAAAGAAATGATGGGGTTTTACGTGCCAAAACAACTTTCTGATTATGAGGCACGACGTAGTGGAGGACTGCGGAAATTTTGACCACCCGGGTTTCTTTAACGTGCACCTAAATCTAAGTACACGGGTGTTTTCGCATTTCGCCTTCACTGAAATGCGGCTGCCGTGGCCGAGATTGGATCCCCCGACCTCGTGCTAAGCAGCCCAACACCATAGCCACTGAGCAACCATGACGGGTGTGCGTATAGTTACGGAACCCATACTGTGTCCCGTGACAGTTGCCCTTTGCCACAGACTTGTCATGCTTCAGAGCGTAACAATTCTGTAATGAGGCGAACCTGAGCATCGGAAACCAGCATTATGCAACGCGCCGTCCTTTGCGAACTTCCAAGGCAATCGCGATGACCACAAAGGCGGAGTCGGTACCATTGCTTACATAGGTGAATTCTTTCAATGAAAAACAACGCATAGAACGGTACGAAGCTTCACCGAACCTCGAAGCAGCTAGGCTTAGCATTGGCGCTGTGGCGGCTACGGCTTCCAGCGGATCTGCGTGCGAGTGTGTCGGTTCGAGGCGGCGAGGTTAACAAAATGGCGGCGGTTGTGGAATTTACTAATGCCGTTTCGGACCTGCGGTCAGGGCAAAAAGTCCGAAAAATCTGATGGCGAAGGGTTGTTGCATCCGAGATTTCAGACGATCCTATACATTGACCCTATGGGGTACGTAGCGGGGCCGCGAAGCCCTCCGAATTATCTGGTGTCCGGAAAGTTGCTCATTGACTTTAGTCTGGCAACTCCTTCAGCCAACGATGCTGCGTCAAAGACCATTCCTTACGATTCCTCTCTGTTACTCGAGCCAGCATTACCACGACTTTCTTTCCCTTTCAAAAACATTGCGGATAGTCTTCCCTGATAGAAGCACAAATTCCCCGAGTTAACTCCTAGTTTTTCCAGACAGCTCAATATCCCTGAGAATCCCCAGTTTTCCCGGTTTTCCCGGTTGGTAGACACCATGCATACGCAGCCGCCAACAGAGTAGAGCTCACCCCTCCGCCCCCCCCCCCCCCCCCAGTGCCTTGCGCGCGATGGAAGACATGTACTTCCTCGCCGCCTTCATGCACTGCGCGCGGTAGATGGAGCCACATCATCGGCTCACCTTCGCATGCTTTCACTCGCACATACAGCATAGGGTGCGCGACCACGATGCAATTGCACTTGGACTTTTTGCTTAAGATCGCAGCGACACAGACACCGACGGCGGAAATGCGCATTGAGTGTCCATATAATGGGCTATCGCAACAATATAGTACACTCCAGCACAAGGACACACGTAACCTGGACACTTTAGAGAGAGATGAAATTTTTTGCATGCAAGGAGTACACATTACAACGTTTAACGTCACGAAACTACGCAGTGGGTTAGGAGGGACGCAGTAGCGGCGGGCCCTAGATTGGTGTGGACCACTCGGGGTTCTTTAACGTACACCCAAAGTACGGTGCACGAGCGTTGTTACTTTATGTTCCCACCGGAATGTGGCCCCCACGGACTGGAATCGATCCCAGGACCTCGCGGTCAGCAGCACCGCTCCATTGCCACTGAGCTAGCGTGCCGGGCGCACCAGCAGTGAGCCCTGTAGATTTGGCGGTGGCTCTGAAAAGTCGGTAGGCCAGGTAATCAAAAATGGACGGTAATTGCAGCAAAGTGTTACGAAAATTTGATGGATTCGGCGTGGCACACTTGAGCGAGAGAAGGCTGAAAACATGGGTGGTGTTCCTCTTCGTGTCGCTTTGACTCATTTCTGTTTTGCCACCTTTGCCCTTTATGCTGTACCAGCCACCACAGCCCAGTCGTTATGGAGTTTCGTGGCTAACAAGACAGAAAGCTGGGCTAGTTGGTGTGTCGCGGTCACGCGTTCAATTCGGGCTGTGGCAGCCGAATTTTACTGTGGGGTGAATTGCAAGAACACTCATGCACTTAGATTTAGGCGAGCTTAAGGAACTTGCGGGATAAAAAAATAATCCAAAGTCGCCCCCTGCGGCGTGCTTCATAACTAGATCGTGATTTCGGCACGTAAAACTTCAAAATTGATTTCATTTAATTTGTCGTTGTCTGCGCTTTGTCTACTCAGTTTAATTCATCTTTAAGCATGAAATTTAGTGACCACCGATTGCAGTGCATGCTACCCGCAGCAGGAACACATGACGCGCGCCCCAGTATACACTCATGTGCTCGCACTCGCGCTTTTCTGCTCATTAAATATTGTGGAACATGCGCAATCCTGCAGGACTAAGCGTCCTTTTACCTAGGCGCACAGTTGCATATGTGTAAGTAGTTCTCTTTTTTACTCTATTCTCTCGGTTATCCTCACTCCCTCTCCTTTTACTCCCTTACCCTCAACCGCTGACCGTTTTTGAGGTGTCAGCACACTGTGATAGACGGTTACAGTTTAGCCAGCGGTTATTTCCTTCGCTTCCTTTTCTTTTATTTATTTCAATAAGCAACCAATAACTACTGTAAAACCACATAGACTCAGCGCGCGTCCTTCAACCGACACGCTTCGCCACTTTGGTTTTTTTTTCAAAAGCGCTACGTGGAGCACTCGTGCCACTTCGGTATTGCGACAGCGCTTGTCAGCTTCGGGGTGTGGCAGTGAAAACCACTAGCGAATCACCGCCAATCGTGCCGCTTTGCTGCGCGGGAGTCTTCGCCACACTACATGATGATGATGATGATGGTTTATTGGCGTCCCTTTTGAAACAGAGCGGCGACAAATCATCACCCACAGCCTGCTTGATTTAATCAGGGGTGATCAACATATTTTTTCATCCTAGCATTCTTGTATACATCTTAATTTCTTTTCCTCAAAGCTTATCTATCTACATTGTATCCCTACCCGTGACGTTACATTATCCGGTCGCCCCAATCTCTTCCCTGCTTTCTTTTCCACCACTATTTTATACGTCTCTTGCTCGTGGTGACTGCTGACCAGTTGGTGCTTCCGTCGACCTTCGGCAATCTTGCGCGTCGGTCACAATCTTCTTGAGACGGGCCGTTGCGATGTGAGCGCTTGTCTTGCGCCGGCAACGGCACCGTTCACCATTTACCCGACACCGGCAACAGAGGCCGCGCGAGAAGGCGCACGCCGTCGGAATGGAGAGAGGCGATTACGGCCCGCCGCTGCCAATGAGTGAAATTCGGACGCAAAGCAAAAACAAAGTGACTAAACTCGGCAGTCTTACCTGCTAGAGCCACGATGCGATCTGAGGCACGCCGCAGTGGGGGAACTCCGAAATAACTTTGACTATCTTGGATTGTTTATTGTTTACGGAAGTTTAAGCAGCTCAGCGTTTTTATATTTTGGCCCCGTGAAAACGGAGACATCGCGGCCGCTATCGAACCTGCGACCTAAAGCCCAGCACCAGAACGCAATAGCCGTAGGCTAGTGCGGCGGGTAGGTCGCGAACCGGATTGGGTAGGAAACAAAGCAGATTTTTTCATAGGAAACGATGCAAATCTGGCCAATCCTTTCTCACTGTGTGATTTAAGGAAAATACATTTGAACTAACAATTTTTTAGATAAATGTAATGTTGAGTAAGTACAGTGTCGCACAGTAATGTGATCGTTTGACGGGAAAACCGTCGAACATTCATGTAGGAGGTACTGCTGTACGGCTAGGTGGCGGTGTGTTATTCGATGAAGGAGAGTCGCTTTCAATAAAAAAACACCGGGGGGACTCCTTGCAACAATTTCCTCCTTTCTTTCTTTTCAGTTTTATTCTCCGTTTGGGCAACCAATTTGTCAAATGTGATTTCTTTTCTCTGCTGCACAACCCTGCCTAAATGAGGGGCAACGTTTTCGTTCATCGTGTTCTACACTGGTAGTTGGGTTTCTTGTGGTGGCGCTCCTCAGTTAAGTTCTGGCACTCATTTTCCGCGATTATATTCGATGGCATCACCGCAAGCATCATTTATGTCACCCACTCCTCAGTAGACAGTTCCGTGAAAAGGGCCTCCGGTTGCTTACCATGAGGTTTCCTGAGTTATGTGGTCAGCTCCTCATTTTTATTCTCAACAAAGCTACTCTGTTTCCATTAGCCACGTTGACACTCGTACTCTTACGCATTGGCGCAATCTCCTACACTATCTATGCATCACGTCGTTTATTGTCATGTTCACTAGGCAATTTTGATCACCGTTTTTTCCATGCTGAGTAGAACGTCTGAGGGTTGACATCCTTTCAGCACCTTTTAATCAAACTGATGCAGAAGAACATCGAAATTATTCGTCCAGAGCTATATAAGAGTAAAGAATGTCCTGTCCGCAACACTAAAGCCTCTATGGAAGTCTGCATTAGTGCAGAGCTTCCTGAACTTTGGGCAGATGACTTGATGGCTGTAATAATGATGTGTTTTTGGGATAAGAAGGAACTGCACCTTTGTAGAGACCCACTCATCATCATATCATCCACCAAGGATGAATGATGTGCCCCAGAATTGTCCATGAAAAAGAAGGAAGTTCGTTGAAACACAACTCTTTGAATGGAGAGTGCCAAGACTTCGTGCAACCACTTTATCAACAAGTGACTTCAGAGAATATTCCGTAATGACCATCTAGATGACGGGCAATCGGGCCTTCTTCCAAGCTGTGCGCTTTGAATGCAGAATTCCTCTCGAAATGGTACATTAGCGGCAGCCTAATATTTATATCAGCGCTTGTACTGCAGACAGCAAAAAAAAAAAAAAAAAAACGTCGTCTATCTTTCATGGACTAGTGCCCCGGCAGTTCCTTTACCTTAATTTTTACCGTTTAGCAGCTTTTTTGCAGCATACCCTTGTCTCATGGCAGTTGAACACTTGTTGATCGGCGTATCCTTCTGCTATCGTAAATTAAACAAGAGAACTACTTCAAGCAGCAGCGAGCGTATTGAGCTTCGTGCTGTCTCGCATCAACGTGAACTAAGCCGCGAAAACGGCGCGCGGCCGGACTCTGTCCCCGTCCCAGGTGGCTTTCAAGATACAGCGAGCTGGGCGCATGTTTACAATTGCTAGTAGCTACAGTGGGGGCGCGGCGTTTCTCGCAGTGACATACGTTTCTGCGCAGGCGCGAATAAGAGCGCGTGCGAGAGAGAAAATTTGGGGGCGTTTGCTCGTTGAATATGTGACTCTGCTTGGGCACTACGGAGGAGGTTTCTTAGCGCTTGTGGCATGCGTTTGTCCCCTAGACATGGCGGGATTGCGGGGTGCGGTCGAGTTTGTTTGTGCCCCAGCGCTGGCTGCCCGCGCAGTGAGGCAGTGGGCACTGACGACTCATTTGGTGATCGCTGCGTCTGAAGGGGCAAGGTTCTGACTGGTGTTGAACAAATCGGGGGTGGCTTTTTTCGAAGCGACGATAGATTAGATTTTTTTACAAGCACTGTTCCAGGAGGCCACACGTAACCGACAAACGAAGGCCTCAGGAGAGCAACCGAGGTTACAATAAAGCAGGCGGTGCAGGAACTCCAGGGCTCCGAAGGGGTAGCGGGGGGATCGGAGCTGGAAGCAGGGCGCCCGTGGGTTGGGGCCGCAGGGGCCGAAGTGTGCCAGCGGGTGTTCGCATAAAAAAATTGGCTGTACGCTGTCTCGGACAGCCGAATTTATACACCCCTGGCACGAGCAGGCCTCGGCGAGTCCCAGCCCACGGACTACTCCTGCTTCTAGCTTTGGTGTCCCCGTTGCCGCTTTGGTGTCCTGGAGGCGCCATCAAAAATGCGAAATAGTGATACGTTCTTTCAATTAGTAAGGAACACGATTGAATACATATAATTACGTACAGCCGCCAACTTGCGACGCTAAGTTAAGCATTACCGCACCCCACGACTTCTGCCGGGCCACCTAGGGGCAAACCCATACAACACACGCTAAGAAGCTCCTCCGTAGTGCCTAGGCAGAGTCATATATTCAAGGAGCAAATGTCTCCAAATTTCCTCTCTCGCACCCAGTCTTGCGCATGCGCGCGAACGTCCGGCGTCTCCGCAAGTGCCACGCCCTACTGTACTTACTGGCAATTATAATATGCGACTCGGGAGGGCCCGCGCCCAGGCCCGGGCCGCCCAGAGTAGAACTCACCGCTCCCGCTACCCTCCTCCCGGATTGTTCCACGCGAGGGAAGACGGCGCACTTCCTCCCCACTTCCCTTGCTTACGTGCGCAAGATTGAGACGATATCGCTGCCTCACCCTCGCAAATTTTCGCTCGCACATACAGCATACTGCGAGCGGCGACGATTTTATCACCCTTGGAGTTCATAAAGAACCTCACGGCGACGGCAGAAATGCGCCTGGAGTATCCATATTTATTTATTTATTTATTTATTTACAGATACTGCCCGCCCTTACAAAGGGTTATAGCAGGAGAGGAATACGAACAATTATAAATCACATATTTCGTACATGGAAAATTGTACATTGAAACACAAAAAGGGACAATAAATTAAAATTAATAACACCAAGAGGTACCAGCATAAACAGCTGAAGATAACGAAGACACAAAGTAAAGTATATTACTTACAAACTAAGGATATTTCCAATGTGTTTTGCGAAGAAATCAATTGATGAGGATGAAACGGCTTCTTCCGACAGGGAGTTCTATTCTTTGATAGCTCTTGGAAAAAAGCTATACTTGAAACATTCGGTATGAATAACAGGGGGGACGAATAAACATTGAATGACGATGTCTAGTGGTTTCACCAGAAAGAATTTCAAAAAAGTCTGTATACCTAATATGAACATGATGAATTATTAGGCAAATATATTTAAGTCTTTCATATTTAGATTTAGCCTGTAATGTCGGTAGGTCTGCCTTTACACAAAGTGGAGAAGGGGAGTCCATCCGCCGATATTTATTGAATATGAATCTTACTGCCAGAAGCTGTATTCGTTCGATTTTTGATATACTTATAGCAGTGCAAGGGTCCCAGACAACCTTAGCATATTCAATTATAGGTCTAATTAATGTTTGAGAAGCTAGAAGTTTTGTTTCTTGAGTTGCAAATGGTAAATTACGCCTTAGACACCAGGGTGACTTGTTGGCCTTGGCACACACATAATTTATATGGTGGTTCCGGCGAAGATCACTTGTGAAAATCATGCCAAGATACTAATGCTGATCAACTCCTATAAGTACATGATTATTAATAAAATAAGAGTAGTTTAAGAAATTTAACTTTCTACAGATTGTCATAACTACAGTTTCTAACAGATTTAGCACCATTTGCCATTCATCACACCATTTCTTCAGCTTCTGTAAGTTTACTTGTAGTTTAGCTTGGTCTCCTACTGTATCAGTTTTATTGTATATAATGCAGTCATCTGCAAAGAGCCTGATGGAAACGTGTATTTCATTCGGGAAGTCATTTATAAATAAGAGGAATAAAAGGGGGCCCAAAACACTGCCTTGGGGAACTCCCGACTTAAAACACGATATCTGAGACCTTGTACACTAATTTCGACATATTGCTCGCGAGAAAGAAAATAAGATGCGAACCATTGCGTAATAGCAGCATTTTTGAACTTAACATCAATTTTTCTTAGTAGTTTATGGTGAGACACTTTATCAAATGCCTTCGCAAAGTCCATGAAGATAATATCCATGTGGCCCCGAGAGTTAATAGTTTCTGAAAGATCATGGGCTAATTAAATGGGCTGAGATGTTGTGGATAGGCCTCGATTAAAGCCATGTTGGTGGATAGATAACAAGTTATATTCATTATTATATTTTAACAGTTATTTCGAGATGATATGTTCAAGCATCTTTGAGCAGGCACTAGCAATCGATATAGGGCGATAATTTGCTAAAGTGTCAGTACCGCCGCTTTTGAGGACAGGAATCACTTTAGCTTGCTTCCACACCTTTTGTAAAAAACCGCTATGAAGTGAAGACCGAAAAATTAATGCAAGATATTTAGAATTCCGTTCGGCGTAGCGATAGAGAAACTCGTTAGGGATGCCATCGGGTCCAGGGTTTTTCTTTATGTTCAAATGAAGCAAAAGGTGGAGCACACGTTATTCAGAAATTTCAACGTCAGCAATAGGCGGCCTGTCAGATGGAGCTTCAATACTCGGCATAATCCCGTTATCTTCTGTGAACACAGATGCAAAATAATCAATGAAACTGTCGGAAGAAGGATGGATGCTCATTAGATTTTGCCGTGGAGCGAGCTTTCGACGATGGATTAATATATCTCCAAAATTTACCCGGTGCTTCTTTTAGAAATTTTCGGATTGTGATGCCAAAGAACCTTTGTTTGGATTCTTTCACAAGTATCTTAAGATTCCTTCCAAGACCTTGAATGCTGGAACGAGTCTGAGTGCTAGGATTTTTTTTATAATTCTTACGTTTTCGTTTTATTAGCCTCTTTAATTGTATTATTTCTCTTGTCATCCAAGGGCTTCTATTGCTAGTTTTCTTTACACGCTTAGGTATATACAGTTTTATAGACGACATGATCAAATTAGAAAAGTACTTCCAGAGACAATCAGGACCCTGATTATGCATATAAAGTTCAGAGAATCTCTCATAAGAGTCCTCTAGCAATTCTAGAACCCCAACATCACCAGCTCTAGCAAAGTTTAACACGACATTTTGCGGGGATGGTTTAGAGCATTGGCGGAAAGCTGAAAGACAGTACTACAAGTTTATGGTCAGAGGTGCCATCACTGGTCTCACAGTCTATTAGTAAAGGCAACAGGGGATTAGACACGAAAACAAGATGAAGGATAGACGAAGAACGAGCACTGATTCTCGTGTAGTTGGTCTAAACCACTTGGTTTCAACCAAAACAAAAAAACAATATCAAGAAGCTCATTGCAATTCAAAATTTCTGTATCTCCAGGAGAGTAAGCATGATTGTTATCGCAATAAAATTCGAGCATCCCGCGGTTCCTCTTCTCGGTTATTGCAATAATAAACTATATATTGGCTTCATTGAGCTTTCTGTTTTGCAAGAAGCGCCCTTTGCGTGTTGTTAAGCAAAAAAAAAAAAGAAGCCGAGGTCACCCGCCGACACATCGAAGCAATAACCTTCATAGGCAGCGTGCACGCCATTTGGCGCCACAGTGTACTGACAAAGCAAGCTCATAGACTTCACCAAGGCGCGTAGTGTCTGCGCCTCGTTATATCATTAATTTTTGTCTGTCGGTCTTCTTTGTAGTGTCGTTTTCGCGCTTTTTACTTCAAGATGCAAAATCAACATTCCAAAATTTCCATCCTAACGTTATGTCAGCCTGCACCCAAGGCGGCTATTTATCAGCAAATGCCCGTTCATACATCAACAGCACCGCGTGCAAGAGGAAACTGCTTGCTGTCGCAAATCCTTTCAGTCGCAGATTTGCGAGAAAAGCGTCTATTGTTTCGAATGCGTTTAGATTGCTTCGTGAAAGGCCTCTAAAATTCTGCACACTTTCTCTCTCACCGTCGCTATTCATCGTCCTTGTCGCGTAGTTCTCTAGAATACGCGCGAATACTACGTCACTGCCAACCTGACGATTGTTGCCTAATTGAGAACACCATCAACTCCCGCTAATCAACACTGCGCGCTTTTCGCCTACGCGCTGTTACCGCTGCACGCGCAGCGCAAAACCCGCTTCACGATGTGAAATCAGTTAATTGCGCATCACAGGCAAGCGAGACGGCGAGGAAGAGCGAACGTGTAGCACCATGGCAAATGGCTTCCTAGCAGACAAATAGGAATGCATGTGCCCGGTATGAGGACCAATCAAAAGATTTTCACGCGAGAACGTTAAGGGCCCTGTGTGGCAGAAATTCCAGTGCCGTCGTCGCTCGTCCAGCGTCGGACGTGGGAAGAATTTCAAACTAAATTCGTATCCATGTAAACCTAACCACTCTTCCACCAATAAAGTTGATCATACCATCTCTTTTATTGTTTACAAAGCTATTCCTTGAAATTTCGAGAACTGCAGCCAACAAACAAATGTATTGCGAAAAAAGTAAACACCGACAGCGCATATCGTTTATGTTAGCTCTTTTCAGCATGAAATAATAAAAGTGTGAAACAATAACAGATCTACCCACGCTAGAGGCCGCGTTTCTACCATCAAGCTTGCCTTCCTGCATATGTTCGCCGCCTGTTCCCGGTAGCATTTTTACAATTGCTAGTAGGTACAGCGGGGCGTGGCATTTCCCGCGGCACTCGACGTTCCTTCGCCGGCGCGAGTAAGAGCAGATGCGAGAGAGAAAGTGTGGGGGCCTTTGCTCTTTGAATATGTGACTGTGCTTAGGCACTACGGTGGAGAAGTTTCTTTGCACGTGTAGCGTGCGTTTGACTCTAGGCGTGCCGGCCATGCGGAGGAGGGTCGAAATTGCTTGCGCTCGGGCGCTAGCTGCCGGCGCGGTGAAATAGGTGAACCAGCGGGCACTGACACCCTATTTGGTGATCGCTGTGTCTAAAGGTACGACGGAGAGACTTTCTCTTGCGTGCGGTGCTGCTGCTGAGTCAGTTATGCTGGATTATAACTTTGTCACGCCTTACGGCACTCTACCTTCAAAAAATATAAAAATACAGATTTCCTGGTGGTTGCTGTAGGGGCCGTTGCAGCGGCCGGGCCTGCTCTCCTGGACCTCTCAGGAGAATTTTTGAATGGTCCCCCTTGAGTGAAATAAACGCACAGCAACTTAGCAACCACGGTTGAACGCAGTTGCCTAATCTCACTCCGTGAGGATTACTGGTTGCTCGTGTCGTCCACGTTAGGTTAGGTAAGGTTAAGGTTAGGTTTACGTTAGCTTAGGTTACGTTGGGTTAGCGTAAAAGGCGTGAGGGTGCCATTGCGTCACAGCGGTTATGCAGTGAGGATTGTCTTTGCGTCTCCGCCACGTTATGTTACGTTAGGTTAAGTTAACGTTACCTTTGGTTGGGTTACCTTCACGTTGCGTTATGTTAGGTTAGCGCAAAAGCCGGCCTGGCGCGGTGTGTTCTAACCACGGTTATGTCGTGAGCATTGTTGTCTGTGTCGGCCTCGTTAGGTTGAGTTAACGTTACGCTAGGTTAACGTCAGGTTAGGTTAGCGTTAGCTTAGGTTAGCGTAAGAAGCGTTAGAGGGACGTGGCGTATTCGTATAGCGATTGCGGGACCGTCGAGTGTCGCCCACCCCCTTTCAGCCACTCGCGTTCAACCGTGGTTGCTAAGGCGCGGTTCAACGCATACATTTACTAAGGCGCGGTTGAAATCCGCATACATATTCAATATATGCGGATTGGCCTATTCCACGGTCCCTACTGCTCCGACGGAAACATCTGCGATGTTATCACCTGTTTCACCTCGTCGGCAGCCAGCGTCCGAGCGTAAACAAGCTCGAGCCCACTTCGCAATGCCGGCACTCCTAATGACAAACTCATACAACACTCGCCAAGAAACTCCTCCGTAGGGATTAGACCCAGTCATACATTCAAGGAGCAAAAGACCCCACATTTTCTCTCTCGCACCCGCTCTTACTCGCGCATGCGCGCAAACGTCTGGCGCCTGCGCAAGTGCAACGCCCCGCTGTACCTACTAGTCATTGTAAATACGCTTCCCGGCAAACGTTAGGGTTAGATAAGCTGCAGTTGCAGGGAAGCATGAAAAGCATTAAGGGTTCTTTGAATGCTATCGCATTCCATTCTTAAAGGCGAAGCTTAAGGGTCCTCCAAATCTTACACTGTTGACGAGTGCACAGCCCTGTTGACGTCACGACGAGTGTAGAAGGGATCGAAAAATGTGGAGAAGAGCGAGTGAGTGTTTCCTGAATTCGCATAGGACGTTTAGAGGTCATTTGATAAATCGTGTGCTCCTCGCAGCTACTGACGTATGCTGGGTACCGTGAACTCCAGTAACATATTTGTCTCTGGGATTGTACTCCTAGTGATGAGCGGGCGATACTTTTTTCCCCCAAACTACTATTTTAGCCAATATTCATTGTCTTCTCTCTAAAAGATGCATCGTGTGCTCTCAATTGGACAGCGCAACAAATATCGTTGGCCTCATGAAAGTGTCGTTAGCCCTAAACAAATTTATGGAACATTTTTACCCTACACTGCACGGCTTCCTACAAGGATTTTCTTGCGATACCAATCTACTGGAATTCTCCTTAGGCCTATACTTTGACATGAACAGTAATAAACAAACTGACTGCATCAATTTGGACTTTTAAGTAGCATTCGATCGTGTAGCCCAGAGTCGGCGATGCTTTTTTTTTGCTTCCTAATTCCTTTGGCTATGTTAACATACTTCCCCCTTTACACAATGCCTTCACTTTACACAATGCCTTACGTGTAAACAACTAAATAAATAAATAAATAAATGTTCTCGCTTGTTTTCATTCAATCAAATTTCACGCTGACCATAAATATCGTAATGCAAAATTTGCGGTAGTGTGCTACTAGCTATCAACGAGCGCATGGAAAGACCAGGAGATTGAATCAGTTGTTATTAAGAGCGTCCGATTTGATATTGGTATGGTTAAATCTAACACCACACTTTATATTAACAATTATAGGCGTCTCTTACAGTCCCTCTTCCAGCGACTTATACACCTGTGATGACAACCTCCATGGTTGCTTAAAAATTCCGGTAACCACCCGAAGTAGGTAACACCCTCGGTCAACCCTCTCGCTCATGCCCAATCATAATTTCTGTCCCATTAGTTCAAGAATGCAATGTAGTTTTCATACTTCTTTCTTTTTGGTTCCTTTTACGGCTATGCACTTTTGGTATGTGGTATGTATTGTATTCTGCATTTCTTTCTTCTCGAAACAGCTTACCAGGGTCACAAGACAGGGGTGGAAACACGAGGGACAGGCTCTGTACTTTGCGCGTCTTCCGACGTGTTTCTTCTCTTTCGCAATCTCTTAAACACCGACGTTAACCAACTCGCACAATTATCCATTCTGGTACAGTATTCTGCAGGGTACCTTCCTGTATTCTGCAGTCTGCTATAATTAATTATTTTTGCACCTTCCGAGTGTCATACGCTGTATTTTTCTTGCGCTTCCCCTGTATTACGCGATGCATTAACTCTGAGACTATTTTAAACAAATAAACAATGCTAAGGATACACATAATTTTAACAAATTGTGCCTTATAAGTTTGCACACCCCAGAAGCAGTCGCGGACTCCGGGTACTTAACATCATTTTAATGTACATGTGTATTTTGTTTCTTCGAAGAGAATGTCATAGGATACCATAGGCAATATGTGGTATAAAATTTGTAAACAGGGATAAGGTGTCTCAGAAAGGCTGGCCAATGTTTCGATAGGAGGACCTATCTTCGTCAAAGGCGGCCCCGTCATCCTCGGCATGTTAGATTTAAAGGGTCAGTGCAGTGAGGTCACGTGCGTCCGTCGTCGGTGGCGGCTGGTTATAAAAGTAGAGACTTCAGAGGTAATGAGCGCTGTCACCCAACATCTGTGAGCGCCATTCCCAAGAGGAGGGGACAAGAGCGGGCGAGTGGGAAGGCGGGGAGAAAAGAAAAGAAAAAAGAAAAGGAAAGAGAAAAAAACGAAGGGGGGTGGGGACACCAAGAGTGCAAAAATGGCGGGAGAAAGAACAAGGAAAAAAAAGGAATGGGGGCATGGGAGGGTATTGGGGAAGCGATAGGTTAGGGAGCATTCAGAGGTGTCGTTGGCGTTCTTGTGCCATTAGAAGAGCCGGTTAGGCTGTCAGCGCGTGAGTAGCACAACAGGCAAAAAAAACTGAGTTGAAAGCGTGACTTTAGTAGCATAGCAGCAATAAGTCGAGTAATACTGAAGTAGTTAAGGTGGCGACAAGGAGTCTGGGATGCAACGTATGGCGTATCTGGAAGACAGCGGCATGGCCTTTCAAGGGCCGGTAGCCCCAGTTGCTCTACATAGGTGTCGTTACGGCAGTATAAAGAAATGGCAATACCCGGTGTGGCTCAGGTGCCAAAAAAGAGATAATGACGTCTGGGACTTTTGAATGTGTTGGAGAGGGTGTTTCAAAAAGCATATAATAGAAAACAGACAAGAAATAGGAGGGGGGAACCAAAACCAGTATAACAAATAAGAGGGTGACGTGCGCAGAAGACCGGAGCCGGTTTACAGCCGGAACCGGAGCCGGAACCGGAGCCGGTTTACATGGGAAAAGGGGGTCGTGCAGTTGATGTAAACGTAAAAACATAGAAGAGTATATTAAATTGAGTAGTACTCAGGAAAAAGATTTCGAAATGGAGGAATAGGTGAGATTAAGAATTAAGGCTAGCTGGTAGCATAATGTGTTTTGAGTCTTGGTTGAAGATATGAGAATTTCAGATTTAAGTTACCGCTTTTAAAGATTCTAAGTTGCCAAGTGCCAAATTAATTCCCGTCTGGTGTAGGCAATTAAACTTGTGTATGAGGTATGATTCCGTGTACTTCCTTTCGTGAGGTGAACAGAAATTTGATTGTAGCATATGGAGCCTTGCTTTGTCAAATATATGACAATGTTCATTAATGTGGCTGGCTACTCCTTTAGGTAAATTGTGTTTTGTGTCCTCACGGTGACCGTTGAGTCTTCTATGAATTTGTTGTCCAGTCTCACCTATGTATTTTTTGCTACAAGTGGCAAATTCTAGACAGTATACTACGTTGCTTGATGTGCAGGTGAAAGCCAAATTCACCTTGTGTGCGTAATTTGACGTTGTACTTTTTACTGTAGTAGTAGATTGAATATGTTTGCATGTAGAGCACTTGGGGTGGCCACAGGAACCGGTTCCCAGCTTCATCTTTGTTCTTAGTTTGTCATGCACAAGAATATCTTTACAATTACTGTTGCGTCTGTAGACTACTCTGGGCGGGTCGGGAAATATCTTAAGTTTCTGGTTGCTGGTGAGATTTGGGTAGTATTTACTGAAGATGTTATTCCGGTTTGGTAGTGCGTTTGAGAATTCAGTAGTAAGAGGCGTTGTTGTTTTTGTGATCCTCGGGCGGGGCTTGAGGACCTCGGCTTGATCAAGTTTGGTTGCAGTGGTGTAGGGTTTTCGAAGGTCACTGTTTTGGTGGTTCCTGTTTGATAGGGTTTCTTTAAGGTGATCGAGTCTATCTATGTTGTCTTGGTTTTCAACGCAAATGCGACGCATTCGTGTGGCTTGGCCTTTAAAGATGCCGTGTTGGCAATGTCTGGTATGGTGACTGGTATATTCTAAGTACTGTTGTTTGCCGAAAGGTTTCCTATACAGCGTTGTCTTTAGCGCCCCATTGTCAATGTGTAATGTTTTGCCCAGAAAGAACATATTTATAGTAATTCTAGAAACATATTTCCTATCGCGCTGCACTGACAAGCCCCACACATACCTACGATACATCGACATCATATTCATAATATGGGGACTTGGTCAGGACAACCTAGATAAATATGTAGCATTTCTAAACTCTTTTATTCCATCAATAAAATTCACATCAGAATCCTCAACTGAGCGCATCAACTTTCTGGACACAACAATATACATTGACAATGGGGCGCTAAAGACAACGCAGTATAGGGAACCTTTGGGCAAACAACAGCATCTAGAATATACGTGCCACCGTCCCAGACATTGTAAACAAGGCATCTTTAAAGGCCAAGCCACACGACGGCGTCGCATTTGCGTTGAAATCCAAGGCTACGTAGACAGACCCGATCACCTTAAAGAAACCGTATCAAACAGGAACCACCCCAACAGAGACCTTCAAAAAGCCGACACCACTGCAACCAAACTTGATCAAGCCGAGGTCCTCAAGCCCCGCCCGAGGATCACAGACAACAACGCCTCTTTTTACTACTAAATTCTCAAACTACCAAACGTGAATAACATCTTCAGTAAATACTACCCAATTCTCACCAGCAACGAGAAAATAAGATTTTTCCCGACCCGCCCAGAGTAGCCGACTGACTCAACACTAAATTTAAAGATATTCTTGTGCATGTAAAACTAAGAACAAAGACGAAGCTGGGAACCGGTCCCCGTGGCCACCCCAGATGCTCTACATGCAAACACATTTAATCTACTACAACAGTAAAAAGTACAGCGTCAAATTACGCGCACAAGGTAGCTTCGGCTTTCACCTGGACATCAAGCAAGACAGTCTACAGTGAAGAATGTGCCACTTGTAGCAAATACATAGATGAGACTGGACAACAAATTCATACAAGACTGAACGGGCAACGCGCGGACACAAAACACAATTTACCTAAAGCAGTAGACAACCACTTTGATGTACATGGTCATATATTTGACAAAGCAAGGCTCTATATACAAGAAACAAATTTCCGTTCACCTCGTGAAAGGAAATATACGGAATAATACCTCATACACAAGTTTAACTGCCTACACCCGACTGGAATTAATTTGGCAGTGGCATCTTCGAAACTTTAAAAGCGGTAACTTAAATCTGAAATTCTCATATCATCAACCAAGGCACAAAACACATTATGCCACCAGCTAACCTTAATTCTAAATTTCACCTATTCCTCCATTTCGAAAATTTTTTCCTACCTACAACTCTATTTGTTATACTCTTTCATGTTTCTACGTTTATATTAACTGTACCACCCCATTTTCCCATGTACACCGGCCCCCGCCCGCTTCTGCGCACGTCACCCTCCTATTTGTTATTCCACTTTCGGTTTCCCCCCCTCATATTTTTTTGTCTGTTTTCTATTATATGTTTTTTGAAACACCCTCACCAACACATTCAGAGGTCCCAGACGTCATTGTACCTTTTTGCGGTGTCTGAGCCACACAGGATATCGCCATTTGTGTATGCTGCCGTAACGACACCTACGTTAAGCTATTGGGGCTAACGGCCCTTCAAAGACCATGCCGCTGCCTTCCAGATACGCCATACATTGCATCCCAGACTCCTTGTCGCCATCCTAACTACTTCAATATTACTCGACGCATTGCTGCTAGGCTACTAAAGTCACGCTTTCAACTCAGGTATTTTTTTTTTTTTTTGCCTGTTGTGCTACTCGCGCGCTGACAGCCTAACCGGCTCTTCTAATGGCACAAGAACATGCCGCCAACGACACCTCTGAATGCTCCCTAACCTATCGCTTCCCCAACGCCCTCCCATGCCCCCCTTTCCTTTTTTTTTCTTGTTCTTTCTCCAGCCATTTTTTCACTCTTGGTGCTCCCCCCCCCCCATTGTTTTTTCTCTTGCCTTTTCTTTCTTTTTTATCTCCCCACCTTCCCACTCCCCCGCTCTTTCCCCTCGTCTTGGAAGCGGCGCTCACAGATGTCGGGTGACAGCGTTCATTACCCATGCACTCTCTCCCTTTATGACCAGCCGCCACTGACGACGAACACACGTGACGTCACTGCACTGACCCTTTAATACTAACACGCCGAGGATGACGAGGCCGCCTTTGACGAAGATAGTTCCTCCTATCGAAACGTTGGCCAGCCTTTCTGAGACACCTTTTCCCTGTTTACAAACTTAATACCACAGTGTGCTATTTCATCCTTCAGACCGTTTTCCTTATTTTGTACTTCCATTGGCAATATGCGTGATCTTAGCATCAAGCTAAGATAATACGGCTATTTTCATTTTAGTGCTATACACCTAGGCTCAGCAGCAGTTTGCTGCTTTGAGAACGTATGGGGCCCTTTCCTTGGTCATGTTTTACTAATCGATTTCAAGGCTATGAGTGAAGCGTCAATTTGTTGAAGTTGTTGGCGAAAAGCTCAAGAGAAGACGACAGCCGAGGGTTTGGCGAAAGCATTAGGCGTGGGTACAGCGGGTATATAGATAGGGCACAGAAATGGGTGAGAAGCATGGAAAGGAATATTGGCCAGAGATACTTACGGGTTCTGTTCGGCACCTGCAGAAAGCGACACTAATAAATCACTCTAAATTCTGCCCAATCCGAGGTTCATCTTATGCGATATTTCTTTTACTGGCAAAATTCACGCTTACTTACAAGCAGTTACTCGAATGTTTTTCAGTTGTGGTAGGTTGGGCACAACCAAGAGCTGCGTGAGACTGGCTTATCGGCAGATAGGAAGGACATTGCATTTTTTGGCGTTATCTTACCAGATTTGTTTTGTGCGTGCGTGTCTGTGTGTGTTCTAAGTGTGCCTGCGTGTACATCTTCGTATACGTGCGTGTGTGCGTGTTCTGTGCGTGTATGTTCTACGTGTGCCTGCCTGTACATGTTTGTGTGCGTGCGTGTGTGTACTGCGTGCGTGGGTGTGTGTGAGTGTATGGGTTCTATGTGTGCCTTCGTAAACATGTTTGTGTGCCTCCGTGTATGTGTTGTGTGCGTGGGCATGTGTGAGCCTGTGTGTGTTCTATGTGTCCCTGTGTATACATGTTTGTGCACGTGTGCATGTACGTCGTGTCTGTGGGCGTGTGTTCGTGCGTGTGTGTTCTACGTGTGCCTGCATGTACTTGTTTGTGTGCGTGCGTTTGTGTGTGTGTTGTGTGCATGTGTGCTTGTGTGCCTGCGTGTACGTGTTTGCGTGCGTGCGTGTGTGTGTTCTATGTGTGCCTGCGTGTACATGTTTGTGTGCGCGCGGGTGTATTGTGTGCGTGGGCGTGTGTGAGTGTGTGTGTGTTCTATGTGCGCCTACGTGTACTTGTTTGTGCGCGTGCGTGTGCGCCTGCATGTGCTTGTTTGTGTGAGTGCGTGTGCGCGTGCGTGTTCGTGTGCGTGTACATGCGTGTGCGCCTGCGTGTGCATGTTTGTTTGCGTGCGTGTGTGTATTGTGTGCGTGGACGTGTGTGCGTTGGTATGTTCCATGTGTTCCTGCGTGTGTACACTGTGTACGTGGGTGGGTGAGCGTTTTATGTGTGCCTTCGTGCACATGTGTGTGTGCGGCGTGTGTTGTGTGCGTGTATGTTCTATGTGCGCCTGTGTTTGTGTGTTTTGTGCGCGTGGGCGTGTGTGAGTCTGTGTTCTATCTGTGCCTGCGTGCACATGCTTGTGTGCGTCGGTGTGTGTGTTCTGTGCGTGGGCGTGTCTGCGCGTGTGAGTTCTATGTGTGCCTGCATGTACATGTTTGTGTGCGTGGGCGTGTTGGTGTGTGTGTGTGTCCTATGTGTGCCTGTGCGTACATGACTGTGTGCGTGCTTGTGTTGTGTGCTTGGGTGTGTCTGCGTCCATATTTTATGTGTGCCTGCGTGTACATATTTTTCTGCGTGTGTATGTGTACCTACGTGTACATGTTTGTGTGCCTGCGTTTGTGTGTGTGTTGTATCTAAGTGCGCGTGAAAATACGTGTTTTTGTTCTGAGCATTTGTGCTTGCGGGCCTGAGTATACATGTTTGGATGCGTGTTTGTGTGTTGAGTGCGCGGGCATCTGTGCGCGTGTGTCTGCGTTCTATATTCGACTGCGTGTACATGTCTGTGTCCGTGCATGTGTGTTAGTGTGCGTGCGCGTGTATTCTATGTGTGCCTTCGTGTACATGTTCATGTACGTGCCTGTGTTTGTTGTGTGCACGTGTGAATGTGCGTGTGTTCTATGTGTGCCTGCGTGTATATGTTTGTGTGCGCGCGTGTGTGTTCTGGGCGTGTGAGCGTGTGCGTCTGCGTGCACTTGTTTGTGTGCGTGAGTGTGCGTATTGTCGGCGTGCGTGTGTGTTCTATGTGTGCCTGCGTGTACATGTTTGTGTGCGTGCGTGTGCGTGCCTTTGTGTGTGTGTTGCATGTATGACCGCCTGAGAATGCCTGTGCGTGTTCTATGCATACGCGTTGTTTGTGTGCCTGCGTGTGTGTGTTGTGCACCTGGGCTTGTGCGCGTGTGTGTGTGCGTTGTATGTTTGTCTGAGTGTACATGTTTGTGTGCGTCCGTGTGTGTATCCTATGTGTGCCTGCGTGTACATGTTCGTGTGCGTGCGTTTGTATGGGTGTCGTGTGTACGTGCTCGTGAAATTGTGTATGTGCTCTGTGCGTGTGTGTTGTTTGTGTGCCTGCGTGTACATGTTTATGTGCATGTGAGTGTCCGCATTACCATCAGTGAACTTGCCCAGTTAATCTACCGCAATGCCTACAGCGTGAACACAACAAGGGCCCCATTTTGAATTCCTTCGAGCCCTCTACATACCCTATTCTGGCTTTTGTCGCAGCGACAGACAATATTGATGCAAATAAGAAAATAGCTAAGAATGCTGGGACGGCAGGTACACTTAAGTTCGTCCGGCTGCTTGCGCGAACCTATATGCCGATCATCGCTTTAACTCCCTGGTATATATGGTAAGGTTTTGGCGAACAGCATATCCCTGAAAAAAAAATTACATACGTTTTCTTGTTTCATCTTATCATAAACCTGCATATGTGAACCCCATTTAAATAACTAAACAACGGCCTGTAGCTTCCGCATATTTTCTTGGATGAGGCGAATATTTATTTCTCATTCGGAACACGGGCAGCCATGACTGTGGGTCGGGCTTTGAGCGGTCGTGTTGCAACGCTTTAGCCCGGTAGTACCAGTCAAGAAATTCCGCAAATAAAAGGAGTTGCTTAAATGATTTTCAATAATTTATAGCCACTCGTTTCAAGAAGTCGCCTAGCCACAAGGCTTTCTACCTTAGCTTTTGAAATGATCATTCGTGTTTTCTGAGTGGCTCTTCCGTCTGCCCTCCCCGGTTGTAAATTTTCTTTGTCTTTCCGATCCTCCTTGAGCTCTTGGCGCAGTAGTATACAAAGCACTGGGTGTCAAAAAATTTGGCAGGAATACATTACGAAATTATGATACACTTTCCTACTGTGACGCATCATCGAAGCTGACGCCAGCTAAGCAAGGATACCTTCGCATAACTGATAGCGACGTAGAGCGACTTCCAGTTAGCGAAATGCGAATGATATTTCTGAAAACGCTTTATCAAATGAATAAATGTGCCCGCGATGAAGCATCTTTGAAAATTCAACATTCGTAAGCGGATGACCGCACCGTTTTCGAAGCGACAGCTGGTTTCGGAGTCATGATGTAATTTCATTGTGCCTTCGCGGGCGTGACTTTGACAAATAACAACGAATAAGTTTTACGTCACACCCTATTGCCTAAATTTCTCGTTCAAACATGGATTGTCCAGGAGATAAGTTCAAATGCAAGGAATTTAACCGTTGCGACAAAGACTTTGTAGTTGTTATTTGCATTTTAGAATCTGGCGCCTACGCTTTCACTGCTATTCGTTCATGTTCGCGATGAAAACAACAAATTAATTTGCATTTAGAGCCTCCATGCAAGTTGATGACAATTTTAGAAACTGTAGTTGATACTAATTTTGTTTGCTTTAAAGAAGTTACAGTGCACTCGCCTTGTTCGGAGACGAGCGACTTATCTGTCGGAGGTAAGGAGAAAAAACAGTGTCGTCAATGAAGTTTCTCCTTTGAGTTCATTTGCCTAGTACAAAAATTTTGAGTGAGTTATAATAAGGCCGATCTGAGGCTACGCAGAAATTAAGTTTCATGATAATATGCAAACAGGATACCAGGAAGGTGACAAGTTCTTTTAGGATAAAACCACGCAGCGAATAACTCGATTATGTTCACTTGGCAACAAGAAAGATAGTGTCATTTACAATACGGCGGTCCGTACGATACCTGTCTTTCGACAACCAGGCGAGGAAATGTGCATCAAAATTATGATGGCGATGGCTTATCAGTGCGAAAACGAGGACAAATACACACTTTTTGTTACGCTCGTATGGTACATGAATACTTCTTCTCATTCTGTTTCTGCTCGGCGTAATAAACTTGCCCAAAATAATTCAGCAACCGCGAAAGAAATTTGCGTTCCGAGTAATAGAAACTAAAAAATAAATAAAAAATAGTACTAGAAATACGTACCGTCGTGGTACACTCTGCTGTGCGATTGCTACAGCTAGGGTCGATGCCACTTAAATACTTGGGTATCGAAAAATCCTCGTCAGCACGTTAAGCTCTATTTCATGCTGAATGCCTGTGCATGCGATCTTTAAATGACACTCTCTTGTTCCAAGCGGCCTGTAAACTTTCACATCTCCACCACCCTGATTAACTCTCTGACACCTGGACTGTCTTCCCTTTCCCTCATTACCAGCCGGCTTACAGTGTTAAACGTTAATATTATATGTAAGAAAGTAAATGGGAAATGTATCATTATTATCGTTCTCAGCAACGAATATTTATGTACACCGCAGGATAAAGGTCTCCGCCAGCGATCTCTCTTAATCGCTGACTTGCGCTATAGCTGATTCAAAATTATGCCAGCGAATGTCCTAATTTCTTCACAACAACTAAGTATCTGCCGGCCTGGGCTGAGCTTGCCTTCCCTTGGCACCCATTCTGTCACTGTAATAAACCATCTGCCGGTTATCTGCCCGACGCTCTACGTGACCTGCGCAGCTTCAGCTTTCCCTCTTAATGTCAACTCAAATATCCGCTACACCCATTCGCCCTCTAATCCGCGCCCCTGTCTTCCTGAATGTTATTGTTACGCCAAACATAAAATATAACCCGTCAAATAAATTTTAGCAGATCCAACGCACACTTCGGAATCTATGTGAAGTGAAGCTTTCGCAAAGCTCTCAATGAAATGCTATGAATTCGCCCACTTCATTCCGCCATCTATGACGTAAAGAAAAGTGGCGCATGCGCATGCGGTCTCGTTCATCCGTGCTACGCTTTGCAACAACTCTCATTTTACCTCAAATTTCTGCATCTCATGTCATTTAATTTAAACGTACCGCCCGCTTATAGGCCAAGCCCACGTCATGTTTATGTACTAGAGTTTGGAAACTTTCTTCATCCTGAACATGCGACGGTCAAATAAAAAAGTTCAGGAGGACCCATGTTACGATGACTGTCGACGGCAGATCGTTCAGCATTGAACGAACATAGCGGCACAATGTATTGTCAGCGTCGAAACGAATTGTGTATGACGCGTGCACTGCGGCGTGACTCCTCTTTTGCTTATTCTTTAAGAACGCTAGGCGCCATCTGGCGGCGCCGCCACCAAGCCGGCGCGTGACCTCCGATATGCCTGGCGCGGTGGTGCAGGCAAACGGCGAGAAACGCGTCATGCGGGAACCGGACTCCCCTGTCGCTGTTCTTTTTTGGACACTTCTGCTGGACAGTTCTGCTTACATCCGGTCGTCTCCTGGATAAAAGCTCTTTGTTGAAGATGAAGCCGTGGCGCGTACCGAACTTCACTAATTCATATACTAGTGGCGGGAGCACTGTCTCATGATGAATATATAGAAGACCCATGCCTGTTTGCCTGTTAGTGGAATGGTGTTGGCTAGATTTCGAAGCGATGCTAAACGTGAGAACAGACATGCACGAGTTCAGGCATGAAAGGATCATCGTCGCTTCTGTTTAAGCGCCAGCTTTTAGAAAAGTTGTGACGGTACGCAGAATCGAAGGCATGATAGAATAAATTTACCAGATATGCTATTTGCAAGTGTTGCTAGTGAAGTTACTGAGAAGCTATGACGGTTATAACCTTTCAACATGGCGGTTGTAAGTAAAGCAGCGATTTGATGATCGCTGTTGGCAATCTTCTCTCTGCCTGCCTTTCTCCAACTTTTCCCTGATATATCTTCTCTGTGCCATGGCGCGTCCTTCCCGTGGCTCAACCACGTTTCTATGCCTCCGATGGAACATTTTGCCCGGTGTCGTGGTTGTCAGGTGTCAGGTCTGTGCGCCAAAATGTTGTTCGAATGAAGCAGCAATAACGCAGGGGTGTATTTACAAGATATTTTGTTACAATAGCTATGTAGGCGAACGTTACCTACATTGGAGGTATCGAAGCGAACATTTCGGCCAATCCCAAAGACAACGTAGTCTATAACAGCGTCTCAAAGCGCTTGCTGCCAAGAGGAAATAATGCCAGAAACATGCCCATGATGAATGCGCCATACGTTTCAAAGAGCAGCTTTGGCACCACAGAAGCATGCGGCTGACCGTGGCCTAACGTTTAGAGCATTCTGCTACTGCGCTGAAAGACAGACGTTCGATCGCATCATCGGTCGCGCTTTTATTTGTAGTATTATACCCCCTTTGACAGTCTCTTGACTAGTCTTTCTTTATTTGTTTTCTTCTTATCACAGTTTTTATTGTTGCTTTATCGGGTAGTTGATGTGCCATCTTCCCCACTAACGTTCAGTCACTTTTTCCGTAGTTTCCGAACTTTCGTAAGGTCGCCGTCTCAATTTTCATAAAGTTTTCCCCGAGCTTTCACTTTCCACCTGAAAAATCTATTGCACGAGTAGATGCGCCTTGATCTTCGCAAATGTACGTCAATGGTCATCGTTCGTGACACCTTCAACTTATGTTATTTATGTCTGCAACACTTCAAGATGCAATAGGCGGCGAATAATAACTTTTCGAACAAATTACTTTGGACGGCTGATTATTCTCTCATAAAAACCACACTACCATCACGGAGTATTTTAGAATGTACTTTTATTTTACTTTGTGATTGTTGAAAAATAAGATGGGAGACGAGCACTCGTCTCTCTTCTGTCCGCCTGTGTGCTTCTCATCTATGATTTGTCATGTTGTCGAACCCACAAGCCCCAACATCTCAAAGAAATGCCTGACATTTGCGTAATCTGTAGGAGGTCCTACTGCCTAATGGTCTCAATCGTTAAGTAAAGCCAGCTTTGTTTTCATCAAACAGGACCAGTCTCGGCGCCGGTAGTATGTTTTCTTTTTTTTTTCTCGGAGTGAGACGGTCATTGACCTTGTACCATCGATTGTCGATGACGACGCGAAATACCTAGGCTTTAACCCTCATCTGCGTTATGTAACTTCCACTTCCGCCAATGCCGATACCTTGTGTGGCGTCGAACCTCTATCTTCCAGCACAGCAGCCCAGTACTCTTACCATATGGGCAAGATTGCACGCACAATTTTCTTGTGGGAAAGTGGCTCTTTCAAAGTGGCTCTTTCAAGTTAGTTTCAAAGATAAAGCTTTTTCGGCAGCGACAAGTCCCATATTTAATTGATCAACCGGCTTTTTATTTACCGCAAACGTACCTTCACTGTATGCACACAGAAGGATTCTGTAGTTTGTGGAGTTTGTGTTCAGCGAATGCATCGATACTGTTGGCATTTGTCTTCGAGTGAAGCATGATTCTAGCGTCGGTATCTGTTGAATTTCTCTTTTAAGATTATTCGACGCATCCTCCCATTCTCACGCACACTGTTGCTCCCAAACGCACTAGTTTTGTGATATTGCCGGCCTTGATTGCAGCGCCCGGGCTGTTTGCAATACTGAAACTCGAGTCTCCGTCCTCACTTTCATATGACAGTGCCATGTAGGCTTCATGTTTGCAGAGCACATGAGAGAGAAAGGCAACGAGACGTTGTTCCAGTACTATAGAGGTCAATCTCAAATGATTTTTTTTTGTTTGTTTGTTCGGTCCCCGGCGCCAGCAATGCTCCCGCGCCACTCGTGGCATCGCCTGGCCTTGTCTTCTTTCTAGGGTGATCACGACGATATCACTGGCGCTATATATTATAGCACATGCATCGGAGAAAATGTAAATGTAAGTGTCCCCATTCCAGTTTCGGATGTCGGTATACTATCTATAAACTTTGATTTCCTCGTCACAGACTTCCTCCATAAGTCATTCTCTTGGTCCGATAGAGGTTCATGCCAAAAAATTTTGTTTTTCCACAGATGTCGCGTGCAAATTTTAGCTTCTACAGTCAATACTGCAAGACAAACTGGTGGATCAAACATCTAATTTGAAACACCGCGCGTATCGTGAACTTTTCACCTTTGTGCGCGGCCTTCGCACATTTCTTGCCTCAATTGAACGAAGCTATTGGACGAACGTGCTATGTTAATTGAACGAACACGTGCTATGCCTTTCCTAAGAAGCTTATCTCACTTGATGATGTAGAAATGGGATTTTGATTCACATAATGCGTATCTCTTCGCTCTTTCACGTCCATTTTCTGAGATTCATCCCAGCTTGACGAAAAACTTCATTTTCTCTCAGGCTCGCGAATGTGGCTTAATTTTCGTCCGTGTTTCAGTGCATCATTGAAGTAAATCAAATTGCGCAATACCGTCGTAGTTTCCTGTTTGGTACTTCACTTATCTAGATTATGGCGGATTTTTTATAATATTAGTTTTTCATGGTATGTGCGCGCCCTCCGTGGACACGTCGTGATTGAAGCTATCTAACAAATGCTAAAATTTGGGAGGCGACGGTATACCTCATGCCGAACTGGTCACCATCAGCGGAAACTTTCGTAAAAGTTTGGCAAAGTAAGATTGAGCCATTCCTGTGTTCCTTCACCCTCAGGCATCGCGCACAAAGCATGACAAGCGTTGTTTGTTTCTGCAAATGTGAAGAAACTTAATCTGCAAAACTGTCTACAGTCAATGGCACCTTTCTTGTCTGTCTTGGGAGCTTAAGTTTATTTTCAATCACAGCCATGCTAAATTCGTAGCCCAGACAAAAGTGCCTCATAAGCTGAGAGGTTCTTGCAGATATATCCAGCCTGAAGCACTTACCCAAGAGATTTCTGGTTTCACTTTGATCTGTAAAGGATGCAAATACACGGACAATGTATGAATCGCAGCAGATACCAGAGCTGGGCGAGTTGGTGCATTTTAGAAGACCAGAGTTCTATGTTGTGGTTTCACTGCCTCTTGTCCTTTGCGCGCTGTTTGTAATCTTCTAAAAGTCGTTAAGCAAGCACGCTTGCCTTTACGGGGTACCAATCAGAGTGCCACAAATACATGAAAGGACGGTGCGCGCCAGGCGGCGACGTCGTGCAGCTCATATTCTACTGGGCCATGTTGATAGGTGAGTCATGTGCGCGTGGCAATACAGTCAAACGCCTCTAAAGGGACTCCCCAACAGGTAATTTGTCTGTACAACGAAGGAATTCACGCGTCCCCGGCAGCTGATTTCTTGATTTAAAACGAACGCTACGTATAGCGACTCACCACTGCCCTCCGCCGCCGCCACTGAGATTCAGCTAACGCTAACGGCTACACAAGCGACGCACTTGAATAGCGTGTCGATGTCAGCGAGCATTGCAGCTCTCCTGCACTGCTCCAGGAACCGCTCACTTTGTACGCCCGCTTTGCAAACAAGCGGGTGTGACGGCTGCTCAATACGTAGCAGCTGATGAATTTATATAGTCGTAACTGACAATCGACAGCGTCTTCGATGCCATTTAGGTCCAGAAAAGACGCGAACGTCAAGGAATGTAAGCGAACGAATCATTTTGATGGCGAGGAAAACGACTGGGATTTGACGATGTGCAGCTTTAACTTGCGTTACTCCCGCGTTTGGAACGTGGAGCATGTCACAAACCTTGGTGCAATGCCGTCCTCTGACAGTCGCACCTTCCCTCGGATAAAGTGTGCACAAAAAAAAAAAATTTGCGATTTATCTGACTGATCTCTCTCGACATTATGTTAGAGCTTATCTCTTGCTGAATGTTCTTAGCCTGCTCTATTGTGAGCAGTACGGTGAGCAATCTCGAAAACGAAGTTACCAGTATAACAAAAGATTCTGGACGTTCCAAGGAGTTGGTTACAAAGGCGTGGGACTGTATTAGCAGCCTGTCAAGCGATGCTTCATTCGGGGATAATTATGTGGTAATATATAAATTACAATTTGTCGCACTATTGTTAAACTGTGTAGAAGCATAAAAAAATGTGGATAAGTAATACAGGACGACAAAAAAAGAACAAATAACTGTAAAATGAAGCCATCTTGAAGGATTTTTCTGTTTCTTTTTTGCCCTACTGGTCATGGAGGACGGCCGAGTGTTGTTTTACGTGCTACGTTCCTGCTATTTGAGTAAGATGTAGCCGCGCGATCGCTCGGGAAATAACTTTGAAGCGTAACAGCATTTTACAGCCATCGGAAGAATGGACTATACTTCTGAGCTCAGGTGCTTTACGAGATTTTCTTGCCATGTATGTTCACTTTACTTGCTTGGCTTGACTGAACCATTTAATTGCTCGTTTCCTTCATGACAGCTACGTGTAACTGTGCAGGTGCCGTTATGCAAAGCGTACAAATATACTGTCCAAATTACGGAAGAACCTAATAATAAATAATGGTTGGCTTAATAAATGAGTGACTATGATGGCTATTTTTTGCGAACACCTACCAGAGGGAGGTAGGGGGATGCTTCCCTCTGAAATTGAGAATAAAGTAAGAGTTAGTAGACGCCAAGACAACCAAACTCTCTGGCATATTTTCCTTGGACATGGAGCGGGACATGACATTTCACCACAGGCCGTGCGTAATGTCTAACCTTGGTGCCAAGAACTTTAATGCTCTGGAGGTTCAGAACCACTTCTTCCGCCCCACACAAACAACTGGAGAGGCTTGGTCGGCACTGGTGCCTCATCAAATGGCCACGAGTCAGGGATATATATAAAGTAACGATACATCTTGTTATCACAAACGATCGAGTACCTATATTTCTATATGCAATTCGAGATTTTTTACAACGATGCTCCTGAATATTGAAACGCTGGAAGACGTATTAGGCTTGTTTTCACGGCGCATTCGGAGCACTAGATATCTATGGAGAGTATATTTACAGGAAGTGCAGCGCGCACTGTGCCCGTGTTCAGGCAAATTTTGAATTATTTGGGGCCTTAATTAAAATGGCTAATGCCTCGTTTTCTGTTTCTTTAGGTGTGTGCTTCAGAACACTCAGACACCTGCCTGGCTACCCTCAGAAAATTAAAAAATTACTCACTTTTATATTTGTTGGGAAGAGGGGCTACGTGGTTTAAACGGAAACATTTAAGTGCGAGGGTAATTGAAAATGTTGCATGTTGTCACCCTGCCTTTATGTCTTAGGTGATGCAAAATTATTTTTTTCGGATTCGTCAAAAAACGAAACAACCTACGTCATTTATATTTTGTTGACGTTTAAAGCAACTTGGGGGTTTTGCATTTACGATTAGAAGTTTAAACTCCGTAGGCTGATTAGAGCCTTTATTGAAAATTTAATATTCAATCGCTCCAAAGCACTACGAGCCTATTTTACGAACCACGTAGGATGTGGGCCCAATGTCCTGAACGAAGTGGACATGCCACAAAGCTGACATTTCAAGGGATTAGCAGATAAATACAATAAGAACTGGTTTAGGTACATGCTACCGTTACTACTCAAACACTGCGCTCCTATCAGAAGAGAATTGTTTATTCCTACGTCGGATTGAAACTTTGCCACATGAAAGTTTTAAACTGAACTCGCAAAAAACCTCAATGCATGGAAGTGTCAGACGGCGTTCCACCGGTTAATGGTCATTTTTAGGCACTTAAACTTGATGCAGTCAACTGCACGCTTGCACGCACTGGACAAAAATAGAATAATTTCCTATTTATTTCACAACACAGTACTGAATGGAATGCCAGGGCTCAATGCTAGGAGCAAATCTGCGGGCCAAATCTGCGGACAGGACACGTTCGGCAAGTCCTCATGCGCTGAAATTTGTGCTGCTCTATGGACAACTGTTGAGGCCATGTGTCATCACTCAAATGATAAAGTTGAAAGAAGCCAAGCCATGTTTTGATTACCGCAGATACATCAAATATTGAGGGGTTGCTGAAAATCAAAAGTATCGAGCTGTTATATAGGTATTCATTTTTTGAAGTTCATTTCCTATAGATGACGGCCTGTACTCGCAAAAGGCTCTCACTCTAGAATTGTTAGTAATAGCAAGTTATAGTAAATCCTAATGGTGCGCATAGTACAAGACAAGGTGACCGGCCAATCGCCAAGAGCGCTTACGAATCAAAACTTTGTTAAGGGTGCTCTAGAATTCGCACCACTTGTAGCTGGCAATCATCCTTTGTCGGCAACAGCGGGAACTGGCAGAGCGAACAGCACTCAGCATCTTTTTTTGTGCATGCTTGTCCCAAATGTTTGCCCGCCGTGGCGTTACCGTCAGGTATACCTCTTCATCACACCCTCACTCTCTATGCAGGCAGCACCAAGAGATGGCGGTGGGGTTCTGGTGCGCTTGCGTCAAACGCTGGTGTGGCAGCAAAAGGTTGCGGTCTATACGTTACGGCGAAGGATGCTGTTCCGTGACAGCTTCATCTGGGACCGATAGCACTGCCGCAGTATTTGCGTTCTGGTAAAGTCAGCAACGGGAGAGTGGCTCTTGAGAAAAGTTTTATCTCGGGTCCAACTCCAACGCCGCCTATTCAACTAAATGTTAAAAGCACGAACGTTTTTCTGAGATAACACCTAGACCGATTTTAATAAAATTTGTTGCAGTTGCGAGAAAGGTAAATCACAGTCGCTGTTGGAACGGGAATATCGATTTAGGGCCCGAATTTTGTTCCAAGAATTTTCAAAAATACGAAAGTTTCTAAAAATAGAAGCACGAAGTTTAAAAATTATTAAGTGTGCATCAAATATAGAAATCATATTTAGCGCCAGCGAACAAGGACGGAAGGGAGACGACGCCACAATGCGTCGTCTCCCTTCCGTCCTTGTTTGCTGGCGCTAAATATCATTTCAGTTTACCAACACGCCCAACAAATGGCAAAGCAAAAATAGATATCGCGGTTCTGTAAACGGCATCCATTAGATCACTGAAAGCGGACGAACTCAATACGTGATTTTTTATCTTACGTGAATTTGTTGCGTTGTGTACAAGGGTTCGACAAGAGCTGTATTTCCATATTATTAGATTTTTTGGGACTCAAGTGTAACATATTAATTTCGTTCGCTCGAGATGTACTATTAGATGCAATTCACATAATTCTGATATCGTTTTTCATTGCGGAGTTAGAGTTGTAAACTTGATAGTTTCATATTATGAAAATTTTTGACTTTTGCCAATTTTTCATCAAAATGACGACCTAAATGGAAAATTTGAAACAGTCACTAGATTTCAAGATTCTTCTTTAAAAAAATGCAAGAAAGCTCGTCAAATTGGGTGCAGTGATTACCGAGAAAATCGAATTCTCTTTTTACACGTATTTAGATAGGGCTACCCGAGCTAAAACTTCCTCTTCAATTAAGCCTTATCACCTCTTCAGAATTCCAAAGGTAGTTGAACGTTTCCTGTGTCATATTTGCTGCGACATCTCTGAAGGGAGCTTCTTGCCACGCCTGACCTATCTTCCTTGTCAGCCGTGTGGTGGCAGGCGCGGATAGTTTGAAGAGCAGCCACAGTAGGTAAGGGAAATTCGTGGCATAATTCTAACTTTGGAAGTGGTTGCGCAGCCTCGGTTCATGACGTTCGTTCACGCCACGTCTAGGGCACATTGTCTATGTCGAGTACCACGGGAACGCATTCAAACGTACCACGGGTGATCGTTCAAGTTATATCAAAGTGTTCCGTAGGGTTTCGGACTCTCATGCAATCAAGGTGTCAATCTTGACAATCATGCATACACCGGTGCGCGTTCACCACCAGTACTAAAATTTTCTTAACACTAGTTTTGTAGTAAAGGCTTAAATTGTATATTAAGATGCCAACCGAAGTAGTGCTAAGAATTTGGACGCTATTTCCAGTTTGTGAAGGGAGTAAATGAAGCGTTGCAGGAAAGCCTTGGTAGCTCATTCAGTAGTTTTGCTTTGTCAAGCTCAAGTCCAGCTACACTGATAATTTGCACCTGACTATGGGATTTTGACTACTACGTAGAATGTATCAAAAATTATACAAGGTTATAGAAAGTTAGGAAACTCTCAAACCCAAATTCATGGATTTTGTCCAGCTTTTACTTCATAAAAGCACGGAAGTGCGCTCTGTAAGAGCGCGATTGCGAATAAACTACCGCGATAGGTTCAAGATTTTGATGTTCTATGCTTCCAACTGCTCCGACGGTCACATTACAGAACCTACAGATGTTCAGCAGCTCTCGTTAGTGCTTCGATGGTGCGCACTTCAATCATCGCATTCTTGCGAGAATGTTCTGCACTCCTGAGTCTAGAAGCTGCCTATTTCTCCTGATACTCAATTGCACGTATCTTGAGCCAGCATAGTACCAAATGCGGCAGACCGTTAGACAGCGTTAGGGCAGGCATTATCATTTATTTCAATAGCGTATGCAGTGAATCTCGCCACAACTCATACCTAACAACGAAATTTCAAAGAGATGGAAAATGTTGATATCTCACCCATGAGTTTGTTGAGAAAAGATTAAAGCCGGCGAAGAGCTAGAGATCCGTTTGTACTCTTCCTCTTCTCCTTCTACCAACAGCCAAAGGTAAAGAATACGAACCGTAGTTCAGCGGTTCTAGCGAACGCAGCTTGAAAGTAAGGTGTAAGATTTATTGTCTGCCACATGGAATCACATTGGCTGATAATATTTCAGTCATATATAATTTTAATGGAGCAATGCACAGCCTGAATAAATAATATGTACCCAAAGTACGGTACGAACAAAAAAAATGAATTAAATTTTTAGCAGCCTTTTTATCTCACACAACGAACTACACTTACTGAAAAAACCGGCGCAATAATAAATTATTCTAGTCAGGCGGTACTCGTTAATGACAGGCCCCGGAATTACTGCACGAAGAGAAAATGTATTTGTATCGGGTACGTGCATAACGAGTAGCCTCGCATAATAATATTTTTGTTGCGGCGCGCTAATCACCAAGTGCTAAGATGTTAATTTCTCTGCAGGAGAGGACACTGAAATAAACATTCACAAAACAAAGATTTTTGCCAGAAGTACAGCAACATCAGGCATTTGGTGATTTTGTTTTATTGCTCAAGCATATAATAACAGGAGTCCATTCAATCTTATTTTCGATATCAGGATACATATTCACTTGAAAAATAGGAAAATGAAACCAAGAAACACGCTGCCAGCTGTCACCGGAATGGGCACAAAGCCTGCCTACTTTTCGAGAGGTAGGGGAAAGAAAGTTATACGAAGATGGGAAGGAAAAATGTAAGAAAGAAGAAGATGGGATATCTCAAAGACTAAGGTAAAACATCGAGAAAGAATAGAGTGAGGCAGTATTGTACTTCACGATTTGTTAAACACGAAGCTCATAAATAAGTAAATCTACAGATGTTCAGTCGGCCGATGCATCCTCGAGTCGTTCGGCATCGCGTACCACACTCAGCATGGAGAAAAGACGGCGTTTCCCGCCTCTGTTCGCGACCGCCTGATCATCCCGCCGCTACCCAAGAACATGCACCCGATGCACCACGCCGGGAGATGCAACAAAAGAGCAAGCGACCTTCAGAAGACGTTTGGTATGAGCAACGAGGCGGTGTACGTAGACGCGGCGCGATATGGAGGAGGGAGAAGCGCACACGCGATAGCGGTTGTAGACCGCACGGTTAAGTGCCTCGCGAGCGCTACAGTGACCACGGGACACACGGAGGCGGCCGAAGAAGCTGCAATAGCCCTAGCACTAACCGCGGTGCCTAGCGCTGAGATCGTGATCAGCGACTCGCAGGCGGCAATCCGCGGCTCCGCGCGCGGTCGCGTCTCGCGGGAAGCGGTCCGCATACTCCAAATTTGTGACGACGGGGACTCGTCATCGCCCTCGCAACCCCAAAATTCTACAGTCTTCCTCCTCTGGACCCCGGCACACACCGATGACCCGCTCGCGGGCAACGAGGCGGCCCACGCCACGGCTCGAAGTCTCACACGCCGAGCCGCCGCAGATGATGTGGCCGCCAACCCCGCCCCCAAGAGCGGGGCATTGGATCTGCCTGATCGGGACACTACAACAGAAATGCGGCAACAAGAATCACAATGGTCGTGGGGCGATCGCCTGACCACGTTCAGAGACCTCACCCAACACTGCAGACTCCAAAGACGCACATTCCCGCCACCACGCGATAAGTTAAACAGGAATGAGGCCGTAACTTTACGCTTGCTCCAGACACACAGCTACCCTAGCCCCGCTGTCCTACATTACTTCTACCCAAGTTTATATCCAACAGATGCCTGTAAAGCTTGCGGACAACGAGCAACGCTGCGACACATGCTCTGGGAATGTGCCGGCAACCACGGTAATGGGACCACCGTTCGCGACGCGTCCGTAATCGCGGCCGTTACCACAGTACGGGAAGCCTCGAGCTCGCTTCTCCCCGACGCCGCCCCAGCTGCGGGGGCCGCCGGGGACCTTCTCCATCGGTGTCGCCCCCACTGGGAGGCGGCTCTCAAAAGTTCAGAGTTGGCAGACCAGCTCTGGGTCGTCCGGCAAGCCAAAGGTGCCGCCGGAGTCCAAGGACTTCGAGCCGCCACCTGAGGCCACCACAATGAAACTGCCGGCAATTCATTAATAAAGTTTCTTCTCTCTCTCTCTCGAAATATGTTCGTGCAGAGCCTACTTTCAGTGCGGAACTCGGATATTTGCTCGTGCGTTCGCGCAGCCCTCAGCAAATGTATTGATTGTTACATGTGTGTCATTATTTGCGCGCATTTTACGATGGCATTAGCTTTGAGTGCATGAAAACACAGGCGGTCTTTGCATCAACCCGCTTCTTCACTGGCGTCTTCAAATGACTAGCCGGTACGATGCCAGACACTCATCTTCTCCGTTTAGGCGTCCTAAACATTCGCTTAAGAGCAAATTTTACCTGGCGCACTCCTATCTAAAGACATGGCAACAAATAAATCACTTAGCTCGACCTGCCTTCCCCAAATTTGATAACGTTTGTGGAATTCAAGAGACGAAGTAAAATATAGTGACTCTAGGAAGCAAGCCTTTTATTTAAGTCATTTATTAACAAAAATTCTTCAACATAGCGAAATTCAAAAGGGAAGTTTAAGTACCAACTTTTCAACTCTGTAACTCAGTACTAAATATGGATGATCAAGATGATGCGAAATTTTGAACTGTTCACTCGCAGAAGAAAAGAATAGCCACAGGTCCGAGGACGAAGGACCCTACTGGGGAAAAGAAGAGAAGGGAAAAGAGGTTTGCACACAGGCATTATTATTTTTAGGCACCTAATTAAACCGCCCGATTCTTGGCCAATCCCCCACTGTGGGTATGTGCCACGGCCACATAGGACAACAACAACAACAACAATTCAACTCATTGAATCGGCCGTAGAAAAAGCGATGACAAAGGCTATGCAACATATTGTCACAAGTGTTACCGACTGTCTTTCCCAAGTGTTTACTACGTAGATGACACAGCTATTGCAAACAGCTGCAACACCAATCACCAAATCGATTGCTTGTGCTGCAGAACAGGTAGCCAGTTCAGTCCTAGTGCCGAGTACCACATCGAACCCAACATTTCTTGGATCCTATCCTTGTTCTTTGCGTCAGTCAGGCTCGCAGGTCGACATGGAAACAGGTCATGATACCAGGTCGCAAAAGTGAACTGGGTCTCCAGTAACTGCTTCTTGTTCATATACCAAAAACAAAAAGGGTAATCAAATTTCTCATTCTGGCATCCAAGAAAGTTCATTACGACGGTAGTCGCTGAAGTAACTATATCAGTTAGATCATCACCATAGCTTCTTTAAAAGTGCTACAGTGGAACGGTCGTTCCCTGTTTTCTGCTACAACAGACTTATAATGCTTAACAACTCATCTTAATCCTGACGTCATAATCTTTCAAGAAAGCTAGCTTACTCCTGAGAAAAATTTTCATTTTAAAGATTTTCGATCTTTTCGATTAGATCGCCTTTCACAAGGAGGTGGCTTAATAATTTTGTTGTCATCTAAATTCTGTCATAACGCGAAAGTAGCTTTCAAGTTAATGTCTCCGGAATGCGAAATTTTGGCAGTGCACCTTAGCATCCCAGGCTACCGTTCTTTTTCGATTATAGATGCTTATTTGCCTACTGGCGTGCACAGTACTCCCCAATTGGATAGTGCGCTTTCCAGCTGCAAAAATGAAGTCATTCTTACTGGTGACTTCAACTCGCATCACGTGTCATGGGGTTACGAAACAGATTCAGGTGGGACACGTCTGTGGAATTGGGCCATAGATAAAAACCTTTCATGCCTTAATATCAGAGGACCTACATTTGTCCGCGGACAATCTCGCTCATTGTTAGATTTGACGTTTTCTGGCACAAGTGTTGCTGTGACATCTTGGACAACGATTGATTTCTGTACAAACAGCGATCATCTCCCGGCATACTTTGAAATTGCATGCCCTTTAACATCAGTTGAACGACAAGGCAGAATATTAGTGAATTGAAAAAAATTTAAAGACTGCTTGCGGTCCACCATTGCGTCTCTAATAGTAATGACGAAGAAATTGGCTTGAATATTTGTTCAGCGTTACAGACGTGCCGACAAGAACCTGAATTTTTAATTCAGACAGCTAAGCGTTCCTCATCTAGTCCCTGATGGAACAGCAAGTGCACACGAGTTTATAGAAGAAGGAAAGCTGCTTGGAAAAAACTTCCAGATAATCAGAGCCCACAAAATTGGAAACATTATCAATTTATTTCGGCAACATTCAAACGTCTATTAAACATGCAAAAGATGCGTACGATAAAAACCATTTTGATCATCTATCTAAATCCGAAAACAAACGTGCTTTACTTAATTACCTTCGTTTTAGAAACAAATTTCCAATGAGCATTAATGTAGACACAATCGTCTATACCTCACAGGAAATGCAGGAGTCCTTAGAACTACTGGCTAAAGGACTGGAGAGGCGGTTCGCAACGTGCCTTCAAACTTCTGTTTTTTCTCCTGCATTCTCGGGCTACAAGGAGATATCTTATTCGGAAGTAGCAAAGGTTATGTTACAGTTGCCAACTACAACGCCTGGCCCGGACGGCATAACAAATGCAATGGTAAATATTTTCTTTCAAGAAGCTCCACTTGAGCTTCTGAAGCTGCTAAACTACTTTGTTAGTAACGCATGGATTCCACAAGAATGGAAGATCGCCAAAATTATTCCGTTACTTAAAAAACAAGGGGCAGGGTATACTATCGACAACATCAGACCAATTGCGTTGACATCAAACATAGTGAAATTATTGAAAGAATGCTTCTCGGACATATAATAGAGTTTATTCAGAGTCCTGGATTGGGAAGGAGGTATACCAGGAGGTATTCAGAGACCTGGATTGGGAAGAATTGGGGATAAGAGTAAATGGAGAATACCTTAGTAACTTGCGCTTCGCTGATGATATTGCCCTGCTTAGTAACTCAGGGGACCAACTGCAATGCATGCTCAGTGACCTGGAGAAGCAGAGCAGAAGGGTGGGACTAAAAATTAATCTGCACAAAACTAAAGTAATGTTTAAGAGTCTCGGAAGGGAACAGCAGTTTATGATAGGTAGCGAGGCACTGGAAGTGGTAAGGGAATACATCTACTTAGGACAGGTAGTGACTGCTGATCCGTATCATGAGAGTGAAATAATCAGACGAATACGAATGGGCTCGGGTGCGTTTGGCAGGCATTCGCAGATCATGAACAGCAGGTTGCCATTATCCCTCAACAGAAAAGTATATGACAGCTGTGTGTTACCAGTACTCACGTACGGGGCAGAAACCCGGAGGCTTACGAAAAGGGTTCTACTTGAATTGAGGACGACGCAACGAGCTATGGAAAGAAGAACGATAGATGTAACATTAAGGGATAAGAAAAGAGCAGATTGGGTGAGGGAACAAGCGCGCGTTTATGACATCTTAGTTGAAATCAAGAAAAAGAAATGGGCATGGGCAGGACATGTAATGAGGAGGGAAGATAACCGATGGTCATTAAGGGTTACGGACTGGATTCCGAGGGAAGGGAAGCGTAGCAGGGGGCGACAGAAAGTTAGGTGGGCACATGAGATTAGGAAGTTTGGAGGGTCAACATGGCCACAATTAGTACATGACCGGGGCAGTTGGAGAAGTATGGGAGAGGCCTTTGCCCTGCAGTGGGCGTAACCAGGCTGATGATGATGATGATGAATAGAGTTTGTTGACGACAATCGATTGTTGAGTCCGTGTCAAATTGGATTTCGATCTGACAATTCAATATGGCACGCGCATGTAGACCTTGAAAGTCGCATTAACATCGCCAGACAGAAAAAACAATACGCGGCTCTAGTTACTTTAGATATATGTAAAGCCTATGACAGCACTGAACATGCAATTTTAACGAATCGGTTACAGAGCCATTGCTTTCCAGGCTATATTGTAGCATGGGTGCATGAATTTGTAAAAGACAGGGAGTTCTATTGTTTTCGAAGTGGCTATTCTTCCAGTAAATATAAGCAAACAAGAGGTGTGCGTCAGGGATCGGTAGTTTCACCAGTATTATTTAATATTTTACTGAGCAGAATCCCCGTTCGCCCAGGTGTCAGTACATGCGTTTATGCTGATGACATTGCCTTTTTTGGTGTGGCTAGCGACATATACTCTCTTTGCGAAATACTGCAGTCGTATCTAAGGGAACTGGAAGGCTGGCTGGATAGCTTACACTTAAACCTGAATGCTAATAAGTGTGCTATCCTTGTTTTTCCCGTTAAAGACCCAGTATACATATATACCTTGGAGTTATTTACAACGAAAATCTTAACTGGCGGCCGCATATTGAATATACTGCGACAAAAGGAGCTCGTTCAATGGGCATTTTGCGCAAGTTGAGCTACCGAAGAACAGTTGGTTGGTTGGTTAAATGTGGTTTAGCGGCGCAAAAGCGGCTAAGGCTATGCTGCGCCAAACACGAGGTGTTTTATTATGCTATTTAAGAGGAGAAAGGCCGTGTTAATCAATATTTTGTTGAAAAAGCCAGTGTCGTCTAGGAATTTACGCAGGTCAGGTAATGGGATTATTGAATCATCTCCTAAAATTAAAGCAGGATGTAAAGGTATGTGCATTTGATATAGTTGTGCAAAAACTTTCGTCTTTGTACTTCAATGTGTGGGCATGTGAGTAGTATATGCATGACTGTTAGTTGTTCTTGGCATTTTTCACATGTTGGCACGTCTTCTTTTGTAAGTAGATAATTGTGTATGAGGTGTGTGAGCCCAATGCGTAATCGGCATAGAACTGCTTCAAAGAAGCGCTCCTGATGGTTGCACGACTTCCACTCTAGCTTGTTTTCTCTGCAATGGTCCCATTCGTGTTGCCACTTTGACGTTAAGGCCTTCCTAATGGCACGGATACTATCTTTATATGGAAGTGTTGTGTTTATTATGTCTTTGAATGCTGCCAGCGATGCACATCTATCGGCTGCTTCGTTACGCGGTATCCCAACATGACTTGGTACCCAGCATAAGCGGATTGATCTCCCACATTTGTTAAGCGCGACCATGTTTAGTATGTCCCCTAACAGGGGTTCACACTCAGAATTCAGGTTTAGAGCCTTCAGTGTACTTAAGGAATCAGTGTATATGACTGTGTTTTTGTGCTTGTCAGTGATAATCTTTTTACCTACAAACCATACAGCATAAACTTCAGCAGTGAAAACAGAAGCATGTATTGGTAGACGGATACTTGTTGCCCAATTTTCTGTTACGGCCCCTACACCCACGTGTTGTTTTGTTTTGGAGCCATCCGTGTAGAATTCCATGTGATTTTGATACTTGTCCTGAAGAGCACGGAATTCTTGTATGGTGTGTTCGTGTGGAGTGTTTCTTTTCTTTAAATGTGTTAATGTCCAGTCGCACAACTGTGTGAAATTGTACCATGGGCCCAACCGTTGTGGTTTCTTCGCAACCTGGAGTACTTCGTGGGGGACGTCATAATCCCGACAGTATTGCTCATACCGCAGGACAAGTGACCTAATCATGTTCGGTTTATTTGTGTAGTGTAAGCGCGAGTTGCACTGTGTGAGGATATTGTAGCATATGTGTTGCGGTGATGACTGAATTCTGAGTAGGTAAGAGAATGTTAGTAATGCTCTGCGCTGCTGTAATGAGGGTTCATTACACTCAACATATAAACTTTGAATGGGTGACGTTCTGTAGGCACCACTTGCCAGTCGCCATCCAAGGTTATGTACTGGATCAAGTAGTTGGATGTAGGACTGCCTTGCTGAGCCGTAAACCACGGAGCCGTAGTCTAAATGGCTACACACAAGATACCGGTAAATACGTAAAAGACACGTTCGGTCGGAACCCCAGTGCTTATGAGATAAAACTTTCAGAATATTCAATCCTTTATTTGCCTTAATCTTTAGTGCTTTAATGTGGGCTAGGAAGTATAGTTTTTTGTCTAAGATTACTCCCAAGAATTTATATTCTTGCTTTACCGGCAGCGCGACATCATTCAATATTAAAACCGGATCTAAATACAATCCTCGTTTTTGCGAGAATAGCACTGTAACGGTTTTTTGAGTAGAGAAGCGGAAGCCATTTTTCTCAGCCCACTCGGTTAGTTTATTGATTGTTACCTGAAGCTGCCTTTCACATGTTTGTAAGTTTGAGGCGCGGCACGCTATTTGCAGATCACCGACGTATATGGAGTGCATAACCGAGGAGGGAATGACTTTGTTAACAGAGTTCATTTTTACTATAAAGAGTGTTGTGCTTACTACGCATCCTTGTGGCACACCATTTTCCTGAATGAATACACGTGACAGCGCCGTTCCTAAACGCACCTGGAATGTTCGGTCCGACATGAAATCGGCTAGACATTTGAGCATTCCGCCTCGGATTCCTAAATCTGCTAAGTCCCTTAAGGTACCAAACCTCCATGTTGGGTCATACGCCTTTTCTAAGTCAAAGAAAACAGTGAGACAATATTGTTTGTGTAGAAAGGCCGCACGTATCTCGTCTTCTAGCCGGACTAGGTGATCTGTTGTGGAGCAACCTTTCTTGTATCCACACTGATGATTATCTAGCATGTTCTGTGTTTGAAGGATGTATGTCAATCTTATGTTAATGATGGCTTCATAGGACTTTGCAAGACAACTTGTGAGTGCTATAGGCCTGTAGCTGGTTGCTGTTGTGGGAGGTTTTCCAGCTTTCCAGAAAGGGATAATGATGGATTTCTTCCACTCTTTCCGCATTTACCGTTTCCCAGATTATATTAAAAAAAACGAACCAAGGGTTCAACTGCATTAGGAGATAAATGAGCGAGCATCGCTTAATGTACTCTGTCCGAACCAGGTGCTGTTTTTTTTTTTGTCAGTCGTGAGTACTCTATTGAATTCCGGCACTGTTAAAGCGGCATTATACCGTCTTTCTGAACTTCCTGTGGTCGGAAGCTTTAGTTTTCCTGCTAATTGCTTATGTTTAAGAAATGCAGCTGAATAGTTTACCGAGCTTGATATATCGTGGAAATGTTGCCCTAATATGTCTGCTTGTTCTTCTATATTTGCTTGCGTGCCTGGAGGTGATAGTATGGGGATAGTGTGAGCAACGTAGTCGCCTCTAAACTTACGAACCTGATCCCACATTCGTTTGGATGTTATTGAGCTATTTATAGACGAGAAATAATTTTTCCAGGACTGTATTTCCGCTTGTCTGCGTGTGTACCTGGCTTTCGCTTTTGCTTTTTTGAAAGAGATTAGATTATCTTGTGCGGGTATCGCCGACAGATACCCCACGCTTTGTTTTGTAGTTTTTTGTTTGTGTACATTCCTTCGTTCACCAGGGTTTCAGGTTTTTTCTTAGAAAGCCAGACGATTGTGGGATTGTTTCTGCTGCTGCAGCAAGTATACAGGTGGTGATCTTATCATTCATTTCATCTATGGTTAGCTCATCTGATATGTTATCCAGAGTGGCCTTTTCAGTAAAGTGAGGCCAGTCTGCTAGATTGAGTTTCCAACGGGGTGGCCTTAGTGGGATGGTAAGAAAAGGAGATGTTCTTTAAATGATACCTGGCATATGGTCACTACCATAGGGGTTCTCAATACCATTCCACTGAAAATCGCAAAAAAGAGATGGAGAGCACAGTGCCAGATCTAAGCAACTCATAGCACCTGTGCTTGGGGTAGTAAGTTGCCGCACCGGTGTTTAAAAGGCATATGTCATTTGTTAGGATAAATACTTCAAGCGTTTGACCCCTGTTTTCAGTAGTTTTACTACCCGTGTTATGTGAATTAAAATCACCGCCTATTAAAAATGGTTCAGGTAGCTGGTTTAAAATTAACTCTAGGTCTCTCACGGTAAAATGTGAATGCGGCGGGATGTATACTGAACAAAGGGTGATGGTTTTGTGAGCTAAAACGGTGACAGCAACGGCTTCATCATCATCATCATCATCATCATCACCAGCCTGGTTACGCCCACTGCAGGACAAAGGTGTAACCAGGCTGATGATGATGATGAAGCCGTTGCTGTCACCGTTTTAGCTTACAACACCATCACCATTTGTTCCCATAACACTCAGATTGAGGTCGTTGTATATGAATACAACGGCTTCAATGTGAGTGTTAATGGGAACTTCTCTGGCTGCTATACCACCTGGAAGAACAATGGCTACACCACCTGACAGCCGGTTCGGCTGAGTACGGTCGCGCCGTACAACAGTGAAACCTTTCAAAATGTTTTTGTGTTCTGCGCCTAGGTTGGTTTTCTGTAAGCACAGGGCCACAGGAGAGAAGTTTATTAACAGGTCTTTTATGTCGCCTAAGTTATGTAAGAGACCTCTACAATTCCAATGAATCATAAAAGCGATTATAATATTTAAAGGTAAAAATGATATTAACGAGTGAATGGGATATAAGAAAGATGTTGGGTGACATGGATCTGAAGAAGGCAGATACAACAGAGCGATAACCCTTAGGTTATCGCCTTCTTATTTTGAGTTGTTATTGGGATTTTGTCCCTCTTACCGCGCTGGAGAGAGCGCTTGTCCTTCGGTGTCGAGGGCACCGGGGTTTTTGTTTCGACCTCCATTGCTCTCTCTGAGGCGCTGGAGGACCGAGAGTTTGGCGCCGAGACACGTGTCTCGGGCCTTGGAGTTCGCTTCATCTTAGGGCCCTGCGGGACTGGTGCGAACAGGTATGCGAAGAAAATCCCTCTTGATGGTATATAAGATGTATGTTCGTCCGGTGTTAGAAGTTGGATCCGTTTTATTCTCAGCTGTTCCAGCATACAAGCTTCGGCCGCTAGTTTTGTTAGAACGAGATGCACTAAGTCTGTGCTTAGGCCTTCCAAAATGCGTTGCAAATGCCGTATTATACCTGCAAGCAAGAATGCCACCCATATTATGCCGATTTTACCTTCTGACCGTTCAGACCTTCTTAAGGCTATATGAATGACCATTAAACCGTCCTCAAATTATTTTCATCTCCGATCCAGAATTATTTTTTCCTGTTCATTGGCCCAGGTTTCATAGACCACAGATTATATTTGTGGAAACATTACTTGAACCCCTGAATATGCAAATTCGTGATGTGCTTCCTAATAATACGCATTCAAATTACCCAGAGATCAGTTTCGATGACATTTTCCCAATCCACGCGAAACTACTCCCTTACGGCATCTTAAACGCCATGTTGCAAAACCACCTAAGCACCCTAGAAACGTTATCATTGCAACAAATGCTTAACAGTGCGAGGAAAAAGCAGGCATTGGAATATTTTGTCCTGCACTCGACTGGTGTTTTTCTTTAAGGTTCCCTGATTTTGTGCCTATTTTTCTGGCCGAGTTGTTAGCAGTAATCCCAGCTTTACGTAAATTAGACCCAATGATTACAACAGCTGCCATTTTGACTGACTCCCTTTCTGTATGCTGTTGCCTTACCGCTACTAATCAGTCACCCATGCTAAAACTCTTCCACTTACCAGTTCCAGCCCATGTGCAATGTGTTCATTTGATTTGGGTGCCAGGGCATAAAGGTTTGTTTTTTAATGAAGCTGCTGATTCACTGGCAAATGCATCACTATCCGGCCCTGTTCTTTCTATTCTACCAGTGGCAGCACAGATCACGGCGGCAAGATTTCGGATGCGATCAATAAGATTAGCCTTACCAAACCCACATTTGACTGCTTCGCCAGAGTATAAGCACCTGGCATTTCCCTGGCATAGCGAATCCTGTGACACAAAGATGCTTGAGGTCTGCCTCACCAAATTACGCTGCCGCATACCCTCGCTGAATTTCTATTTACACAGGTCGGGTTTGGTTCCCTCTCCCCTCTGTTCTTTTTGTAATGAGGAACAGACGATACACCACTTTCTTTTATCTTGTCGCCGCTTTACTGCGGTGAGAAAAAGATGGTTGGAAATGCCTTTTCGACGAATTGGCCTGCACTTGACAGAACCTGCAATTCTTTTGTTCGGGGCGTCCATTTTCGTATTCAGCCATAGGGATGCACGCTTCGCTGTCCGAACATTGCTCACGGAATCTAAACGAATGCCCTGCTAAATTCCTTTCTTTTTGTTTTAACTTTTAGATTAATTAATACTCATTCAATATGACCTTCCTGATTTTATTTAACAGGTAATTCTGCGCTATTCAATGCCATTTCAATAGCTATTAGAAAATTAATGCTCCATTATAATTTCGAGTATTCCACCCATTTCTTGGCCAATCCCCCATCGTGGTAAGGAGCCACAGGCATCACAGGCTACAACAACAACAACAACATTCAGCGAAATTAGGCCAGATCGTCTTGTCCGCAAATTCGTTGTCGAATTGGGAAGCTGGCGCAAATTGTTAGCAAATGTACGGTGCTAAAGCGCTATTGAAGTATTCATTTTCCTTTTTCGTTGGCCATACCACCGTTTTCTCTTCGAAAACTCTCCTTGTAATACTTTATATAGATATGACATAAGGATGACCACACGTAGTTGACTTTATCGGCATACCGATGGAGGTTTTCGAACATCATGTAGAACTTTTATCTTTTTGTTAAATCTATGGTGCATTCAAAGGATTGTTGAATAAATTAGCAAAATTTTTGAATCTATCCTAAGTAACAAAGCGCGGCTACTTTGACGCCACTTTGACGCGATGAGTTCTTGCGCTTTTGTGATATCGCATGACAGACAGGCGAAGTGGGAAAAGACCGAAAACATTTGCCCAATAGTAAGTGGTGAGACGACGCCTTTATTTCCTAAAGGCCAAAAAGGCTCCGAATAAGAAAATAATAGTTTTTTTTTACTTCGGTCTAATTATGCGTAATGAGTGTGCAAATATATCAGATGGGTAGTTCTCGCGATTTTCGTGAGGTCGCGTGACAGACAGCCACAGTGGGGTTGGCCGAAAATGTTTTGACCAGTCTCAACGACTGGTCAAAAAATAGCTGATAGCAGAATTAGAAAAGAAGGTAAAACTGTTACCTTTGATTGGACATTCTGCTCGGGTATGAATAATTGAGTGCCTTCTGAGCAAACATACGTGGCCGTGGAGTCAAATCGGCATTAATGGTTTCGGTTTGCCTGGTACTCTTATACAAAAAATTTTAGAACAGATTTCTACATTTTTCTGCGGTATAACAGGCTTTAGAAGAAGGTAAGGTACATCACCACATTTGGTTATGTAGAAATATTGCTCCAAGCCAGTTTGAAATATCTTTATACTGGTTGTGTCACTCTATTTGCTCGTGCACCCCTAGAATTTGCGGCTTATAGCATCGGTGGGCCTTCGCACATCGCAAGCGATTTCTCTGAACTTACTGAAATTGCATGGCTGGAATTAGTATTAGCATTTACCCTAAGATATTGCAATGGCTCGCTATATACACACTACATAACACATTATTGCCACCAAGCCAGAAATACTTCCGGAATCTTCCTTCATTGCCCGAGAGATTTTTCAGTAAACTGCAGTCATGAACATATTCGACCACTGAAGTTTTCAGAAACCTTGATCGTTTTGTAAAAATGAGGCTAAGTACATATTGTTCACAGTGATGTTCACAATCCACTCGTAATTAATTTGTTGCTGACGCTCAAATAAGTAATTACTTGTAATTATCTGACTCGCTAAATACTTTCCTTATTAACAAAACATCAGTTAGGAAGTCGTAGACAGCTATGCGAAACATCGAGCAACCTCGATTATGAGGACATATGAAAGCCATCGTAAGTTTCAAAGAGGGTTAGGAGAAGGCCTCGTTTGAAACGAGAGTGTTTGAAAAACATATGACTTGAAAAATATGTGAAAAATATGACAGCATAGCAGAATCCGGCTGAGATGTCCACAGCAGCTTATGCTGTCTGCAGATTGTTTCTTCACAAGCGCGAGGTGTGGTTCCGGATATCTTTAATGTCTATACGGCAGCGTTGCCTTGATTTATTTTGCTCCCTGCACGTTTCCAGTCTAACAAGTGGAGAAATTCATTTTTAGTTGCATGAAACCTCAATACATATCTTATTCAGAAGCGAAAGCGAAATTGAGGCAAAACCGGACCTAAGACCTGCAGAGAAGCTTCCAAGCAGACAACTGGCGACGAGACCATTTGTCGAGGCCATTTATTCTACCAACGGCTTCCGAACCCTCGCCCTACATCTCGCTGAGCAAGAACCTGCGCTCGCGGGCCTCGTAGCTTTGAATCTGCTGCGGGGAACTACTGAAACAGAACACAGTCCAATGCATTCAGTGGCACGTCTTTGTGGAAAAGAGAACTGAAATTTTACCTTTCGTGTTGCTTTTTGTCGTCGTAGTGCTCTTTGCGTACACGTCCCTGTGCCCATCTGGATGAATTTTGTGGCTGTTATGAGGGCTCGGCTCAGTAGTCGGTGCAAAATCATCCACGGAGAACGAAAAGGAGGAAGCATGAATCGGGCCTCGTGAGTGCTGACTGCTCGAAAGTTGAAGACGAAGATTGGCCTTCCGCGCAGGTCGACGTTCCCGCAGCTTGCGTTGCAATCTACTTCCCAAGTCTGCATTTGCACGCCTAGTTTCCAGCCGTCGGCAGGTCGCTACACACTCTGACAATCACGGCAAGCACGGCATAGTAGAACTACAGGCAACGCCAAATTCGACTTGCGCGTTCGGTGTTGTCGAAATGCGCCGGTCATCCAGTATGCACGAAGGCCGAGCCGAGCAAGGCGACCCTGCGCGCAGCGACCACGCTGCCAGTACTGCCCCGTCCTCGAGTGGCGGCACAAGCCGTCAAGCATCGCCCGGCAGCTCGCGAGGACGAGTGTCACCAAACGAGCTGCTCAGAAGACGCTCTCGCGTCGGGAGGTCCCCGACCGCGAAACCAACAGCAGCCTTCAACGCAGCCTGGACGCGACCACATCAACGGCAAGGTTTACTTTCGCCATCGCCGAGTGTGCCGTCCACGGCTGACGAGGACCGCACCGCACCGCATCTGATAACGCTGCGCCATCATAGCCCCAAAGGCCGCAAGAAACAACCGAACGACGGCTTTAAACAGACTTTGGCCACGTTTACGCCCGCTACCCCCACGTCAGCCGCTTCCCCACCTTCATCTGCTTCCCCGTTGTCGGCTATTTCAGCGCTGTCGTCCGGCTCCCCATCGTCCGCGCGTCCCGGTTACGACGCGGACGGCTTGCATCACGAGAGATTGGTAGCCCCGGAACAAGACACAGCACGTGGTCACGGAGTACGCAGGACGGGACGTGCCAGGTACGGGACACTGTACGGCTCCGTCGACAAGCAGGAGGAGGTAAGCAGGCACTCGGGCCTCGACACGGAACCAGCTACTGTGCGTAATGTAGTTCAAACAAGCCGGAAAGTCGTTGTACTACCTCCGATCTGCTCGTAATATAGACCATCGGTGATATAACATAAAACTATTTGATTCTAATTTCATTCCAATCAACTGTGACGGCTGACGCAAGCATCGGGCGATGATAGAAAGGCTTACTTTGAACAACCCATTTAAACACTCTCCTCATTTATAGAAGTTCACTTTTGCTTGCCGCCAACGAAAATAGAATTGCCTGCATTTGCTCATTTCTCTTATCTAATTGACCAATCAGAGACGACGAGCGTGCAGAGGTGGAGATGATTTCTATGGGTGTTATGTAGCACAGTCGAAGTACGTGTAGATTATCGGATGAGGAAGGCGGTACCCGCGTGTACGATTCGCCCGCTTCCCCTTGCTTTTCTTCAGGTGGCTGGTAGAAAATCGTGGAGGCGTGCAACAGAAGGTTAAAAATGCCGGTAAAACGTATGCTCAGTGAAGAAGAATTGGCAGAACCATGTCCTATAAGTGCCGAAACGTCTCAACATTGTTGTACTGGCACGCCAAAACGTTCGTTATATTCAGAGAAGTCTATTCTACCCGGAAGGTCCGCCTAGCCAGGGTGACATCGACCAGCGGCAGCCATATATTATTTCTTTCGGAACAGGGAGGTCTATCGTAATTCCGAAAGATTTAATTTTTCTTGGGCAATATAATACTTCTATCATTAGTACGTACACGTCACCTTGACGTTGTCATTTTTTGTGGTTTTGTACGTCGCATGACGGGCAGGCGGAGACGCCGCAGCCCAAAAATAGTTAACCATTAGCAGAAGGCTAGTGAAGAAGAAAGGCGTAGAACCGGAAATATTTTTCGTTTGTTCGGCCTAATCTTGCATAATAAGTGTATTATAGACGTCATATCAGACGTCATATCGCGGTTTTCCTGACGTCCTTTGACTGATAGGCGAAGTGGGGATAACCCGAAAATTTTTGGCCAACTGCTAGTAGGAGAAATGGGATATAAACAGATTGTGATAACTTAACGTAACTTAACGGAATAGCGCACCATGGCCGATAACAGGAAGGACGATTCTTACGTAAGTGCCGGGGGGAGAAGCCCCTTAGCACACTGTATAAAAGTATTTTGACCTTGACTGCCGAAAACTGCTTTTTTTTTTTTCTCTTAAGCTTAAGAAACTAAATATTTATCTTAACAAGAAGTGGTTTCAAAGGCTATTGATCTGATGATTGCAAATATTAAGTTTACATTACTATGACGTCTCTTTTCTCAGTAGGTTAAGAAGTACCCAAAGTTTCATTATTTGCTCCACCTTCCTCCTTTTGTATCACATTTTCTTATCAACCTAGATGGTTTAACTGATTACGTTGATGTAGGTTGCCACCTAATGTCTTCCATTAGTCGCGCGCGGAAAATGCGTCTAAATGGAAACGAATGAAAGTTACGTGAATATGTCGCAACAGTCCGTGAAACTGCAACTGTATTATTCATGGTTCTGTTATCGAGTAAATACATGCCTAAAACATTTATGAGTTTGTGTAAGCTCTGTTCGGTCCTTACAGCGACGCAATGATTATCATATTAACGCTACCCGAGAGCTTAGATCTCGAAACAATTCTACAGTCCCCTCCTCTGTAAAGCTCCTTCCATGAAAGATTTCTTTATTCTGGGCTTGGATAATAGGTGGCGGGAATCAATGAGTTGCCATTTCCCTCAGTCGTACTGAAGCAGCCCAGATGTAACAATCTACTTTGTTTTCCATCGTTCTCTTCCATTCTCACTGGCCCGAATATTAATAAATGAAAATTGGAAAACAGAATCCATTTTTACATTACATGTCCGCAGGTTTCATATTATCAAAAAACATCTCTAAGTTTAGCGCATGCGGTCGGTAAGCCTTTCGTTGCACAGGTAAATTGCCAGCTCATTCTTACGTTGCGAGCTTCCATCGTGACTCCCACCTGAAGAGAGCTACGTACTGACCCTAGATTTGTCGTATCAATCACTGAAGTCTGCTTGTCGCGGGAGCCAGTGCTCTCCCTCTTTCGGGCTTCACTTGTATAAAAACTAAAGATACCTGCGTGTGCCTCGTGTGCATTCGTCAATTCGCACTGCAATGGTTAAGCGCCGGTGAAAGCAGGATGCGCCCTCATGGGAGCTATCGTGCAACCTGTTCATTGCGCGTGACACTGAACGGCCCTGCGATACTCCACAGATGACACTGCATAAAGGGCCATAAGCGGTGCTAGAATCTTGCTACTGTGAGGGTCGTACATTGTACATCTTGTACATCTTGTACATTGTGCATGTACAAGACATTTCATATAATAACACTAAGCTTTTCGCGATAAAATTGTAACTCACATGAAGCCGTGATGTAAGTGCGAGTGGACGTCAGCGAACGGTTCAGACCAGGCACTTAGTGCACTAATTAACTAGAATAGGTTAATAAACTTTTTAGCGGTTACACTTTCATGAATCATTGTAATGTGTAAATTAAAGAAAGATGTCCGCACATGCCGTATGAATGTCCACATGGGGAGAAACTCGGCGGCACGGGAGAGCGCTGCCACGCCCTCGATTGAACGTAACTCCGCGTGCAAAACTACGCGTCCAACTTCTTCATCGCGTAGCTCAGCTACTTAGAATAATAGAATAGATAGAAGTGTTGACCGGCTTATGTCGGAACATTTAAGAGGTAGGTGTGGAATTCAGTGCAATCGTGTGCTCATTGAGCATAAATTGTTAACAGGAAAAGCGAGATGGTCTCGAAGGACTGCGCTGTATTGAAGAACAAATACACTCTTCATTTCTTTTTGCTTCTGTTCAGCTTTGATTAAGGCTAGTACAATCACAGGCGAATGTTTGCCTGCTGAGAAAGTTGAAATGGTCACTCTTTACGTGGTATCGTGCAGAAGCGCCTCCTAACGCTAGTTTGTGGACCTGAGGCCGTATAACGTAAAACTATTCCAATATGTTTTTATTCCAATCTCCTGACGTCAAATTTGCGCAACCGCCGACGCAAGTATCGGGAGGTCACCCGCAGGGTTGTCTGAACAGACCAATCAAATGCTCCCCTTGTTCATGGGAGGTCACTTTTGTTCGCTTGAAAAACGAATAACATTGCCTGCAGTGAGCGGCTTCTCTTATCTAATTGGCTTACAAGAGGCGAGAAGCATGTTCAAGTGGAGATGGATTCCATGGGGCCAAGGCATTACACTGAACATCGATAACCGGATGAAGAGGGTGTTACCGGCGTCTGCGATTGGTCCGCTTTCTCTTACGTAGCTTGCTGGGGCTCGTAACAATCGCAGCTGCATGCAACGGAAGCTTAAGAATGACGTTAAAAAGGTTCGTTAGTAAAGAAGAGTTAGCAGAACGAGGTCGTAAACGTGCCGAAATTTCTCGAAAACGTTACACGGCCACGCAAAAAGTTTTATAACACGCAAATAAACCCATGCTCTCCGGCAGGGGCGAGTAGCCAGTGACGGAGCGATCGCCGGCAGCCATCTTTTATTCCTTTCGGAACGGGGCAGCCTGCGGCTATTCAGAGAAAGTTCAGTTTTGTTCGGCATATTAATGCATCTTTCACGCATGCGCGTCACATTGACGTGGTTAGTTCGTGCGGTTTTGTGACGTCGCGTCAGAGGCAGGTGAAGTGGGTGCAGCCCGAAACCTTTTGACCAATAGCCGAGGGCTAATGGCAAAAAGGCGTCGAATCAGAAATAACTATCTTTGTTTTGGTCGGTCAAATTATGCATAATCAGTGCGTACACGTCATATCAGATGGAGAGCTATCATGGTTTTCGTGACGTCGCGTGACAGACAGGTGAAGTGGGGGTGGTCCAAAAAACGTTTTGACCAATCGCGGTGGGTTGACTGCAGAATTGGAATAGAAAAGTTTGGAATAGTTTTACGTTATAGCGGCCCTGCTCCCTCGGCTTGGATCACGTGACGGTGGGACGTAATCCTTTATTTCCTAACTATTTTCTCAACGCTACAGTTAGCTTGTATTCGCATTTAATTTCCAAAACTTCCGCATCGAATGTGCCTCTCTAAATATCTCCTAACTTCTTTACTGTCTTTCCATTCTCCTGTTCTGCATCTACCCATTTAGCATTTGTCGTACGGGCAGGGGTGCCCCCATCCGCCAAACACATCTTCAGAGTAGTGGGTGGGCGACGAATGTCGCTGTAGCCAACGTTTCGACATGGGGACGCGTCTTGAGCTCTTGTAGCACTGTTGATTCATGCAAACTTGCATGTTAGCGTGAATTTCTGGCCCCCTTGGATGTTTTGTGTTACAGGGATGGGGCTCCTTCAGCCGAACTTATCAGGTGATATTGGGTATAGGATATAGCAGATATGTGGTAAATGAAAGGTGCCAGTCCTCTCGGTCAATTGGTCTGTGTTCTTTTTGGCGGGAAATTAGGCGCTGTTTACAAGGCTTAGTCGAAATCATTTCATTGCGGCAGAAGCGAGGAAAGGTGCCTGACAACGAAGCAGCGGGCTTCGAAAGAACAGCGGCCAGTCACGACCCTCTGACCACCACCAAGCAGCGGCAGCAGGCAGGCGTCAACGACGGCGCCAAAACGGACAAAGACGTGGACTTCACTACGACTAAGATCGGGTAAGGATCGGGCTCAAGCACACGAACGCACCTCTCACTACTCGGGAACAACAGCTCACAAAGATTATGCATATGAAGAATGCGTCACAAAAACATTTGTCATTGCTAAACGGTCCGGGACAGCAAAGTAAACCGAAAGAAAGCGAAAGACTGCTAAACCAGCCATTGAGCGGAACACGATAGGTGCAACGTTCGCTCAAGAATGAGGCAGCATGAATTAAAAAAGAAGGTTTCTTGTAGGCTGTATCTGTGACGCAGCCATATTAGGGTGCATGAAACTAATTGCGCTTGCTTGAGCTGGTGTGTGGGAGCGAAGAGTAGAGAAATGACGTAGCCAAACGCAGAAGTTACATTCATTTACGTATTAAGAACTTACACGCCTAACTTATGTTACACCGTAGTGGGAATCTCTCGCTCTAATTTTGCAGTCGTGCTCGCTCACTATTCGTAGCGGACTGTTTTCAATAAGAGAGCGTGCATGGGTCTGGGCAGGCGGCGGCCGCCAGGCAACCGCCGCCATTATTTTAACCGGAAGTCGTATGCAGTCGAGCCCTGATTGGTCTGTGCTACTCGCCGGCGTTCGCTGCTTCCGCCGGCGGCTGACGACCGCGAGGATATCGAGCCCGGCTTGATCAGCGGCGAACAGCTATGTTTTGGCCGCCAGGCGACCGGCCGCCCCTTTTTTGTCGGAAAATCGCTCCGCCTTTAGACGAGGCGCGGCGAGAAGTCGCTCGCGAAAGGGCTCGCACGCGGCGCGCGCCGACCCAGCCGCTACAGCTACGCGAGCCCAGGCATTCCGACGGCAACGAGAAGATCCCGAACTGAGGGAGCGGGAGGCCGAAGCTATTCGACCGCGTTATCTGTGGGTTACTTAACCGTGACGAAGGTCAGGTGCGCGCAGGACAAGCTTCGCTTACCCCTATTCTCTGGTAGGGGAAGGGTTGTTCGTTATTTCTCATCTGTGTACGGATTGAGGCTCGTTAGGTACTTCTCTCAGCAATTCCCTTTCGCCTGTCGGCATGTTCGTTTTCCCTGCAGCTTTTCAACAGATGAAGACTCTCGTGAAGCTCTTCAGGGTTTGCTTAAATGTTTACGCGCCTCCATGCATTCCTCATTCGAGCAAGGAACGCATCGCCTAGGGGGCGTTCCATTTGTTTGTGGGATGCATTTTTATGCAGCCTCAATAACAAAAGCGTCAAAGTACGCCTCTGCATCATCTATGCTAAAAGCTGCTAAGTGATTTCGCTTCAAATGTGTACACTTTCCAAAACATTGCTAGTCGGCTGTGTCGCTTTTCCTTCGGGGTATATGTACAAGCCGTTCAACGTGTTTGTTGAGGTTTAGAACTATTGAAAAGTGGCCACCCTTGTACGCATATTTAATACCTTCCATTTTTATTACGGCATTATTGCTGCAGAGGTTACTCTTAAGGTAGTAGAATAGCGCATTTTTCGCCTGTCAGCAAACAACATGGAATTATTTTTATTCAACAGAACCGTACCAATACAGAAAATAAAGTTTTCAATTATTCGACCTCGTGTGTCGCACTGCGTGTCACCCCAGAGATTATTATGGGCATTCACGTTGTAGCGGCTGCACCTCGGTCAAGGCAGCGCTATCGTCGCAGCAGGAGAGCCTCGCAGACTCCTGCTGCATGCACTCGCGCTTGGGTTTTGCCGGCGCTCCGGGCACCTGCTGAGGCAGTCATGAAAACGCCACCAACTTCCTACGGTCAGGAGGTAATCGGCACGAAAATTGCAACACGCAGCGATTGCTCTTTCTGAACTTGGGATTACGCCGATCTTTCCACTGGGTATTTCTAATTGCCGATGTCCACCGTGTGGTAATTGGAGCTTACTTGGGATGAGTCATGGCCTCGGGGTCGATGTCAAGCGTCGACAGCTTCTTGACCGTACGACTCACATGTCAATAGTAGGCGAAGGCTCTACGCATTTGCCTCTCGTTGCAAAGCTGACCACTGTCCCCGACGGTACTTTCGCCGCACTGCTTAGAGAATTTACGAAACCCTCTCGACCCCCTGATTGGAGGCAACCTGTACAACATGACGTCGCCACCATATCATAACAAGCGGTCCGCTCGTACTTGTTGCTTCACGTCGATTGGCGCCTGATAAACCGAAAATCGTGCTAGTAGACTTCAAGCACATGCTAGAGATTGGCATTGTACGACCTTTTTCAAGCGACTGGGCGTCTCCATTACATATTGTTCCTTAGAAAACGGGGCACTGGTGACCTTGCGGTAACTATCGTGCACTAAACAGAATAGCAGTTCCTGACAGGTATCATCTTCCAAACATCCAGGCCTTACGGCTGCCCTTCATGGCGTGGTGATGTTCTGAAAGATTGACGTTGTACACCGAAGACGATGTACCGAAGACCGCCTTAGCCATCCCGTTTGGCGTCTTCGAATTCATTCCTATACCTTTTGGTCTTCGACGTGCCGGGCAATGCATCCAAAGACTTGCTTACTCGAGGGCTTGCTTTCGCATTAGCTTACCTGGACGACTTGCTCGTTTTAGTTCCTCTCCTGACGATCAAGTCGAATGCTCTTCTCGTAGAATGCTTTTCTGGCGCCTTGCAAGCCATGTGGTCGTGATCAACGCAATGAAGAGTTAACTGAGAGAGAAGCAACTTGAGTCCCTCGAAGATCTGGTCAACCCCTGCAGTATTAGGGCGCTGCCAGATGAGGTTCATGGCATACAGGATTTCTCTCTGCCCCCGTAAGATAGAAAGTAACGCCAGTTCCTCGGCTTCGTAAACTTTTAGCACCGCACCATCTCAAAATGCGCTCAACTATACGCTCCTCTCGACGCCATGCTGCCAATAAAGAACGAATAATCCGCCTTGAAATGACCTGAAGAGTCTATCGAGGCATTCACTCGAGTAAAAATTGTGCTCGCCAAGGATACACTGCTTGTACTCTCCAGGCCTGACGCGCAAACCTCCCCTATGGCGGATGCGTCCAGCGCAGCTGTGGATGCTGTTGTTCAGCAGTACAATAATCAGGTATGGGAGCCTCTCGCCTTTTCTTTCAATGAAGCTCAAGCCTGCACAAAGATGGTACAGTGTCTTTGTGCTAGGGCTCCTGGAATCATACCTTGCGGTAAAGCATTTTCGGCACTTTGTCGAGGGCCGACATTTTCTGATGGCCACAGGGCACAAACCCCTCGTCTATGCGGTCAACCAGTTGACATCTGCGTACACACCGACAGCAAGACGTCAGCTTTCTTTTAATTTCGGAAATGACAACCGATTTCCGGTACGCCAAGTGCACAGAAAAGGTTCCCGCCGGTGTACTGAGTCCCGTGGACGCTGCTAGCAATGTCACCTCAACATCACACTTGGTCGCAGAACAACGTGAACGACACGAAAATAGACCTACTCCATCGGCCGTCCACATCACTGAAACTTGAAGACGTGGTTTTTGCCGGCGCTTTCACTATCGTCTCTTACACCGCTACAGCCTACCCCGACCATTCGCGTCTCTTCACTTGCGTCGTCACCTTTTCGAAACTCTTCACAACGTCTTTCATCGCGGCATTAGGGCCACGCAGAAACTACTTTCTAGCCGCTTTGTCAACGCTAAACGTAGTGCTCAAGTCCGAGACTGGGTGCGTTCCTGTCTACCGTCCCAACGATCGAAGGTTCACCTTCATCCGGTGACTCCGTCAAAGCCCTTGTTTTCACGTGACGGGCGGTTCGACAGAATTCATCGGGACATTTTCGGTCCACTTCCTTCCTAACGAGGTCATCGCTGCCTCCTTACCCGCACCGAAAGGTACAAGTTTGGCCTGAAGCTGCGCCGATTCCGGACATCTCGGCACCTACAACTGCCACAGCTTTTTTGTCCACTTCGGTTTCGCACTTCGGTTTCCCATCTTCTATGGTAACACACGAAAGTCGACAGCTTGAGGCCAGCGTCTTCAAGCAACTGGTTCGTCTTCTCGGCGTGACGAGACTAGGTACGACAGCCTACCACCTACAATGCAACAGGCTGGTTGAGCGTTTTCATCGTCTCGTGAAGACTGTGCTGAGGCGTCGATGGGTTAAGCACCTTAACCCCAATCCTTTTTGGCATACGCACCGCCTTGAAAGCTGACTTATGCTGCTCAAGTTCCGAGCGTGTTTTGGCACCGCCTTTCATCCCTGCGATTTCTTCGAACGTGCAACTTCACTTCCCTTGTGAAACACAAAAGCTAGTATGGCGGCGCGTACCTCGTAACCGATGCCATCCTCAGAATGTATTCTAAGTCGATATGCTTTACAAACTAAAGCTGCTATTGCTAGATTGAAATGTGCGCCCCAAAGTAAATAATTAAGATAATGTAATTATGGAGATTATTCCGGTAATTAAGCATTTTGATTTCTCGCAGAAGTAATTCGCGCAGCATCGAGTAATTTATCTCAATGATCAGAATATTCCTATCTGCCATAGGCGATATTTTTGAAATTCGGTGCAGGTAAAAAAACACACTATATGTAACGAGGGTCTGCATTGGTGACAATGTAAGTGTAGACGGAGGCCTGCTTTCATCGCAATAGTTTAATATAGTAAGTAATTAAATATTTCGTGTAAATATGAAAATTGCTAACATAAGCATTTTGATTCTGGGTAGAAGTAATTGCGGCCTTTGGCATAGCGAGAATAATGACACGCTATCCCGGCCCTGCGAAAGTGGACGTCCAGTGAAGCTGTGAGAAGTCGCCACTACAACTGCTGAGGGGGAGTGTTCTGTATAAATAATAAATTATTATATGCGCCACGAAGCGAAAAATGCTGCGTTCACATCCCATAGTAGCAAAACACATGTGACGAAGACGTGACGACACGTTTTGCATGGTGACAAAACGTGATTACGTCATCACCTCAAACGTCGCGTGATGACTTCATCACGCCACAAGTCGCTTGATGATATCATCACATGAAACATTACGTTACATGATCACGGCTTTTTCGCGTTGCAATATGGCCTGGTGACGTCATGTGATGCTGTCATCGTCCAGAGAAATTGTCACCTGATGATGTCGTGTGATGCCTCATGGGGAAGCAGCGGGGATCCGGGATGGACCCATGATGGCGTAACGTCATTGCTAATGCACGTGAAACGTCACGTGATTACGTGATCACGCCAGAAGTCGCGCGATGACATATCGACGTGATGACGGAATTTGATGAACTCATTACGTCAGACGGGACCTCACAGAATGGCGTTTTCATAAAGGGATGGTGTCACCTGATCGCGTCATGTGATACCTCTTGGCGAAGCAGCTCACTGTGTGTCTTCCGCTTCTTTGCACTCTCTCCGTGACCGGCCCACATTTTATGAGCATGCAGACACAAAAAATCCCGACCAACCCGAGGCTACCAGCTTCGCTGTAAAACACGATATCCATATAACGACGTACTGTATTGGTGACAAAGTAAGTGTCACAAATGCGGGGTTTAAGGCATGTGTCTATATGGGTCCACATTTAAATGTATTGGTAGCGCTTGCCTTGGTTTCTTGCACACAATACCATTCTGCTATGCGAAACGCTCTGACAAGATACGTCGCGCTGCTGCAGCCACACATTTGCTTCACGTGGTGCGTCTTTGTGTGTCTGCGGTGTCTTCGTGTCCGCAGGCGGTTCCTAGACGGAGCGGGGCCAAGACAGGAAGTACGGGTCATCATTGATTCCGATCAGATGGCGCCTACTGGCACGGCCGTCTCCAAGCGGAACGCTCTGGCGTCGCGCGACCAGCAGCCACGGGCTACCGAGGTGAAAGCGCGCGACCAGGGCCCGGTGGGTCCGCTCAATGAGGACCTGGAATACCCAGAAGGATATCCCAGCTGTGGATATCCCACCAAGGGCGTTACGACCAGGAGCCGCGGCCGCTTGGAAAGCGTGCTCGATGGCCGGTCCTCGGTGAGTGTCCCAGAAACGGACGGCGTCTGCACCACGTTATGAAACTTGTATTGCTACTACCAATCAATTGTTATTTGGAGCAATCTTCGGAGGAGCGAGATTTATACTTTGGAGCAGCGACATTTGTAATAGAAACCTTCTGAAAACTTTCGCTTTATATTTTATTTTGCAATAACCCTATTATCAGAGAGACAAGTCTCTCAAGGCATGAAGAGCGGCAAATATTCTTCAGTTTGTCTTTTCGCAACAAGCAATGTAGAAATGTTTGGTGCAACCGTTTTGTCGTGAGGTCACTTAACACGTTCACAAGCATTGCTTGCCCCTTTCGTTCACAATGCTGGTCGTTTGCGGAGACGCCGATCAGGAATGTCAGTCTTGCTGCAACAGAACGTTGGCTCCATATTTCACCGCGACGATAAAAGGCGGGCTTCAACGTTGCGACCTAGCCGTCTACAACATAATTTAGGATAATAGACTATGCTTTCTACCTGGTTTAGTTCTAACGCGATAGTATCAAGAGCTGCGTGTCGCAGAAAATCTGGCGTCCCGCGTCCAGCGTAGACCATCTTCTCGCAAAAAAAAAAAAAAAACACCGGCTCACGCATATTCGATACGGCACTAAAGTTGTTCTATCACTAAAATTGCTGATACCTCGTCTTACGTTCTTTGCAAAGTTATTTCTGTCTAGTTTGTCAATGGCGCCTACAAACAAATGTCATGAAACGAATCACCGACAGCACGTGCCTTTTATGTTAAATTTTCCGAGACTAAAATATCAACCATGTGAAACAATAAGAGAAGAGCAGCCCACGCAAGCGGCCGCGTTTTTGCAAGAGAACTCGCCTTCGTGCATAGATTTTGTCGCCAGCGTTTGCCCGTAAATATTACGGTTACATAAGCTGCAGTTGTCCGGAAGCGTGAGAAGCAGTCAGGGATCGGTGAATGCTATCGCATTCCGCATTTAAAGGCACAGCTTAAGCGTCCTTCATATATTTCCTATATAACTCTTGCAAACAATTTCCGATTTTCACGCACCTGGTTTTACGACCCACCCGCTACAAGGGACAAAATTTGGGACAAAGTTTTGTGCACATGGTTATATATACAAGCTGTACTGCGGCGACCTGTGCGTCGGCAATGAATTGCACGCAAGTTTTCGCATTCAATGCAGCAAAAAAAGAGAGCAGTCTTATGCGACATTTTAGAATCACGACCAAATTTCCAACGACTTTGTTTTTTCGAGCAAAAACAATAAGAACTTAAGCTGCCTGTAATTAGATCACGCACTTTTAAAAGGTACCCGCATGTGTTTGCATAGTTTATAACCTGGCCTACATCATCATCATCGTCATCAGCCTGGCTACGCCTACTGCAGGGCAAAGGCCTCTCCCATACTTCAAGTATACCGCCCATGTGCTAATTGTGGCCATGTTGTCCCTGCAAACTTCTTAATCTCAGCCGTTCACCTAACTTTCTGCCACCCCCTGCTACGCTTACCTTCACTTGGAATCCAGTCCGTAATCCTTAATGAGCATCGGTTATCTTCTGTTCTCGCTACATGCCCTGCCCATGCCCCCTTTTTTTCTTGATTTCAACTAAGATGTCATTAACTCGCGTTTGTTCTCTCACCCAATCTGCTCTCTTCTTATCTACCTCCCCCCCTTAACGTTACACCCACCGTTCTTCTTTCTATAGCTCGTTGCGTCGTCCTCAATTTAAGTGTAGAACCCTTTTCGTAAGGCATCTGGTTTCTGACCCGTAGGTGAGTACTGGTAAGACACAGCTGTTATAAGCTTTTCTCTTGAGGGATCTTTTGATGATCTTTCTTTGAGGGAGCTTTTAAACTATGTCGATCATTTTTTTTAATAAAGGTACCAATTCATAAATACATATTCTCCTAGCACTGTTCCTAGCATGTTTGTAAAACACGCCCATAACGCCTCGAATCATTTGCATGCGTAATTTACTGCTAAGGTGCTAATTACTTCACCCACTTAGAGCTTCGCCTACACAATGCCCATAACATACCCCTAACTTTAAACATACAAAAACAAGTTACCTTGTTTAGTTCACCGAGGGCATCGGAGAGACGTACTACAAACCTCGTATAGCGCATAAGAATGGAGAAACAAAGGTTCAGTAGTTATTTGCAACGCTTCTATATAGGCGAGGAACGTCCAAGTTTCGCGACACATCGTATACAAAGTTCTGTCACAGATCCTACGGCCCGAATTTGTTAATTCCGATCTGAGTTGCGGAGTAGGGCCCTCCATTCAATTCCCATTCTATTCCGAAGAGCGCAAATCCTTTAAAATTTCCTTCCTTTTAATTCCTCGGAATAGTGAGAGTTTACCATTCCCACTCGTGGACTGGTTGAGCTGATTCATTTCATTTCTGCAATTCCAGAAAGGCGAACCCTTGCTCTACAGTTGTTTACTCTTGTGCCCCCTTGTATGCCTCGTGAAAAAAAGAAGCATGCTTTTGACTTATTAACAACGTTAGAGATAACTACAATTTCTTGCATGAAAAACATGCTTCGCGGCCCAGCTGTTACCGCTACTGCGCGGTGTTGCCTGTAACCTCTCCGATATCCACCGATCTTTAAAGAAGCCTTTCCTAATATTTGGTTTCGGCTAAAATTCAGCTGCCTATCAGCTGTGAAAACGACTACGAGCGCACAAGAGCGGCATTTCGCGAAATACTCGGATTGCAAAGCACGTGTCTATTTAGTATAGCACCCATTTAGGGGATCTCATTTCACATACACGAACCGACGCTGAGTACTCAAGATAATTACATGTGTAATATGACTAGGCAAAAAGTACATAAAACATTATTACAAAAATTTTGCGTTGCTTGTCAAATAGCGTCAACATGCATGTGCTAGCTGCGCGGGTTAGGAATAACAAATATGTGGCATTATTGCATAACATACAAAATATATTATTGATATTGAGATTGCAAAATATATTAAGGCCTTTGAATTAATATATCTCTAAAATATATTCATCTGTGGGGACAATCTTACATGCAGTCCCCTTTTCCGAAGCCAATTTTTCATTCCCAACATATAAAAATCAAAGCGAAAGAAATGGCTCTCTTTCTCTCTCTCTCTCTAGGCCTTTTAAAAACCATACTGAATACAAACATGGGTATGCTGTCTGAAGAAAACGACCAACAGAGCCGAACAACCGGACTTGACCGAGACAGACGAAACGCTGACTTTCAACCAACCTTTTATTGCGCACACAGAAATATATACAGACGCTCGAATATGCAGGAAAGAGTGCAGATAATATCATAGTAGCAATACATTGTCAGCAAGATAGCCGCGGCGGTAAATGCAAAAGCAGTACAACTAAATGGCCGCCATCATGCACGTGCAAAATACGCATGTGGAGCGATATCGAAGGTGCTCTCCCGCACATATCGTCTTTCGTTTCGATTCAAAAGGGGATGTATCTATCCCCATATCCATTCCCATGTATCCATACCCAGGGGACATGGCGATGTATCCATCCCCATGTCGATGTATCCATCCCCATGTCGATGCGGGCACAGTCACGTTTCCTGAGCCATAACAGTATAACATGCTGTTCATCTGTGGTGTTTAGCAAGCTATCCCCTCTTGTGAGCGAACTGAAAGACGTTTCGCGTCAAAACTGCATCTACAACGACGGAGGCTTACAAACCTTTGCCGAATGTCTTTTAGCAGCCTTAAAAGAGCCAAAACCTCATAAACGTAATAATGAAAAAGGCAAAAATTCGCATTCAAGAACCGCGGTCATTCCCTATTTGCACCAAATGCCTCATCGTATAAAGAAGGTAGCACATTGGGCAGGCATTAGTGTTGTTTTTCTTTTTGCGGCAAAAAGCGAATTCTCCAGTATGTACCAAAAAGTGAATAGGGGAGACACGGGGCCCCGCACGTGTGACAAGAAACACATTGAAAAGCGTGGTGATTGCTGCCACAACGCTGTGTACGACATCTGCCTGTCATGCGGTCGATGCTGCATCGGCCAAGCTGACCGTTGCAATAATGACCGCCTCATAGAACATTCCAGTTTAATGAATGAGGGGGGGGGGGGGGGCAGTGTCGACAGCCACCTAGTCGCGCATAGCTTCCGCTGTGGTGGTTGTGCTCTGTTCGAGAAACGCAAAATACTAAGTAAGGTGCCATGGTGACGAGCGTGCACGTGATATGTGAATTAGTTTGTAGCGACACGGAAGACGATATGTGCGGGGGAGTTCCTTCGATATCGCTCCTCGAGAAGAAGCTCGCGTATCTGGCACGTGAACGATAGCGACAATTTAGTTGCGCTGTTTTTACATTCTCTGTCGTGGCTACGTTCCTAGGAATATATTCCTACTATGATATGATCTCCTCTCTTTCCTTCTTATTCGAGCCCTTGTGTATATTGTATGTACACAATAAAACATTGGTTGAAAGTCATCGCTTCGTCTGTTTCGATCGCGTCCTGTTGTTTGGTGCAGTTACTCGTTTTTACTCGTTTTTAGTCGTTTTTACTCGTTTTCTTCAAGTATGGGAAAAAATGCTACAAGGAAGCAATCTAGGGTATAATGTGTCGTACATAGTATGCGTAAAGGTTGTTAGGCAAGGACTACTGGGTTTAATGTATGCGGACGATATTGTACTGTTAGCAAATAGCCAAGTGGAGATGAAAGAGACAGTCTAGGTTTTAGTTTTAGTGCAGCTAAGCCCGGTGGGATGCTCTTCAACGATACAACTTATCAGGAGCTTACAATTCAAGGCCATGAAATACCCCGAGTGCCCCAATAAAATTTCTCAGGGTATGGATAAACAAAGGGCAGATGTACACGGAAAAGTACGAACAGTCTTTCATAGCAAAAGGGCGAAGAGATGCCGGGATAATGAAACATAGGGCATTGTGGGGTTACAACAGGTATGAATTATTGAGAGGTATTTGGAAAGGAATAATGATGCCGGGGCTTACTTTCGGTAATGCGGTCCTGTGCTTAAGGGCAGAAGTTCAGCCGATACTAGAAGTAAATCAGAGAGCTGTTGGAAGATTAGCACTAGGTGCCCACGGGAAAACCACAAACGAGGCAGTAGAGGGGGATATGGGCTGGGCATCGTTCGAAGCACGGGAAGCTCAGAGTAAAATACTATACGAAAAACGTCTGAGGAAATTCGACGATAACAGGCGGGCAGCTAAGGTATTTAAATACCTGTACAGAAAGAGCATTGATTCACAACGGCGGAAAATGACTAGGAAGCTAACCACTGAGTATCCCAGACACGAGGATGGAGAAAGAGCAATTAACGACAGGTTAAAAACGCGGAAGGTAAAAATTGGATAAATTTAATGGAAAAGAAGCATAGTGTTGAACTATATCGATACTGGAAACAGCAGATCAGGAATGAAAGGTTTTATGATAACTCAAGAGGCAGTGCCCTACTATATGAAGCTTGGTCAGAATGTCTTAGAACGCGCAGCTATAAGAAGAAATTTAACGAAGAAGACACATGTACTGTGTGTGGTAAATCTGTAGAAACAATAGAACACCTGATAATAAAATGTGATGGTATCCATCCCCATGTCGATGCGGGCACAGTCACGTTTCCTGAGCCATAACAGTATAACATGCTGTTCTCTGTGGTATTTAGCAAGCTATCCCCTCTGGTGAGCGAACTGAAAGACGTTTGGCGTCAAAACTGCATCTACAACGACGGAGGCTTACATAAGTGAAATTACGCGTCTTCAAGTTTACGCAGCTTTTCTTCAATTTATAATTAAGCCAAACATGACTCTGATTTAGGACATCGTGGTACGCCAGTTCTTTAAGTGCTAGCCTACACCTGCCCATTCCTAATCCGTAAAGTAAGCCTCACTTTGGATGTACACCTGTTAGTTCACGACTGCACCACGTGTCGTGCAATCACGTAGAGTATTCTGTTACTTTTTTTACTAATGCAAAAGCTAAATTTTGCAAGGCAATGTTCTTTGTTTCACATCTACCGGCACTTATCGAGCGGTTTTTTTCCAGGTCACCTCTCATATCTCATTTTATGGCACTTTATGAATACTCAAAAGTGCGCGAAAAAAGAAAAAAAGAAAGCAAAACAAGGCACGCGCTCTAAATCACCGTGGGCTCGCGCCAGGTGTGTCTATATTCGAAGTTGTTCTTGATCCTCATCTTTGTTTCGGAGGTTCAAGCCTGCTCTCACTTAACCGATCGTAACTAGAAGCTGCTGTGTTTAGACGCACTTCGACCTTGTCTAACGCACAAAGTCTTGCGGGTCTTCAGAAGTGCAGAATGCCGTGCTGCTTTTAATTACAGCGGCAGAGGTAATCCCATAGACTTGGACACTGTAATAACCGCTAGGAGAAATACATATATTGGCGTAGTCAAGTTTATTCTAAATGGTAAATTCACCGGCTTTGTAGCTTTCCAGTATTACCTAAAACAAACATTTATTGCTACAGTACTATGTGACCATTCCATTCAGACTTCCAATCCATGATTTCCGGCTCCCATTTCATTACCATTCCATCTGCTCGGCAGGTAACATCACACCATGCTTATTCCACTCCACCTGTTTATAAATGTGGAAATATTCTGGAATCATTCCAACTCCGGAGTTGCCACTCCGCATATCTGATGCCGATATACATTCACTAAAGATTGACAGGGTACAGCATAGTCCTTATTGTGCTATCGCTCGGTATGATTTGTGAAACTCTCTTTTTCAGGTATTGACCCAGGCGATGGCAAGGTTCACTAAAAGAACCTTGGAGGTCGCGATCGCTGCCCTAGCCCTGGTCATTGTCGCCCTGGTTTGCTGTAGGCATTCTTTTGACCAGGCAGGAACGACAACTCGGCGGAGAGAAGCTTTGTCACACGGGGGACTGCCTCACGCACGCTAATTTGCTATTGCATGCCCTTAACACGAGCATTGACCCGTGCCAAGATCTGTACGGCCACGTGTGCTCCCGTTGGTTACCAGACAGCAGGTATCGCGACTACGTGAAGTCCACGTTGGACGAAATGAGGTTTGCCTGGTACGAGGGATTCAACACAACCCTCACTATTGGAACGCTCGCGCTGCCTGTGGGGAGGAAAGTCCGCGCCATGTATGACACTTGCATGGCCGGTGGACCAATATTCGGCGAGTCGGTGGATGCATTTATCAATTTGCTCCACCGTTACGGGTTACGCTGGCCGGGGAGACCCGAGTCAAACGTGACAGCTCTCAGCGTGCTCATCGCTCTCGACATTGACTTTCAAGCGGCGTTCTGGTTTGTGGTCAGAACACGAAATCTAGGATCGACACGGGCAGTTACAATTTCGCCCAGTCCCTTTATCACGATATTCCTGAAGCACCACCTGAGCGTAATGTCAAGCGGGAATTACGCCAAGTATTGGAGGGATTTCGAGTCTGTCGTCCTTAACAGCTCAGGGCCTGCCGCCAGCAATGAAGAAATTGCGAAAGCAGCTGACATGGAGGCCAACATACTGACGTGGCTGGCCAGTGCCTACAACACACACCCAAAGTCTTCTGCGGTGTTTTTACTTGGACAAATCGAACGACACACGAAGCCATTGTCATCTGAGGACTGGATTAAAGAACTGAATGCCAAGATGGAGCTCGACTCAGCACTGAATAGCAGTGATATAGGGATTACAGATGATGTCCGTTACCTGCAAACGATTGGTAGCATCTTCGCTAACTACAGCAACGAAGACCTCCTGCGTCATTTGTCTTGGCATGTTATTCAGCAGTATGCGACTGTTGCCAGCTATAGGCTGCTACATGCTCAGATCGGAGGTGGCGAAAGGTTCACGTTCTACCACCCGGTCTTCTGTGCCACTAATGTCGAGATGTCCTACAAGGCACTTGTCCTGTCCTTGTACGTCGTGTCACGGTTACAGCCCAATGACGTTGACTCTATCACGGACGTTTTTGACAGCCTCAAGGATAATTTTTTCAAAAAAGTCAATGCCTCCAGCTGGCTCGATGTCGGAAGCAAACGAATGTTCGGCCAGAAGGTGTCAGGGCTGGCGAACCGTTTGTGGCCGCCGCCTGAATTTATGCGCAACGACGCACTCGAGGCCGTTTACTTTGATTTCCCTGATAACGAGAAGTCGTATGGAGACTACTGGATGAAATCGCGGCTGTTGGTGCCGAAGCTGAACGACAGAGTACCTGGCTACGAGTACGTACTCGAAATTCCTGGAAACAACTCGCCCAAGTACCTGCTCTTTAATTATATGATGAACAGCGTAGACGTAGCAATCGGAGCAGTTTCGAGACCGCTGTTCTACCCACACGGCACGCGGGCGATGTTGTACGGTGGGCTCGGGTTTTCCATAGCCTTGCAGATGGTGAAGACCATGGACAGCGAAGGCCTCAAGTGGCATCCTCATCATGGCCTGGCCTATTCCATCAAGTCGCGGTCTACGATGAGCGCCTACCAAGCAAAAGATGGCTGCCTCAAGGAAGAGGGACTGCCGAGCGTGTTTCCCGAGATTCCGGCTATGGAGATCGCCTACGCTGCTTACGCGAAATCCAACGAGACGCGTCCGCCGATTGATCACGCACTGCCCGAAGACAAGGTCTTTTTCCTGACCCTTTGCTACATGACCTGCTCACAGCGTGGAGAGAGAAATCCTTCCGCAGCCGACTGCAACAAAGCTGTGCGTGGCTCTGCCGCCTTCGCCGAAGCGTTCTCTTGCTCCAAGGGGTCCGCCATGTACCCGGAGAAAACGTGCAGTTTCTTCTGATCTGCGGGGTGGATGAATGCGTACTATTCGGGAATGCCTACGCTCGTTTTGCGATTAAGAGTAAATGATGAACTACCATAAAGAAAACGCTAAGTGGACGTGTTCACCCTACCCTCTGCTACTTCCAAGAGTTTGTTTCTGTCACCCGTGTTCTCATAATTTGTTTACTATTGCTTTATGTTTTTACAACTGAGTGCTCATCTGTGAAGTATGAGTCGATGCCTCTACCGTGTGCATGATCCTGCCACTGCAGAACTTACGTGCAGACGTGCGCCCAGTATCGCGAATGCTGTGACACTGACTATATTTCAGTGAATGAGATGTTTAATGCGCTGAACTAAGTTAGCTTGTTTTTCTTTATTGTTAGAACCCAGAATCTTGACAAGGAGGAGACACAGGAGAGGAAAGACAGGGAGGTTAGCCAGTGTAAGTACCGGCTGGCTACCCTGTGAATCTTGATGGTTGCTGTAGGAAGCTAAATGATCCTTCGTGCACGAGGCGTGATTTTTCGATGTCGTGACGAATGGCCTAGCGTAAGGTTTTGCGAAGATGTAAGCGACCGCCTCTGTATTTTCCACGAGTCCTCTAGTTTTGATGTGCTTGATATTAGGTGATTTACTCTTGTATAAATTGCGGAGCTGTTCCATATTTGTCTGCGTTTCTCGCATGGAAAATTTGTTTGCAACATAAAAACAGTGGCTTTGGACTAATGTCTTCAAACTTGAAATTATCAAACCGTACAGAATTGATCTGTGAGCTAGAACGTGTCTGTCGCGAAAACGTCCACTTCTTGTAATACACCAAAGGTAGGTACTCCGTGCGGCAACCACTTCAGTTCGACTCCTCTGATGGGTCTGTTGTGCAGAATCAGGTGTCCGAGAGCAGCCTTAACCAGTCCACATCGCACAGTATTCCCGTACGCGGGTTTCCTGCGTTTGTGTCAAAAGCGGTGGTCGCAGGAAAAAAAATATATCTGAGGTAGAGTATAAGTGTAGTGTTTGCGCGTAAGAAGTTCCTTTTTTAGGCATAACGAGAACGCACTCTCGCAGATATGGTGATGTTCTTGACAGGGCGCTTTATGGGTATTTTGAGTTTTACATGATGTAGCTTCTGGCGTGAGGCCTCCTCGCAGCGAAGCACATTCTGCTCACTGCGTTCGGCGCCTGCTGAAAGTGATAACTGTGACTGTGGGTTTCTCTTATTTCCTTGGCTTCGCAACTCTGCGGCTCCCGCTTTGAGATTAACGCACGCCGCAGTGACTGAGCTGCAGGAAGCTTCCCGACGAGGTGCTTTAACGCCGCGATTGCCTTAGCAGTGGCGTCCCTGGTATATATAGGTAACCGCAAAGCTGAAGTTATCCATCGCAATGCGTTACTATGCAATTCGATCTACTACGCTGAATTGCACACAGCAGAAAAAGATTGAAAGCAAACGACTTCATTGGACACTGATCAGAAGGCAGGAATGTATTCTGTTCGAAGGTACTACAGTAAATTCTTTTTGACAGATGGCTTTGGAGGCATTTTGACTTTAGCATGACGTAGCATCTGGCAGTGACACGCTATACACGCTGGTTAGACGGGTATAGTGTTCGGCGGAAACCAGTCCGCCAAGGAAAGGACATATTTGAAATAGAACACACGTTCACCAACTAAATATAATAAATATATTTCATGTTTCGAGGTATATCTGTGTACCTTGCTCACAATGTATATTGAAGGCTATGACAGTGGCCTATGTATAAAGTAGATGGTGCAACGAGTGCAGCAAATATCGGGCGGATTGCCTCGTGCCCGTTTTATCTCGCGATGTGTGATTTGTATGCGCCGTGTTTCTAGTAGCATACGTGTCGATAATTACTTTTCAATGGCGATTACAGATACCTAGTCCCAGTTGGTTCTATATCTCGTCTTGTCGCGGTGCTCAGAGAAGGCGTTCAAGGCACTGTGTTCTTCTGCAACCTCATTTTGAAGTTGCGTCATGCGTCATTCATGGTTCCCAGATTCGCCGATGGATTCAGCATCGCAGTCCTTGCATGCGATCTTGTAGACTGCATCCTGGGAAACTAATGCAGTCTAGGCAGGTCCTTGACGCGTACAACTTGTGCGCGCAGTTTGCTAGTTGGGAAGTGCGTTACCATGATACTGTAATTTTTTGAAGGTATACCAGCGATCCTTTCACTTAAACTATTAGCGCCGTGGTTGCCGAGAGAAACCAGTACTTTGTTTCCGTTTGTTTAGGTGGGAGCTGCCGAGCCAAAGCTTCCTCATAACCGACTGAAATTTCATCCAAGCAGGAAATACCAAGGAAATGTCGCCGAAAATCTTTGCGCGGCGACTGCTAATGCTCTGCTGGCGCGCCACAGTTTCTTTCCTTGTTGCGAGGCATCGCGCTGCCCTTGGTGACAATACACAAATCACCAACCATGCATTGCAGCATTTTGTAAGTATCAGGTCTCACCGCACCCCATTGTGTCTAGGTTACCTTCTCACCACCCAGCAGTGTGTTACATAACTTACATAGATGGGCTCGCTTGGACTGTCGCATGCGAGTACTGCAGTAAAACGGGCCGAACAAGAAGTAAACAGCTGCCAGAAATTCATGTTGAGCAAAATGCTATGCCTACTGCGCGGTGTCGCAAGAATATTGCCGCCAGCATTGCGAGAACACAAGACGACCGCCACATACCAACTGCGTTTCAAAGAGCCGCCACACCACAAGTGTCAAGAAAAGCACCGCAAGGCAACGCTGGGCCGCTCCTGTTACGTTTCGCCTACAACGCGCGGTATAGCCGGCGCGGATGCAACGGACGCCGGGGCTTCGTTCAAAGCGGCGGACATTTTGGCCCGTTCAGCGCCGCCGATACGCCTCCCCGCCAAGCGCGTCCAGGCGTGTTTCAGTGCCACGTGTCTTCGTGTGTGCGTGTGTGTGTGTGTGCCCACGCTTGTCAAAGCGCGGCAGCCGGGGAGAGGAGCTCCCCAAGTGTGAAGCGAGGAGGTCTGACTGGCGCCGGCCAGGCGGATGCGTCACTACACTCGTCGCAACGTGTCTCTCAGCGTGTCCGTGGCGCCGTCACGTGTGCCTGTGGCGAGGCGTTCCTTCTTGCCCTCAACTCCGAGAGTATAAGAGCAGCTGCCCCCGGACGCCAAGAGAGAGGCTCCGATTTCTTCTGTTGAGTAACGTGCTCTCCCGTCTCTCCACTTCGGTCGACCTGACCGCCCGCTCTTTTGCGATGCTAGAATAAACAAGTTGTTCTGTTACCAGTCGACTCATGCTTTGCCAGGACCTTCGGATGCTTCCAGTTGTGCCCCAGGCCGCCAGGCCAACGCTACCCTTGGGGCTTGCGACCCATTTGCAACAACGGGCGCCAGCGGTGCGATTCCAACAGCTGGTTGCCAGCGGTGAGATCGCGACAACGGAGGCCAGCAGCGAAGATATGCGGTTGACTGTATGCTGAGCAGCACAACGACCATCCGGGAGCAGTGCAACGAGCCCTGTGTGATGACTGGTTGCCTGCAGCGGAACGACTGCGCTGAATTCTTGGCTGCGAGGTTTCGTGAGTGCGGGACTTTCTTCTTCTGAGTTTTGCCAGGCTTTTGTTAGTGTCAGAAACAGAGCTGGTAATTGTGGTTGTCGTTGCTGCCGGGTTAGTTTGCGGCAAGACAATAGTAGGCAGTAGAGAAAGCAGGATTCAGAGCAGCCATGGATTTGAAGTCGTTGCGCAAACCGAAATTGCTGGAGCTTGCAAGAGAGTTGGGTCTGGATGTCTCAGACAAACTCAGAAAACCAGAACTGCTAAGGGCTATTCTTGAGTTAGAAGCTGAGGATGACGAGCTATCGGAATGCCTTGAGACCATTGAGGAGCGGGCAAAAAGACAGGAGCGCGAACTTAAAGAGCAAAAAGAGAGAGATGAGCGCGAACGAAAAGAACAAAAAGAGAAAGAAAAAGAAGAGCGCGACCTTCAACACGCTTTGGAAATGAAGCGTCTCGAGATAGAGATGGAACGCGCTCGTAATGGAAGTCAGGCACACGGTGCAGGAGAACGAGTATTGTTCAATATGACTGACCTGATGCGGCCGTTTAAGCTTGGAGAGGACATTGGTTTGTTCCTGGTTAACTTTGAGCGAACGTGCGAGAAGCAGGGGTTCTCTCGGGAAACGTGGCCACAGCGCTTGCTCACTTTGTTACCCGGCGAGGCGGCCGACGTAGTCGCTCGCATGAAGAGAGAGGAAGCAGAGGATTTCGACAAAGTGAAATCGAGTCTGCTAAAAAAGTACAGGCTGTCAGCGGAGGCTTTCCGTCGGAAGTTTCGGGAAAATGAGAAAGGCAGAAGTGAGTCATATACAGAGTTTGCCTACAGGCTAATGTCAAACATGCAGGAGTGGCTCAAAGAAGAGAAAGCGTTTGGTGACCACGAGAAGGTTCTGCAGTGTTTCGGGCTGGAACAGTTTTATAGTCGGTTACCTGAGAACGTGCGGTACTGGGTCTTGGATAGGCCAGACGTTAGTACGGTGGCTAGAGCTGCTGAGCTAGCCGAGGAGTTTGTGACGCGTCGGGCTCGCGGAGCTAAGGACGGTCAAAAGGGTGAATTTGGCTCCAAGTTTGAGAGGCCGAAGTTCACACCGAGGAGAGCAAAGGGGGACACACGTAGTGTGGATGCGAGTGAACGCAGTCCGACCGAACGTAAGGAGACGGCGGCAACCGAAGCCGAACGCAGAAAGCGGTTCGAGACGAGGCAAGCGCGCGTTTGCTATACGTGCCAGAAGCCAGGTCACTTTTCGGCGCAGTGTCCAGAAACAAAAACAAAAGTCGTGTTTTTGTCATTATGCAGCACTGACGAGAACATGAAGCTTCTCGAGCCTTACATGCGAGACCTCCTCGTGAACGGGAAAGAGTGCCGAGTGCTTCGCGATTCCGCAGCTACAATGGATGTAGTTCACCCCTCTTACGTAGAACCCGATATGTTCACGGGCGAGTGCGCATGGATCAAGCAAGCCGTGGAAGCTCATAGCGTGTGTCTGCCCGTAGCAAAAGTGCTTATTGAAGGACCTTTCGGAGCGCTTGAGACGGAGGCCGCAGTGTCATCTATGCTGCCCCCCCCCAGTACCCGTACCTATTTTCGAACAGGTCCGATCACCTCCTGCGCGAAAAGGGGCTTTTGTTTGGTGAGGCTAGCGTTCAGGCCTTAACCAGATCGAAGGTTCGGCAGCTCGCTGCAAAGGCGGTGATTGCGGGGCCGACGTTGTTGAACAATGAGAAAGAGTCAGAAGCGCAGCAAGCTGATATTCAGAGCACGTCCGAACTGAATAAAATTGAGCCTGTAGCGTTGAAGGCACCAGATACTGGAGAGGAAATGCCCGACACGGGAAAGTTAGAAGAGCTATCTGCAGATTTGCTCATCGCGCCTACGTCAGATGGACTCAATAGGTTGCTAAAAGTCAGCCGGTCGGCTTTGATAGCCGAGCAAAAAAAGGATGGCAGCCTAGAAAACATCCGCTGCATTGTCAAGGAAGGTATCGCCAAGAAAAATGCTCGCTTTGTGGAAAGAGGTGGGGTCCTGTACCGGAAGTATCTAGACCGCAGGGGAGTGGAGTTCGATCAGCTGATCGTGCCTCAGTGCTACCGTCAGGATCTGTTGCGCTTGTCGCATGGGGGTTCGTGGTCCGGACACCTAGGAGTTAAGAAAACTAAGGACCGTCTCTTGCAAGAGTACTATTGGCCAGGGTGTTTTCGGGACGCAGACCACATTGTGAAGACATGTGACACCTGTCAGCGGGTGGGCAAACCAGGGGTCAAATCGAGGGCGCCGTTGAAGTTGGTACCTATCATTACGGAGCCTTTCAGACGGCTCGTTATTGACACAGTGGGACCTCTGCCGGTAACAGCCACGGGGTACAGACACATTTTGACTGTGATCTGCCCAGCGACAAGGTTCCCTGAAGCAGTGCCGCTTAAAGAACTCAGCTCAGTTGAGATAGTCAATGCACTACTGTCCATATTTGCGCGAATTGGTTTTCCTGCGGAAATCCAATCAGATCAGGGCACAGTGTTTACTAGCGCTTTGACGACAGCCTTTCTCGAAAGGTGCGGGGTAAAGCTGTTACACAGCTCAGTGTGCCACCCACAGTCGAATTCCGTTGAGAAGCTCCACTCCGTCATGAAGCGCGTGTTGAGAGCATTGTGTTTTGAACAACAAACTGACTGGGAGCTGTGTCTGCCTGCGGTGATGTTTGCATTAAGGACCGCGCCGCATGCGGCTACGGGGTTTTCGCCAGCTGAGCTGGTGTACGGTTCCTCGCTGCGATCTCCGCTTCGCATGCTTCGAGAATCGTGGGAAGGCAGGGGCGACGACCCAGTCGTGGTGGAGTACGGGCTTAGGCTCCTCGAACGCTTAAGAAGGGCACAGGAGTTGTCAGGAGAAGCAATGGCAAAGGCCCAGCAGAGGGCCAAGGTTTATTACGATCGGACAGCCAGGGCCCGTCCTTTCGAGGTGGGCGATGAGGTCATGATATTGCGCACATCGCTAAAAAACAAACTCGACGTGCAGTGGGAGGGCCCAGCACGGATTGTTCAAAAACTCAGACGTCAACTACGTGGTCAGTCTGCCAGGAAAGCGGAAAGCACAGCAAGTTTACCACTGTAATCTGCTCAAACCCTATAAACAACGGGAAGCAGTGGTGTGCATGATGGTAAACGTTCCCGAAGAGCTTCCGGTCGAGCTTCCGGGACTAGGCTCAGTAACGAACAGGAAAGACACCGATCAAGTCATTAGTGACTTAATCAGTAAAGCATCGCTGTCGCCTGAGCAGAAAACCGAACTACACCAGCTCTCACAAGAGTTTCAAGGCCTGTTCTCTGAGAGGCCTGGTAGGACTTCTGTCCTTACGCATGACATAGAACTTACCTCCCCAGAGCCAGTACGATCCAAGGCGTACCGGGTGTCATCCCGCCAGAGCGATATTATGGAGGCTGAGGTAAAGAAAATGCTACAGCTCGGTGTTATTGAGGCGGGTGAGAGTGATTATACCTCCCCTTTGATTTTAGTTGAGGTACCGGGCAAGCAACCTCGTCCTTGCGTCGACTACCGCAGGCTTAATTCCATCACTAAGGATCAAATTTATCCGATCCCTAACATCGAGGAGCGCCTTGAGAAAGTTAGTAGCGCTCAGTTTATTTCCACCCTAGATCTTGTCAGGGGTTATTGGCAGGTTCCACTTACAGAAAAGGCTAGTAGGTATGCGGCGTTCATTTCACCAATGGGAACATTCCGTCCTAAAGTGTTGAGTTTTGGTTTGAAGAACGCGCCATACTGCTTTTCAAGCCTCATGGATAAAGTGTTGCGGGGACAGCAAGAATTCGCTTTACCGTATCTAGACGATGCAGCGATATTCTCCGCCTCCTGGCCTGAGCATATGGCCCACTTGCGGGCAGTGATAACCCGCCTGCGCGATGCGGGCTTGACAGTCAAGGCTCCCAAGTGCCAGTTAGCACAGGCCGAGGTTGTCTACCTCGGTCACGTGATTGGACGGGGTCGTCGCCGCCCCTCTGAAATAAAGGTGGCCGCTGTGCGAGACTTCCCGCAACCGCGCACGAAGACCGATATTCGGTCGTTCTTAGGTGTCGCCCGCTACTATCAGGGGTACATCCCCAGGTACTCTGATATCGCGGCTCCCTTGACGGATGCACTAAGAAAAACAGAGCCCCAAACAGTCGTATGGGACGAGACAAAGGAAAGAGCGTTTAGCGCCCTAAAGAGCGCCCTAACAAGCCAGCCTGTGATACGATTGCCAGACTACACAAAGGGTTCGTTGTTCAGTGCGATGCTAGTGAGCGAGGCATGGGCGTTGTACTGTGCCAACGGGAAAATGGAGAAGTGGAACACCCCGTCCTGTATGCTAGTCGTAAGCTGACCAGTCGTGAGCAGGCGTACAGCGCCACCGAGAAAGAGTGTGCGTGTCTCGTGTGGGCCGTTCAGAAATTGTCATGCTACCTAGCCGGCTCGAGGTTTATCATTGAGACGGATCACTGCCCTCTCCAATGGCTGCAGACCATCTCTCCCAAAAATGGCCGCCTCCTGCGCTGGAGCCTCGCTTTGCAACACTATTCCTTTGAGGTGCGTTACAAAAAGGGGAGTCTCAACGGTAACGCCGATGGCTTAAGTCGAAGCCCCTAACGTAAGAATCAGCCTCAAAATTGTTTGTTACTGATGTTTTTCTTCCTGAGGCCGGATTTTTAACATATTGCTTTTGTGTAGTGTTTCAAAGTGATGATGTGCTTTCTAGTGCAATTTTCCGATTTGTGGACGCGTTCTGAATGCTGCTAAACTACTGTAAGGAACTAGGCAGTGGTATAAAAGGGGAAAGAGCCTGGCAGGACTTGGTGAGGGTTGTTTCGTGCTCGCTGACTGAGCGGTTGAGTTTCGGCGTAGTTCTACGGCTTGCCGGGAACGAGAACAAAAATGTCAACTCTCCCGAAGTCACTTTGCAGTGTCCTGTGTGAACCTGAACGAGAGAACGCGGCCTTCTCTGTGCGCTGCGCTCAAGAAACGCCGAAGGACGCCCGACTTCGGTTATGAGCTCATCGAGCGACATCCCTTCGGACAGCGGATGCAGTCCCCTGACCATCGGGATCTCCTTCCCCCGGCGGGGCGGTCTGTTACATTTCGCCTACAACGCGCGGTATAGCCGGCGCGGATGCAACGGACGCCGGGGCTTCGTTCAAAGCGGCGGACATTTTGGCCCGTTCAGCGCCGCCGATACGCCTCCCCGCCAAGCGCGTCCAGGCGTGTTTCAGTGCCACGTGTCTTCGTGTGTGCGTGTGTGTGTGTGTGCCCACGCTTGTCAAAGCGCGGCAGCCGGGGAGAGGAGCTCCCCAAGTGTGAAGCGAGGAGGTCTGCCTGGCGCCGGCCAGGCGGATGCGTCACTACACTCGTCTCAACGTGTCTCTCAGCGTGTCCGTGGCGCCGTCACGTGTGCCTGTGGCGAGGCGTTCCTTCTTGCCCTCAACTCCGAGAGTATAAGAGCAGCTGCCCCCGGACGCCAAGAGAGAGGCTCCGATTTCTTCTGTTGAGTAACGTGCTCTCCCGTCTCTCCACTTCGGTCGACCTGACCGCCCGCTCTTTTGCGATGCTAGAATAAACAAGTTGTTCTGTTACCAGTCGACTCATGCTTTGCCAGGACCTTCGGATGCTTCCAGTTGTGCCCCAGGCCGCCAGGCCAACGCTACCCTTGGGGCATGCGACCCATTTGCAACAACGGGCGCCAGCGGTGCGATTCCAACACTCCTGACAGACCGGCGGCTTGTGCGCGAGAATCGGACTGGCACGCGACAGGAGGCGACAAAGAAGAGAACGACGTTAGAAGAAGCGAAGCTCAAGGGACGTTTTTGTTGACGGGCACAGGTTCGCCCAGAATAAACTGGTTTTCATAGAAACGGCTGTCGTAACTGTTGGTTACATATCTGGTGGAGGTGCGGGGTATGATTTCAAGCCCCACGCGCGTCAGGGAAGATAGCCCGGATTCCCGAAGTTTGGAGCCAACGAAATTAACGCCTGTCCACCAACGCATGAGCCGCCGCATACGAGGTGAGGCCTCCGAGTTTGGTCCTCTCGCCGATTCACCAAGGGCAGCGGCAGCAGTCAGCCTAGGTACCAGTGCGATGGCTACTCAAGTAATGCCTCGTCATGTCGTCGTTGATTCGCCCCGGACGCCAGAATCCTATCACGGAGACACATTCGAGGATGCCGAGGACTGGCTCGAAAACTTCGAGCGTGTAGCCAGATGTAATGGTTGGGACGAAAAAAAGAAACTCCAGTATGTGTACTTCGCACTGGAGGAATCTGCGCGCACATGGTTTCAAAACCATGAAGCGTCGTTATCATCGTGGAGCGACTTCCGACGAGAGCTGCTTGCTACGTACCCGAGCATGGACCGCAGAGAGAGGTCAGAAGCCGCTCTTCAGGCGAGGAACCAGTGAAACAACGAAAGTGTGACCATGTACATTGAGGATATGACCCACCTCTTCCGCCGAGCCGATTCAAACATGGCTGAGAACAAGAAATTGCGGCACCTAATGCGCGGTGTGAAACAGGAGCTTTTTGCCGGCCTGGTTCGTAATCCACCCCGCACTGTAGCCGAATTTCGATCAGAGGCGACGACGACGGAGAAGACGTTGCAGCAGCGTGCGAGGCCGTACAACAGAGATGTAAGCCTCGCATCATTTGACGTTGGGTCAGGAGCCCTCGCCAACAACATGGACATCCTACGCGAAATGGTGAGGTCCGTCGTAAGGGAAGAGCTGCAAATCTGCAGCTGGCTCAAAGCCCTCCTCCAGTGTCCTCACTTGCCGTTGTCATACGCGAAGAAGTCCGGCCAGTAATTTGGGAGCCAGAGCCTCAGGTACGGCCCCGCGCACAGCAAGAGCGTCAGCCGCGGATATCGTACGCCCAAGCTTTACGCCAGGACGTAGGACGCACCGACTTTGGACGAACGGCCACAATACCCCAGGTACGCCCTCACAATGTGCCGCCCATGGCAGAAGGAAGGCCACGTAAAAGCGATGTATGGCGTACGGCAGACCGGCGTCCCCTCTGCTACCACTGTGGAGAAGCTGGTCACCTATACTGGGAATGCCAGCATCGCCGAGTAGGACTGCGTGGTTTCTTTGTGAATGCACCTTGCCCTCGAAACAGTGAGCGCCCTGATGAAATTGAAGCATTTTTGTCCGCCCGCCAAACTATTCGAAACCCCCAGCTACATGAACCTCGATCGTCAGCCCCAATGCGTTATAGGTCACCCAGTCCGCGTCCCTCTTCCATTTCACCGAGGCGTCGCTCACAAAGTCCACGACAGGAAAACTAGAGCCAGCGACCTGTGGAGGCAAGGCCGCTGACGCCTGGAACAGCGAATGCCCTCCATCGCCAATGCGACACGATGACGGCAGTGACGAACCGACGAACCAGTGTAGTGATGACGCCGTTACTTCTGAGTTGCGCGTCATCATCGACGTCTTCGAAGTGACTGCGTTGATAGACACTAGTGCGGACTATTCAGTTATTAGCAGTGTACTCACCAGAAAATTGAAAAAGATATTGACGCATCGGACCGGACCTCCAATACGTACAGCGGGGGGACACTTAGTCGACTCCGATGGAATGCGCACAGCAAGAATCGGCATTAGAGGCTTTACATACGTCAGCAGCTTTATTGCTCTCCCTGAGTGTTCCCGTGAGCGTATACTGGGCATGGACTTTTTGCAAGCGAATGGCGCAATTATCGACGTGAAAGAATCACGCGTGTTGTTTTCTACAGGAAATGCTGTTACCATTTCTGATACAGAACAGCCACATATTTCCTCTTTCCGTATTGTGGATGAACACGTGACGGTACCGGCACGGTGCAGTGTGACTGTCGTTGTAAGGAGCGACGTATTTCGTGACTATGAAGGATTTGCAGACGGAAATATCGGGCTGCTACTGGAAAAGCAAATATGCGTGGCAAGAGGCCTTGTTCACCTGCGTAACGGATGCGCTGATGTCCTCTTGACTAACTTTGGCAAAGAGGCATAACACGTGGCGACGGGAACAGTCATAGCGTCTGTTCATGACTATGCACCACTTGCGGATGTGTCAACCTTCCATGCAGCATCACCAGCTTCTGTCACTTTAGAAAGTGTCCTTACCTCCATCGACATTGACCAAGCGCTGACATCACCGCAACGAGATAAGATTGTGAGCTTGTTCACAGAGTTTGCTGAATGCTTTTCGACTTCATCGAAAGTCCGTCGTACTCCCGTCGCAAAACACCGCGTTGTGGTCGAAGAACCTGCAAGACCAGTGCGCCAACATCCGTACCGAGTGGCTCCAAAAGAAAGAGAAGCGATAAGAAGTCAAGTACAGGAAATGCTCAAAGACGATGTGATACAGCCATCCAATAGCCCGTGGGCATCTCCGGTAGTCCTGGTAAAAAAGAAGGATAACACCCTACGATTTTGTGATTACAGGAAACTCAACCTCGTCACGAAGCGAGATGTTTATTCACTCCCACGCATCGACGACACCTTGGACAAACTACGCAATGCTTACTTCTTTTCTTCTTTGGATCTCAAAAGCGGATACTGGCAGATAGAAGTGGACGAGCGAGATCGCGAAAAAACGGCATTTGTGACACCGGATGGCCTATACGAGTTTAAGGTGCTTCCCTTTGGTCTGTGTTCGGCGCCCGCCACCTTCCAGAGGATGATGGACACTGTTCTCTCCGGACTGAAATGGCAGTCGTGCCTCGTCTACCTTGATGATGTGGTGGTCTTCTCCACTACATTCTAGCAGCACATGCGGCGACTGAGAGCAGTTCTGGGTGCTGTTCGCACGGCGGGATTGACCATAAAACCCGAAAAATGCCACTTCGGCTTTTGCGAGCTCCGTTTTCTCGGACACATTGTCAGTGCTGTAGGCGCCCGCCTCGATCCTGAGAAGATCACTGCAGCAGAAATGTTTCCGAAGCCAAGAGACAAAAAAGCTATTAGACGTTTCCTGGGACTGTGTGCCCACTACAGGCGTTTCGTAGAAAATTTTTCTAAAATTGCCGAACCACTCGAGCGAGTGACAAAAGAGGTCCCTTTTGTGTGGGAGAAAGAACTAGAAGACGCCTTCTCTGAGCTACGACGGCGCTTGCAGAGTCCTCCTATACTTGACCATTTTGATGAAAATTCCGAAACGGACATCCACACCGACGCGAGTAACATTAGTCTCGGTGCCATACTTATTGAGTGGCAGAATGGAGAAGAAAAAGTTATTGCCTACGCAAGCCGTACCGAGACAAATTACTCAGCTATAGAAAAGGAATGCCTGGCGGTTATATGGGCCATCAGTAAGTTCCGGCCATACTTATATGGCAGACCGCTTCGAGCCATCAGCGACCATCATTCATTGTGCTGGCTGGCGAACCTCAAGACCCTTCTGGAAGACTCACTAGATGGAGTTTGCGTCTACATGAGTATGACATCACGGTCGTTTACAAGTCCAGTCTCAAACACAATGATGCTGATTGCTTATTACGTGCACCAATCGAATCTACGTCACCTGAATACGAGCAAGATTTCCCATTTCTTGAGGCTGTAAATACGACGGAAATTGCGCATCACCAGCGTACAGATCCGGAATTACTCCTGCTCGTCGAATACCGGGAGGGTCGTCAAGTGAAAGTGCCTCGAGTTTTCGTCCGCGGATTGTCTTCGTATGTCATCCGGAACAACGTCCTCTACAAACGAAACTTCGAGCACAGTGGTGAGACGTTTCTACTTCTCGTACCATCATCGCTGCGAGATGAGATCTTAGGAGCTTGCCATGATGATCCTGCAGCTGGCCACTTAGGCGTTAGTAGAACTCTGGCGAGAATCCGCCAGAAATAATACTGGCAGAAGTTGATGAATTCAGTGCAGCACTATGTCAAATCATGCCGAGATTGTCAAAGACGCAAAACACCGCCACTCAAACCAGCAGGTTTTCTGCAACCGATACGCCCACCAGCAGCACCCTTTGAACAAATAGGAGTGGATTTGCATGGACCATTTCCCGTATCAGCCTCAGGAAAGCGGTGGATTGTGGTAGCAACCGATTATCTGACTCGGTATGCTGAGACATCTTCTCTTGCAAAAGGAACCGCCATTGAAGTGGCTCAGTTTTTTGTCACACACATAGTGTTACGACATGGCGCACCTAAATTACTCATAACAGACAAAGGAACAGCTTTTGTTGCCCGTTTGATGCAGTCTTTTATGAAACTAACACATACTGCTCATAGAAAAACCAGAGCGTACCAACCGCAAACCAACGGCCTGACTGAGCGGCTCAATAGAACGCTCGCTGACATGATCTCAATGTACGTGGACATCGAGCATCGGACATGGGACAGTATTCTACCACATGCTACCTTTGCGTATAATACTGCAGTACAAGAGACCACACATTTCACGCCGTTTGAACTTGTTTACGGTCGGACAGTAACAACGACACTAGACGCGATGTTACTTGTAAACAACAGTAATAAGACGACCCTAACGTTAGTGAGCACACAGAAAGGGCAGAAGAAGCACGGCAGTTGGCAAGGCACCGTATCGTACAACAGCAACAGCTTGCAGAGTCCTCCTATACTTGCCCATTTTGATGAAAATTCCGAAACGGACATCCACACCGACGCGAGTAACGTTAGTCTCGGTGCCATACTTATTGAGTGGCAGAATGGAGAAGAAAAAGTTATTGCCTACGCAAGCCGTGCCCTAACAAAAGCCGAGACAAATTACTCAGCTATAGAAAAGGAATGCCTGGCGGTTATATGGGCCATCAGTAAGTTTCGGCCATACTTATATGGCAGACCGCTTCGAGCCATCAGCGACCATCATTCATTGTGCTGGCTGGCGAACCTCAAGGACCCTTCTGGAAGACTCACTAGATGGAGTTTGCGTCTACAGGAGTATGACATCACGGTCGTTTACAAGTCCAGTCTCAAACACAATGATGCTGATTGCTTATTACGTGCACCAATCGAATCTACGTCACCTGAATACGAGCAAGATTTCCCATTTCTTGGGGCTGTAAATACGACGGAAATGGCGCATCACAAGCGTACAGATCCGGAATTACTCCTGCTCGTCGAATACCTGGAGGGTCGTCAAGTGAAAGTGCCTGGAGTTTTCGTCCGCGGATTGTCTTCGTATGTCATCCGGAACAACGTCCTCTACAAACGAAACTTCGAGCACAGTGGTGAGACGTTTCTACTTCTCGTACCATCATAGCTGCGAGCTGAGATCTTAGGAGCTTGCCATGATGATCCTGCAGCTGGCTACTTAGGCGTTAGTAGGACTCTGGCGAGAATCCGCCAGAAACATTACTGGTAGAAGTTGATGAATTCAGTGCAGCACTATGTCAAATCATGCCGAGATTGTCAAAGACGCAAAACACCGCCACTCAAACCAGCAGGTTTTCTGCAACCGATACGCCCACCAGCAGCACCCTTTGAACAAATAGGAGTGGATTTGCATGGACCATTTCCCGTATCAGCCTCAAGAAAGCGGTGGATTGTTGTAGCAACCGATTATCTGACTCGGTATGCTGAGACATCTTCTCTTACAAAAGGAACCGCCATTGAAGTGGCTCAGTTTTTTGTCACACACATAGTGTTACGACATGGCGCACCTAAATTACTCATAACCCAGTTGAAAAACACAACAGGAAATTTTCACAGTCTGTCGTATTTTGGGACGTTGTTTCTGTAGTTCTGTTGCCTGTAGTTCTGTTGCCTGTAGTTTTGTTGTCTGTAGTTCTGTTGTTTGTAGTGTGGTGTCCTGTAGTAGAAAGTTCAGTAGTTCTTGATCAATATTTAATTAAATATTGACAGAGACCTACTTAAGGCTATGTAAATTTGTTAGTACAAAAAAGAAAAATATAAAAGTAAAAAAAATGAAAAAAAAACCGTCTCCGCCTAGGATTCCAACTTGCGACCTCACGATTCCGAGCCCGGCATCTTACCACTGCACCACTCCTGGCATGCCTTTCGAATGTACATTTTGGCCATCTCAATAGTACGACGTGCTGATGCGCTGATGTTTACATTTGCATTTTAAGAGCCAAGATCCGCTATCCACCGCGTCAAGCGCCGCATCTCTAGAAGAGCAAGAGTGTTCGTACCATCTACAGGTACATCGTGGAGTGCTAGAACATCGATTTTGATGTACGATATCCATATTAAATAAGAAATTCAGAAATAGACAACGTTGACTTTTAGGGTTATTACTGCTAGTTTCGACAGTTGTCTCTTGTTCTTTACACTTTTGAGCGCGCATATAATTCGTGTGTTCAATGCAAAATAGCTACATAAACATTCGTGGATGAGAGTTCTTTCTGACAGCATACTGGCTTCTCACGGCAGCACTGTACCAGATTAATGAGACCCGAGCGAGACAGCTTTTCACGCAACTTTGTGGAACAACCCAAATCTTCTTTTCCGCTTCGCATAAGCTTGTGAAATATTCCTGGGAAATTAACTAATGTGTCAGTGTAACAGCACATGTAAGTCCACAGGCCTGTGTGCCACATCTTACCAAAAAAAATGAAACGGATACGCAGCCATTCCCGCAGATGGTATGATTTTGATCAGCGGCCGATCTTGAGGAGGCCGGTAAGGCGTTGCTGGTGCCGCGTCGTCACGGCACAATTATAACTATTCGCCACGTCGACTTTAATACCGGTGTTGGTGCCATCAGCATTGCCGGCTTCAGAGAAGCGCGATTGAATACCGCGCAAGAGAAAAGTACAGTGTACACCACCCATGCGAAACTAACATACAATTTTAAAGGGCCGCGACGGAAAGCGCTTCTGTTGCGACTTCGGAACTCTTGGCCGTCGCGACCGAATGTTTCTGCTGCGACGTCAGAATTGGTGTCGTAACGTCGGAGTCGCTGTCAGGATATAAAGCTGTTGTTCCGACTTCAGAACTCTTGTTATCGCGACAGAACGTTTCTGTTGCGACTTCATAACTATTCGCATTCGCGACAGAATGCTTCTGTTGCGACATCAGAATTTCTGTCGTAACGTCAGAAATGTCACTCAATTAAGAAATGTCAAGAACTTCTGTCGTACAACAGAATTTCTGTAGTTGCGACAGGAATTCCTCTTGTCATTTTCAACTGGGCACTACAGAAGCTTGTCGCATCGCACAATTTCAGTGCACTTCTGTTGTCATCAGTGGGTACATGTTGCGACGATAGGTTTCCGTTGTGGAACAGTTCTCTGTAGTACAACAGAAGTTTGTCCATTACTTCAGGAACACTTCTGTTATGACAACTGGGGGCCTGTTGCAATGATAGGTTTCTGTCGTACAACATTTTTCTGTAGTACAAGAGAAGTTGGTCGCATTACTTCAGGAGCACTTCTGTTGTGACAATTGGGGGCCTGTTGCCACAATAGGTTTCTGTAGTATTTCAACAGCTCTCTGTAGCACTACAGAAGTTTTTCGGGTTACTTCAGGAACATTTCTGTTGGGACAACAGGGTGCTTGTAGTGATGACAAATTTTTCTGTAGTACTACAAAAATCTGTTGTAGAGCTTCAGCTTTCTGTTGTAACAACAGACATACGACAGACTGTACTTCTGTAGTCACAACAAGAAATGTCTGTTGTACATCAGAAAAGTCTGTCGCTCCATCAGGAATCTGTAGTTACTACAGAAAAATCCTGTTGTACAACAGAAATTTCTGTAGTACTGAACACAACCTCTGTTGTCATTTTCAACTGGGAACAGACAAAGGAACAGCTTTTGTGGCCCGTTTGATGCAGTCTTTTATGAAACTAACACATACTGCTCATAGAAAAACCAGAGCGTACCAACCGCAAACCAACGGCCTGACTGAACGGCTCAATAGAACGCTCGCTGACATGATCTCAATGTACGTGGACATCGAGCATCGGACATGGGACAGTATTCTACCACATGCCACCTTTGCGTATAATACTGCAGTACAAGAGACCACACATTTCACGCTATTTGAACTTGTTTACGGTCGGACAGTAATAACGACACTAGACGCGATGTTACTTGTAAACAACAGTAATAAGACGACCCTAACGTTAGTGAGTACACAGAAAGGGCAGAAGAAGCACGGCAGTTGGCAAGGCACCGTATCGTACAACAGCAAAACGTCGACGCAAACCGGTACAACCTAGGGCGAAGAGAGGTACAGTACATCCCCCGAAGACAAAGTGTGGGTATGGACGCCTATACGTATGTCCGGTCTTTCGGAGAAGCTACTGCGCCGTTACTTTGGCCCCTACAGAGTACTTCGCCGGCTAAGTCCCTTAAATTACGAGGTAACTCCTGAAGGCCAAGTCTGCTCCACAGGACGCCGGACTCGCCCAGAGGTCGTACACGTAGTACGAATGAAGCCTTACCATGAAAGGCATTGACTACTAGAATTTGCACGTACGATCAAGCCTAGCACCAGCCATCCTCTGACCACTGTCGTTTTAAAGCAGTTAGCTTCTCTATAGGCCTTTTCTACGCATCGGGAGGATGCTTCTTTGGAGGGGGCTAATGCCGCCAGCATTGTGAGAACGCAAGACGACCGCCACATCCCAACTGCGTTTCAAAGAGCCGCCACACCGCAAGCGTCAAGAAAAGCACCGCAAGGCAACGCTGGGCCGGTGCTGACAGACCGGCGGCTCGTGCGCGAGAATCGGACTGGCACGCGACAGGAGGCGTCAAAGAAGGGAACGATGTTAGAAGCGAAGCTCAAGGGACGTTTTTGTTGACGGGCACAGGTTCGCCCAGAATAAATGAGTTTTCATAGAAACGGCCATCGTAACTGTTGGTTACAATATTGTCAAAATTTTGAAGGCTGTCCTTTTAAAATCAAACTAAACACGCAGGCACGTTTCATCGGTGACTGTGTTAAGTTAATGGCGGCCGAGATTGAAGAGCGAATGCAGAGCTTGCGTGTGAACTTTGAGATAAAGCATCTAGCGTCACGTGCCAGGTGTGTGCTTCTCCAGCTGACACATGGGAAGAATACGTCATAAAGAGCAGAGACTCTGGTATTAGTTTCCAACTTAGAAACTATTGTCAACGCCTTGATTAATGCGCATAGGCAGTCTCCCCATATTTCTATTTCTACTTTCTCATTTTGATTGCATAGTAACCATGTTGTTTACTGTGACATTTTCGAACAGAATGCGTTGACGGCTTTTGATCAGTGTAAAATGGAGTCATCTGCCTTGTTTCTTTTTCTGCTGGCGTAAGACAGGTGCGAGATACATGGACTTCACGACACGGTTTCTCCCGTGACACTCTTTTAGAAATTCGGAAAAGCAGATGACGCATGCATACAGATCCCCTGAGGCAACAGGTTTTTTTTTCGGCCAGCCCCGCCCGCCATGAACTGTCCTAGAACCCACGCTGTAGAGTCATTAAGACAGATTGTCCACTTTACGGATCACCGTCGCCCGGAGCAATCAACAGCGAGGCTTCAAGCGCTTATCGGCACCAACGAACATTAGCTCGAAAGGAGATACGCCAAGAGGCCCGCGAAGACACGGCTATGGAAACAGCTTACCAGGGTTCATGATGCCCTTCGGCTCAACGGCGTTCTTCATCATGCGCATTGGCTGGATGCCGTTATCGCCGAGCTCCCGGACCAGCAGGCGGCGTTTACCAATCCCGAGACCGTGCTCACCCGTCGACGTACCATTAAGGAACAGAGAACTACACAGGTCGAACAAATCTCAAAGCATAAGTATGTGAGACGACAAAACTACACACTGTAAAACTCAAGAGCGCAAACTTTATTTTCAAATCAATGAGATTCGAGTCCGGCGTCTTTTTAGTGGGTCTGGGCACCCACCGCGGACGCCTTTCCGAGACATTGTCTCCATGCGACTTCCGCGCCTCGCTGGACGGCCCAGAGTTGTGCTGTCAGGTTCGAGCTTAGCAGTGCGGTCTTCCAGCGCGAGTGGAGGCTGGTGGTGGAAGATACGGAGAGGTCGGCACTGCCCGACTTGTTTGCTACGCGCTGACACTCCCATAACATGTGATTAAGGGCGGCAACTTCGCCACACGATGTGCCTCTGTTTGTAGTGTACATGTCTGGATACATGGCGTGCATGAGTCTAAGGTTTTCTGTAAGAATCCGTTTGCAATTGTCTGAAGTGTACTGCTTGCGTCCTGTCTAACCTAGCACGAGGGACTGGTTATACGCTTCTTTGCAACTGGTACTGTGTCGTGATGTCGTGGAACCTGTTGACACGATCCTCCCGTGCCCAGACGCTCGCAGCACCCCACGGGGGCTCTTCCTCCGTTGCTCGACGCGTCACTCACCGTAAGACGCAAAAGAACAGGCATTTAGTAGGAATATAGGCTGGGGTACGTGTCCTGGCCTCTCTTTTGTTCATTCAGGGCTTTCTAGCCCGCTATTCCTACAAATGCCGATTCAGTTAGAGGCAGACAAGGCAGCAGCTCAATGAAGCGTGAGAACACTGGAAATCCTTCAGTCCGTGTCTGCAGATCAAGAGCCTACCATACTGGACGACATATTTTTCGTTAACGCATTAGCAGCGGTGGTTAACATCCGTATGCGCGACAAAGCTTCACGCACAAATAGAATTTTTTTTTTCAAACCTGCAACTCAACATTTTAATACATTTTAGTACGTTTGCTGCAGCTGAGCCATTGAAGCCTCTGCCTGCTTTACATATTCCAGCTTGGCGGGAATCTCGTATGTAACGTCAATTTTTAGATATTCGCACGGAAACAAGCACGAAAATACAGGTGTGTTCCATATCGCGTTGTTACACTGTTCTATATGTTTCCTTTTTGTTTTGATGTTGCGGGAGTGGCGTTCTTGTAAATCAGTATCCATCGTGTCGGCTTGCACCTTCTCGGCCGATTTTCAGAATCCACATCAGGAAACAAATGGGTTGCAGTCGCGGCGGACTACGCGACCCGCTACGCCGTAACCCCTGCTCTTCCGACCAGTTGCGCAAACTGATGTTGCGGATTTCCTGCTACATGATATCATTTTGATGCATGGTGCTCCGTGTCAATTGCTTGCAGACCACGGCCGTACGTTTTTGGCCACAGTCAATGACGACATCATGCGTGCCTGCTCAATACAGCATAAATTTACCACCTCCTACCACTCCCAAGTGAACAGCCTCACTGAGCGTTTGAACCGCACCCTTACAGACATGCTATCCAAATACGTTTCAGACGAGCACCGTGACTGGGACCACGCTCTACCTTACATTAACTTTGCATACAACTCTTCCCGTCTCGAATCTGATGGCTTTTCCCCCTTTTAGCTCTTGTATGGCCGCGAACCGACGCTACCACTGCACACTGTACTTTCGTTTGCCACATCTTCAACAAGCGATTATGCCCGTGATGTAATCGCCCATGCTGACCATGCTCGCCAACTTGCGCGCGCTCGTGTACAAATGTCTCAAGACAAGCAGAAACAACGCTACGACCTCCGTCACCGTGATGTCCATCTTGTACCCGGTGCCCTTGTGTTGCTTTGGTCACCATCGCGTAAAGTCGGCCTTTGTGAAAAACTGCTTTCCTCTTACACAGGCCCGTATTGCGTGCTCCGTAACGTGACTGATGTCACCTATGAAGTTGTTCTAGCCGCGCCCACTACATCCTCCGCTGTGACAACCAGTGACATTGTCCACGTTGCCCGACTGAAGCCCTACAACTCTCCACGCACCTTGCACATTTAACAGCACCGTGACGGTGCTTTTGCAGCATGGGAGGTAGTATTACGATAGTATCGCGCGATGCTCAAGAGACGAGCCGCCGCGAGAACGACGATGAATGTGGTCTGTGCCCTTGGCGCGAGCGTCAGCCTGGCTGCCTGGCTCCAGTGTAAATAGACTCTTTCGTCTGTGTCTTACCACACGTAACAATATATATATATATATATATATATATATATACAGTAAAGATCAGCGGTTTAACCTAAGGTACAAAGACGTGACAAGAATAACTAACCGGGATCAGGGTAAACCACTCTTTTTGATCCATCCTTGAATTTAGTTCTTTTGCCTGTGTAGCTGTGGCGCTCGACAATTTTTCTTTCGTCTACCACCTCGTCTGCCGCAAGTTCTGTTGACAAAATATAAAATAAATTCTGACGATTTGCGTGCCCAAAACGACCGTCTGACACGGAAGAACGCTGTAGTGTTCCAGGTAATTTACATCATCTGCGGTTCTCTTAACAACCTCGCACTGCGCTGAAGAGAACATTGTTGCACTTTGTCATCATCGGGCTGAGGCCTGCACGGCCGGCATCGAACCTGCGACATCGAGCTCAGCTGCGCTACACCGTAGCATCTGGGCTACCACGGCTGCTTTTTGTTGCATAATGCATACGAAACGCCCCGTGCTTGCTACTCAGGAGGCGTGTCCCACAATCCCCTCGAAAACATCATTATACTATATACGTTTTAAGTGCATGTGAGCGCGATGGTCCGCCTTTAACCCGCCAGCATCGCGTCACACTAAAAAAGACTGCTGCGTGTCGGTCAGGCAGTTGTCGTTTTAAAATAAAGGACGCGCTGCGCATCGCCGCAATAGTATCTATGTTTCCAACTGACGTTAGACAGCGCGAATAGAACAAAGACAAGAGGAAATACCACAGACAAGCGCCAACTAGACCTCTTCAATATCTTACTAATGCAAATTTCTTCTGCAATGGGCTCCTTCCGCTCATCACCAACCTTGCCAGACCCAGCATACGTATGTGTCAACCACATCGCCATAACTACTTGCCAGTCACGTTCCTAAAGCTACTACCTGAGAAGACGCATCACGCCACCTGAAAGCAACGGCTTTATTGGTTTCGTAGAACTTTCTTGGGGACACGAAAAAAGGATGTGCAAGTTACTGAAGTCTGGAAAATGGCTCCCAATACGACTATACAATGATTGGCTGAAAGTACTTGAAGAAAGAAAGGACCCCTGCAAACAGCGTTTGTCTGTGGTATTTGTTCCTCGTGTCCTTGTTTTATTCGCGCTGTTTAACCTCAGTTCTAAGCATGAACCAAGTAGCCCTCATCAAGAGCTTTATAGTATCTATGAGATGATTTCGAACTGTGGCGTTAGTACATATCTTTATATCGTTAGTACAAGTCTGATAGTACATATCTCCGCACTCGGGCCATTCTCTAAATTTATTCCAAGTGAATAGGCTTTGCAAACTCACCGGCTATACTTCGGAAATTGCAATATGTGGCGTGAATTAACTAAATAATAAGTGACTTGGTCAATGTTTGTCAATGAGTAGAACTTCCTTTCCACTTCTGTTGGAAGTAATGTCCACCTCTGTGAATCATCCATCTCAATTGATAAACTTGTTATATTAACAAACAACATTTCGAATATTGGAAGTCCTACAAATCATCACCCCCTCTATCTCTTTAGGGTTCCGTATACTCTTTTAAAGAGGAAACTCCTAGATAAAACAACCGATGTTAAAAATGTGCCACATTGATCTTCAAATACGTTTGATTGTAGTTTTGGCTCAAGTTTGATTAATGTGCGCAAATTGTTCTGGTAAAAGGATTTGGAAGCTTGACGGGTGGCTGTTCACTCCCAGTGTCAATATGTCGTCATATTGCGGGTCCACAAGCTTTCGTTGTTTATCACAATCTCTTTCGTCAGCCATATTGAAGAAGTTCCTTGATGGATGTGCATTACAAGTATGCTACAAGCTAAATATACCTCGCAGCGAGGCTTGCATAGACGCCCATGTATTCAAAACATGGCGGGTCATTGGCGCTTCATAGGGCTTAGCGCCATCTGTGTGAAGAGAGAACACTTCCTGGGGAATAAAAAATAATCTGAGGCCATATTCATTAAAAACAGAGGGGACGTCATTTTGTTCTAAAAGGCAGGAAATTCGTTTTGATGGCCTGTCATCAGAGCTTTATATTCATTTTCCCCGCCATTCCGCTTGATGGTCGCATCGAACGTTCAGTGCGTAAAGCGATGTAGTATGAGATCAGCTGTACGCGTTTCGAAATCACACCCCTGCACAGAATATGTTTTCTTGGGAGGCCACTTCATTAGGCCACTACCAAGGAGGTTTAGCGCGTTTCACATGAAACTTCGTGTACTATATGTATCGACCTCGTAGGCTATCCGTGACATAGTTGATTATATCGTGTTTTACCTTCCCGGAGATAGTTCTCGCAGGCAGTTCGCGTTCTGTACACTTGACAGAACTCAAAGAAAAATGAAAAATTTGTAATTCGTTCAGCAGCTACGCGCTTTTCATGATTAGGAAGCTGTGGGAGATGTCTTGAAAATTATCGTTTATTGGACAGAACGAATTGGCGCCTCCATACGCTACAGGAAAGAACGAATTGCTGTAAAAGAAAAGAAAACGGCATTACCGGACATACCAGTTGTTATCGCCACCCTTAACGACAGCGAAAAATTATATACATCCAAAACTTCGAGTTACGAATCTTACTTTTTATTGGGTTAACTTGTACCTAGAAAGACAAGCAACACTCAAGTAAGAAGGGCCGTGGCGAGTCCGGTGGTTAATCTTGAAATCTACTCTCGCAGATGGAGTGCGTACCCAATTTATTGACAAGCTCCATGTTTGTAAACATAAAACCAGTCGGATCGTTCGGGGCACTCGCATAGGCAGGATAAATCAAAAGCATTTGAGGCTTATTTGTTGTCAAGCCACTTCAATTCGTGTCCACAATTAATATAATCACCCCGTACAAGCTCCGAACTTGGAGAGGCCACTACCAAGGAGGTTTAAACATCTACTACCATAGGAGATATGACGTCTTTTGTAACTGCGGACAGGCGTCGGCATGAAAGATCCGTTGTCGGCGTTGGCGTCTGCGTAAGGGAAAATTCCCGTATACATTTGCGTACATATATATGCCACTTTGCTATATGACATGCCATATGGAGGGGTTATATTGCAAAACTATTCTATCGCTAAAGTTGCTCGTACCATGTCTTACATTCTTGAGAAAGTTCGTCCTCGGAAATTTGAGAATGATAGCCCACAAACAAATGTTATGAAACGAACCACCGACAGTGCATGCCTTTTGTGCTAAATCTTCTCAGACTGAAATATTGAAAGTGCGAAACAACAACAGAAACATGAAAATGATGTCTTTCTTTTACGCGGGTTTGCACAACCTCCGGGTTCAGCGCACGCACGGGGCCGCATTTCTACCAGCAAGCTCGCCTCCGTGCATAGTGTTCACCGCGAGCGCTTCCCAGTAAACATAGCGGTTACATAAGCTGAAGTTGCCGGGAAGCGTGAACAGCAGTCAGGGATCTTGAAATGCTCTCACATTCTACTCTTAAAGGCGAAGCGTACAACTGTTCTCCATTTTTTAATGTTCAAGCATTCTTTGCCGATTGCCCCCCCTTATGAAAATGGTTATGTCCTTTATGTTTACTGTATGTTTCCTGCAGTTCACATGAGGAAATGTCCTTTATGTTTCCTCCATGTTGAAATTTGGCCACTGCTTTTATGTTTCCTTCATATGTCCTCCCTTTATGTATCCCTTATGTTACCGTACTTTATGTTTCCTCCATGTTGAAATTTGGCCACTGCTTTTATGTTTCCTTCATGTGTCCTCCCTTTATGTATCCCTTAAGTTACCGTACTTTATGTTTCCTCCATGTTGAAATTTGGCCACTGCTTTTATGTTTCCTTCGTGTGTCCTACCTTTATGCATCCTTTATGTGGCCGCAGTGATTAAATCCTGTACTTTACGTAGACATGCTTAGATGAAGAGTTCCATGTACACATTTTATATTTATAAACTTTTCCTGAGTTAAAAAGTTTTGCATTGGTTTTCATTGTAAGGTTACTGTTCCCTACATGGTGCAGCGCACGGATTGGAACTCTGCTATGGCAGAGAAATTCATGCCAATTTGTTCTAAAATTACAAACTAATTAGACTTCATAGATTATTTCAGTATAACACTTGGAGTACCACTGTACGTTCCTCACTGCAGTGCTGCTGTTGTAGTTATGTCTTTGTTACTAATATAAAATGTAATGTTTGGATAGAAAGATCAGGTTCGATCAGTGCTTGCACTTTTAAAAGAAAGTTTTGACTATACTTTGCAAAGGTGTGTCTGAAACTACGAACAGTTTATTGGACTACCTGGATGTTACTTCAATTTGCCACGTCTGCTCACAGCAGACCTCTGGAATGTGGTGCTTGGGTGAGAGCTCACAAGGCACCTGAAAAACAAAACGAAAGCCAATCTTTTTCACTTATTCAAAAATATTTCACTTATTCAAAAATATTTCACCTATTCAAAAATATTTCACTTATTCAAAAAAGAAACGTGGAGCAGTGAAAAACAGCTCATAAAAACATCTGGGCAACACAGAAGCTTTTAACTAATTGTTGTTTGAAACAGACTGAGCTGCCAGTCCACTCAGGTATTAAACTGCTCACAAATTTTTTTAAACATTATTGCAGCAGCTGCTAAGTAGTACATGACCTTTAGAAGTGGGCAACTGGCCAATAAACCTTTGTGTGCTTGCTTGTACAGATGTCTCGTAGTTATATCTCAAGAGGTTACACTGTTATACGGTAAAATTCAGGTGGGAATAAAACCAGCAGCAAACATCAGACTACCTGGGAAATTATCACCAAAACTTAACTATCTAGTAAATCAAACGAACAATCGATTATGAACGGTCTAAAACCTAAGCCGCGATTATGTAGCGATCCCTTTTCCGATGCTACTCCTTTTGCTCATTTATCTGACCGACATTCCGCTATCGTTATTAACTAGAACAGCCAGCCGTGGAAGGTGGGTTATAAGAGTGGCAAAGATCAAGCGCGAAGCATCGCAAGAAAATCGCATCCCTTGTTAGGCAGTGCTACAAGCCACTGTCTTTAACAATCGCAGGAACTGACATCCTGTTCTTCGGATGAAAATATTAATGAAAACGAGCGTCTGATTGACATGCATCGAATAAAAAGAAATTTCGCTGTTGTAATGTCGGTCTATATTTGTCCTACAATATAAAAAACAAATACATGAGCACGTCGAAGAGCACAAACAATGCAGACAAGTTCTCGCGAAGCTGGACTTCAAACTGAACACTATCAATAAAGTAATCTTCACACAATCTAATATCTGTTCAAGTGTCAAACATCGCAGTCGCGTGCCAACTCGCGATGCCCGTGACACATCGACATGCATTACACACGTAACTTGCGGAAATTCATATCTACGGAAGAATTTCTTGCCGGGAAACTACCGAGAAAACAGTAACTTTCAGCGTTTACGTAAATATTTGCCCATTAAATCCCAACAATCAGCGGTGGTAGCACATCACTCCATAAAGCAAGTAAGCGGTAAGAAATAATACATTTCACGGAAACTCCCCTCGTGAAACGCTTTGCTAAATGTGCACAGCAACATGGTCAACGTACGCTCAGAAAGTCTTCTGTTGACGTTCCACAAAGCTTACTACATGACCCAAAAGCTGCGAGAATGCGCGCAAGCGTCAGACCTGCTTACCTTCAATGTGGTCGGCAAACGGCTTCGTCTTGCAGGCACCACACGACGACGCTCTTTCCGGCGCGAACACTGTCGAATTGCCGATGAACACCAGCGCACGAAAGCACAACTCTCAACAAATTCTTCCACGCACCATAATTCGAAGCCACAGTACCAGGTATTCCACGAGCGAACGCGGACAGGCGAGAACAAAGGCAGCTCGGACGGGCGCTGTAGTACACATAAGACACTGGCGTATCACAGGAAACATGAGGCGAACTAATGGCGTTACACGACTCCAGAGGTTTCCCGATGGTTAATGCACACGGTACGGATCACAGTTTGTTTAGGCACTACGAAAATATGATTAAATTACCGTGTAACTGTAACGAGCACTCACACCGCTCACAGGAACATAACGTGGCTTAGCTCACCGTCAACCGTCACACTGCGGCAGCGCCGCACTGCGGTTAACAAGTGAATTTAGCCTCCGAGATCTACATTTAATTTTAGGGCGTGCATATTGGAAAAGCACGGCCTTCGAGATTAAAAAAAAAGTCGTAGCTGGAAGGAAGGCTGGTATTTAAACAGATTATTGAGCTTAAAGTGTCTTGGTGCGCTGCCTTGTTTTTTTTAAGTATATGCAGAGATTTTAGACGAACTATGCGCGAACTTTTGCCGGCGGACACGAGCCAATCAGCGCGCATCATGGCGTACGGTGTGCGTGCAGCCGCGATAGCTGTGACACCCACCGATCAGAAATTTGGAATCGCCACACATATACACGCTTCTTATGGCGCCCAGTGGCATGTTTTTGAGAATGTCAGGCCTTATCTTGAATAGGTGGAACCATATTTCCTCGTAGCGTAAGGAATAAAGGCGACAAAATGTGGCGATGGCTGGCTTGCAGCGGCAGCGGAACTTCGGCCAAAGTGAAACAGGCGTACTGCTTGCATGCTCGCGTAATCAAATACGGCCATACTCCGCACACAACTTTCATACTCAGCCAACTCACAATTATATGTTATTCAGTTGTACGCCCAAGCTAGCATTTACGGAATCCGCGCTGCCCTACTTCTACGCGTGCTAATATCGACACAGCAGTTACTCGTACTTGTGGTCAACGCGAAAGCGACACGGACAAAAGGAAGAAACACAACAACACGGCGCAGTTTCTTCGGAGTGTTTGTTCCTTGATTCCGTGTTGCTTTTGTGCTGTTGCTAAAGGTACGATGAATCGTAACCAACTCGCCCACTTTGCTATCTCGCTACAGCTATCACACGCAGTTTTGAAAAGAAAGGCACTTTTAGTATCAACCGCCGGTTCTGCATTGGTTAGTGACCAAACTTTTGTGTATAATCTGTGTGAGTAGTAGAGAAAAAGTATCATGACAAGGCCGAGGGCTGAAAAAAAAATAGCGTAGAAAAAGCAAAATGTCAAAAAGTGCTTCGAAGACCACGGTTTTGAGGTGGAGCAGTGGCAGCGTCTCCCAATGTTCGAGTTTTTTTTTTTTTCAGCTTAGAGCATCAGAAACGTTACAGATATTCAATTTCACTACATTCTTTCGAACTAGGCGTTCTGAAAGTTAGCGGCAGCTCCAGTTCAGCTTTGGAGGTGGCAGCGCTTGCATTTCCCGCTGATGGCTGCAAAAAAGTCTTACGAGCGTAATATAGAGACAATCGTAATGTACGTATTAGATATTTATGTGTAATGAGGCCATCATGAAACCAATATAACACCGCGAACTGCTACCTAAATGGTTGTGTAATCATATACGCTCACAGCAAAGCGGCGGATTGGCCGCGGAGGCGTCCGCCTCTTTTGCGGTTCATGTAGCGCAAGCCATCGAACACTGCGCGTCGTGCCACCGCGTCTCCAGCCGCCGCGCAATTGTTATTTGTCGTGAGGGATTATTCGCTGCATGAGGCTTTGATGTACGTATGTACAGTTGATGGCGCGTGGTGATCAATACGGCCAAGATATATAGGGAGTTGGAGGCAGCCCCCCCCCCCCCCCATTTTTCTTTTACTTTGATACGCCAGTAGTTAAAGTTAATACATCTTTCAGGTAGACGATCCATCTGTAGCATGAGTAAAAAGATAATCACTGGGCGCACTCTATGTTACCTGGATGTGCACTCGAGGGAGTACACAGCCAGGTAACATAGAGTGCCCACACAGGTAACATAGTGCTCATATAAATTAAGTAGATTATTTCCCAAACTGGAGGCGAAGCGGAGCATCTGAAAGACGCCTGCTATGAGAACCATCTTAAACATTCAATCAACTATATTTGATAGCCTAGCTGGCACAAAACTTTCATGAAATTCTTGCATATTAGGTTAAATACTGCAGATTTCTGCATCTCACTTGCTACTGGAGAATAGCAGGTTGAAAAAGTAAGAAATACTTTACATATTAAGAGAATGCATGGCATAAATCATTATATACACCATCCTATTTCATGGCATGCTCAATTTTCCGCACAATATAGCCACAATTAGTGCCGGTCGGCATGTCTAGTGCGAGGGGGGCAATCAGTGCCTTTTCCCTGAATCTGCCAGTGACTAACATACAGTACAGATAGCTCTAACTGTACTATTTGCAAAAGATGCTCACTGCGCACATTCTGTTACCTACATGTGCACTCAAGTGCACATGTAGGTAACATATAAAGAGTGCATGCACCATATATAGATTAATGCTCTATGTTACCTACGTGTGCACTGAAGTGCACACCTAGGTAACATCCCGCCGTAAACACAAAGGGCACATCCTACAATAATTATAATAAGGGTTGTTTTCTTGGGGCAAAGGAAAGGACAAGTCAAAATTTAGTACTTACAATGACTTTGCAGAGTGTATCAATGGCTGTCACACAGTACAGATATATCTGCCTGTATTATATGTACAGACAGTTGTTATGTGCACTCTATGTCACCTACATGTGCACTCAAATGTACACGCAGGTAACACATAGTACACACCCAGTTAACATCCTGCCGTAAACATAAAGGACACATCCTAGAGGCATCATAAAGGTCACTTCCTCGAGGTATACGTTAGGATGAGTAAACATGTGGTACACACAAAGTTGGCGTCCCGGAGGTCACACAAAGGACAAGGAATCATAAAGGTCACATAGGGCACAAGAAGGAAACATAAAGGAAACATAAAGGCAATGACCATTTTCATAGGGGCCAGCACCGTCACGCGAAAAAATGTACTGCATTGTGTGAGCACAAAAACAACGGGTAATTGACAAGGTTATGATATTTAATTGTTACAATAGTGTAAATCTACATGACTTGTTCCTTTGGCGTTAATGAGCAATTTAAATAAATAAATAAATAAATAAATAAATAAATTGGAGGACGCTTAAGCTTCGCCTTTAAGAGTGGAACGTGACAGCGTTCCAAAATCTTTGACTGCTTGCGACGCTTCGCGACAGCGTCAGCGATACTGCGGATGCCCGGAGGCGAGCGCCATCTGGATGGCTTTGTTGCAAGGAACCGAGCGGGCCGCGCGGCTCTACGAATGGTAGGAACGCTTGAAAAGTGTTTTGTGTTTGAGTTTTCGCGTGAGAGAATTACGTTTTCTGGTATATTCAAATTACAATCCATCGCTATCATGTATGTGGGTTGTGTTTACGTCGTACTTAACGATTTTTCTCACGCACTTTGACGAATTCAATAAGTTTAGTAAGTCCTCTGCGCCACCCGGAAGGCCTGCATGATTGTGGTTCGGAATTAGTTTTCACGTAATGACGTCCGACGCCCGCACCGGGCCTTTCGCGACGCTGGGTCCTTGATGCTATCGCGTTAAAAAAGAATACATATGCGAGACTAAATGCATGGGGAAGCTCATAGTAGAGGTCGGCCAAACGAATTTATGAGGTGGGACAATGAAAATTTGGAGAAGGGCCAACTTGAAATTTGGAAGTGGGCCAACTTGACATTTGCGGGGAGGCCTTCTGAAATTTGGTGGTGGCCCAACTTGAAATTTAAACGTGCGGCAATTAAAATTGACGAGTGGGGCAACTTAATTTAGGGATGGACCATTTTAAATTTCGAAATGGTTTAAGGTGAACGTTGGGGTTAGGCCAACCTATATTTGGGGCAGCACCAAATTGACATTTAGAATTTATGGGTAGACAAACCTAAATGTGTGGTGGGCCAACCTGAAATTTGGGTGGGAGCGAACATAAAAATTTCGGCATGGGCGCTACAAAATTTGGGGGCAGGCCAACTTAAATTTCGCGCCGGGCCAACTGAAATTTGGAGGTGGTCCAGCTTGAAACTTGGACGGGGTCTAACTTAAATTTGGGGGTGGGCGAACCTGAATTTGAGGGTGAGCCAACTTGAAATTTCTGGCCTGGCCAACTTAAATATGGGGGTGTGCATACGCAAACTTTTGTAATATTTGTACATGTGGGACACAAATCACGCACTATAAGGAGACGCAAACAGACACATGTCACTGATCGACTCTTCATTCTTGGTTTCCGCGTCGTGTTTGTGAAAAAGATAACAATAAATTTCAACCATGTCAAAACTACGTTGGTAGGGTTGTAGGTACAAGGCCTCTGTGTCGTAAAAACTGGTTTTGCATGTTTTGTGGCTTGTATAGCGTTCAGTAAATCACGCAGTGTACTTTTCGCAATGGACGCCAAATGTAGCGCCTTTTGAAATGGCCTGTGGCATCGATAGGAAATTGTTCGCACTTGCCTAGTGCCAGGACTTCCGTGATCAGTGTCTGCCGAACCGCTACCAGATTTTGCAAGCTTCAAGGCAGACCCCTGGATACCACCACCGGACCGGTCCAGGAATTCGCACAACCGACGTCATCCGCCCGGGTACCAGAGCGTTTCGCCATGGGAACCAGGGCTATGCCCTGCCATCTGATTGCATTCTCCGCACCTCCACCCAAGGCGCACTGTTTCGTCATCAATGCACTAGAGGTCAGCACCGTTGATGATATATTTGATACGCTAGAAGCATTGACCGGTCCTTCCGGTATAAAGTCCGTCCAGCAAATGGGAGGTGTAAGGTTTGGAGCCGCCGCCGCAAATGACAGTGCTGATTCAAAGCTCAAGAAACGGGGCGCTATTTTGTTGACCGGCGGGTTGGTGCCTCTAGTAAACATCAGTTCCAAATCGTCCATATTTCAGTTTTCCTAGTGCCACTGTGGGTCGGCTATGCAGTCCTGGCGTCAGCTCTCTCGGCCTACGGCAATGTACAGCAAGTAAAGGAACCAGTCTTCAAGGGTCGGCCGGGAATCGGCGCTAGCATCCGAGTGCCTCGAAGCGAGAGGAAGAAACATATCCAGAACTTTCTTTCTGTTCAAGGTTACACCGCAATGTGTGACTATCGAGGCGTCCAGAAGGTGAGCTCGAGGTGTCGCCTCGCAGGCCATATAGGAAAGGATTGCGCCACCTACGAGGCGCGCGTTCCAACATATTTGACCAGGCTATGCATTGGTGGAGAGAGCCGTGGCGCAAATGCTGAGGAAACCACACAACAGCCGACTGTATACGATCGAGGTCATCTGCGACGGCAGAACCAGCAGGTGTGCAGGGTGTAGCAGCTGCACTGGTTTAATATAAATTCTAAGCACCAGCGGGAAATACAGACACCGAAACCGTAACATCGAATGCTGGCTTCCAAGCAGATACACAAGAGGAGACAGGAAATTTTCTTCCTCTTCACGAGTGGGAGTTCCATACTGTCCCCACCCACAACAAAACTTCTGACTCTTCTTCCGAAAACTCTGAAGACCACAGCTCGTCGACACCCGCAGCAGCAGTATCGCTTCCGAGAAAGCAGGGGGTTCTCTGATGCTCCATGGACCTCAGTTGGCAGCGACACACGACCTGCGGGACGATCAAGTTGCCCAGTCTCCAGTCCAGACAAGCCCGCACAACTGACCCCAACGACCTCCCGAGCGAGCAATTTCATAACGCACTCCCTGCTGGTGAACTTACAGAACCCTCTCTACACAGACACAGTCATCAGTGCGATCACCAGACACAGTGCCATGGACATTGATCGTCAAGTTACAAAGCGCGTCCACCCCAAGTCCACGGACTCTGAAGGTTCTTCAGGTAGTAGTAAGCCTCATAAACTCCCTGGTGCTCCGGCGCGGTCAGAGCACTACTTCCCGTAGTCACAATAGCTTCCCGATTCCATCTCCTAGTTTTCCTTGTTTCTAGAATAACTGCGGGTGCTCTCCTCACAATGGCGATGGTACACTTTTTTTTCTGAATGTTTGAGGGTTTAGAGACCTATACAAGCAGAGGGAGAATATGAACTTTGCTAGAGCATGCTGCGCAGATATTCTTTTTCTACAAAAAAGTAAATCCAGTTCCCCGTGTGATGTTAAAACCTTTTGTTCATGTATTGGTGCTGAGCAATTTTGCTCATTAACAGATTCCTTTATATGTGCAGTCAGAGTTGTGTATTTAACGCCAGCATTTCCTTGGGGCACCCATTATTTTGGTTTTGATAGACGTACCCAAGCTGTAGACATCAACCTTTATGGCCAGCGTGCAAGAGCGCTTGTAATTTATGCTCCAGCTCAGCATTCCTTTACGTCTGAGTCTCTTGATTACCTTGATTTTTTTATGTTTGACAATTATCCTGCTTTACTTGGTTGGGGATTTCAACTGTGTCGACTATCCTTACAGACATGTAACCGGGCGTAGGCAGGACAGGCCACACAGCGTAGCGTTCGCACTGAAACAATTAATTTGGAATGTCAAGCTTAGAGACTCATGGGTGGGTACTCATCGAGATGAGTTTACTGCTACCTGGCAACGAGGCTCAGCATGGACCGAATAGATTGATTGTACTTCCCCGAGGTGTTAGCCACCCATGTGATCAGTTGTGAAGTGTTGAGGTTTCCTCCAGATGTACCGCGCATCTTTGATCACTTTCCAGTGTCAGTAAGGTTGCCGTTTCACCAGCCTGCCCATTCAGGAACCCATGAAAAATGGACGCAGCACTAGTACGTGATTCAACGCGCATAGCTGCTTTGCTTGTTTGACTTTAAAACGCGTGCAGCCACTCACCAGCACCGCTCGGTTGGGACGCTTTTAAGGACAACTGGCATGCTGAGCTAATTAAAGCAGGGCGAGAAAGAAAGTTAGGTTTAACGACAGAAATAAACGACAGGCTCCGAAAATCGCGTATCGTGCCACGAGGTGAACCACATACGTTCACTATGCAACTTCATCTTAATCAGCTGATGCCGCGCTATGATCTTCTGCTCCGACTTAGCCCCCGTGCTGCCACGCAGTTGTACGTATATGTTAGGCCTGTAGCAGATCCTGTGGGTCTCCGTAGCGTCTGCAATGGTTCTTCCGAAGAACGGGTATCAATCCCATTCGTTGAGTTGCCTAGCGGACCGGAGTCTGACCAAGCAGAGGACATAACGGCCGTCTTTAAAACGCATTTCGCAAACCCGCTCACAACAGAGGGCACAAATACAGAGTACCTGAGAGTAGGTATACCCTAGTTTTTTTCAGGCGTCTCCCGTATACCCGAAAAACACCATGAGAGCCTTTGTAGACTGTTGACCCTTGAAGAGCTTCGCTTTGGGTTTCAGGAATCAGCGTGTCAGCTGCGGCTGCCCTGACGGGCTACCGCTCATATTTTACAAGTATTTGTTTGCTCAAATACATGCTCGACTCGTGCCAATGCTCAACGGCCTTCTTGCTGACGGGATCCGACCAGAAACGGTCCGAGAAAGCCGAGTCATATTCTTCTTAATGAGTGGCGGTGTACCGTCAAACCGGAAAACATGGAGACCCATTTCTTTACTAAACTGCGAATGTAAAATACTAGGCGCTATCCCAGCGCACCGCTTCAGAACCACTCGTATCGCAAAAATAATCAATAACGTCGAAACATGCTGTGTTTCTGGTCGTAGGATTCTTTCTTCACTTGCTTTGACCCGTGATCTCTTCACGTTTCCTGCGTGAACACAGGTTTCTTGCGTCTACGTTTCCTTATATCAAGAAAGAGGATTCGATAGGGTTAAGTCAACATACTTTTTGCAGTACTAGAATGCTTCGGCTTTCCTGCACGCTTGATAGAAGTTATTCGTCTTCATTATACAAACCTAGAAAATGATTGCGGGGTTTCACGTGCCAAAACCATGATCTGATTATAAGGCACGCCGTTGTGGGGGACTCCGGAAATTTGTACCACCTGGGGGTTGTTTAACGTGCACCTAAATCTAAGCACCACGGGTGTTTTGGTATTTCGCCCCTATCAAAATGTGGCCACCGAAGCCGGGATTCGATCCCGTGACTTCGTGCTTAGCCGCATAGCTACTCAACAACCGCGGCAGGTCCTAGAAGCCTGCCTCGAATTTAATGGCCACTTAGCCGACCTCATCGCTATGAACCGTGGTATACGCCAGGATTGTCCAAACTCTGCACTTGTTTTTGAATTCTGCAGACAGCCTTTGCTGCAGCAGATCCAAAGTTCCAAATCGATACGAGGAGTCCCTCTCCCTGGCCAGGGTGAGCTAAAAGTAGCAGCATATGCTGAAGTTTCTGTTTGTATTCGAAATATTGATAGCTACAGGGCATTTCTGCAGCTATATTACACTTAGAGGCGCATGTCTGGTGCGCGCCTAAATCCAGAGAAAGATCACGCATTGCGATGTGGAACATTTGATGAATTTTCATATGGCGTCCACTGGGTTGATGGAGTAAAGTCCTAGGTGTGACCTTCCTTGCATCCGGTGAAGTAGCCCGTGTCTCCTGGAAAGAAATTAGCCACCAGGCAGATAAGCGTACTGAAGTCGTCAGAACTTTTCATTTGACCTTTTCTGAACGCTCATACCTCATAAAAACGAGCATTGTAGCGTCCCTGTTCTACTTGGCTAAAATCGCACGCATGCCTCGTCCAGTTCTGCAGAGGTTAGCCACTGCGTGTGGCTCGTTCTTTTTGGATGGATACGCACAAAGTGTCGGAAAAGCCTTTGTCCGCGTGCCGACAAAAATGGGTAATTTTAGCATTCCAGACCTGCAACTGATGTGTCGTATGTTCGCCTTAAGAAGCGCGTGCGAACTCATCTCGGATATAACCTACCGCGGCAGAGAGCTCACAACGTGCCTGATGGGGACTTTGCGCCGTTACTTTGCACTGGCAGTTGAGATTGGACCGGCGGCAGAGCGGCAACCTACGTTTTATACATACCTCTCGAGATCGTTGCATCTTTTGCAAGAAACTTGCCAGACTGTAAGCTGAATGGAATGTCCCCCAGTGAAGTCTATGAGTGCATTGCCTTTAACACTTTGAGTGATGACCAGCGTAGGAAATGCCGCACAAGAAGGCGCAGGCCCTTGGTTATCGCCTCCCTTCCTGCCGGCGTCCGTGACTTCCCTTGTTTAAGAGAATGGCAAGCGCTGCCAACGGCTTGCCGCCTTGCTGCGTGGGGTGTGGCGCCCTCCGCCTCATGTCGCTAATGCAGTTGGGCGGAAACCTTGAATGTTGTCCTCCATGAATTTTCTGTAGCGTGCACCTTTTGGCGAATAGTGACGCGCAAGCTTCATGTTCGCATGCAACGGCAGAGTCGCCACAGGGACATCTTTGTTGAACTGATAATGTGCATTGGTGCGTTGTATTGTGGAGGCGAAGCGGACTGGCATGCTTAGGGAGACGCGAGCAGAATGTCATGTTTCCTCAGCTGCATCGTTTAAGAACAACGATGATAATACAGTTGAACGCGAAACTGATCGTACTTTGGTATGAAGCCCTCCTACTGCGCTGGTCTACGCCATTGATTCGTCTTAGAAACGCTAAAGTGACCATGCCTATACTTCCCTAATAAAAAGGTAGGCAAGCGTTTGTCCTGTCTGATGCACGTGATGTCACTGACCACTTTTTGAACTTTTGATGTACACCCTGTGGACTTAGTCTTAATTGTAGCTCCATCCGCATAAACAGCAGATGCCTATGTTTTCATGAGTGCACCCTATATAGTAGCAGTTGAAGACGAGTGTTTCTGTTTCCCTGATCATCTTGGAAAAATAAATACTCTTCAAGAAGTGGTCGGGGTCCCGTGCCGAGACTTACCATCGCACTGCGGTTGGCTGAAGAACGCCAGCACCCCAAACGGGAGCAGGAGCGGATTGCAATTTTTGGTAGTGGGGCTCGGCGTGCCCGAATAAATATAGCGACAATATTGTTTACATGGCAGCACTAGTGAGAATACCATGGCTACAAGCACCGGAAGAAAGTAGAACGACGCATGACAACATGTAATGTTATGTTAGGCACAACACGTGAACACGTATCTAACAATTGAATTCAGAACGTTGTATTATCGCTACAATCTTCTGACCTACATTAACTGGATATGCATCCTTTCTTCGCTCTTCTGTAAACACATCTTCCTCCTACCCCTCGCAGCCAGTGTCGCGAATCATGTCCTTAACGAACTTGCAAGAATGCGCGAACGTTATTACGGTTTTGGTGTCGCTACGCCGTGTTCAAGCTGCTTTCCGCCTCGCAATGTTGTTTGTGATTGTTGTTTCTCCTCGCTGTTAATTTAGCATGTAATTGACGGCCTCCTCATGAATAAAAATTTTCCCGAGCCTAAATTTATAACCAGAACCGCATACAAAATCTTTCACCCGTATGCACATGGCGTGTAACGCAAGCGCACAGATTTAGCGAGCGTGCTTCAACGGTGTTTATGACGTTCTGCGCGTGCGCACTTGCATCACGCGAGATGTTTACGTACACAGGCCAGATGTGCACGTGAAAAATAAAACTATATTGTCCTAGCACATTGATTTGTAATGCCTAACCCCTTCAAGCAACCTTCGACTCAGTGCTCTTCCTCCACTCGTTCGAGCTGAGTACAGCGTTTCTCTTCGAGGGAAGAAGATGCTACGCTTCCCCAGAATGGACGTGAAGTGTCAGTTAAGCGCAGTGACCAATGTAGTCGAGACACAGAGCTGCGATTTGCGTTAAGCCGAGTTGGAGTGCCGAGTGGAGGGACCTTCTATAACATGAGAGCAACATACCCAGAAATAGACATTCCCGTCAGCAGCGGCGTTTTGTATGACAGTTGAATAATTCACCTCCTTCATGCTCGCCTGCAGCTGTATTACTCGAGCCTGCTGTACCAGTTCTACAGAATGTACAAAATGACCCGCGGCAAGGCTTACGACGGAGAGGGCCTCGCGGAAATGGTGTGCAGTGGACGAGCGTCCAGGGCGCGAACTCCCGCTGTGCCCACACCCGCCGAAGGCAGGACACCCGCCGGCCTGTCGCCGCTGCACCCGCACAGCGTAGCGCTGCCAGTCGCAGTCGCCGAAACCCCAGTCACGGCGGTCCACACACCGAGCGGCCATTCGCAGTCCTCCGTTACCCCGCAAGACGTTGGGACGGCCGTAGCCTCCGCGATGGTGAGCTCCTAGGCAACGCCTCGGTCACAGACGGCGCATGGTTCCCCAGCGGTGACTCCTCGGCCGACCGTTCAAACACCAATAAAGCCGCGGGTGGCAGCCGAACGAGATGCCGCCTTGGCCGTCGACTCCAAAGTGTCGACCTCCAGCCGTCGGTCGGTCGTAAAAGCAGCCCTGCACTGCGGACGGTCGCAATGCGGGCGGCAAAGCGAAGGCGACAAAGAGCCCCGCCGAAGGAACGCAACCGTTCTAGCCAACCCGCTAGAACCTGCCCGGGCAGCGATGCCGCCGCAGCGTCGACGGCGACCAGCGAAAGGCCGCAGACGGCACCGAAAGCGTTCGCAGACGTCACAGACGCCTCGAGGACGCAGCAGCTTCATTTTGGCACTATTAACTGATTGCGGTGCGATTATCGCCTTCTATACATTTCAAAAGGATATAAGAATGTTGGCTTCTGCGTCTCTGGGTGTCGAAGCAACTGCAAATGTCTTAGTGTCCAATACGTGTGCTACGTCAGTTTCGCTTACTTTTGTCCGAAACAATCACTTCTGCTAATAACAAAAATTTCACACCATAGCCAATTTGTGATAGCGGTGTGTCGCCGCTGCTTGTATATAGTTTTATTCCAATAGCTCTATTGATTGTTAATTCATGTAGGTCCTTCAAGCAGTGTTGTTCTGTTCATACGGCATCTGAGCACACTTCCCAACGCAGTTAATATTAGGCAGTGTACACGAACACAGCAACAGAGATCCAGCACTGAAGTTACGTGGCTAGAGGCGTATATATGGAAAGCCTGTACAGCAACAGCTGTCCAATTATTGTATCAGTACGCATAGTCTTTTAGGAAAACATTGGCTAGACACTTTTTACCTTAGAAGCGGTTTTTCGCGAAATCGTCCGCATACTTCTCTGGCATAATTGCAAACAATGTTATGTTATCGCTTAACGTGTCGGAACGTGGGCAGCTTCAGGACGAGAGAGTAGCCGTTTGTCACGCGTTTGCCTCCTTTACGGGAAGTGAATGGTGTTCTCGACTTTGGCTTTGCTTTATTTCACCTCGGCAGCAAAGTCTGGGTGCGTTCGCTCTTGAAATTGTTTCTCGATGTGCAGGGGTGAGGGCCTAACCTGTTCAATATAGGCTACAGGCAGCTCGCGATGTCACTGCAACAAAACAGTGGCACCAACTGTCACGGCTACGTCATCATCATCAGCAGCAGCCAAGCAGAGACAGATGGCGCCGTCGCTCTCCACTGCCATTTTCCTGAGACAGATGCACCTCTACGAATAGCCGAATCTTTCGCTACGAATCTTTCGCTCAAAAAACTCAATAAGCCCGTCGGGAAAAGAAACTCCCTTGCTTCTGTGCCTGTGGGGATTGTCGCTCAGCTCCCTTAGACTATATGCATCTAGTTTGTATTGGCGTTACGAAAAAAGGTGCTGCTTTTGTCCATGAATGGCAGTAAATCCTTCTCCTTGCGTTTTTCACCTCTTAAATAAATTTCAAAGCGATTATCTGACCTATAATTTCTGCTCCGCGGAGTTTCCACGCCTGCTGCGGTTTTTGGTATATCTGCGGTATTGGAAAATAACTCAGCGTCGATCATTTCTATTGTACTTGGGTCCACTTATACTTGAGAGACCTTCTAGATCAAAAGAGATGTGAGCACTTGCTTGTGCTACACGTTGCAGTTAAGAGTTCTCGCCAGAACGAACAATCGTGTGACATACAATGACTACGTCAAGCGCTCCTTGTGTTTTTCTGTTTATTCATTGAAAAGTTTATACGGAAAAACAAAGCTGTCATACATTGTCCTTGGTTTAGGTCATTTAGCGCATGATTTGATCAGACATGGGCCACTCGACAGCTTTAGTGCATTCCCTGCTGGAACTTTCATGTTCCAGTTGAAATGCTTTTTCATGAGTGCTACGCACCCTCTACAACAACTGCAAAACAGTGTATGAGCTGAAGGCCTGTGGCAAACAATACGTTTTTCAGGAGCCATCAAAACAGCCATTTTGTACTGAAGTATGCACATGGGCGGGCAACTACCACTGCCACGTGAAGGCCCACAGTTTCACGCAGCCATTTTCCCTAACTTTGTTTTAAAATCAACGGTTGGAGATACTTGCTGTATTTATTCCAAGAGTGAGATAGTTGTTAACGACTTTTGCTTTGACAAGCATGAGTTGAAAGTGATTCTGGAAACGCAGTTCATCACATTTCAACACTTCCACACTACACCTGGCAAGCCCAGTGATTAGGGGATCTTCATTGCTTGTGACCTGACCTGTCCCACATTGAAACCAGTGTCTAGCGTCATATCCAAGTGCATTCTCCTGCCTCACGTGGCACAGTTTAAATGTTTACTATATATTATTGTATAGGCGCTGCACCTCCACGTTTAACTTCTTGAGAAACTTTCCGTGCACAAGAAGCGCTCTCGGTGACGCAGCACGCATCAAAGCTATCTCGGCGCGGCGTCGCATTGAAGCGATATCGCGCGGTTTTTCCGGCTCCTCTTCGGCTCCTCTACGTTGGATTGAATAATGCTCCCTATTGTTTCTCTAGCCTTATGGACCAGGTGCTACGAGTAATTCGAGGACTTTGCACTTCGGTATCTCGGTGACATAGCAATCCTTTCTTCATCATGGGTGGACCATATGCAACACCTGCGAACCGTATTGTGTAGTCTACGAGAGGCCAACTTCAGTCGCGTCTGAGCTGCGATCGGAGAAGGTCACGTTGCTCCTCGCTCTGTGTGTGTGTGTGTAGTGATTATAAGGGTGAAGGGAAGAGAGAAGTGCAGTGCCGTAACTGTCTCTCAAAGGAGGACACCTCAACAGCACTGCACAGGGTAGGGGAAGTGGGAAGGAAAAGATTAAGAGAGAATGAAAGAGAGCGGAGAAAAAAAAAGAAAAAAAAAAGGCAAGAGGGTTGAAAAAGAAGCAGCAATGCGGGGCTTATAGCCGCGCTCTCAGTTGAGTTTCGACAAAAAAGTCGAGAAGGGCAGCAAACGCTCTCTTGGCGATGGAGGCGTGGGCTGCGGGAAAGAGTAGTTCTGTCTCCGTGTTGCAGGGTAGACCCACACGACGATAGGATGTACAGAGCGCGGTGCGCTCAGCGTCGAACGATGGGCATCGCAGCAGGAGATGTGCGAGAGTCTCATCCTCGCCGCATTCCGCACATGCGGGGCTGCCAGTTCCGCGCAGTCTGTGCGCTCGGGCGGCGGTGTTGTAGCATCCGACGCGGAGACGGAGAAGAAAGGAGCGGTCCCAGCGGGAGAGGCCGGCGCGGGGGAGGAGGCGAGGGGGTGTCCCCGCCGCAACACGTGGGTCAGGGTGATGCGCGCGGAGGGTGCGCGTGATAGTCGTCCTGGCCACGTCGAAGCGGGAGACAGAGGTGGCGAGGGGGAAGCGAGCTGCGAGAGCTTCCTTCGCGAGGGCGTCAGCTGCTTCATTTCCGGGCAGGCCAATGTGCGCGGGGACCCACTGCAAAACCAAGTCGCAGCCCTGATTAACGACATGGCGCAGTTTCGATCCCACGCGCTGCACAAGTGGGAGACCGGCATAGTCTTTCCGCAGCATGTACAGAGCCGCGCGCGAGTCCGTGAGGATCGCAGCAGACGAAGCACCGCGCTCGTAAAGAAGGTCAGCCGCGAGGTCAATGGCCGCGAGTTCGGCGACTGTTGATGAGGCAGGGAAACGGAGGCGGCACTGACGCGACGCAGGGATGTCCGGTGCCGTGCACGCGGCAGCAGCGGAACCATCACTGGAGACAGAGCCGTCAGTGAAGACCAGGAGGCGATCACGTAGGTGTTCGTGAAGCAATGCAGCCGTCTCCTGTTGCATGGCACACAGAGCTGTTCGGCGCTTGCTCGTGACGCCCGGGACGCTGGTGTTAACGTCAAGGAGCGGGGAGGCGTGCGGCGATGGCGGCAAGGGAAGGAGTTGCGGCAGAGACGCGATGCGGGCGCTGAAGTCGGTGGCATGCTGACCCATGCCCGAGCCCTCGAGGGTGTGGAGGCGGCACACGAGAGACTGGCCCTGTGGCGACCGTTGCAGGCGCTCGATGTGGTGGAGCGCCTGTTTCCTCGCACGAAGTGAGGGCGGCCAGTTTCCCGCTTCGGCGAGAGTTGCCCCCACTTGCGAGAAGCGGGGAAGCGCGTACATCTGGCGAACTGCAGTGCGGTGTTCGACGTCAACGGCCCTCCAGTTGGCTGCACTGGCGTTGGTGAGCGGTAGTGCGTAGAGCGCTCGCGAAGTAGCGATCGAGTTATAAACTCGGAGCGCAAGATGCGGTGTGCAGCCGCGGCCACGGGCGAGCAGGGAGCGTGCGGCGCCTGCAACTTTCCTGGCGTCCCTGCAGAGCTGTGTGGTTGCCGCATTAAAGTTCAGGCGGCAGTCGATGTGAAGGCCCAGGTAGCGAACTTTTCTCTGCCACGGGAGGGGGCTTCCGCGCAGCGAGAGCGTCGGCACTTCGGAGCGAGCACGGCTAGCACGGGGGTGGATCATTAGCGCCTCGGTTTTAGACGCCGAGAGCTGAAGCCCCACGCTGGTGAGGTATTCGTCCACGGCGTTGATAGCAGACTGCAGTGATTGCCGCACTTGGTAGCCATAGTCCGTGGGCCCGGAAGCGAAAAGAGCGATGTCGTCGGCGTAAATCGCCACGCGGACTTCGAAGGCTGTCAGCTTCGGGATGAAATCGGGGAGCCTTGCAAGCGCCAAGTTGAATAGAAAGGGGCTAAGAACACTGCCCTGAGGAACACCAGCGGTCACGCTGCGGGGGGTGCTGAGCGCGTTGCCAACACGCACTCTGAGTGTTCGGTCGCTAAGAAAGGCCGACACATAGTCCAGTAGGCGGCCGGTGATGCGCAGCTCGCGAAGCGCTTGGATGATGGTGCCGTGCGGGAGGCCGTCAAACGCGCGTTCGACATCGAGCAGCACCAGGTATGCGGCTTCGTGGCGGCTTGCAGCGTGCTCGAGAGTGGCGACAACGTCCGCGATGGAATCAGCTGTCGAGCGGAGTCGGCGGAAGCCACTCTGTTCCGGGGCAAGAGCGTCGAGGGCGGAGGCGATCCATTCGAGTCGGTTCAAAGCCATCGACTCCATCGTTTTGCCGGGTACCGAGGTCAGCGATACTGGGCGATAGGAGCTGATGTTCGAGGCTGGTTTGCCGCGCTTCAGAATGGGAACGACGATCGCCTCTTTCCAGTTGGCGGGGATGATGCCGCTGCGCCAGACGGAGTTGAAAACCTCGAGAAGTGAGGGAAGTTGAGCTGCGTAGATGTTCCTGAGCACTTGATGAGTAACGCCGTCGGAACCGGGAGCGGAGCGGCGTTTGTGCTTGTTCAAGACGATGCGCAACTCGCTGATCGTGAACTCAGCAGAACACAACACTTCTACATGCTCCATAATTGCGCTCGTTGGGAAGTAGCGCATAGGAGCGAGGCGTTCAACCATGTTGTGCGGCGGAAGTTCGACGGCGGCTGTGACAGGGCACACAGACGGCGGGGCGAACGTATCCGCGAACAGTTCGGCCAACTGCTCGGCACTCAAGCCCTGAGCCACTGCGATGGAGAGTGCAGGGCGGCGGGGGATCTTGGGACTGAGCAGGGCGGCGAGGATGCGCCAGGGGCGGGCTTTATCGCGAGTGTCCTCCAAGGAGAGGCAGAGACTTTGCCAGCTCTGATTGCGGCGCTGCCTGGCATGACGACGGCACGCGGCGTCAAGGCGGTTGTAAAGAGTCCAGTGCTCCACCTTGTCGCTTTTGATGGCGCGGCGTTCGGCGCGTCGACGTACCGCGCGTAAGTTCAAAAGTTTCATGTCGGGCGCCGGCGTTCCAGCGGGCACCGTACATGACTTGGTCGCGGCGGCAACGCAGCTTGAGATGTGCGAAAGGAAGTCAGTGTTGACAGGAGGAGGCGTGGCACACAGCGTCCTGAAGAGAGACCAGTCCGTGATGCGGTAGGTGCGGGTCCGGTCGCGGCAGGGGCCGAGAGGGTCAAGCGAGATCGGATAATGATCCGATCCTTGCGTGTCAGGGCTGCGTACCCACTCGTAATGGCACCGTTCGCTCACCAGCGATAAGTCTATCACACTCTCGCGCACATTCCGACGCACGAAAGTGGGACTGCCGGAGTTGATGATTAGCAGACCAGAGGAGTTGATAGAGTTCAGCAGGTTCCTGCCGTTAGGCTCACAGCGGCTGCTGCCCCATGCCGTGTGGTGAGAGTTAAAGTCGCCGCACACAACACAGTCACCGTCGATGCGCGCGGTGAGGCTCTCCACGAAAGAGGTATCCCATCGCTGCACGGGCTGGACGTACACGCTGGCGACACAAGTGTCGACCCCCCCAACGCGCACAGTCACAGCCACGCACTCCACGGAGGTGGGAACGATGTCGGACATAGAGACGGCGGCTTGACCAAGGCGCGCACGCACATAAACAGACGCTCGAGAGCGGCCGGGTGGGTGGAGTGGATCGCGGCACGGAACGTCGGCACAAGACTGAAGTTCGCACGTGACGGCACTGTGGTAGGCGACGAAGCCCGGAAGGTTGCACTCCCCGTCGCGTACGTGTGTCTCCTGCAACGCGAGCACATCGTACTCGTGCAGGAGAAGAAGCTGGCAAAGCTCCGGGTGCCGGCGGCGCATCGAGCGGACATTCCACTGCAGTATGCGCGGCCGACGTTTCGCTGCTCGGCTAGCCATGACGAGGCAGGGACTGCTGTGCGGCCAGGGCCGCGGTGCACATCTGTCGCACCGTGTCGTCCATGTGCGGGGTGGTCTCCAGGAGCACCCGCAGAGCTGCGGCGAGCGCCGCGATCAGGGCGTCCCTCGGGTCGCCAACAGGGGCAACTGCGGGAGGCGGCGTGGTTTCCGGCGCGGCGGGATTGACGCTGCGGCCACGTAAAGCATCGCTGAACGACACGCCAGCTTGTACCGTCGCTGAAGGGCGGGGCACGTTCTGCTGATGCTGACGATGCTCAGGTTGCGCGACGCGAGCTTTGGCCAGCTCGAGCGCCTTCTTCCGAGTCATGGGCTGCTCGGAGGAGGCTAGCAGGATGGCTGCTTTCCTTTCGAGCTGCCAGTGTGGGCAGCGCGGCTCGGTTGCTGCATGGCGGCCTTTGCAGTTTACGCACGCGGGGTGCTGCGCGGCGCAGTCGCTTGTCGCGTGACCACCTCCGCAGCGGAGGCAACGGGCGTCGTAGGAGCAAGTGGCGCCGGCATGGCCGTACACACCGCAGCGGTCGCACTGGAGTGGGCGTGGCAGACGAGGTCGAACGAGCCGTCGTTGCTTGAAGAGAAGTACGTCCGTGGGGACGACGTTGCCGGCAAAGGTGACGCTCACGTTTGCGCCGTTGCGGGAACAGGAGAGAACGGGAACGGGAGCCTCTATGTTGTCCCTCAGTGTGTCGTTGTCAAAGGAGCTGTCAACGCCGAAAAGGACGCCGACGCAAGAGTGCTTGCCAAGAGCTTTCGCCTTCACTGGTATGTCCGCGATGGCCCGTACATCCAGCAAGCGGGACAGGTCCGCACCGGGCACAGAGTCTGCCGCAACCACGTTACGGCGAAAGTTGACTCGCACGCGTTTGACGCCATCAATGCGGCAAAGTTGGGCGGCGATAAGGTCACTAGACAGCTTCAAAAAGTTGTTTTTGCGGCCGATGGGACGGAAGAGTACAGTGTCGGCGGCATTGTCAGGGGAGGCATGTGCGTTTTGCGACGCATCCGTGATGAGCTCGGCAAACTGGCGGAAGCGTCGCTTCCTTTTTCGGCCGGGCTTAGTAGGGGCTGAACGCTCAGAGAGCACTGCGGCGGCGTTTTCGTCTGCGGCAGCTGGCGTCTGTGACAGTTGGGGTGCAACGACGGGGAGTGGTGCATTAGAGACGACGGCTGTTACACGGGTGGCAGGGTCGGATGGAAGTTGGAGTTCGGAGATGGTGCAGGGGGGAACGCTCGGCGGCTGCTTGCGTGGCCCGGCAGGTTCGTCATCCTCGCTCTCGCGGGCGCGTTTCCGTGAACTGGTCAAGTCCATTTCTTCGTCTTCCGAGAGGGGAAGCGGCACCTCAGCATGGGTTTCCTGCACGCAAGGGTCGTTCTCGGATGGCGCCGAAGTTGCCGCTGGGGCTGCCGGTGCGGTCGTAGGCACGGGGGGAACTGCAGGGATCTTCAACGAGGGGGCCCGTACACGTAGCCACTCGCCCAGCATGCGAGTGGCGCGACGCTCGAGGTCCTCCCTTGCCCGGAGCTCATCGAGGGTCGCGGGGCCGAGTGTCAACCGGCTCAAGCTGGCATGGCGTCGATGGCGGACGCGTGGCGGCGGCTCGCCGGGTGGCCGAAACTCCATATTGTGCTGCCGAGGCCTCTTCTCGCGTGCGGGAAGAAAGCCGAAAGCAGCGAAAAGCGCGGCAACGTGCTCCTAAGCGGGCGCAAACATGTGGCTCCTCGCTCTGACGACTTCGCCTCGATTGCCACCACGTGTTTCGGCGTCGCACATGTTTGCGCCCGCTTAGGAGCACGTTGTCGCGCTTTTTGCTGCTTTCGGCTTTCTTCCCGCACGTGAGAAGAGGCCTCGGCAGCACAATATGGAGTTTCGGCCACCCGGCGAGCCGCCGCCACGCGTCCGCCATCGACGCCATGCCAGCTTGAGCCGGGTGATACTCGGCCCCGCGACCCTCGATGAGCTCCGGGCAAGGGAGGACCTCGAGGACACTCGCTGCCCTGACACGCAAGGATCGGATCATTATCCGATCTCGCTTGATCCTCTCGGCCTCTGCCGCGACCGGGTCCGCACTTACCGCATCACGGACTGGTCTCTCTTCAGGACGCTGTGTGCCACGCCTCCTCCTGTCAACACTGACTTCTTTTCGCACATCTCAAGCTGCGTTGCCGCCGCGACCAAGTCATGTACGGTGCCCGCTGGAACGCCGGCGCCCGACATGAAACTTTTGAACTTACGCGCGGTACGACGACGCGCCGAACGCCGCGCAATCAAAAGCGAGAAGGTGGAGCACTGGACTCTTTACAACCGCCTTGACGCCACGTGCCGTCGTCATGCCAGGCAGCGCCGCAATCAGAGCTGGCAAAGTCTCTGCCTCTCCTTGGAGGACACTCGCGATAAAGCCCGCCCCTGGCGCATCCTTGCCGCCCTGCTCAGTCCCAAGATCCCCCGCCGCCCTGCACTTTCCATCGCAGTGGCTCAGGGCTTGAGTGCCGAGCAGTTGGCCGAACTGTTCGCGGATACGTTCGCCCCGCAGTCTGTGAGCCCTGTCACAGCCGCCGTCGAACTTCCGCCGCACAACATGGTTGAACGCCTCGCTCCTATGCGCTATTTCCCAACGAGGGAGACCGATAGGCGGCGTCGAGGTGTGCAGCAGCACCCGTTTCGAGCTCCGCAACATTAATGTTTTTCGTTGGTTACAGTTCCAGTAACCAACCGAAATTGTGTATCATGAGAACCGTGAACGTCTACGGAACCCAGGGACACCATCCTCTTGGACCTAGGCCCGTTTCCGGCGGCTCCACAATTTCAAGAAGCTACCAGGTACGCGGCGTCGGAGCTAGCATGCATCAGAGCTAAGGCGCGGCGGCGGCTGCCGCGTCGCGTCGGTTCAGCGTCTGGCACAAGACACCGACGCATATGGCGTCTCAAGAAATCGCTTCTGTTGCGGCGGGCGCCTCAAATGGCGTGCCGTCCCAACCGAAACCCGGTACGCAGGAAGACGGCATGGATTTTTCCGAAGCTTTAACTCCTCGTAAAGATGAAACTAATACAACGCTTCTCACGGACGCTGAGGACCTGCGGCGGTTTACGAGAGAACCCGACGAAGAGGGATGGCAGACGGTGCTAATGCTCCGCCAAAAACGGCAACAAGCGAAGGAACGCCTGCAGGCAAAACGGAACGACCTTTCGCAGAAGGAACTGAACTCGCCCCCCATCCGCCGACGCAAGGTGCGACGGAACAAGTTACCACCACTGCCGCGGGATGACTTCAAGATCATTCTCCGCCCGCACCAAGGACTCCCGTTGAAAACTCTAACCAGTCCGATGCTCGCAGAAGCAGTGATCGCGGCCTGCCACAACAAAGTAAAGGGTGAGCATTTTATACTGCGCATAAAACAGGGCTCAAACATCGCAATAGTCTCAACGTCTGAGGAAGAGACAGCTAATCTCCTACGCAAGATCACAGCTCTCACAGTCAATGGCAAGACGCACGCGTTCAATGCGTACGCTGCCACAGGAGAAGGCGCCGTAAGAGGTGTCATTCATGGACTGCCGCCGCACACGCCCGGAGAGACAATCAAGGCAAACCTCCGAGTCCGTACCCAGGGCATCGAGATAATCCAGGCAAGAATGCTAGGGGACTCGAAGAGCGCAGTCATCACATTCCTCGGCACGGTCCTACCGCGGTTCGTCTACTATTGCGGTGGGGAAATGGCGTGTCATCCATACCGCAACTCGGTGCAGGTTTGCAAGATTTGTCACAGCGTCGGCCACCGCACGGACGTTTGCCCGCAACCGGACACAAAAGTGTGTGGAATCTGTGGGGCGCTCGAGCCCGAAGACGGACACGAGTGCTCACCGCGATGTGTCGCTTGGGGGGGCAGCACCTCACGGGCGACCGAAGCTGCAAAAAACGCCTGAAGCAAACACGACCACAAGACCGACCGAGAAGCGGAGCGCACAAAGCTGCTCAACAACACCGACCCCGGTGGTTTGCAACAGAAGACGAAGAATTAGAGCTCAGTGACTTTCCGGAGCTCCCTCAACGTCAAGAGGGGACCCCCTCCAAATTCAGACAAGAAGGAACATCGAGATCCAGATCGAGATCGCGTACCAGGCGGCGGAGTCGTCAGAGATCTAGGTCGACATCCTTGGCACGCAATGTCAAGCCTCTAGCCCCCAAACAGGAGAGGGCTCCGCAGGCTAAACATCAGACGGCGGCCATCGCCTCACAACAGGTAAGCTGGGCGCGAATAGTGTCTCCCACTGCCGATCCAGTAACTCAGAGTCCAGCCTATCAAGAAATCTTAGAGGAGAACAGAATTTTAAAGGACAGCCTTGCAGAAATTCGAAGGGAGCTAGCTGATTTGAAACAAAGGAATGAGCCCCACACGACCAAAGCCAAGCCAGGAGAAACCAAGAACGCGAACACACAGGTGACCGGAAAAGACGATAAACTGGATACTATATCCCGACAAATCCAACTTCTTTTCGCAGAGCTGTACAAGCTCAAGCGACAGATAGAGGACTCCTCTTCTCATGCCACGAAAGAGGGACCGAACAAACGAAAATGTGCCAGCCCGGGAGCTCCTGCACGCAGACCTAAAGAGAGAGAGCTGACCGACAGCGAAAGTACTATAGATGGCTAATCGCCACACGAGAGTAGCCGAAAACCTCGAGGTCTGGCAGTGGAACTGCAGGACTCTTAGAACTTAAATACGCAGCACTTTTGAGTTTTATAGATGCGACGCCTATTCCCCCGGATATAATATGCATACAAGAACCAGGCAAGAACATACCGAACCTCAGAGGATACAAGATGCACACGCACCCTGACCATCCTCAGATAGCAGCACTGACACGGGCGGACATAGCGGTGAGCGTGGACTACGTCCCTAACTGCGGTGTCCAACATCAGGTTCTCACGGTCTGGCCATGTAGACGCTGCAAGCCAAAAACAGTTATTGCCAACGTCTACAGCCCACCTAGAGATAGGAAGGCAAAGTTCGACGTGCTAGTGACGGCCGCATTGCGCAAAGTGAAAAGTGATCCTAGGGGACTTTAACGCTCCGCACTCTGATTGGGGCTATGATCGAGGCACTCCTAAGGGCCAAAGGCTAGCCGACCTCGCGGAGGAGCATAAGCTGGTCCTGCTGACGCGACCGGATGAACCAACCAGAACGGGAAACAGTGTAGTCAAAGATACCACGCCGGACCTAACTTTCAGCAACAATGACAGAGGTGTTACCTGGACCAACCTAGGCGAAGACCTTGGCAGTGATCACTGCATTATTAGTGTCTCAGTTAACACGACGCGGGTTCGCCATAAATTAGGAAAAGCCACCATAACCGATTGGACAGCTTATAAACAGAAGCAAAGGCAGGCCACACCGTGCGATAGTGCTACAGAATGGACGGAATTCATCAGGAGAACACACAGAAGCACTACACGGGAAATATCGACAACAGTCGAAACACCGGCAGTAGACAGGCATCTACTACACCTGTGGGAAGCGCGGAGAAGTCTGACCAAACGTTGGAAGAGACAGAGACACAACAGAAAACTCAGGATCAGGATAGCCAGACCTGCGCAGTAAGCCAGTGAGTACGCGCAGCAGCTGCAAGACACCAATTTCCTTCAGTTTTGGGATTCACTCAAAGGAACGCTTAGCACAAAGCGAACATGGGCTATTCTGCGCAGTATGATAGATCCGACAGGAACACGGACCACCACAAACAGAACACTGAAATTAATTGAAAATGAATACGATGGCACGGCCGATGCCCTCATTGAGGACCTTAAGAGCGCCTACATAGGAGTACCGGACACAACATCAGTGCAATACAACTATGAGGGACCAGTCAACGCGGAGCTGGACGCACCCATAACAACGGCAGAGCTCTATGCAGCCGCACAATCTTTCCGTAAGAACACCGCACCGGGTCCGGACCACATTACAAATGCGATGCTGCGCAACCTGAGTCAGGAATCACTGCGGCAGCTTGCGACCTATTTCAACGATAATGTATGGTCCGACGACGGGGAACTGCCAGAAGAGTGGAAAGAGGCTACCATCATACTCATACCGAAACCGGCTAAACCCAGAGATCTGCAAAACTTGAGACCAATATCGCTCACGTCGTGTGCAGGGAAGCTTTTTGAGAAGGTGATCCAAACACGACTGAGCAACTACATCGAGCGGAATGAACTTTTTCCCCACTCTATGCTTGGCTTTAGGCCACACGTCTCGGCACAGGACGCCTTTCTTATTCTTCGCGACGAAGTTTTGGACCCGCCACGAAGCAAAGAAGCCAGGATAGTTGTGGCGCTCGATGTCAAAAAAGCGTTTGACACGATCTCTCACGAAGCAATCCTCGAAGGTCTGGAAGACATAGGTTGCGGAAGAAGGGTGTTTCGGTACGTCCTTACCTTCCTTCGCGACAGGAAGGCAACTATTGGGTTGGGCAGTACGCGCTCTGACGTCTTCGCGATGCCCATCCGAGGAACTCCACGGGGCTCAATCTTGTCACCTCTTCTTTTCAATGTCGGGATGAGGCGACTGGCCCTAGAACTCGAGCAAGCACGGGACCTCGGATGTACGATCTATGCCGATGACATAATGTTGTGGGCACACTGGGGTTCCTACGGAGAAAAACAAGACCTATTACAGGAGGCCATAGACAAGGTAGTGAACTTCACCAAGCACGCGGGTATGACGTGCGCACCCGAAAAATCAGAGTTCATGTGCGTACGCAGCAAGCGTCATAAGAAAACTACCACACCGAGGATAGACTTACATCTCCACGGCAAGGCCATTCGTGAAGTCGCCCAAATGAGAGTGCTTGGCCTGCTTATCCAAGAGAATGGCAACGTCGATGCCACAATTCGAAGCTTAACACCAACCGTTAAGAGTGTGGCACGTATGATATGGCGAGTTGGACGCAGCCGCAACGGACTCGCGGAAGAAGAAACTATTAGGCTAGTGCAAGCATTTGCGATTAGCCGCATTACTTACGGCTTGCCGTTTCAAAAACTTAACCAAACTGAAATGAAGAAGGTGGACACCCTTATCAGAACGGCATACAAATCTGCTCTGGGACTCTGTTGGGTATTTACAACAAATATGAAGAACATGCCTCTGCAGTTCTGATATCGCAAAGAGAAAGGCTGAGATCTACGCCCCAGGGCCGCTCTATTCTCCAAAGACTGGGATACAACGCTCGACCCTTGTTCTGTGGAGACGAAACAGACTTGTTGTCACAAAATTTGAGGGAGCACGTCCATGTCTCACCTATACCAAGAAATATGAGTGCCAGGTACCACGCAGGCCGCAGACAGGCCAGGACGAGGACTCTGCAGAAGTGATTCAGCAAGGATCCGGCCGTCTACTACACGGACGCGAGTGCAACCACTCGCAGGGACTTCTACGCGATCGCCGCAACCAATAGAGTTACCACGATAACCGCTACGGTCAAGACTACCTCGGTATGCACAGCAGAGGCAGCGGCAATAGCTCTGGCGATACGAGACGCCGACTTTAAGGGTCAGTCGGCTCATGTGCTTACAGACTCGCAGGCAGCGTGTCGACTCTTCATGCGGGGAATGCTACCGCGTAGCGCCCAAAGAATACTCGGCTCACGACTGGACCTGGACCACGGCATTACATGCTGCCGCGCGCACAACGGACTCGACGGGAACGAAAGGGCAGACCGCATAGCTCGAGGAAGCAACGACCGAGCAGCGGCCTGAACTCTAGAGGAACCACTGTCCGCAGTGCGCGACACATTAGAGAATCAGAGGAGGGAGAGACGGACCTACGGCCCTCCGCACTGCAAACTAAATAGAAAACAAGCCCAAGACTGGCGTCGCATACAAACAAACTCATACCCACACCTAAACGTCTTACACAAGAAGCTCCCGACACATTACGCCGACACCTCCCCGTGGTACGGCGCAAAACCCACGCTGGCCCACATAACGTGGGAATGTACGGCTCGGCCAAGCAATGTCAATTCACCTTTTCTAAGCGTCACAGACTTCGTACGGCAGTGGGAGGCACTACTCGCAAGCGAGGATCAGGGGAACCAGTTGGCCCTCCTGGACCAAGCTCAGCGAGCCGCAAGAGCCAGTGGAGCCCTGGACTGAGGGCCCCACCCAGACCTGCCATAACTCCGATTAATTGAGCAATAAAGTTTTTTTTTCTCTCTCTCTCTCTCCCAACGAGCGCAATTATGGAGCATGTAGAAGTGTTGTGTTCTGCTGAGTTCACGATCAGCGAGTTGCGCATCGTCTTGAACAAGCACAAACGCCGCTCCGCTCCCGGTTCCTACGGCGTTACTCATCAAGTGCTCAGGAACATCGACGCAACTCAACTTCCCTCACTTCTCGAGGTTTTCAACTCCGTCTGGCGCAGCGGCATCATCCCCGCCAACTGGAAAGAGGCGATCGTCGTTCCCATTCTCAAGCGCGGCAAACCAGCCTCGAACATCAGCTCCTATCGCCCAGTACCGCTGACCTCGGTACCCGGCAAAACGATGGAGTCGATGGCTTTGAACCGACTCGAATGGATCGCCTCCGCCCCCGACGCTCTTGCCCCGGAACAGAATGGCTTCCGCCGACTCCGCTCGACAGCTGATTCCATCGCGGACGCTGTCGCCACTCTCGAGCACGCTGCAAGCCGCCACGAAGCCGCATACCTGACGCTGCTCGATGTCGAACGCTCGTTTGACGGCCTCCCGCACGGCACCATCATCCAAGCGCTTCGCGAGCTGCGCATCACCGGCCGCCTACTGGACTATGTGTCGGCCTTTCTTAGCGACCGAACACTCAGAGTGCGTGTTGGCGACGCGCTCAGCACCCCCCGCTGCGTGACCGCTGGTGTTCCTCAGGGCAGTGTTCTTAGCCCCTTTCTATTCAACTTGGCGCTTGCAAGGCTCCCCGATTTCATCCCGAAGCTGACAGCCTTCGAAGTCCGCGTGGCGATTTACGCCGACGACATCGCTCTTTTCGCTTCCGGGCCCACGGACTATGGCTACCAAGTGCGGCAAACACTGCAGTCTGCTATCAACGCCGTGGACGAATACCTCACCAGCGTGGGGCTTCAGCTCTCGGCGTCTAAAACCGAGGCGCTACTGATCCACCCCCGTGGTAGCCGTGCTCGCTCCGTAGTGCCCACGCTCTCGCTGCGCGGAAGCCCCCTCCCGTGGCAGAGAAAAGTTCGCTACCTGGGCCTTCACATCGACTGCCGCCTGAACTTTAATGCGGCAACCACACAGCTCTGCAGGGACGCCAGGAAAGTTGCAGGCGCCGCACGCTCCCTGCTCGCCCGTGGCCGCGGCTGCACACCGCATCTTGCGCTCCGAGTTTATAACTCGATCGCTACTTCGCGAGCGCTCTACGCACTCCCGCTGTTAAGAATGTCCGTACGGGGTGGCAACATGCCAGCTTTCAGCCCCCTGCACGTGTTCCAAGCCCACCAGACGGGGCGCCCTTCGGAGAACTGTGAAGGGCCGGCAGCCACGTGGCGCGCGATCAGCTCAGGAAATTGGTACTTGGCCGAGCCATCCGGGACAAAGCAGAGTTCTACGAAGCCCTCTGACGTCGGCACTGAAAGCTGGGCGGTACCGAGAACTGTCCAGCCTTTTCACCTGTGTGTGTGTGCAACACGAACATTTCCGTCCACGAGGCTCGAACGTGTGTGCCTTTGTGTGTGTGGGCCGTACTGCGGAGCGGCGGCAAGTTTACAATGACTGGACGAGCGTTTCCGCCCACTGGGACTCCGTCCACGTGGACCTCGAGGAGTGATGTCGAACGATGACGTCGAACTATGACGTCAAGCGGTGAGCTTATAAGCAGTGTTTGCCGGCTGCTAGTCGTGCTCGTGTCGTGCTCGTTGTCGGGAGCTGAGTGCTCTTTGTCAGGCTAGAAATGCACTAGTGAGCTGTGTGCTCGTAAGCTGTTTGCTGTATGTTAGTCTTGCGGGCTCCACATGGGAGTCGCGCTAGACTGCCAATGTATCTTGCTTAAACTGTTAATATGTAAATAAATCCTGTTCACCGAGTTGCTGTCTACGACCTTCATCTCCTTCAAATGGTGGCAGCGGCGAGATAGTCCGACGACTCCTACATCTGGTTGACAGAGGTAGGACCGTCCGACGAATCTAATACCGGTCACCAACGCCAGTGCAGCCAACTGGAGGGCCGTTGACGTCGAACACCGCACTGCAGTTCGCCAGATGTACGCGCTTCCCCGCTTCTCGCAAGTGGGGGCAACTCTCGCCGAAGCGGGAAACTGGCCGCCCTCACTTCGTGCGAGGAAACAGGCGCTTCACCACATCGAGCGCCTGCAACGGTCGCCACAGGGCCAGTCTCTCGTGTGCCGCCTCCACACCCTCGACTGCTCGGGCATGGGTCAGCATGCCACCGACTTCAGCGCCCGCATCGCGTCTCTGCCGCAACTCCTTCCCTTGCCGCCATCGCCGCACGCTTCCCCGCTGCTTGACGTTAACATCAGCGTCCCGGGCGTCAAGAGCAAGCACCGAACAGCACTATGTGCCATGCAGCAGGAGACGGCTGCACTGCTTCACGCACACCTACGCGACCGCCTCCTAGTCTACACTGACGGCTCTGTCTCCAGTGACGGCTCCGCTGCTGCTGCGTGCACGGCACCGGACCTTTCTGCGTCCCGGCAGTGCCGTCTCCGTTTCCCTGCCTCATCGACAGTCGCCGAACTCGCGGCCATCGACCTTGCGGCTGACCTTCTTTACCAGTGCGGTGTCTCGTCAGCTGCGATCCTGAGTGACTCGCGCGCGGCTCTGTGCATGCTGCGGAAAGACTATGCCGGTGTCCCACTTATGCAGCGCGTGGGATCGAAACTGCGCCACGTCGTAAATCAGGGCTGCGACTTGGTTTTGCAGTGGGTCCCCGCGCACATTGGCCTGCCCGGAAACGAAGCAGCCGACGCCCTTGCGAAGCAAGCTCTCGCGGCTCGCTTCCCCCTCGCCATCTCCGTCACTCGCTTCGACGTGGCCAAGACGGCCATACTGCGCACCCTCCGCGCGCATCATCCTGACTCACGTGTTGCTGCGGGGACGCCCCCTCGCCTCCTCCCCCGCGCCGGCCTCTCCCGCTGGGATCGCTCCTTTCTCCTGCGGCTGCGCGTCGGCTGCTACAGCACGGCCGCCCGATTGCACAGACTGCACGGAACAGGCAGCCCCGCGTGTACGGAATGCGGCGAGGATGAGACACTGGAACACCTTCTACTGCGTTGCCCATCCTTCGACGTTGAGCGCACCGCGCTCTGTGCTTCATATCGCCGAGTCGGACTACCGTGCTGCACGGAGGGTGATCTATTATCCGCAGCCCCCGCCTCCATCGCCAAGAGAGCGCTTGCTGCCCTCCTTGGCTTTTGTGACCAGACTCAGCTGAGAGCGCGGCTGTAAGCCCCGCTTTGCTTCTTCTTTAACCTTCTTGTTTTTTATGCTTTTTTTTCGCTCTCTTTCGTTCTCTCTCTATTCTTTTTCTCCCCACTCCCCTTACCCCGTGCAGTGCTGTTGAGGTGCCCTCCCTTGAGAGACAGTTACGGCACTGCACTTTTCTCTTCCTTTCATCTTAAAATCACTACTACTACTACTAGGCCAACTTAACTGTCAAGGCTCCCAATTCCCAATTGGGGCGCGCGGAGGTAGCTTATCTAGGTCATATGATAGGGCAACCCCATCGTCGGCTTTCCGAGGTTAAACTGACCGCAATAGACAGCTTCCCCCAACCACGCACCAAGCGGGACATGAGGTCATTCCTTGGCTTTGCAGGTTATTACCAAAGATATATCCCGCGTTATTCCGACATTGCAAGTGCTTTAACAGATGCTCCCAGAAAAACAGAACCGCAAATGGTAAAGTGGGATGACGAAAAAGAAAAGGCTTTTAGTATGCTGAAAAAAGCACTAACGAGTCAGCCAGTATTGAACGCACCCGCCTATTCCAAACCACTCATTCTTCATTGGGATGCCAGCGACAGGGGTATGGGGGTGGTGCTTCGTCAAAAGAGAGATGACTAAAAAGAACACCCCATACTGTACTCCAGTAGAAAGCTGTCGGTTCGTGAGGAAGCATACAGTGCACCAGAAAAGGAATACGCCTGCGTAGTATGGGTGGTGCAGAAGCTAGCTTGTATTTCGCTGGTTCAAGGTTCACCATAGAGACTGACCACTGTCCCCTCATATCGTTGCAGTCCATGTCTGCCAAAAACGGCCGTCTTTCGCGCTAGAGCTTTGCTCTCCAACAGTAGACCTTCGATATTGGCTACAACAAGGGCAAACATAACGGCAATGCCGACAGTCTGAGTCGTTGCCCCTAGAGTAACGGAAGCCTCATGCTCACCCGGGTTTCCGTGGCACTTTTACGTTCGTTCATACGTTTTTTTTTGCGAAGTTGTAGTCGATTATTAGCGTATTTTAATAACCACGTCTTAACGCTTTCAAGAAATGGTTGTTTTTAGTGTTCGGGGGGGGGGGGGGGAGGGGGCAGGACGCGCGAAAGTAATGGGAAAGGAGTAGCGGGTTTTCTCTTTTTTTTTTTAAAGCCTGGTGTGTCGTGGAGGAGGGCAGCTTTGTCCTCGCTGCATTGTGGTCGTGGGTCCAGCACTGTTCTGGGGTGATTGCTTGCCCAAACAGGAGACGAAACCTTGTGAGACCCGTTCGCTAGTCTAGTTTCACCGGACCGGACCAGGGAAACAAGACACAAGAGCGCCACGAGGGCATGTGAACGACTCCCAGGAATCTACCAGCCACGAACCAAGGGTTCGTCACCCCTGAGGGGAATTCTGCTGTTGAAACGCCGATCCCTCGCACAGCAGCTGCTGGCCCCTACGCGTCGGTATCTTCCTCCCCCGCCGGAGATGGTATTACGGTTGACGACTAGCACCCCGTGCAAAATGGATTCTCGACCACCATGCCTCATCCACACGAAGTGTGACTTCCTAATTCGCCAGGGTTGTCTCGAGTGTATGCTTGTCTGGCGGACCGCCCGCAGTGTTAAAAGGCCCCTTTTGTGTGTGCGACTTTAAAGGGACCCTTTCCTCGAACTTTCATGCTCTACAGGAGAACTTCCGCGAACCAGCAACGCGCAAAAGAGAAGGGTAAGCGCCTACAATCCCGGACCTGCGGCTTTGTATATACGGAGGCGGGACGCTCTTTCCTTGCTGCGGGCTTGGCATCTACGGAGCCGGAACGCTCTTTCCTTCTTGCAGGCTTGGTATCTACGGAGGCGGGACGCCCATCCACAAACCAGACCCTGTGCTTGTAACGTGACAGGATTTTAGAAAGCCTATTTAAGGGGCTCCGAAATGTACTTTTTATCGCTTCATTTTCTTCTTATCATATTTAACCAACCTTTGAATAAACCGTGCGAGTTTCGCACTAGAAATCGTCTCTTCCTTGCCTGGTTGCCAAGGTCTACCGGATGCCTGCAGCCCGCCGACAAGGCCACGATACTCAATAGTAACATCGGTCGAGCTTCGATAAACAGGCGTCACTACAACTCGGCAGCGGTACGATACGCAACACCATGCGCACCGTGTTGCCTGGAGTACGCAGCACCGTGCGGCAGCTGCACGCGCAGCTCGAGCACGGCACGCTCTTTCTTCTTGGGTACCGCCGGTGGGCCGCATTATTCGATGGAGGCGCACCTACTTGAGCCACTTGAGCGCCCCAGCGATGAAGAAAATCGCAACCCCAAATTTCAGAATCGAAAAGGAGAGTGCCGCAGGAGGTGAGTCTAGCTTCTTTCAATTTAACAAGGGGCTTTAGCAGCCCTCTGCTGACAGCGCCATCCAGGGCCAGCCGGGTGTGCGCCGCGTTACGCTTTTTTGCTCTGGAACGCGCTAAATCGGATGGCCGGAGCGAAACCTGCCAGCCCGAGCATTCTTGGAGGCCATGCGTAGCCGACCGCAGCTACATGCACCTGCTATGTGTAGGCGCAACGTTTACTTTGTGCGTAACAGGACTAAAGTGCGCGCTGGCGCTCGCTTCTGCCCGCGCTGCACAGTGAAGGGAGGCTTGACCTGCACTCGATTGACCGGGGGATAGTAGCCTCCTCCAACTTGCGCATATTGAAGCGCTTCCAATAAATCAGTATGAAGCGACGTCTACCAAGGTGTATAACAAGAAGCGGCGAGGTGTGAGCGCGCGCTGGCAAGCATGCATACGGTCTAACCTTAAGTTTGGCGTGGTTCGAGGCTAGCTGAGAGTTTAAACGAATCCAAGTTAGCGGGAGCCAGCATCTACGACAACGATAAGCAGGGTGACCAAAGTTTAATTCATACGTGGGTGGCCGCGATTGAGCATGAGCATACAAGGCTTCATCCCGAAATACGTAATTCGTATAGAAATTCGAAAGCAGATTATGACTTACTCCAGCCCGTTTATTAAACGGCTTCGACAAATATACACAGCAGCATTAGGAAGAAGCGCACTGAACAAAACACCCTTCTTGACTGACGTGAGCTATCGTCAAATGGTAGCCACCTAAGGGAACCTTCCGTATGAGGACATATGCAAGGCGCCGTCAACTTCAATGAGGGTGAGGAGAAGGCCTCGTTTGAAACGAGAGTGTTTAAAAAATATGAATTTGCGCTCCGCTTGAGACGATGCGCCGCGCACCACAGCAATATCCGGCCGAAATGTTCAGAGCAGCTAATGCTGTCGGCAGACTGTGTTTTCACATGCCCGAGGTGTGGTTCCGGATATCTTTAATGCCTGTATGGCAGCGCTGCCTTTGATTTATTTTGCGCTCTGCGCGTTTCCACTCTAACAAGTGGATAACTTTATTTTCAGTTACATTGGGGTCCCTAAATACATATTTTATTCAGAAGCGAAGCACAATCGAGGCAAAACCGCACCAAATGCCTGCAGAGAAGCTTCCAAGGAGACACCTGGAGACGAGACCATTTGTCGAGGCCATTTATTCAAGCAACAACATCGGAATCCTCGCACTACATCTCGCTGAGCAAGAACCTGCGCTCGCGGGCCTAGTAGCTTTGATTCTACTGTAGGGAACTATTGATAGTGAACACAGTCCAATACATACAGTGCAGCTCTTTGTGGAATAGAGAATAGGAATGTTACCTTCCATGACGTTTTTTTTTCGTCGTAGTGCTCTTTGCGCACACTTCCCTGTGCCCAATTGGATGAATTTTGTGGCTGTTATGACGGCTCGGCCCCGTTGTCCGTGCAAAATCACATATGAAGAAAGAAAAGGAGGAAGCATGAGTCGGCCCTCGTGAGCGCTGACTGCTCGAAAGTTGAAGACGGAGATTGCTCTTCCGCGCAGGTCGACGTTCCAATACCTTCCGTTGGCATTTACTTCACAAGTCTGCATTACCACGTCTAGTTTCTAGCTGTCGGCAGCCCGCTACGAACTCGGACAATCCCGGCAAGCACGGCGTAGTGGAACTACAGGCAACGCCAAACTCGACTTCCGCGCTCGGTGTTGTCGAAGCGCGCCGGCCAGCCACTATGCAGGAAGGCCAACCAGGGGAAGGCGACCCTGCCCGCAGCGACCACGGTGCCAGCACTGCCCCGTCCTCAAGTGGCGGCGCAAGCTGTCAAGCATCGCCCGGCAGCTCGCGAGGTCGAGTGTCGCCAAACGAGCTGCCCAGAAGACGCTCTCGCGTCGGGAGGTCCCCGACCACGAAACCAACCGCAGCCCTCGACGCAGCCTTGACGCAACCGCATCAAGGGCAAGGTTTACTTCCGCCATCACTGAGTGGGCCGTCTCCGGCTGATGTGGACCGCACCGCACCGCATCTGATAATGCAGCGCCATCATCGCCCCAAAGGCCGCAAGAAACAACCAAAGGACGGCTTTAAACCGACTCTGACCACGTTTAAGCCCGCTGCCCCGCCGTCAGGCGCTTCCCCACCTTCATCTGCTTCCCCGCCTTTATCTGCTTCCCCGCCTTCATCTGTTTCCCCGTTGTCGGCCATTTCACCCCTGTCGTCCGCATCCCCATCGTCTACGCGTCCCGGTTACGATGCGGACGGCGTGCATCACGAAGCATTGGGAGCCCCGGAAAAAGACGCAACATGTTGTCAGAGAGTACGCAGGACGGGACGTGCCAAGTACGGGACAATGCACGGCTCCGTCGACAAGCAGGAGGTAAGCAGACACTCGGGCCTCGACAAGGAACCAGCCGCTGAGCGCACAATAGTTCAAACAAGCCTGGAAGTCGCTTTATTAGCTCCGATCTGCTCGTGATGTAGACCATCGGTGGTATAACGTAAAACTATTCGAGTGTGATTTCATTAAAAACTACTGATGTCAACTTAAAGCGACGGCTAACGCAAGCATCGGGCGATGATCTAAAGCCTTTGTTTGAACAACCTATTTAACACTCTCCCTATTTATAGGAGCTCAATTTCGCTTGCTACCAACGAATATAGCGTTGCTTGCATTTGCAATTGACGAATCGGAGACGACGAGCGTGCAGAAGTGGAGAAGATTTGCATGGGTATTATCTAGCACAGTGGAAGTACGCATAAATTATCGCATGAGAAAGGCGGTACCCGCGTGTGCGATTGATCCGCTTCCCCTTGCTTTTCTTGTGATGGCGGGTAGAAAATCGTGGAGGCGTGCAACAGAAGGTTAAAAATGCCGGCAAAACGTATCCTCAGCGAAGGAGAATTGGCAGAACCATTTCCTATAAGTGCCGAAAGGTCTCAACAATGTTGTACTGGCACGCCAGAATGTTCGTTATACGCAGAGAAATCTATTCTGCCCGGCAGCTCCACCTAGCCAGGACCACATAGATCAGCGACAGTCACATTTTATTTCTTTCGGAACAGGGAAGTCTCTCGTAATTCCGAAAGATTTAAATTTTGTTCGGCAATTTAATACATCTATCATTAGTATGCACACGTCCACTTGACGTTGTCATTTTTTTTGTGGTTTTGTACGTCGCGTGACGGGCAGGCGAAGACGCCAGACCCCAAAAATAATTAACCATTAGGGGAAGGCTAGCGAAGAAGAAAGGCGTAGAACCGCAAATATTTTTCTTTAGTTAGGTCTAATTATGCATAATCTGTATCACAGACGTCATATCGTGGTTTTCCTGACGTCCCGTGACTGATAGGCGAAGTGGGGATAATACGAAAATTTTGGCCAACTGCTGAAAGCTAGTAGGAGAAATGGGATATAAACAGATTGGAATAAGTTAACGTAACTTTACGTAATAGCGCACCATGGCCGATAACAGGAAGAACGATCCATGTGTATGTGAAGGGGCGAGAAGACCCTTAGCATTCTCTTTTAAAGGTGTTTTGGCCTTGATTACCTGAAGCTGCTTTTCTTCTCTTAAGATTAAGAAACTAAATGTTTATCCTAACCAGAAGTGGTTTCAAAGATTATTGCTAAGATGTTTGCAAATATGAAGTTTTTATTACTACGACGTCAGTTTTCCACGTAGGTTAAGAGGTACCCCAAGTTTAATTCCTTGCCTCACTTTCCTCCTTTTGTATCACATTTTCTTATCAACAACTTATTACGTTGATGTAGATTACCACCTAATGTCTTCGATCAGTCACACGCTGAAAATGCGTCTAAATGGAAACAAATAAAAGTTAAGAGAATATGCCGTAACCGTCCGTGCTCCTGCAACTGTAACATTCATGGTTCTGTTAGCGAGCAAGTGCATGCTTAAGATACTTATAGGTTCGTGTAAGCTCTGTCCTGTCCTTACAATGACACAATGATTACCATATCAACGCTAACCGAGAGCTTAGATGTTTAAACAATTGTACGGCCCCCTCCTCTGTAAAGCTCCTTCCATGAAAGGTTTTTCTATTCGAAGCTTGGACACCAGGTGGCAGGGATCTATAAGTTGCCACTTCCATGAGTCTTACTGAAGCAGCTCAGATGTAACAACCTACTTTGTTTTCCATTCTTCTCTTGCTTCGTCACTGGCCCCAAGGTCGCAGCGCGGAGTCGTAATAAGTGAAAATTAGAAAACAGAATCCATTATTACATAACATGGCCGCAGGTTTCATTTTATCAAAAGCTTGTCAGTTTAGCGCATGCGGTCGGTAAGCCTTTCGTTGCACAGGCAAATTGGCAGCTCATTCTTAGGCTGCGAGCTTTCATCGTGACTCTCACCGGAAGAGAGCTACGTACTGACCCTAGATTTGTCGTATCAATCACTGAACACTGCTTGTCGCGGGAGCCAGTGCTCTCCCTCTTTCGTGCTTCACTTGCATAAAAACTGAAGCTACCTGCGTGTGCCTCGTGTGCATTAGTCAATTCGCACCGCAATGGTTAAGCGCCGGTAAAAGCTGGATGCGCGCTCAGGGGAGCTATCATGCAACCTGTTTATTGCGCGTGACACATAACGGCCCTGCGATACTCCACAGACGACACTGCATAAAGGGCCCTAAGCGGTGTTAGAATCTTGCTACTGTGAGGGCCGTACGGGAAGGTGTGTGCAGATAATGGATCTACAAGATATCTTATATAAGAACAATAAGCTTTTTTGATATAACTCCCATGAAGCCGTCATGTAAGTGAGGGTTAACGTCCGCGAACGGTTCAGATCAGGCAATTAGTGCACTAATTAACTAGAATAGCTTAATAACCATTTTAGCGGTTACTTTCACGAATCATTGTAATAGGTAAATTAAAGAAAGATGTCCGGACATGCCGTATGGACGTTCACATGTGGATTAACTCGCCGACTCAGGAGAGCGCTGCCACGCCCTCGAGTGAATGTAACTTGAACGTCACTCAGCGGCGGGAATGCAAAACTCCGCGTCCAGCTTCTGCATCGCACAGCTCAGCTGATTAGAATAGTAGAATAGATAGAAGCGTTGATCGATTTCTGTCGGAACATTTAAGAGGTAGGCGTCAAATTCAGTGCAATCGTGCGTTCATTAAGTATAAATAGTTAATAGTAAAAACGATATGGCCTCGCAAGGCTGCGCAGTATTGAAAAAAAATTCAGTATTCGTATTTTGCTTCTGTTCAGCATTGATTTGAATACGAAAACTACATGCCAGTGTTTGCCTGCTGAGAAAGTTGAAATGCTCGCTGTTAACGTGGTATCGCGCAGGAGCGCCTCGTAACGCTAGTTTGTTGACCTGCTCCCTTGGACGTGGCTCGCGTGACGGTGTGACGCAATCCTTTATTTCCAAGCCATTTATTAAACTCTACTGTTAACTCCTATTCGCATACCGTTTCCAGAACTTTCGCCTCCAATGTGCCTCGCCACACCATCTTTTACCTTCTTTACTATATTTCCATTCTCCTATTCTTTTTCTACCCGCTTAACATTTGTGGCCGGGGAAGGGGTGCCCCCAACAACCAAGCACATATTCAAAGCAGTGGGGGACAAGGAATGTCGCAGTAGCCAACGTTACGACAAGGGGACAGGTCTTGAGCTCTTGTAGCACTGTTGATTCATGCAAACACACATGCTAGCGTGAATTTCTCCCTTCGTTGGATATTTGGCGTTACATGGACGAGACGCCATCAACCGAACAAATCAGATAATATTGGGTATAGGATATAAAAGATTTGTCATAAATAAAAGGTGCCTGTCCTCTCGGTAAATTGTTCTCTGGTTTCTTAGTGGGAAATTAGGCACTGTTTGCAAAGCTTAGGTCGAATTCGTTGCATTGCAGCAGAAGCGAGCAACGGAGCCTGACAAAGTAGCTGCGGGCTTCGAAAGAACAGTGGCCAGTCACGACCCTCTGACCAGCACCAAGCAGCAGCAGCGGGCAGGCGTGAATGGTGGGGCCAAAACGGACAAAGACGTGGACTTCACTCCGACTAAGATCAGGTAAGGATCGGGTTCAAGTACACGAACGCATCTCTCACTGCTCGGGAACAACAGCTCACCAATATTACTCAAATGAAGATTGCGTAACAAAAACATTTGTCATCGCTTAACGGTCGGGGACAGCAAAGTAAACCGAAAGAAAGCGAAAGACTGCTAAACCAGCCTGAGAACGGAACACGATAGGTGTAACGTTCGGTCAAGAATGAGGCCGCATGAATTAAAAAGGAGCCTCTGGCAGGCTGTATCTGTGACGCAGCCATATTAGGGTGCCTGAAACTAATTGCGTTGCTGCAGATGGTATGTGAGAACGAGGGGTAGAGAAATGACTTAACCAAACAAAGAAGTTACGTTCACGCAATAAAAAGCTTACTTGCCTAACTTGTGTTACAGGTAGTCGGAATCTCTCGCTATAATTTTGCAGTCGTGCGCGATCGCTATTCGTAGTGCACTTGTTTATACAACAGAGGGTTTATTGGTACTGGCAGGCACTTACTTACCCAGGATCTTGTTTTGGGAGGGGCCAACCCCCAGGATAACTTTTATATGCAAATGGTGGGTGGGCTTAAACCTTTGCTAGTACAAAAGTTTACAATTCCCACCGTTCGTTATAAAGGCGCGTGAACGCACCAAAAAAAGATTAAAGAACTTGTATATCATAAGTATACGCCTGTAATATACACGCGTCCTTTGCGTGGCAAAGCAGGAACCACATCAAATTGACTCGCGCAGGAAAGCAACGTAGGAAGGACACAGCCAAGAACAAGTAAACAAACGAAAGCGCAAAATTAAGAGTTCTGGTAGTGTTTTTTCTAACTAGCTCTAGAAGAATTATTGAGAGAGTTAGATTTGCGGAATAATCGCAGGTCTTTTGTATTCCTCGTTTACTGCTCTGCCAAGTTAGAGGCCAAAACCGACTCGTGTTGTTATTTGGGAGGTTGCGTAATGGACCGTGTAGGGCGCAGGACGCTGCGGTTGTAGACGTACTGCACCCTCGCGGAAGGTTAGGAAAACATCGACATAAGCACCGCAGAGAAGTGGCTACGTCAGGCGCGCCTCGAAGGATAACTGTAGAAGCGTCATTCAAAGTACAGGTAACCATTCTGCACTTCCGGCGGCATTTTCTTTACTTTCTTCTTAAATAAAAGGACTTCCGTGCATAAGTATTCCGACAGAAAACGGTTAAATTTGTTAATTTTTGATTTTTCTTCCTGTTTGGCTGCTGCCTAGACTCTCTCCTTCAGTAGATAGGTCAATTTTTCAAGTACTTGCGACTATTTTCTCCCGTTGTCAATGTTGCACGATAAGTGCTGTACAATTAAGGAAAAAAAACAGACAAGGTAACGGGTGACATTCATGTTTCTTATGAGTTCAACGGTTATTGCAGGGTTTGAGTGAAATTTTTAATTTTGGGGAGATGGCTGATAAACATAGATCGTTGAAAAGATATCAGTGGGGCCTTTCCAGCGGCAGCACCTTGAAATTTCGAAACAAACTTCGATATGACAATAAAGGCGAAAACATTCATCCATCTTTTAGCTGGGAGAATATCAAGCTGTTTCACGCCCTCAGTTCAGTGGCCTTTTCCTCGACCCGACTAACGATCGCTTCGGTGCCTCGGCCATAATAGACCGTTTTCGAATAGCGTTTGTCGCCTTACGTACGTTAAACGTAATCACCTTTGCGGGACGTTACGTTGCGCGTCATTTCAAGACCTTTAGTTTACCGCACGGGATCGCAAACTTAAGGAAGACAATCCCATCGGGGAGGGAAAGGCCAGGAAAGGTTTTCGCGCCCGCTACCCCGACGGCTTCGTTTCCGTTCAGTTTAGTGTCGGGAAACGGATGCGACGGTCACGTGTTGCGCGTTCCCCCGAGGAACGGGCAGCGTTAGACGAGCGGCGGCAAGGACTCGCTTGTGAAAAGGGTCCCCTCGGCGCACCGATCCAGCCGTTAGAGCCGCCCGAACCCAGGCATTCCGACAGCAACGTGAGGATCCCTAACGGAGGGATGGGGAGGTTGAAGCAATTCGGCAGCGTTGCCTGGCAGTTACTTAACCGTGACGAAGGTCAGGTGCACGCAGGGCAAACTTCGCTTAGCCCCATTTTGCGGTAGGGGAAGGGTTGTACTTTTTTCTCATCTGTATATGGATTGACGCTTCTCAGGTACTCCTCCCAGCACTACCTTTTCGCCTATCGGCATGCTCGTTTTCCTGCGACTTAATCCATTTTAAATTGATCAGAGTTTCTACAATTGGAGACTTTCATGAAGCTCTCCAGGGTTAGCTATAGTGTTTAGGTGCCTCCATGCGTTCCTCATTCCACCAGGGGACGTATCGCATACAAAGCGTTCTGTATGTTTGTGGGAGGCATTTTTATGACAGCATCAATCACAAAAGCTCTGAAGTACGCCACGGCATCATCTGTGCTAAAAGCTTCTGATGCGATTTGGCTTCAAATGTGTACATTGTCAAAAACATTTGCACTCGGCTGCGTCGCTTTTCCTTAGGGGTATATGTACAAACCGTTCAAATTCTTTGTCAAAGTTTAGAACTATGGGGAAGTGGCCACGCTTGTACGGATATTTAATAACCATCCTTTTTATTACGGCATTATTGCTGCAGAGGTTATGCTTAGGTGTGTGAAATAAGTACATTCTATGCGTGGCACTATAGAAGATGGGATTGTTTTCATTCAGCAGAGCCGCCACCAATACAAAAAATAATGTTTTCAATTATTCGAACTTGTGCGTCACACCGCGAGTCGTCCCAGAGCTTATTATGCGCATTCACGTTGCAGCGGCTGCGCCTCGGTCAAGGCAGCGCCATCGTCGCAGCAGCAGAGACGCGCAGGCTCGTGCTGCATTCACGCGCGCTTGGGTTCGCCGGCGCTCCGGGCACCTGCTGACGCAGTCATGAGGACGTTAGCTTCGTTTGGGCCCGACGTTCCTGCTCTGTGCTCCGCTCCATCCAAGGCCCCATAGTGTGGTGACCGGGACGCTTACTCTACATTTTGTAGGGTCGTGTCGACCGGGCAGTGAACACATCGTAAACTTGACTACAACACCTACATAAACAAAAGGACCGAAATAACATTATTTGGGTCATTTTATCTGTGTACGCGCTGTAGTAAAACTTGCAATGGAATGACAACTAGCCCGTACCCAAACTCTGCCTCAGCCAACACAGCCCGCCGAGCGCCAAGGCGCCGTCGACCCCACGAATGTTGCCTCTGTTACCGATCGATCGCCGGTGTTTTGCCACCAGAGGTAGGCAACCAGGTTCCTCTAGGCGGAATTTCACTTTTCGGTCACCGGTATTCGCACCCAGCTGCGCATTTACTACTTGGTCGTCCCCGCCCTGTCTTTAGCTGCTATAGCCGAAGCGAACAACATCTTGTCTTTGCCGTTTTACGCTATGGCATATGAAGCTCTCAAAACCATACTGCTACAGCGCACGACTCCGTAGCCACGCAGTCGTCTGCAACAGTTGTTCTCCATAAAAGATATGGGAGATTGTCGATGCACTCCTACGCAACTTGACACTGCAGCGCCTGCCAAAAAAGGTACAGATAGCCGCTGCTGTTATTGTCAGCCTGCTCGATCTTGTTTTTTTAATTGGCCGACAACGTGATTTAAGTCACCGTATCATCAGCCTCGGCTCTCGTCTCCGTTCGAGACCAAACTCCTGTGAGCAGCCATTCATCGTTGAGCTGCCACTCTATCGCCGTCTGACAGTCCTTGCGACGACCATGAGCCTGTCCTCCGTGCCGCACAACATCGGCGCTCTTCACCTTCTCACAATCTTCAACGGCTCACCAGCATTTCTCGCCGCACGCCAGCTGCCTTTCATGCAGGCTCCCCTACTTCACCTGGAGTGTGTTGGTGACACAACCGCTTCGGAGAGGACGGGCACCGCTTTCTGGTTCCTTATTCGTGGCATGGAAAGCACCAGGCCGACCTCTAATGTACGAGTGGTCTGCCGCAAGGTAGAATCACCCTTTCTACGTCGGTGACCGTGCCACAGGTAGGCAGTTTGTGGTTGACACGGGTGCTAGGATCAGCACACGGATCGTGAAAAGCCACCAACTTCCCTTGCTCAGGAGGTAACCGGCCCAACAATTCCCACACACAGTGATAACTCATCCTGAACTTGGTCTTACGCCGATCATGCCATTGGGTATTTTCAGTGGCCGACGTCCGCCCTGCGGTAATTGGAGCTTACTTCCGGACAAATCATGGCCTCGGGGTCGACGTCAAGCGTCGACGGCTTCTTGACCGTATGACCCACTTGTCTGTCGCAGGCGTAGGCTCTACGCATTTGCCTCTCGTTGCAAACTGAGCCCTGTCCCTGATTGTACTTTCGCCGCACTGCCTAGTGTGTTTCCGAGACCCTCTTGAACCCCTAAATGGAGGCAACCTGTACAATCCGATGTCCGGCACCATATCATAACAGGCGGTCCCCTCGTACATGTCCCTTCACGTTGACTGGTGCCTGAAAAACTGAAAAATCGTGCAAATAGACTTCCAGCACATGGTCGAGATTGGCATGGTACGACCTTCTTCTAGCGACTGGGCGTCCCCACTACATACTTTTTGCTTAGACAACTGGGGACTGGTGACCTTTCGGGGACTACCGTGCACTAAACAGAATAGCAGTTGCTGACATGTATCATCTCTCAAATATCGAGGACTTTACGGTTGTCCTCTATGGCGCGGTGATCTTCTCTAAGAGACCTTGTACACAGAAGGCGATATACCGAAGACCGCCTTAGCTGCCCCGTTTGACCTCTTCAGATTCATTCGGATGCATTTTGGCCTTCGCAATGCCGACCAGTGTTTCCAAAGGCTTGCTTACTCGCGAGCTTCCTTTCGTATTTCCTCACGTGGACGACTTGCTCGTTTTAGTTCCTTTTATGATGAGCTCATGGGACATCTCAGAATACTGTTCTCGCGCCTTGCAAGCCATGGTGTCGTGATCAACGCAATGAACAGTTAACTGAGATAGAAGCCATTTCAGTTCCTCGGAGATCTGGTCGATCTCTGCAGTATTAAGGCACTGCCAGACAAGTTTCATGGCATAAAGGAGTCTCTGTGCCCACATAAGATAGAAAGTAACGCCAGTTGCTCGGCTTCGTAAACATTTATCGCTGCATCATCCTGAAATGCGCTCAACTATTCGGTCCTCTCGACGCTATGCTGCCAATAAATAACAAAGAATCCACCTTGAAATCACCGGAACAGTCTACCGAGGCATTCACTCGAGTAAAAATCGTGCTCGCCAAAGCTACACTTATTGTACACCCCAGGCTTGACGCGTAAACTTCCGCCTTCGCGGATGCGTCCAGCGCATTTTTGGACGCTCTTGTACAGCAGTAGAGTACTGAAGCATAGCAGCCTCTCGCCTTTTTCTCAATGAAGCTCAAGCCTGCACAAACACGGTACAGTGTCGTTGGGCTAGAGCTCCTAGATGCATACCTTGCTGTAAAGCATTTTCGACGCTTCGTCGAGGGCCGACATTTTCTGATCCTCACTGGCCAGAAAACGTTAGTCTATGCGGGCATTTTCGATCCTTTTCCTCCCTAGCAAGGTCATCGCCCCCTCCTTACCCGCATCGAAAGGAACGCATTTGGTCTGAAGCTGTGCAGATTCCAGACATCTGGGTGCCTACCATTGCGACAGCTCTCACGTCAACTTGGGTTTCGCACTTTAGTTTCCCATCTTCCATAATAACATGCGCAAGTCGACAATCATCCCCGCGATTTCTTCGAAAGTGCAACTTCACTTCCCTGGTGGAACACGCGTGCAGGTTGGGCTGCGCATACCTGGAAACCGATGCCACCCTTAGAATGTACTCCAGGTCGATATGCTTTACATACTTAAGCTACAATTCGTAGATTCAAATATGTGCCCTAGAGTAAGTAATTAAATTTATTTAGCTGTGGAAATTATTCGGTTAATTAATCATTTTGATTTCCCATAGAAGTAATTGGCGCATGATCGAGTAATTTATCTGGATGATTAAAATTTTGCTATCTCCCACAGAAATTTTTTAAAAATTTTATGCAACTAAGAGAAACACCCTATATATAATGAGGGGCTGCATTTGTGACAGTGTAAGTTTAGACCGAAACCTGCTTTTATCGCAATGGTTTGTTAGAGGAAGTTATTAAAAATTTGATTAGTGTAAATATGAAAATTGTTAACTTAAGCATTTTGATTTCTGGTAGAAGTAATTGCGGCCTTTGGCGTAGCGAGAATGACTCGTATCCCGGCACTGTGAAAGCAGATGTGGAGTGAAGCTGTGGGAAACCGCCATTAGAACTGCAGAAATGGAGTAATCTTTATAAATACGAAATCATCATATGGCTCACGAAGCGAAAAATGCGGCGTTAACATCCAATGGTAGCAAAACTCATGTGACCAAGTGGTGACGTCACGTTTGATATGATGACGAAATGTAATTACGTCATCACTCCTATATTCGCGTGATGACATCATCGCTTGATACATTAGGTTACGTGATCATGGCTATTTCACATGTTACGATAGCGTTTGACGTCGTCGTGTGATGCCGTCATCGTCCAGAGAAATTGTCCCCCGATGATTTCATGTGATGCCTCTTGGAGAAGCAGCAGACTGTCTCCGGGATGCACCAATGATCACGTAATGAGATTACTAATTCAGGTGAAACGCCACGTGATGACGTGATGACACCAAAAGTCGCATGATGACCTATCGCGACAAACGTTACGTTACGTGATAGCGGCATCGTTACGTGTCGATATTGTCTGATAACGTAATCTGCTTACGTCATGCGGACACAAAATCCCGACCAACTAGAGTCTAGCAGCTTCGCTGTAAAACACCCTATATCTATAACGACGTACTACATTGATGACAAAGTAAGTGTCACTAATGCAGGGCTTAAGGCATGTATCTATGTGGGTCGATATCTAAGCTTAGTGGTAGGTAAAAGTGGACCTTGCCTTCGTTTTTTGAACACAATGTGATTCTGCTATGCGAAACGCTCTGACAAGTTACGTCGCGCTTCTGCAGCCACACATTTGCTTCACATGGTTCGTCTTTGTGCGTCTGCGCTGTCTTCGTGTCCGCAGGCGGTCGCTAGACGGAGCGGGGACAAGACAGGAAGTGATGGTCATCGTTGGTTCCGGCCAGGTTACGCCTACTGTCACGGCTGTCTCCAAGCGGAACACTCTGGCGTCGCGCGACCAGCAGCCACGGGCCACCGAAGTGAAAGCGCGCGACCTGCGCCCCGTGGGTCCACTCAACGAGGAGCTGGAAGACCCGGAAGGGTATCCCAGCTGTGGATACCCCACCAAAGGCGCGACGACCAGGAGCTGCAGCGCTTGGAAAGCGTGCTCGAAGGACGCTCCTCGGTGAGTATGCGAGAAGCGGACGGCGTCTACACCACCTTGGGAAACATGCAGTGGTGCTAGCAATGAATTGCGATTTGGAGCAATCTTCCGAGCATCGACATTTGTTGTAGAAGCCTTCTGAAAACTTCCCCATTATATTTTATTTTGCAATAACACTATTATCAAATAGACAAGTCTATCGAGGCATGAAGAGCGGCAGATATATTTCGTTTTATCTTTTCACAACATGCAAAGCAGGAATGTTGGGGGCAGGCGCATAGCAGTGAGTTCAGTTAACACATTAACAAGCGTTGCTTGCCTGTTTCGTTCCCAATACAGCAGAAGTGCTGGTCGTTTGCGGAGACACCGATAAGGAAAGTCAGTCTTGCTACAATAGAACGTTGGCGCCATATTTCAACGCTACGATAAAAGGAGGGCTTCAACGTTGCAACCTAGCCGTCTGCAAAGTAATTTAGAGTAACAGACTATGATTTCTACCTCGTTTAGTTTTAACGCGATAGCGTGAAGAGCTCCGTGTCGCAGAAAATCTGGGGTCCCGCTTCCAGCGTAGACCATCTTTTGGCGAAATGACAATCCCACCCACGCATAGACTATACGGCACTGTACTTGTGCTATTACTAAAGTTGCTAATACCTTGTCTTACGTTCTTTGCAAACTTATTCCTTGGTAGTCTGTGGATGGCGCCTACAAACAAATGTCCTTAAACAAAACACCGACAATACGTGCATTTTATGTTAAAGTCAGACTGAAATGTCAAACGTGTAAAACAATAAGTGAAGAACAGCGCACGCAAATTGCCACGTTTCTAGCAGAAACCTCGCATTCATGCATAGATTTTGTCGCCAGCGTTTTCCGGTAAAGATTGCGGTTGCACCAGCTGCAGTTGCCCGGAAGCGGGAGCACCAGTCAGGGACCTTTGAATGCTATCGCGTTCCATAGTTAAAGGCGCAGCTTAGGCATCCTCCATATTTTTCTTGTATTTTTCCTGCAAACAAATTCCGGTTTCAACGGGCCTTGTTTTACGACCTACCGGCTACAAGGGACAAATTACTGGCCAAACTATTGTTCGGATGGTTATATATACAAGAAGCTGTGCTGCGGCGACATGTGCGTCGGCAATGAATTGCATGCAACTTTTCGCTGTCACTGCAGTAAAAGAAGAGAGCCATCTTATGCGACCTTTTAGAATCACGACCGAATTTCCGACGACTCTGCTTTTTCAAACTAAAACAATAAGAACTGAAGCTGCTTGTAACTAGATAACGTATTTCATAAACTTAGACGCATATGTTTGGCTAGCTTATAGCCTGGCCCACACATAAAGCTTTTGGACAATAACGACCATTAAAAAAAATAAAGGTACCAATTCATGGATACATATTCTACTTAGCAAGAACATTGAGTGAGTGTTTTTCCTAGCCCTGTTTCGACACCTTTAATATTTAATATAGGTTGCCTCTAGAGGTCTCCCGGGACAGCGGGATAAATTTTGCGTTTTTTGTAAAATACATTTTAACGCCTGCAATCATTTGCATAGGTAATTTACTCCTCAGGTGCTAATTATTTCACACGCTTAGAGCTTCGCCTACACATCACCCATAATATACCCCTAACTTTAAGCATAAAAAAACAAGGTTCCTTCTTTAGTTCACCGAGAGCATCGGAGAGACGCACTACGAACCTCGTAGAGGGCATAGGAATGGAGAAACAATGGTTCATTAGTTATTTGGAACGCTTCTTATAGGCGAATGACGTCAAAGTTTCGCAACACATCGTATATAGGGTTTGGCCACAGATGCTGCGGCCCAAACTTGTCGATTCCGATCTGAGTTGCGAAGTGGGGCCCTACATTCAATTCCCACTCCATTCCAAAGAGCGCAGATCCTTCATTAATTCGCTGCTTTAATTCCGGTGCATGGTGAGAGTTTACCATACCCACCCCGGAAGTGGCTGAGCTGATTCTTTCCATTTCTCCAACTCCAGTTAGGGGAATGCTTGCTCTAAAACGGGTCACTGCTTGTGCCCTCCTTGTCTACCTCGTGACAAAAAGAAGATTGTTCTTGACTTCTTAACAACGTTACAGATACGTACAATTTCCAGCACAAGAAATATGCTTCATGGTCCAGCTGTTAGCCCTAGTGGGCGGTGTCGCCTTCAACCTTTCCAATATCTACCGTTCTTTAAAAAATCCTTTTCGAAGTTTTGGTTTTCGCTAAAATTTAGCTGCCTATGAGCTGTGAAAACGACCACGAGTCCATAACAGCGGCATTTCGCATAATACTCGGATTGCAAAGCACGTGTGTATTTAGTATAGCACCAATTTAAGGGATCTCATTTAACAAACACGAACAGACGCTGAGTACTCAAGACAATTAGGTGTGTAATACAACTAGGCAAAATATACATAAAACATGATTACATATATATTGTGTCGCTTGTCAAATAGCGACAACAAACATGTGCGAGCTGCGCGGGTTAGGAGTAACAAATAAGTGGCATGACTGCAAAATATATTAAAGCCTTGGCATCAATATATCTCTAAAATATATTCATCTGTGGGGACAATCTTACACGCAGTCGCCTTTTCCGAAGCGTATTTTTCATATAAACATCAAAGCAACAGGAATAGGTCTCTCTTTCTCTCTAGGCCTCTTCAAAACCATAATAAAGAAAAGGGTATTCTATCTGAAGAAAACGAGTAACCGAGCCGAACAACCGGACTTGACTGAGACAGACGAAGCGCTCAATTTGAACCAATGTTTTATTGTGCACATAGAAATATATACAGGGGCTTGAATATGCAGGAAAGAGAGTTCATATCATAGTAGGAATACATTGTCAAGAAGATAGCCACGACGGAAAATATAAAAACAGCACAACTAAATAGTCGTCATCATGCACGTGCAAGATACGCAAGTTCTTCCAGGAGGACCGGTATCGAAGGCACTTTCCCGCACATGTCGCCTTTCGTGTCGATGCAAAGGCCTCGTATACCTGACGCTGGTAACTAAAGCGCCTTAGTATTTTGCATTTGTCAAACTGCGCGCGACAATCTCGACGGGAGTTATACACGACTAGGTGGCCGCCAACAAACCCTCTTCAATAAATTGGAATGTTCCCTGAGGCGGTCATTATAACAACGCCCTCTTTGGCCCATGCAGCAGAGACCGCACGAGAGAGGGCGGATCTCGTATTGTGGCCGCAATCGACAGGCTTTTTGATGCGTTTCTTATCACAAGTGCGGGGGCTTGTGCCTTGCCTATTCACTTTTTGACACATACTGGTGAGTTTGCTTTTTGCCGAAAAAGAAAAACAACACTAGTGCCTGCCTTACGTGCTACATTTTTATAGGGTGAGACACTCGGTGCGAATAGGGAACGACCGCGGTTCTTGAATGCGAACTTTTGTCTTTTTATTACTACGTTTGTCATTTTTTGGCTCCTTTAGGCCTGCTGCAAACTGTCCACTTACTGTCCACCTTTGCTTTTTGCAAAGGTGGACAGTAAATTGTCCCGGTAGCCTGCCTATAATTTGCAGTCTGAGAACCTGGGGATCACGATAGAAGCTAGCGTCTACAGTGCGGTCGACGAACGGGTTAATGGTATCAGTCTTGTCGGTGAAGACTCACAAACCACAGGTTCCCTTCCGCGTTATCGTTTGTGATCAGGGCACTTGGCAGCGCCTTGTGGAAACGTACCTACAGCGCTCCCTATCCGTGTTGCATGTGGAAGGCCCTTTTCTTATCAGGAAGCCACAAGAATTTGCCGACTATCTTCAGCACGATTGTCCGCCGCAAGTGAGCTGCTTTCCAATTGACCTAAAAGACATATTATTCATTGCCGCAGGATCAGGCGTCCGGTGAGGTGAGCGAGTGCATCGACCCCTAGGACGTATCCGTTTTAGTACTCATGCGAATTCAGCCTTAAGCAACGTTTTAGGAGTTCTTAGCTTTTATTTACGTCTTACCCTCACAGCACAGTGGTTAATTTGTTTATACAAAAAGATGGCCTATGCATAGCCTCATGCTTTGCCCCAATCCTTAGTGACGTTCTTTTAGCAAGTTATAACAGATGCCTCGTGGAATGCCAGCTACAGACAAGCGCTCGAAAAGTGTTCGTATTTGTAGACGACTTTTTGTTTTTTGCAGGTCTGACCCCTGTAACACTCGGCTTTGTGCCGGACAAATTGTTGACGCGCTTTGTTCCTGCATGCAGAAACTAACACTGAATACTGAATTTCCCTATACTAACTTAGGTTCCTTGACATTGCACTATTTTAATCTGGCATGTGCGCTGGCGGTATGCAGTCTGCTCGAACAAGAGCCGCCTACCTTCCAGCTCCGTGCACTCGAAAGTTTTGAACCGTGTGATTGTCATACATTGTTTAGAGGGTGCCTAGTTGCGGTGGTACGTGGCATCACACAATGCGCAGAAGCTTTGATTCCCAGGTGCTCAGAATGCGAATGGCAGGCTACCGGGACAATTTAATGTCCACCTTTGCCGAATGTCCTTTAGCAGGCTAGCAGGTAACAATGAAAAAGGCAAAAGGTCGCATTCAAGAACCTCTTCAAGGGTCTTCAGAAGTGCATAATAGCATGTTGCTTATAATTACCCAGGCAGAGGTAATCCCTTAGAGTTGGACACTGTAATAACCACTAGGAAAAACGCAATATATTGGCGCAGTCTATTCTAAATGGTAAATTCACCGGCTTCGTAGTTTTCCAGTTTTACCTAAAATAACTATTTGGTGCTACACGACTATGTGGCCATTCCATTCAGACTTCCATGATTTCGGGCTCCCATTTCATCCCCATTCCATCTGCTCGGCAGGTGGCATCATTCCATTCTTATTCCACTCCGCCTGCTTATGAATGTGGAATCATCCTGGAATCATTCCACCTCCGGAGTTGCCCCTCCACATCTCTGATGCCGATATACCTTCACTAAAGATATATAGGGTACAGCGCTGTCCTTACTATGCTATCACTCGGTCTGATTAGTGAAACGCTCTTTTTCAGGTATTGAGCCAGGCGATGGCACGGGTCACTAAAGGAACCTTGGAGGTCACGATTGCTGCCCTAGCCCTGGTCATTTTCGCCCTGGTTGCTGTAGGGATTCTCTTGACCAGGCAGGAACGGCAACTCAGCGGAGAGAAGCTTTGTCACACTGGGGACTGCCTCACGCACGCTAACCTGCTCTTGCGTGCCATTAACACGAGCATTGACCCGTGCGAAGATCTGTACGGCCACGTGTGCTCCCGTTGGTTACCGGACAGCAGATACCGCGACTTCGTGAAGTCCACATTGGACGAACAGAGGTTTGCTTGGTACGAAGGATTCAACACAACCCTCACTCATGGGACGCTGGCGCTGCCTGTGGGGAGGAAAGCCCGCGCCATGTATGACACTTGCATGGCAAGTGAACCAATATTCGGCAATTCGGTGGATAGATTCATCAATTTGCTCCACCGTTACGGGTTACGCTGGCCGGGGAGACCCGAGTCAAATGTGACAGCTCTCGGCGTGCTCATCGCTCTCGACGTTGACTTTCAAGCGGCATTCTGGTTTCTGGTCAGAACACGAAATCTAGAATGGGCACGGGCAGTTATAATTTCGCCCAGTCCCTTTATCACAGTATATCTGAAGCACCACCGCAGCGTAATGTCAAGCGGGAATTACGCCAAGTATTGGAGGGAATTCGAGGCTGTCGTCCTTAACAACTCAGGGCCAGCCGCTAGCGATGAAGACATTGCGAAAGCAGCTGATATGGAGTGCAACATACTGACGTGGCTGGCCAGTGCCTACAACACACAGCCAAAGTCTCCTGCGCTGTTTTTCCTTGAAAAAATCGAACGACACACGAAGCCTTTGTCATCTGAGGACTGGATTAAAGAGCTGAATGCCAAGATGAAACTCGACTCCGCACTGAATAGCAGTGATATAGTGATTACAGATGATGTCCGTTACCTGCAAGCGATTGGTAGCATCTTCGCTAACTACAGCAACGAAGACCTCCTGCGTCATTTATCTTGGCATGTTATTCAGCAGTATGGGATTGTTGCCAGCTATAGGCTGCTACATGCACGGCACGGAAGTGGCGAAAGGTTCACGTTCTACCGCCCGGCCTTCTGTGCCACTAATGTCGAGGTCTCCTACAAGGCACTTGTCCTGTCCTTGTACGTCGTGTCACGGTTACAGCCCAATGACCTTGACTCTATCACGGACGTTTTTGACAGCCTCAAGGATATTTTTTTTGAAAAAGTCAATGCATCTCGGTGGCTCGATGTGAGCAGCAAACGCATGCTCGGCCAGAAGGTGTCCGGGCTGGCAAACCGTTTGTGGCCGCAGCCCGAATTTATGCGCAACGACGCACTCGAGACCGTTTACTTTGATTTCCCTGATAACGAGAAGACTTACGGAGACTACTGGGTCAAATCGCGGCTGTTGGTGCAGAAGCTACACGACAGAGTGCCTGGCTACGAGGATGTACTCGAACTTCCTGGAAACAACTCGCCCAAGTACCTGCTCTTTAATTATATCATGAACAGCGTAGACGTAGCAATCGGAGCAGTTTCTAGACCGCTGTTCTACCCACAGGGCACACGGGCCATGTTGTACGGTGGGCTCGGGTTTTCCATAGCCTTGCAGATGGTGAAGACAATGGACCGCGAAGGCCTCAAGTGGCATCCTGATCATGGCCTGGCGTATTCCATCAAGTCGCGGTCCACGATGAGCGAATACCAAGCAAAAGATGGCTGCCTCAAGGAAGAGGGATACCCGAGCCAGTTTCCCGAGATTCCGGCTATGGAGATCGCCTACGCTGCTTACGCGAAATCCGACGATACGTATCCGCCGATCAATCACGCACTGCCCGAAGACAAGGTCTTTTTCTTGACCCTTTGCTACATGACCTGCTCACAGCGTGGAGAGAGAAATCCTTCCGCAGCCGATTGCAACAAAGCTGTGCGTGGCTCTGCCGCCTTCGCCGAAGCGTTCTCTTGCTCCAAGGGGTCCGCCATGTACCCGGAGAAAACGTGCAGTTTCTTCTGATCTGCGGAGTTTATGAAAGTGGACTAATCGGGAATCCCTACGCTCGTTTTGCGATTAACAGTAAATGAAGTACCAAAAAGGAAACGCCAAGTGGACGTGTTTACCCTACCCTCTGCTACTTCAAAGAGTTTGTTTCTGTCGCCCGTGTCCTGATAATTTGTTTACTATTTTATTATGTTTTTACAACTGAGTGCTCATCTGTGAAGTATGAGTCGATGCCTCTACCGTGTGCATGATCCTGCCACTGCAGAACTTATTTGCAGACGTGCGCCCTGTATCGCGAATGGTGTGACACTGACTATATTTCAGTGATTGAGATGTTTAATGCGCTGAACTGAGTTTGCTTGTTTTTCTTTATTGTTAGAACCCAGATTCTTGACGGTTGCTGGAGCAAGGTGAATGATCCGTCTTCTACGAGGCGTGATCTTTTTATGTCGTGACGAAAGGCCTAGCGTAGAGTGTTGCGAAGATGTAAGCGACCGGTTCGGTATTTTCCATGAGTGCTCTGGTTTTGATTTGCTTGATATTAGGCGATTTACTCTTGTATAAATTGCGCGCTTTGTCCATAATTGTTTGCGTTTCTCGCATGGAAAACTTGTGCACAATATGAAAACAATGGCTTCGGACTGAAGACTTCGAACTTGAGATTATCAAACCGTATAGAATTGAGGGGCGAGCTTGAACGTGTCTGTCGCGAAAACGTCCACTTCTTGTAATACACCAAAAGTAGGTACTCTGTGCGGCGACCACTTCAGTTCGACTCCTCTGATGGGTCTGTCGTGCAGAATCAGGCGTCCGAGAGCCGCCTTAACCAATCCCTCTCCGCCATTATTACCCATACGCGCATTTCCTGCCGTTGTGTCAAAAGCGGTGGTCGCAGGAAAAAAAAATATATCTGAGGTAGAATATCAGTGTAGATATTGCGCGTAAAGGCCAGAATACATGGAGCGAACATTCACGACGAAGTTCGGGCGGCAGAAAATCTGCCGCGGCGCGACGCCGTATGTTCGTCGGGCTGCGCTACATGGAGCGAAGACAGGCCGGCCGCCGCCGGAGAGTCGCTGCGTTATCGGTGTGGCTAGACGAGGCAAATGCGCTGTCGCGAAACTCATGACCAAAAAAAAAAACTAACGACAATTATTATCGCTTTTGAATTACGGAACACTCTAAAAACGCGTAAAATTTTGTTTAGAAATGATTTCTAGTCTTTTTTATTTGTTAGAGACATTCATGTGCCGATGTAGTTTAAAGAAAGCGGCGATGCTATGCGTTGCGGCAACACTGGGCGGGTAAACCACTTTCGGCTCCTGCAACTCCGCGGCTCTGTTCAGTGGCTCAACGGGCGCTCGGCCGAAGCAAGCAGACCCGAAAGTAGCGCACGTGAGCTTGTCTAACCATGGCTGTTATTAACTTGTTAAATTCCAGTCGCGCCACTTTGGATGCCATGAATACGAAAAGCGGGAGACCGGCGTGAACGATAGAACGGGATCGGGATACACGGACAAGCGGGGAAGCCTAGCCGGAAGCCGGGGTGGATAGTGAGACCTGATTGGCTCGCTTTGGGGCGCCGCTCGTTTGCCGCTTCCGGTACTGTCGCCGCCCGACGAACTTTTCTGCGCCAGTTGGATCGGCGGCGAACGACGCTTTCTCCGCCGCCGCGCGTCGCGCGTACGCCGCCGGGCGTCGAACGCCGACTATTCGTCGCATGTTCGCTCCATGTATTCTGGCCTTAAGACTTTCCTTGTTTCGGCATAACGGGAATGCACTCTCACAGATCTGGTTATGTACATGACAGCACACTTTATTGGTATTTTGACTTTTGCATGACGTAGCATCTGGCGTGAAGCCTCCTCGCAGCGAAGGACATTCTGCTCACTGTGTTCGGCGCCTGCTGAAATTTATAATTGTGACTGTGGGCTTCTCTTATTCCCTTTGCTTCGCCACTCTGCGGCTTCCGCTTTGAGAGAAATGCACGTCGCAGCAATTTAGGTGCAGGAAGCTTCCCGACGAGGTGCTTTAACGCTTAGGTAGCCTTAACAGTGGCGTCCCTGGTGTATATAGGTAACCGCAAAGCTGAAGTTATTCATCGCAATGCGTTAATATGCAATTCATTCTACTACGCTCAATTGCACACAGCAGAAAAAGATGGAAAGCACACGCCTTCATTCGACACTGATCAGAAGGTATGAACGTATTCTGTGCGAAAGTACCAGAGTAAATTCTTTTTGACTGATGGCTTTCGAGGGATTTTGACTTTTGCATGACGTAGCATCTGGCAGTGTCATGCTATACACGCTGGTTAGATGGGTATAGTGTTCGGCGGAAACCAGTCCACCTAGGAAATGACATATTTGAAATAGAACACACGTTCACGAAATAAGTATATAAATATATTTTCATGTTTCGAGGTTTATCCGAGCACCTTGCTCACAATGTATATTGAAGGCTATGACAGTGGCATATGTATAAAGTATATGGTGCAATGAGTGCAGCAAATACCGGGCGGATTGCCTCATGCCCGTTTTATCGCGTGATTTGTGGTTTGTACGTGCCGTGGTTCTAGCAGCAGACGTGTCGATAATCACTTTTCAATGGCGATTACAGATACCTAGTCCCAGTCGGTTTTATGTCCCGTCTTTTCGTGGTGCTCAGATAAGGCGTTCAAGACAATGTGTGCTTCTGCAACTTGATTTTGCTGTTGCGTTATGCGTCGTTCATGGTTCCTAGATTTGCCAATGGAGGCAGCATCGCAGTCGTTGCCTGCGATCTTGTAGACGGCACCCTGGGAAACTAATGCACTCTAGGCGGGTCTTTGATGCGTACAACTTGTACGCGCAGTTTGCTGGTTGGCGTATGGCTTACCCGAATACTATAATTTTGGAGATACCAGCGAGCTTTTCAATTAAGCTATAAACGTAGGGGATCACTGCACGTTTTTCTCATGAAAACCTTGTAAGATTCAGTGCCGTGGATGCCGAGAGAAAACAATACTTTGTTTCCATGTGTTTAGATGGGACCTCCCGAGCTAAACCTTCCTCCTCACCGACTACAGTTTCATTCAAGCAGGTAACACCAAAAAAATGTCGGCGAAAATCTTGGCGCTGTCACTGCTAATGCTCTGCTGGTGCGCCACAGTTTTTTGCCTTGGTTGTGTTGCGTGTTGACCTTTTCGAACAGAATGCATTCGCGCATTTCACATCACCGCATAAGGAAGTCGACTGCCTTGTTTCTTTTTCTGCTGTGGGTAAATGAGCGTAGGAGAATGAATTGCATAGTTTTGTATTGCGATGGATAACTTCAACATAGCGGTTACCTATACACATCAGGGACTCCGCTGCTAAGGCTACCGTAGCGTTAATGCTAATGCTAATGCTCTGCTAGTGCGCCACAGTTTTTTGCCTCGTCACGCGGCGACAATGCACAAATCACCGACCGTGCTTTGCTGCATATTGTAAACCTAAGGTCTCACCGCACCCCGTCGCGTCTAGGTTACCTTCCCAACACCCAGCAGTGTGTCACATAAGTTACATAGACGGGCTCGCTTGGAGTGTCGCATGCCAGTTATGCAGCAAAAGGGGCCGAACGAGAAGCAAACAGCCGCCAGAATTTGATGTGGAGGAAAACACTGTCTACTGTGCGGCATCGCAAGAATATCGTGTGAAAATTTTGAAGGCAGTCTTTTGAAAATCAAACTAAACACGCAGGTACGTTTCTTTGATGGCTATGTTAAGCTTAACGGCGGCCGAGATGTCTTTTGAAGAATGAATGCTGAGCTTGCCTGTGAACTATGAGATAAAGCACGTAGCGTCACGTACCAGGTGTGCACTCCTCCAGTTGACACATTGGGACAATACTTCATAAATAGCAGACATTCTGCTATTAAGTTTGAACTTAGAAGCCATTGTCAACGCCTCGATTAATGCGCATAGACAATCTACCCATATCTATATTGGTGCTTTCTCATTTGGATTGCATAGTAACCCTGTTGTTTACTGTGACATTTTCGAACAGAATACATTCACGCATTTCACATCACCGCATAATGAAGTCTACTGCCTTGTTTCTTTTTCTGCTGTGGGCAAATGAGCGTAGAAGAATGAATTGCATAGTTTCGTATTGCGATGGATAACTTCAACATAGCGGTTATGTATACACATCAGGGACTCCGCTGCTAAGGCTGTCGTAGCGTTAACAGCTTAGTTTATGACGGCGAAGTGGCAGAGTACGCCCATAGAATATCCCCAAAAAGCTTTTCCTATCCCTGCCTTAAAGAGACGGGCTACTGCCCACACCTTGCCTTATACGTCATGTGTTGCAGTAAACGATGTTACTTGCAGTCATGGTAGAGGATGCTAATCATTATTGACTGGCCGACATCCAGCGCCAGGGAAATAAACAAAGATGCTTGAGAGGTAAACACGATTGCTGTTACATAAACAAATACTGAACTTCCGTAAGTACTGGTCAAGAAACTGGGTAATAACGTTTATTTTCACTGCCCCTAATTTAACTATATAGATCGTGTACACATTGTACACCGATATTCAGATGGATAGATAAAGGTCGGAGCAATAAAGCATTTCGATAGTCAAAATTCAAGATGCGGTGTTTATCTCCTTCATCTCAAATGGGATACCGGGTGCATCAAGTCTCCATAGAGGCAATGCCCCATCCAGGTACACATTCCTGAGAAATCCTACCGCAATACTATTTTGAGTTGAAACTGGACTTACATAGCTGCGGTAGCAACGTGCTCAATTATAATATACAGTTGGAAATGACAGCTACGTAAAAGGTGCGAGAACCCTTCTCGTTAACGGGTCAACAGCGGTACCGATGAAGTTTTCTTGCTTCTACATGGCACGGAGTACCACTACCGCCGTTTGAACGCTGAACAAAGGACGCCACTGGCGTAAGACAGGTATGACATAAATGGACTTCAAGACACGATTTCTCCCGCTACACTTTTCCAGAAATTTGCAAAAGCACAAGACGCATGCGCACAGATCCCCTCAGGCAACAAGTTTTTTTCGGCCAGCCTCACCCGCCATCACCTGTCCTAGAACACACGCTGCAGAGTCATAAAGGCCGATTGTCCACTTTACGGATCACCGTCGCCCGGAGCAATCAACAGCGAGGGTTCAAGCGCTTATCGGCACGAACGAACATTAGCTCGAAAGGGGATACGCCAAGAGGCCCGTGGAGCCACGGCTAGGGAAACAGCTCCCCACGGTTCATGATGTCCTTCGAGTCAACGGCGTTCTTCAGCGCGCGCTTCGGCTGGATGCCGTTATCGTCGAGCTGCCGGACCAGCAGGCAGCGTTTAGCAATTCCGATACCGTCTTCACCCGTCGACGTACTGTTCAGGTCCAGAGCCCTACGCAGTTGGAGCAAATCTCAAAGCACAAGTATGTGAGAAGACAAACCGACACACTGTAAGACGCAAACGAACAGGCATTCAGTAGGAATACAGGCAGTGGCACGTGTCCTGGCCTCTATTTTGTTCATTCAGTTATAACCCTAAGCCCTTTCTAGCACAATATTCGTACAAATGCCGATTCAGTTAGAGGCCGACGAGACAGTAGCTTAGCCAAGCGTGACACTGGAACTGCTTGAGTCTCTGCTAGCAGATCAAGAGAACTACCATATTGGACGACATATTTTGCGTTAACGCATTAGCAGCCGGTGGTGTACAGTCGTAAGATCGAAAGAGCTTCACGCACAAATAAGATTTTGTCTTTCAAATTTGTAACGCCACATTTTAAATAATTGCTTTAGTGCATTTGCTGCAGCTGAGCTATTGAACCCTCTGCCTGCTCGACATATTCCAGCTTGGCGGTAATCGCGTAACATCAATCTTTAGATATTCGCATTGAAACAAGCATAAAAGTACAGGTCTGTTTCATAGTGCGTTGTTACACTGTTCTATATTTTGCGTGCTTCTTTGTTTTGGTGTTGTGAGAGCGACGTTCTTGGAAACGAATATGCGCGACGCCAACACTATTGTCTACAAATATGTGGAGAGTCTTGCAATGCGAGCAAGGCCTGAGCAGTGCCTGGCTACAATTCTGCAATTCCAGATGTGTCATTAACCTTAAAAATGCATGTTTAATGTAATTTGTTAACCAACGTTACAGATTTATGGATGTTCGCCGCAACTAATTCTACGTTCTAAAATAAAATCGTATCATATATATTTGCTAGACTACTTTGAAAATCGAACTAAGATGCGTGCGACGTTATGGCTAATATTTTTACATGTGTATCACAGGCGTATGACAATTAACTTGCTATTTCGAATTCATGTGTGCTAGTCTGCTTTGTTGATTTCACATGCATATTATGTGTTTCCTGTTACGTCACATTTATGAATATACAAACCGCTTCCTACCAATAAAACCCGTTGAGGGTTTGAGCTTGTGTCTGTCGTCGCGCAATCCTCGTTCCATGAGTTGCGCAAATAACATTCATCATGTATCCGATAAAATTTGTTAAGTGCACTTTCCGCATGTCTCGCCGGTTCGATGAATTATGAGTGAGACATGGGAAATACGCATCGAAAGTACTCCGAACAATGAAGCCAGGCTACGATCTACGCGGTAATATTCGTCAGTGTAACAAAAGACTTGAAACGAGTTCAAACGCACCTCGTAACGTCTCGGAATATGCAAACAATATCTGCGCTAGCGAAAGTTTAGATATTTGTTTTGTTGCCATGTTGCGCGATGACTGAAGGTGACAGCCGTGCAGCATGAGAGAGACAAAAAAATAGAGGAAGCAAGGCAGGGAGGAATACCAGACACACGCCCTGCAGCAAACATTCATGACGAAGTCAACGCGGCAAGAACTGTAGTGCTACCGTGGGTGCACCGACCAAAAGGCGTTATATTCTAACTTTAACTACAATATCCAATAAAATATGCAACACCGAGGCAAATACTAGTCAGTGATGAGAAGCGTTCCTTGAACAGCCCAATCAAAAGGTTTTCTCGTTTATACGAGGTTACTTTTGCTTGCTATGAACGCATATAGCACTGCTTGCCTTTACAGGCTTCTATAATCTCATTGGCCGACGAAAGGCGAGGAGTGCGCCGAAGAGGCGGCATTGGCCGAGCGAGCACAGTGAAAGTAGATAACCGGACGAGGGGGCTGCTGCCGGCGTCTCTGATTGGTCCGCTTCCCCTTGCTTAGCTTGCGGTAGCTCGTCGACGATTGTGGCGGCACGCAAGGGGAAGTGAGAAATACCAACAAAACGGATGCTCAATGGAGAAGATTTGGCAAAGCGATACCGTTTAGGTGCCAAAAGGGCACGAGAACGTTGTACTGCCACGCAAAATTTTTATTATAAGCAAAGATATCCAAGCCCCGCAGGCAGCTCCGAGTACACAGCAACGAAGCGATCAGTAGGCAGCCATCTTCTATTCCTTCGGGAGTGTGGCAGCCTCTGGCTATTCCCGAAAGAGTTCAGTTTTGTTTGGCCTATTGATGCATTTGTATTGCGTACAGGTCACGTTAACGTGGTCAGTTTCCACGGTTTGGTGGCGTCGCCTGACAGCAAGCGAAGTGGGCATGGGCCCAAACATTTTTCACCAATCGTGGAGAACGAAAGAAATGGAATAGAAACAGGTTGGAATAGCTTTGCTTGATAGCGCCCTAGGCACCCCTTGTTCAATGTGCGCATCAGCTACAGCAAACAGGTAAATGCTGCTGCGACGAACTGACAATACATCGAAGCATCGCAATTACAAGGAAAAATATTTTTGTCACCGCAAGTTGACTAGCCTAGAATTCCATTTAATTCTCATGAGAAAGCTTTAGAGCGGGTGGAACCGCTAATCTTTATTCAAAATACATAACGAAATTGCGGATTACTTGTTAAAAAAAAAACGCACAATGGGTTATATACTGTCTGAGGCCACATAATGAAAATAAGTTTTCTTTCATAGTCATAGACAATTATGTTTCCAGGCAATGGTTTTCCAGACAGAAGGATTGCGGTGCTGATATCGAGCAGGCTGCCGAATGCCAGTCGTTGCTTCGCAAAAACGGCTACAAAGCTCCCCTTAACAGCTTTGCTGGCAAACTGGTTGGTGTAGCTTTCCAAAGATCTCTCCATGCTCTTCTCCTGTGCAACAGCAACATATTTTTGCTTGGGCACATAAAGGACTGGTACTGCAAGCTAATCTTAGTGAATGCAGAATTTCTGCCTGATGCATACATTATATTTGTCATACCACATTGCAGTGCGGTCACGCGGCAGTCGGGCAGCTGCTTCATTTATAGTAGCAGGTAAATAATTGTTTGTAGCATCTTATCAAATTTCTCTTCAGAACGTTTCAGAAAGTAATTGGCAAAACTTTCATATTGCAGCACAAACAATCCGGAATTAGATAACTCTTGCGGTGGTTTTGTGCATGCAAAGCTTTCTCGTCAAATGCTCATTCATCACTTCCAAGAGCAGCAGCATGTTGTTATACTCATTAAATTCTTTTTCAGTTTTGCCCAAATGCCCTACACCCACAATCGCCACCATGCAGCAGTCGCCTGGTAACTCCGTGTCTAAACTCAGGTAAACGAATTCTCTGCAAGAATTCTCTTTACGAGAGCATAATCTTTTGGAGGATCTCATAAAAGAGCCTACATACAAGAATACTGATTCTGGAAATCGGCTAATCAACTGGCACGAGTAAATTTTGGATTGGTAATATACACGCTGCATTTGAATACAAGGAGGAAGAGTTGTTGCATTATTGCCCAGAATAATACCTGCATGGAAGGAAAGAAAGAGTTCTAATAATTGCAAGTGTTATCTGCAATTAAACGTTCATGAAATATTTATTTATTTATTTACTTATTTATTTATTTGGTTAAAATGCAGGGCATTAAGTGTCCGTTCCGTTACACAGCCGTTGGGCAATTGCTTCATTCAGATTGTCAGCTCAATAGCTGGTTTCAGGGAATTTTTATAGTTAATGACCACACTGTCTCCCAATAAAGGTTATTGCATTGCAGATAAAGTGTGGATGGCAGGAAAGCAGTCGTTAATGCAAAACTTTTGAATTCACTTCTTGCCAGAGAGTATATCATAGATGACACAATCAGAACAATTTCTTCAAACACAGTATATTAAAAAGATATCGTTCATATTTATTGGGAATCTATGTGCTCTCTAGCAACGAAATAAACAGGACTGTTGCACTGGAAATAATGTGTTAGGTATTTTTTTCAAAAATAATGTATCCTGCCAGCTTTCTGCCCACAGCATGCAAGTAGTTTCTGTACGAACAGGTCATTTTCAAAATTTAGTTGAAAACAGTAAACAAAAATACCAGGACGTTCGCTTTTATTAGCGTATGCTGTGGTTTTCTGAACATTAATCATATTCATGTGGTTCTGGGAGGCAAGCGGTAATTGTTGCGTCATTTAAGATTTCGCGTAGACTTGTAGATTGTTTCAGGGATGACGTCGGAGATTTGTCATCTCACAAAAGAATAAATTCGGTGGCATATATTATAACGTTTCTACACGTTCTACGTGTTCTGCTCTTTCTTGTTGCCTGCCATATTCAAAGAGCTACTAAAAGCAGCAGCAACGCATAACTATCGGAAAAGACAGAAGGATTTCTTGTGGCGTGTGCCAAGCCCCTTAATAACAGGCAAAGTAAGAATTCATCTAACAACCACGGCACAGCGGAGTGCCACTGCCGTGCCGGCGTGACAGCGCCGCGTGCGGGGCAAAATTTCAACCAGGGGGTGTACATCTTCTTGCGTACTCCAGGGTAGCGTATCGTACTGCTGCCGAGTTTTGGTGGCGCCTGCCTAACGAAGCTCGACCGACGTTAATTATTGGGTTTCGTGGCGTTGTCGGCGGGCTGCAGGCATCCGGTAGACCATGGCGACCAAGCAAGGGCGAGACGATTTCTAGTGCGAAACTTTCACAGTTTATTCAAAAGTTGGTGAAAGAAAGTGAGGAGAACATGAAATAATCAAAAGTACATTTCGGAGCTCCTTAAATAGGCTCTCTACAATCGAAGGAGGGATCTTGCTTCCGTCGACGTCACGTGACCGACACAGAAAGAGGACCCCTCCTCCTCTGGTTATACCGAGCCTGCTGTAAGGAGGAGGCCGTCCCGACTCCTGGAATTGTAGACGCCTGTCCGTCTCTTCTGCGCGTTGCGGGTTCTTGGAAGTTCTCCTGTAGTTTGTTTCAAGAAAGGGCATCTCTAAACTCGCGCACACACGCACACACACCCTCCCCCCCACACACAAAAGAGGCCTGTACACTGAGGTGCTTCCGCCAGACCGGCAGACACTCGAAATGGTCATGGCGAATTAGGAAGTCACGCTTCATTTCGACGAGGACTGGTGGAAGAAGGTCGCGTGAGAGACAGTTCTTTCTGCACGTGGTGCCAGTAGACGTCAACCCTAACATTCTCTCCAATCCCTCCTTCACACCACCTTGATTGCCTGCTGCACTCTACATGTTACCCGTGTGTGTGTGTGTACGTGCGTGTGTGTGTTTGTGTGTATGTTTGTTTGTGTATGAGGGGACGTGTTTGTTTTTGTGTGTGTTCGTTTGTGAGTGAGTAAGTGAAGTAACTTTATTTGGGTCCAGAGAAGACGCAGGGGAGACCCCGCGCCGCCCGGCTAGTCCCACGTAGAGACCGCCAAGCCGAGGTTGACGGCCCGATCGCTGGCACTTTGGACGGCCAGGGTTTGGTCGTTGAGTTCGGGGCTGCCCAAGAGCGCAGCCCACCTATCCTAGCTGAAGGAGGAGCCGATGGCTTCACACTCCCATAACACATGGTCCAATGTTACCCTTAGTCCACAGGTAGGGCAGTCCGCACTGGGATATCTTTCAGGGTACATGGCATGAAAATCCGCGGGGTTAGGGTACGCAAGGGATTGCAAAAGTCTAAGGGTAACCGCCCGCGCCCTGCATAAGGCGGGGTGCGGGAGGGGGAATACCCGTCTTGACAGATAGTAGTGTGTGGTGATTTCATTAAACGTAAGCAAGGGCTCCCCGCGGGGCTGGGGGACTGCTGAGGCGGCGCGGTCAGTGAGTCCTCACGCGGCCTCGTGTGCGCCCTCGATAGGGTTAGAGGGAGAACCCTCAATCGACCCCAAGTGAGCGGGAAACCACATGAGAGAATGCGGAGAGATACTTTTGGCGCTTTGGAGAATGCAGAGGGCCTGGGGGGAGACCATACCGGTTTGGTTGGCCTTAATGGCTGCCTTGGAATCACTATATATTGCACTCTGCGACCATCGAGCACAGCCAGCGCGATTGCAACCTGTTCGGCTACCACGGGCCTCGAAGTGCGTACCGTAGCGCAGCAAGTCAGCCTTGAATTGGAGTTTACGATGGGGACGGCGAATGCCTCTTGAAGATATGCCGCGGCATCCACGAAGCTTGCCTCAATGTGGTTATTGCGGACATGCTAAAGTAGAGCCAGACCAGCAGACACCCCTGGCCCGACGTCTGCCGACGTTGTTTGCGGGGCGCATATTGCGGGGAAGGGGTGCCATGCGCAGTTGAGACCTGATGTCGCTGGGAATCCGCACGGCGTCAGGGCACTGGTCCACAGGATTCAGGCCCATCTCGTCGAGTGTCTTGCGGCCCGTCGGGGAGCCGGATAGCCTGAGCAGCTGTGAGTGCTCTTGTGCCTCGATAATATCTTCGAGCGTGTTGTGGACTCCGAGCTTCAACAAGTGTTCGGTGTGGGTGCTTCCAGGCAAGCCGAGGGCAAGCTTAAAAACCTTTCTGATGAGTGAATTGAGCTTGTTCCTCTCTGCCACGTGCCAATTATGCATGGCCGCCGAGTATGAAAGGTGGCAGAGAACAAAAGCATGTATAATGCGGATGAGATTGTCTTCCTTGATTCCCCGGTGCCAGTTGGCGATCCTCCCAATGAGGCCGAGAGCACTCTCCGTCTTGGCGGTGATCTTTCTAAGTGCGGTTTCATTGGAACCGTTAGACTCGATATACTTCCCCAATATTCGGAGCGAGTCCACTCTGGGCACCGGAAACCCGTCACCAGTGAAAAGCCGTATTTCGCTTTCGGACACCGGTTTCCAATCACGATGGCCGCCGCCTCAGGTTCTTTTCTTGTAGAGAAGTAGCTCAGATTTTGATGGAGAACATCTGAGCCCAGTGGGGCAGAGGAAGCGCTCGGTCGCATCGATGGCGCTCTGCATGGCGTCTTCAACTTGGCCGTCGCTCCCGCTGACGCACCAGATGGTGATGTCATCTGCGTAGATGGTATGGTTGATTACTTGAATATTCGCGAGCTCCTTAGAAAGCCCGATCATTGCGATGTTAAATAATGTTGGCGAGATGACTGAGCCCTGAGGCACGCCGCGTGAACCGAGGGTGATCTCTTGCGAAAGGTATCCTTCGATGTTGAGCTTGGCAGTTTTCTGGCTAAGGATGGAACGGACGAAGTCGTAGGCCCTCTTCCCGAGCCCGAGGCCAGCAATAGACTGGAGAATGAACTCGTGTGAGATATTGTCAAACGCCCTCTGCAGGTCTAATCCAAGGATGGCGCTGGTATCTCCCGTGCTCCGGTCGATGATCTGATGCTTTATCAGCTTCATGGCGTCCCGTGTCGAGAGGCCGGCTCTTAAACCAATCATATTGTGGGTGTACATGTCATTGGCCTCGATGTGCGCCTTGAGCCGGTTGAGCAGGGCATGCTCTGCAACCTTACCAACACAGGACGTCAGGGAAGTTGGTCTTAGATTCTCTATTCCTGTTGCTTTACCGGGTTTGGGGATGAGTACCGTGCAGGCCGCCTTCCACTGTGTGGGGACCTGTCCACTGCGCCAGACTTCATTAATCCTTTCAGTGAGGAAGTCGATCGACTCATCATCGAGATTCCTCAGCACCCTGTTCGTGACGCCATCTGGACCAGGGGCAGATTTGACGTTGAGTCAGAAGAGAACATCTCGGATCTCGGCCGCGGTAAAGTTCTGGTCCAACTCCGGCACCGCACACCCCGCGTAGTCCGGGAACTGGGTACGGGCAGAGCTATCCGCGACCAGCAGGTACTTGTCTATGAGCCTGTCGACAATCAACTCGTCCGGGGTAGAGTCCGTAGCGAGGTGGATGGCTCGCGCGAGGGATTGTCTCTGGCTAGATCTGGTGCTGCCCTCAACCAGAAGGTGTTTGAGCAGACCCCAGCTCTTGCCTGTTCTGAGCTGACCCTCGATGGATTCGCAGAGCTCATCCCATTGTTGCTTACACAGGTTATTGCACTGCTGTTCGATCTCCTTGTTAACCTCCGAAACCTTCTTGCGGAGCCTCCAGTTATGCTTGTGCCCCTTCCATCGCGTGAGGAGGGCTTGCTTGGCTCCCAGCAGGTGCGCCAACCTGCTATCCATCTTGTCAATGTCGAGCTCAGTGACGACCTCTTTGGTTGCCGCCGCGGCGTCATTACTTATCCCTTTGTACCAACCTTCAAAATCTGTATCGGCCATCGGTGCGCGCTCGGCTCTGATCTTGCGGAAACGTCCCAGTCGATCAGCTTGAATTTCCTCGTCTTATAGCGGGCAGTCGGGAGGGAGACTTCGATGACGCAGTGGTCCATTCCAAGGTCTAAAGCCGTGTTGACCCACTTGACCTTCCCTAAGTTCTTGACAAAAGAGAGGTCTGGGGTAGTGTCCCGGCATGCGGAGTTGCCTCTCCTCGTGGGGAGGTCCTTATCGGTGATAAGGGTCAAGTCCAATTCCATCGCAGTATGCCACTGTTCGCGTCCCTAGAGCGTGTCATGGGTGTACCCCCACACCCTATGCGGGGCATTGAAATCCCCGACGACGACAAGGGGGTGCCCACCGGCCAGGCTGACGGCCCTCTTGAGGAGAGAGTTCGCCCTCGCCCTGCGGTAGCTGGGGCTGCATTATACGTTGAGGATGAAGAGGCTGCTTCTTCTGAGGCCCTTTCTGGGTAGATTCATGAGGATTTCAGTACTCGATGCCATCACCAACTGCACCGAGGTCGGGAAAGAGGCAATTGTACCTTTTGTTGACAAGGGTAGCAACTCCCCTACCTCCTGAATGTGAGGATACTGCCAGATAACATGCGAGTTTGATAGGAGTACTAGTTGCAACTGAATAGCGATGATTTGGGGCTTAACCGCGAGAGTTCCTAAATATTGCTGCCGAAGCGGCTTCTTGCTGGGAAACCCTCCGCAGTTCCATTGCCAAATACTAAAGTTCTCGTCCGCATTATCCATGGCTAGGCTGATAGGAGGCTTGAACGGCGCTGAGAATCGCGCCCTCCATCGGTGGTGCTAGTACATGACGTCGTGCTGCGACCTAGGAAGGAGCGGGGCTGGGTTCGCTCCTGACATCGACCTCCTCTAATTTGCTTATCCGTTCACTGAGTGCACCTAAGCCCATTTTTGGGTGCAATATAGCTTCCTGAACCTTTGCTAAGCTAGCCTGCATGCTGGCGAAGGCATTCTTGAGTTCTGAGAGCAATTTTATAGTCTCGTCTTCCTCTCTGTTCTTTACAGCTCGACGCTTGGGCGCGCGCGCCACATGGGATGTCTCGGACATATCCATCGCGACCGGGGCCAAAGCGGGTAGCGTCGAGGAGGGTGAATGCGCGAGCTTCCTAATCTCCGCCATCTCCGTAGCTAGCCTGCGCATTTCTTGTTTAACCTGCGCGTTTTCTTTCTTCAACTGCTTGTTAACTCGTCGCAACTCCTCGAGCTCGTGTGCGTGGTGCGAATCGCGAGGCGGGTGGTCACCTCTTGGACCCTCACGTCCCCCTCGAGCCTTATTGGCCCAGGAGAGCGTGAACTTGCTTCTAAGCGCGGTGGGCGTGCGGGAGCGGGACCTGGTTGGCCTGGACGTGTCGCGCCCCGGCCTGGAGCTGGAGCGAGGCCGAGAACCGGAGCGTCCCCGGGAACAGGCCCGTTCTCTGGACCCACGGCGGGAGTCGGAACGTGCCCTGCAGGCGGAGTGGCCCCTGGATACGGAACGGACTCTCGAGCGGCCCTTGGAACGGGAGCGTCCTCTGCGCTGAGCACCCGGAGTGGACGAAGCCTGGACGAGTTCCGCAGTGTCCGAGCGCAGCTGATGGGACGGTGACGCGGCACCGGCCATCTTGGCACGCTCACTGCGACGACGACGCACGATGTATGGGATCTTGAATCGTTGAGCACAGTCCTTATTAGCGGTGAGATGCTGGCCACCACACAGTTTACACTTGGGGGTACACTGATGCTGCTCATCGGGACTAGGGGCGCCACAGCCACGGCAAATAGCGTCACCTGGATTGGGACACACGTCGGCGCGATGACCGTGGCGGCCGCATGTATAGCACACGTCGCTGTGCTTGCGGTAGAGTGAGCACTGCATGAGTAACGGCCCATACCTGACAAAGTTCGGTACACCATGCCCGTCGAACGCGACGATGACCGCGCCGGTTTGAGCTATTCTCTTCGCTGCTAAGGCGGGTGGAAGATTGGCGTTGACAATCTTGTCATCGTTGACGTCAGGGCCATCTTGAAGAGGGATGTTGCGGATCACTCCCTTCCACGTGGAGTGTGGGGCCGTCTCGTAGGCACTGAGCTCATATATCTTGCCTGAGATGAGCAGCTGCCTTATCCGGACGTAGCCGTTCGCATTCTCGCGCTTGGGATTACTGGTAACCATAATATCTTGCAGTAGATTCGAGCATAGAGTATCTTGGCATAGATCTTCCTGACTGATGCCAGCGGCGGCGAGTATTGCGTCAGCCACCGTAAAAACGCCAATCTTGGAGATATTGAGTCCACCTCGCGGCATGATCACAATCTTGGTATCATCTCGTGGAAGTGAGGGCATTCGTCCCGCTCGTATCACTTTGGATTTTAGCGCAGCACCGCCTGATTTGCCACGGCGCGCTCCCGGCTGGGGCGATAGCGCATTAGTGTCAGCCGTCCGCGTTTTGGTGTTAACTCTTCTGGCCACCGCAGACTGCCAGCCTTGATCTTGGGTAACCTCTTCCGGGGAGATATCCTCCCCCGCCACTTCATACTCCATCTTGAGTATGAAGCGTACCCCGCCTTCAAAGGGCCAGTACGTGGCGAGCAGATGGTTCACGAGGCGAAAAGGTCGGTCTCAAAGCTCGGGCACGGGCAAGAGGCTCGTGGCCGAGGCGCGAGGCGCGTGGCCTCTGGGAGCAAAGCTTGGCAATCCTCCGTAGGCTTAGCTTGGCGGCCGCCGCCTTGCTGCTGTCAAAGCGTGTAAATATGCGAAAAATGAACTCACAGTGCTGCGGATGGTCTCTCTGAAAGCCACTTTTCGAGCTGCGTCGAATGGTGTAGACGTTTTGGAGCTTCCAGGTTGCTTTCTGCAGGATGTACACGTTGAATCGGGAGCTCATGTGGAACAAGTCCGCTGAGTTGGCCCCCTTGCCTGCGTTCGTGTGTGTGATTTTTGTGTGTGTGCGCGCGCGCGTCTGCGTGTGTGTGTGTTTTGTGTGTGTGTATGCGTCTGTGCGTGCGTGTGTGTATGGGTGTATCTGTGCGCGTGTGTGTGTGTGTGTGTGCGTGTGTGTGTGCGTGTGCGTGTGGGTTTTGGGTGTGTGTTTTCGTGTGTGCGTACGTGCGTGTGTGTATGTGTGTGTGCGTGCGTGTGTGTGCGCGCGCGCGCGCGTGTGTGTGTGTGTGTGTGTGTGTGTGCGTACGTGTGTGTATGCGTGTGTGCGTGCGTGTGTGTGTGAGGACGTTTCATTCGAAGGACATATGTGCACGATGTACACGTGTCGATCAGCCTTTAAGAAGATCTGCGTGGTTGACAAATATTGTTCGTGGCTGCAATGTGGTGAAAGGGCAGCGTCTACTTAGCCATGTAGGTGACGTGGAGCAGTTAATCGGAAGTGACACCGTATGGGCCACCGGTAAAAAATCGTCGGCGCATACGATGCGTGTAGGCTCAAGTCATTTTTTTGCAGTTTCCCACAAAATGTCTGCTAGAAATCCATGTTGTTTCTGTTGGCGACCACGGACTTCCATCGGCACGGTGAGGAAATACACAAAATATATCGCCGCATAGCACAAATACGACATGCGTACACAATTTTAACTAGTACGTCCCCTAATATATAGAATGGAAGCAGCCGCGTAAATAGCTTGATAATTTTTAGCAGTGGTGGAGAGACGTAAGTTGAAAGCGTTAGTAATAATTTCTGCTTCAGCGATGCCGGCGTGATCAAGATGTGGGCATGTATCTTTCAGTAACTCGATCGGTCAGTGCACTGGTGATGCAGGAAGGAGCTTGGCTCATGTTCAACGCATCGGACACATATTCAATTTCTCGGCACGCGTCAACTCCGACTATTGCTAGTGCATGGAACAAAAGTTGTTTCCATTCTTGGGCAGCACACACACAAACTCAACACGAGAAAGAAGACAGGACAAGCGCTGATACAATAATTGAAATTTCGTATTTGAAGAAAGAGAAAGAGACCGAGGAAGGCAAAGGAAAGGCAGGGAGGTTAAGCAGAGATTATCGCCGGTTGGCTACGCGGTGCGGGGGGAGGGGCAAAGGGAAGCGACGGGTGAGTGAGAGAAAAAGAATTAAAAAAAGAACATATGCACACACATATACATACGACACAGAACTGTTTCTGTGGGCATTGTCACGCAGTCTGCGAAGGCGTTCCTAATGTTACGCAGTGTCACCATCCAATCTTACGTCACGCAATGTACAGTCACCATTTGCCACAAAGTTCCGTGTCTTTTAAGTAACGTAGCAGCACCTTCATAGCGGATCGCGCTGATCTTTGCGTATGGGCCAGTTTCTAAAGATGTTGTTTTCCGTTGTGGAGCGCTTTTGCCGTTGGTCTAGGCTGGCTGAGTGGGCTGCTCTTCGAGGGTTGAAACGAGGGCACTCGCAAAGAATGTGCACGATTGTTTCGTTGCACCTGCAGAAGTCACAAAGTGGGCTGTTGGCCATTCCAGTAAGAACGGAGTACACATTTGAAAATGATACTCCAAGCTCTAGACGGACTAGAAGGGTCCAGTTACGTTGTGGAAGGTCGGGCAGAATACGGAGCTGTAAATTAGGGTCCAGGTTATGAAGGTCTGCACTTGTGAATTCGAAGGAATTCCACTGAGCTAATCTTAGGTCACGCGCAAGTGCGGAAAGCTTTTTCGTTGCGTCGGCTCTCGAAAGAGGAATGGCAACGCAGTTGATGCCGTCGTGGGCAGATCGGGCAGCGGCGTCCTCTCAATCATTGCCATGTAAGCCATAGTGAGTAGGCAACCACTGGTATATTATATCTTGTCCTCCATCAACTATGTGGTGGTGATCTCTGATCTCTGCGACGAGCTGCTCACGTGATCCATGGCGCAGTGCTGACACTACACCCGGTAGGGCTGCCTTGGATTCCCAGATGATTGACCATACATGGGGTAGTTTCTCCTGAGTGAAGTTGAAAGCCGCACGCTGGGTTACCAGTTGAGCAGCTGTAATTGATAGATGGGACGTATTTAGCTGTATTTTGACGGATCTTTCGGGTATCACCACAGCGGCCACTGAACTTGTAGGTGTGACTGAGACAAATACTTTAACATGTACGCCCCCAGTGTGCACCCAGTAAACATGAAATTCATGTGGATTACACGTAAAAATTATTATACCCTCTCGAGCGATCAATGAACGAGATCTCTACGTTTGCCAGTTTACTTACTTTTTTCGGCGCACCGCAGTCATCTATGTCTGTCGTCTTCCTTTTTGTACCATTTTCTGGGGAATCGGTAGACTTTCGCTGGTGGCATCAACTCTCTCGTGCTTATATATCTGTTGTGGCCGTTAACAGCAGTTTTAATTTCCAGTCATCCGAAAAGGCACCATCGCAAACAAGAAACGTTTAGCGCGACGCTGAAGGGAAGCGACGGAAACGTACACCCGTCAGAGGTGAAATCCTTTCAGCAGGGGAGAAACGATCGCTGGCGTCTAGGATGAAACTTGTAATGCGGACGTCTATATAAGTAACACCTGTAGCTGTAAAGAATGAAGCCTAGACATTGACGCTGTGAATAGACAATCAAGGATGAAGCCATGAAATTTTGAAGGAACTTGTACTAGCTGGAGCTGCGTGGAATAGAATTTAGTTTTAAAGCAATCTCAGGTTTTCTTATTCGTTATGATATTTTAAAGGTTTCCTGCTTCCGAAGTTTCTAATCACAGTTCTAAGATATACCAGCAATTACAGGTATTATATATATATATATATATATATATATATATATATATATATATATATATATATATATATATATATTGACACGTGTACTTATCTTTATCGGGCGACCACGTTTCGCCGCCTAACAAATGTAATCGCACAGCGTGGGACGCTCCTGCATGTATCCGAAGGTTCTGGAAAGTTATCGATGCTTCTATGCGCTGTCTGTTGTCGCCGAAGCTTATGTTATCAGATTTCATCGCGTGACGCGAATGGTGTAGGACTTTGTGGAAGGCACGCGGTCTGAACGATTAGTCTGGAGCATTCGACGACTGCTCTATAAAAGCCGACGCGCTTGACCCGCTGATCAGATTTTCGACGATCGCCGACCGTGTTCGCCGCTATCGTTGCGTAGCCTCTTTTGTGGGCACAGGTTCGCCCAATAAAAGTTAGTTTTGTCTTTCACAGTATTACTACTGTGTTCTTCAACGTCACCACCACGTGACAATATATATATACACGCGACGATTTTAGCTGGTGGTAACAGTTGCAACCTAGATTTTCTTCTCAAATATTTTTTTGCTGAGCGCGGGTTGACTGACCCCGAAGTAATCCCCAAGCGCCGGGAGCGAGCTGAACAAGTAGGATAAAAGGCATCGGCTTGGCGGGTCCAGGAGACCCCCGAGGAACGTGCTAGAGGGCTTGACACAATGCGGCTGTTATAATGCGCAACGTGCCTCACTCAAAACGTTTCTGGAACATTCTGCACGCAAACGCTTAAAAAGTGAATATCGTCCATACGCTTGCGCGTAACCCACGTTTGCGAATTGAAGCGTCACTACATATTTTATTGTGATCAAGCATCGTTATGATATGTTATAGGATGTGTATTGCATGCATGCTGTAAAAACGGTGTTGTGTAGGAAATCAAGCAGTGTTCTGTGGTATTGGTTGGGTGCACAGTGACTATAGTTGGTTGTGGCACTGTAGCGTAGGCCAGTTTTCAGTAGGAGACGTGTGCGTTTCGCTTGCAAACCTGGACAAGTCCATATGAAGCTTAGAACGACAGAAAGCTGAGCTAGTTGCTAAGGATTCATTATGCAAAGAAGAAGTGAGGCGTACAGACAGGACACAAGAGTATAGAAGTGGACAACACGAACGCCGACGAACGTGTTGTCCACTTCTATACTCTTGTGTCCTGTCTGTACGCCTCACTTCTTTTTTGCATAACAAGTCTATATAGCTTGTTATCGCCAACCCGCATATTTCTCGAGCTTTTTAAGCGGCTTACAGGATGTCACTAACATGGTTTTGTCGCGATACCCACGCTACCTTTGTTCCGGCTCAGTTATAATAATATCGATAATCTCACATGGGACTACGATCCACCCAGCATGAATCATTGGTCTATGCTTGCAAAAGAGTTTCTTGACATATGTATTGTTTTGTTCGATTTCACAACTTCTCAAAGAACCCACCAAGACGACAATTTGTTCCGTCAATACCCTTGATTTATTTCTCACTACTCGACCCGATCTTGCTACCGATATAGCTTTACTGCCGGGTTTGAGCTATTATTCCATATTAACCTTCGAAATAACTTTGTTTACTCCGAACCTCGGAAAATTATCCATAGTTATCCGTAGTTTTTTTTCCCTTTCTTTTAGGATTCTTTGTTACCCTGAATTTTAATAAATGCTTGACCCTAACCGACAAAGTAGGTTTGAAGGTTATTAGCAAAAGCATTATTGAAATTAGAAATATGTAGCCTGACATTGAAATAAGAACTGGCAACGGCTTGTCTTGGAGTGAACAAGGAAACTTATAAAAGAAACTACTATCAGAGTCCCTGGATCAGTCAAGAAACTTCCCTTACATAAGAGTCACGGACCCATTCGTGTGCTACGATGCCATGATCTTTTCATGTTCTTGCGAAAAGAAAACACATTTTGCTAAGCTCGCCTATACCTTCCTTTTAAAAACATTTTTTATTGACCAATTTCACGTTCCATTTGCCTAAAAGGGAACAGTCGTCAACTCGTAAAAAGGTGAGCGCTGACTTCAGCCTGGTTAACATTTGCTAAAAAGCTTTGACGGCTAAGGAGAGCCGCTCTATTAGTCTCAGTTCCTCGGCAGGTCAGTGCTCTTTCTGCAGCAAACCGTTGCTGTTCGCCCGCTTTCGCTTGCTGCAACGCTCCGTGACAGCAGCTGCGTTCTCGCTTTTCGGATCCTCCTCTTCGTCGTCCAGAATGTCACCGACCTTGAGGTAGGAGCGTAGGTAATCCAAAATGTGGGCGCCAAGTTTATCGAGCTGGCGGACCTTCTTCCCGTTTGCTCCAGTAGGCGGCGCATTGCAGATGAGCTGTTCTTTGACAATGCCAGACAGCTGCCAGAACTGCATGGAAAAATAGATGTCTGACGAATCAGCTATGCGGAAACTTGCAATGCCAAGGAACGTTCCAGAAGGAAGGAAGGAAGGAAGGAAGGAAATGAAAAATTGGCATCCATCCCACTGAAGCATGAAGCTACAAAGTAAACCCAATTCGGGATTCTCTATCTCTCTTTCACACACGCGCGCACACACGCGCGCGCACACACACGCGCGCGCACACACACGCGCGCGTACACACGCGCGCGCACACACGCGCGCGCGCACACGCGCGCGCGCACTCACAGGCACACACGCGTGCACACACACACGCACGCACAGGCACGCACAGGCACGCACGCACAGGCACGCACACGCACGCGCACGCACACGCAGGCGCACGCGCACACAGGCGCACACGCACACGCACGCGCACGCACACGCAGGCGCAGGCGCACGCGCACACAGGCGCGCACGCACACAGGCGCGCACGCACGCACGCACACAGGCGCGCACGCACGCACGCACGCATAGGCACACACACACACACGAGCGTATAGTAAACGGGTAACAGGCTGGCTCATGATGTACTTGTGGTCTAGTCAAATCAATTATATAAACAAATTGGAATAATCAAATCACTTATGTGCTGAAATGAGTCGGCGGTGACAAATGGAAGCCAAATGAGGATTGCCAAGGCATGCAGCAGAAGGAATAATGAGCGAAAAGAAACGAATAGTCTGGGTTTGTCGACAGCCTGCCTTTGGCCTTTATGTATCCTGGTTATCGCGTCATGCGCGCCGACACTTGCAGGGATGTGTGCAACTGCTATTTCTTTTGTACCTTGTAGCACGGCAGATGAGACTTCATCTTCGTCAGAGTCATCTTATTACTAATATTGAATGAATAACATGCGCGTTGGTTTCACAGCCTGCGGTCACAGAAATCCCTCATGCCTTATGCTTTAGGACATTAGAAACTAGTAATGACAGGAATCTCGGCCCTCTGCCTAAAATAAGCACTCTTAGTCCTATCCCTACACAATGCAGCGCAGTTTTGACAAACAATTGGCGATGATTTTTACACGCAGGTACCCGGGATAAGTCCTGAAAGCGGTCCATTAGACCCTCCCGAAGAAGGTGAAGGGCACTAGACGAAAATAAAAATATGCATATTCCACGCACTATGAGAATCTATGTAATCGAAGCTTGCTGTGCTATTTGTGTTCACTGACGGTATTTAGCTTTGATTTGGACAGCATGCGGCAGTGATGACGTGTTAAATGCTACCTTGCATGCACCACTTGCGTTTGTCTAAGTGGTACACAGAGCGCACAGCGAGACGTGTTTGCTCGAGGCGTTGCTGTGCACCGTTGTCCGTAGCCTGCGAGAAGTTAGCACTCGCCCTCCCTCACACGGCGCATCGCACAGTGGATGAGAGGGAGAAATCCTTTTACTGAAGCCTTAGGAGCAATAGCTGCTGCCACATCCCTTGACCGACGGACCAGCACCCGCTGGCTACACGGGTTTCCGTTACGCATCAGGCAGCACCCCCCCCCCCCCTTCTGTCCCACCGAAGTATTGCAGGGTAAGGGCGCCGCAAATAAAGTGTTTATTTGCTCGATCACAACTTGCGTGTTGTCATTTTCACGCCGCGGTGCTTTAATGCAGCTTTGCGTCTGCGCGCAAAGACCCTGCGTCAGTTATCCGCGTGGACAAACTTTCATGGTGTTTATTTTTCAGAAATAGCAGAAACGTGCCTACCATACCTTGAATGATTATTAATATTATTATTATTATTATTATTTGAAGCGTGCCCAAAGAGAAGATGTCGGATAACATCGGAGGGAGCCGGGTGGCAGAGGAGAAGACTAAAAAAAAGTAAGAAATGGCGACATGACGATAGCTTGACCTATTTGATATGTGCGGGCTTATTGCAACTTTTGGCGCAGCCGACAAGTGAACGAAGATGCGGCCGTTTTTTTTCGTGGAGAGGTACAACTACCGACTTGTATTCTAAGGCTATTATGTCCACGATGATTCTCGGGTCGATCTCCCTGTGCACACAACGGCTAAGCTCGCGGATGTTGTTCTAGATCGAGCTTCTGTGTCACCCGAAGAGCTTGTTATACGAGGTTCAGCGAAGGTGAATATCCCAGTGGCCCTGTTTAACCAGCTGGTACTCGGACGGCCATTTGGGTCATGCAGCGTCATATGACCACAAATCAATTTTTCAGGCCATAGCAATGCAACAAGAACAATTTACGCAACAGAGCGCAGCGGCGGAAGTTCGCCTGTCTGCTTTACGCCACTAGAGAAACCATCCAGTTGAAATTTTACGGCCAGAAACTTTTGACGGGTCTTATGATAACCTAGAAGGATGGATCACTTTTTGAGGCCGTAGCGAAATACTGCATATCATATTGACCGCAAATAAAGACGGGGACAGAGGGAGAGAACACATAAACAGCGCGTTTCCCTCTGTCCCCGTCTTTATTTGCGTTCAATGTGATATGCAGTAAATACCAACTAGGCCAAAGTGAAGTTATCCTGTAGCAAAATATAATGAGTAGATTTCGGACCAAGGCCGGGTCTTAAGTGTGCGAAAATTTCTGAGTGGTGTAGCCGGAATGTGGCATTAGTTGCGCTTCGTAGAGTAAGTTTGCGAACCTTGGTGCATGAGGAAAGAGTTTCTTTTTGTCAACATTCTGAAGAATTAATGTACAGCGATAGGACCAGGCACTGTTTGAACGTTTTAGGTCCGGTTACCCACTTGGCTACTTTCTTGAGAAGCAGTGACTGCTTCGACTAGCTGAGCGAAATTTGCAATGGAGATCAACCTTAGCGCTTGGATTTCACGGCCTTCCAAGATATTTGCAACTGCATCCATAAATAAAAGGGCCGAAAACTCTCGAAGCACTACTAGAGCTGCTACAAGTATTCCCTCATCTCTGGTCTGAGAGGAGCCGTAAGACGCGGCCAGCTCCTCACGGACAGTCAGATTCTCATTCCAGCAAATGTAAGGTAGCCACTAATTAAATATAATGCAAATATGGGACGTCGTGCGATCGACTCAGAACCTGATGACGGCTTGCAGTCATCGACACTGTTCGAACAGAAGCAATTGACAAAAAAAGAGCCTCAGTGTGTTCAACCGAAACGAAACGAGACGAGACGAGACGAGACCTTTACTGATGTCTTCAAGTTTACTTCACATACAGCTCGAAGTGAACGCACACAAGCCACGATCTCTTCAGTATTAATACTCAAAGAAGCGGAGCAAGTGCAGATGACAGATGCAAAGAGAGACCAGTCCTTGTACGAGGTTATGGCAGTTGTGAAGAGGAGCAGGGCGAATGGACAAGCTTAAGGCTAAAATATCAGTCGGAGCACGCGGAAATTCCTGCCTTGGTTATGGAAGGTGTCCTATGGGACTTTCTTCCGTCTCGCCCGGACATGAACTCATTGAGGCTAAGCATTCATTCGGACGACACTGTGGCTGTAAGCCCCGATGAAGTTAATTCCAAACCAATGACAGGTACAAACCAATTTCGCTGGCCAAAAAATAGACAGTCTTGAAAACTTTACACGCAGTTGTTCTGCTCGGGAGGCTATCCTCCTGATAGCTCCAAGTTTCAAGTCCCCTTTAAATTACACGACATTAGTATATTCTAGAAAAAGCCACACTACCTATCGAGAGAAAAGAAGGCGTGGCTAAAAGAGGAGCTTAAAAAGATGTTAGATGCTGATATCATCTTTCCACGTATATTAGCGTTTGCATCACCAATCACCATCACTCCAAATGAGGACTGTAGCCTCAGACTGCATTGACTACAGAGCGATCAACGAGACGCATCTGATCCTATTTACAATGCCTTGAATAGACAGCATAATTGATGGAACAGGCGGATGTACCTGGCTTTCTAGGATAGATCTGTGCAAAGGTTTCTGGCAAATGACACTTCGAGACCAAGCAATACACCGCCTCTATGACTCCCCGTTTGACATTTATAAGTATTGTAGTGAAGAGGAATGCCCAGCGCTGCAGAAACATCGCCAGTCGTCCGGGATGCGCGAGCTTGAGATTGCCTGAGCTGCGCTGGTTAAGACACGCTGGCTGCTGCTCTCTTGGACCGTACAGCAGTGGACAATGCACATCACAAGCAGTCGGCACAGCAGTGGACAATGGCGCATTCCTGACAACCGGCCAATATGTTTTTCCTGTGGTCCACCTGGTCACGTTGCACGATTTTGCCGTCGCCGCGCAACGCCCTACCACCGTAGCTTCGACCCCGGACCATACGTTTCCCTATACCCGTCCTCCTCAGCGTCTCAGAACCCTGGACAAATGTCTTCCTACTCGGACCACCACCTGCTTGTTGACCGCCGTTCCAAATCGCCTCGACGCCGCTCGCTTTCGCCGATGCATCGTCGTCCTTCTTCGCCGGAACGGGAAAACTAATCGTCGCAGTTCCAGAGGCAAGAACTGCATCACCCACGAACAGACCAAAGCCTCTCCCTTTTCCGACCAATGTTATTGATGTACATGTGAACGGCGTCGCTGCACTCGCTCTCGTTGACACTGGTGCAGCAGTTTCAGTTATTAGCGCCGAACTTTGCCGTTCGCTTAGAAAAGTTACGACGCCACTGTCCATCGAGTCACTTCGTACTGCCAGCGCAGACCACATAACGCCTGCAGCTGCGTGTACTGCTCGCGTTGTGATCAACAGCCTCGTCTACACTGTCGAATTTTTGGTGCTATGTTCTTGTTCCCACGATCCTATTTTGGGCTGGTACTTCTTTTCCGCTAATAAGGCCGCCATTGTCTGTTCTCATGCTAAGCGTAATGCCAAACGCTGTGTAATGCCCGCTCCTTGACGCTTGTTAACCTGAAGATAAAGAATTTAGTGCCGAAGACGTTTCCATTGCACCACACTCTTCTGCCTTGCCACAGTGTCATGCAACGTTGTTGCTGATGCCAGCGTACTTTTTACGCCATCTGCAATTTTCGCTCGTCGCAAACGTTCGCTGCTGCGTTTCCCTCTCTTGAACGTCGATGCGGCGTAAGCAGACCGCTCTTCACCAACCGATTGTCCTGTCCTCTTGCATTGCATCATGGGGAGTGCACTGGCCGTGCCCAGTGTGTCGACCCTGCTGCCATCATTGACATGCGAACTGGTTGCACCGCCACTCATGAGGTCGCCGGAGTGACCTGTGACCCCGCGCAGGAGCAGACTTCGCCCGATGTTTTACCTAGCTTCATCGCCGACACGTTGACTGTGCCTCAACGCGCCCAGCTTCTACGTCTTCTCGACAAGTTCCGTTCGTCGTTCGACTGCCAGCGTGCTCGCTTAGGCCGCACGTTAACTGTTTATCATCGCATCGACACGGGTACCAGTGCACCACTGCGACAAAGACCATATCGTGTATCCGTGACAGAGCGCCGTGTTATCGACGACCAAGTAGCTGACATGCTCAAGCGCGGCGTCATTCACTCTTCGGATAGCCCCTGGGCATCTCCCGTTGTTCTTGTTAAGAAGAAGTATGGATCGATTCGATTCTGTGTCGATTACCGTCGTCATAACAAAATAACTCTTAAAGATGTTTGCCCTCTCCCGAGAATTGACGACGCCCTTGACTGTCCCCAAATAGCGGAGTTCTTCTCTTCTACCGATCTACGCAGCGGCTATTGGCAAGTCCCCATGGCACCCGAAGACCAACCTAAAACGACCTTTGTAGCACGAGACGGCTTAAATGAATTTCATGTCACGTCTTTAGGGCTTTGCAACGCCCCCGCAACATTTGAGCGTATGATGGACAACCTTTTGCGAGGTCTCAAGTGGAAAACGTGCCTGTGCTACTTAGGTGATGTGGCTATTCTTTCGCCCGATTTTCCCACCCATCTCTGTAGGCTGGAGGAAGTGTTACAGTGCCTAACTGCCGCCGGCCTTCAGGTCAACCTGAAGAAATGCCACTTCGGCAGAAGTCTGCTCACCATCCTTGGCCATGTAGTATCTAAACACAGTATTCTTCCTGACGCCGCCGAGCTGCGTGCAGTTGCTGATTTTCCCAAACCTTCCTCCGTAAGAGAACTTCGCAGCTTCCTTGGCCTGTGTTCTTACTTTCGCCGCTTCATTCGGAATTTGGCATCCATCACCGCTCCCTCGAGTCAGCTTCTACGGAGTGACTTGAACGACTACGCCTGGTCGTCCGCTTGTGACAATGCCTTCCAAAAGTTGCATCGTCTATTGACCTCGCCGCCTATATTGCGTCACTACGACCCGACAGCTCCGACCGAAGTACACACCGACGCCAGCAGTGTTGGACTCGGCGCTGTGCTCGCGCAGCGCATGCCTGGATTCGACGAGTACGTAGTTGCATACGCAAGCCGCATCCTCACCACAGCCGAAAAGAATTATTCCGTTACGGAGAAGGAATGTTTGGCCACAATCTGGGCACTTGGTAAATTTCGACCCTACCTTTATGGCCGTCCCTTCGGCTTGATTACAGACAAGACAGATCGCACTTTGTTGGCTGTCCACGTTGAAGGACCCCTCAGGTCGATTAGCTCGCTGAGCTTTGCGGTTGCAAGATTTCAACGTGCACGTTGTCTACAGGTCTGGCCGCCACCACACCGATGCTGACACCTTTTCCCGTTTGCGCGTGTCAACCGAAAGCGATGCATGCCTCTCTGCCGCTGACCAAGTACTTTCGTTCCCAGTAGGCTGCGACATGGCTTCGGAACAACGCAAGGATGCCTGGATTAGTTCTCTTATCCGCGTCCTTTCAGACCCGTCAAATGTTCGTTCATCTTCTCGAGTTTGCGCCGTCAAGCATCTCACTTCGAAATTCGGGATGGACTTCTATATCGACGGAATTACGTCTCTGACGTCCGCAAGTGGTTTCTGGTCATACCGTTACATCTTCGTGGTGAAATATGTTCTGCCTTTCATACTGGCCCGCACTGTGCACGCGCGGGTGTCTTCAAGACTTACACCCGGCTTCGCTCCAGCTTTTATTGGCGTGCCATGTACACCTTTGTGTGCAAGTACATTCGGTCGTTCCCTCAGTGCCAACGCCACGAGGTTTCTGCTCAACGTGTCTCCGGTCCACTTCAGCCAATCCCGTGTCCTGCCAGGCCTTTCGATCGCATTGGCATGACCTGTATGGACCCCTTCCGAGCACGGCTTCCGGGAACCGCTGGATAGTCGTCGCCATCGACAATTTGACTCGGTAGGCAGAAACAGACGCTCTGCCTGCTACCAGCGCTCGTTATATAGCATCCTTCCTCCTGAAAAACTTTATTCTCCGCCACGGTGCACCTCGCGAACGTTTGAGTGATAGCGGACGTGTCTTCCTCTCCGAAGTTGTAAACGCGCTGCTTGCTGAATGTCGCATCGTTCATCGCACCACCACCGCCTACCATCCTCAAACTAATGGTCTGAAGGAAAGATTTAACAGCACTCTTGGCGACATGCTCTCCAAATACGTCGCCTCTGATCACACTGATTGGGACCTCATTTTGCCATGCATCGCGTTCGCGTACAACACTGCACCACAGGCGACCACAAGTTTTTCCTCATTCTTCCTCTTTCATGGCCGCGAACATTCGACTGCCATCGACACCATTCTTCCGTACAGACCCACCTCATCCGAATGTACGCCCACCTTTGAGGCTGCCCGCCGCGCAGAGGAACGCCGTCAGCTCGCCCATTCCTTTACAGCCGTCAACCAATGGCAACAAAAGTCTCGACGTCACGATGGTCACCCGCACTGTCACTTCCTTCCTGACTCCCTTGTGCGGCTTTGGGTTCCTGCCGTTCCTGCTGGACTCTCATCCAAGCTTGTATCCAAGTATCAAGGACCCTACCGTCTTGTAGCGCAGACATCGCCTGTGAACCATATTGTCGAGCCTGTCGCGCCACCTACGGACCAACGCTGTCGTGATCGTGAAACCATCCACGTACGCCTGAAGCCATAATACGACCCCATGATTCTGTGGTCACCATGAGTCGCCAGGATGGCTCCTTTTCCTATGGAGGGCGATTGTAGTGAAGAGGAATGTCCAGTGCTGCAGACACAGACACTAATTGAACTTGCCGAGAGAAAATACGTAGAAAAATCATAAATTACGACTGACGCGCAACCTACAGACATTATTGCATCGGATTGTAATTTGAATGTACGCCAACACATCATTCTGTTACGCAAAAACTAAAAAAAGCCCACTTTCCAGCGTTTCTACCATTCATAGAATGGTCATAACCCCTTAGATTTGCACAGGCCAATCTCAAAGGCCATAAAGCAGTGCTCCCGCTTTCTTGCAACACCTCCAGATGGCGCTTGCCTCCGCCGCATCGCGGCCCACGCAAGAGGCACGTTTCTATCAGAAAGCTCGCCCTCATGCATAGCGTTCGACGCCAGTGTTTCCTGGTAAACATTACGCTCACATAAGCAGCAGTTGCCGGGAGGTGTGAGAAGCAGTGAGCGATTTTCGAGTGCTGTTGTGTTCCACTACTAAAGGCGAAGCTTAAGCGTCCTCCGCCTTTTTTATGCTAAAACAGAAAGCGTTAGCGCCAGAACAATTGCGTATGAGATGTACAACCGGCGTGGTTTGCTTTATTCCATTGTTATGCGAGCAGACCTGTTTACCTTGTGTGTGTGACGGCGACGCTGCGAATGCCGCTACGGTGACATCATTGTGGGGATTCGCATTTGCCGTCTGCTGCCCTCCTGCTATAATAGCTGGGTTTCAATTCGTTTCCTGGCGCCGTGGACGCGTGCTCGCGTAGCACGAAGTTCTCCGATTACTACTTGTATTTTTTCTAGGTTGTGTTTAAAAATATAAACATTATTACGATCTACAAACGTGTCTTCCCTATTACAAACCACTGTGCTTGCCCAGCGGCTATGACATTTGGCTGCAGAGCTGTCGGTCGTGGTGCAGATGTAAATGGAGTGCAAAGTGGAGGTACGCTTGTGTACTCAGATTTACCTGTACATTACAGAACCCCAAATGGTCTCCTGCAGACTGGCAGCCATGTGGAGATTACCGTATGCTAAATAATGCTACTGTGCAGGACCGTTACCCACTTCCGCACATAACAGATTTCTCTGCGCCACTGCATGGAGCAACAGTATTCTCCAAAAAGGGCCTGGTGAAGTCTTACCATCAAATTCCTGTGGAACCAGTGGATATTCTTAAGACGTAACCATGACGCCATTTGGACTCTTCGAGTACGTGCGCATGACTTTCGGCCTTCGAAATACTGCACATACTTTTCAACGATTCATCGACAGAGTGACGACAGCCTTTCCGTTTCGGGTACATCGACGATTTGCTTTAGTCGCGACGCAGAACAACACGTGCAACATCTGGGCCAACTTTTTCAACGCCTTGCCGAATATGGCTTTATCATCAATAGGGTGAACTGCGAATTCGGCGCACTCGAGTTGGACTTCATCAATAACCGTGTCGAGAAGGATGGCATTCATCTCTGGTCGTTAAAAGCCCAGTCCTTACAAGATTTTCGTCAGCCATCTTCCATCCGTGAACCGTGCCAGTTTTTTGGCCTCGTAAGTTTCTACAACCGCTTCATGTCTCATTCCGCCACTTTTCTCCGGCCCTTAACGGACATGTTGCAGGGCAACAAATCCAAGACAACGGAACTCGCCTGGTCCCCAGAAGCACTAACCGCTTTTGATACAATGAAGACCAAGCTGTCTCAGGCAACCCTTCTCGTCCATCCGAGACCAGGAGCCCCACTTTTCCTTATGACTGATGCGTCCAATGCAGCAATGGGAGCGGTGTTTCAACAGTTTGTGGATAATGACTGGCAGCCCTTTTCCTTCTTTTCTCGGAAGCTCTCACTAACGGAGACGGCTACAGCATATTAGGAAGAGAACTCCTCGGAACGTACATGGCTGTATGTCCCTTCAGACACTTCCTGGAGAGTATCACGGCGTAGACACGATTGCCGAAGAGCAGACGCTGCAGTTGATTGTCAAAAAAGTGTCTGACAAATAATTAAGAGTGCGCCGCGAAGTAGAACAGGAATGGAGAGAAACCAACGCCATGCACGCGCGTGTGCCGACTGATTGCTAGTAGACGACACCAGCAGCAATTCACACTCAGCGTATTAACGACAGCCAGTGCAGTGGCTTTACCGAGGGATAATGTTCCAATAGACTTACATACTGTTGTACATACCTGCCCAATCACGCTTGAAAAACTCGAACACACAGGTCGGCCGACAGCGTCAAGTTGCTTTCCCGTAGCGAGCGAGCGCGCGGCATGACAGAGGAGTCCATCGCTGAGGTCAAATGCAAGAGGGCGCCACTGAAACACCTCATGGCTAATACAGGCGAAACTGGGCGATACGTTAGTGACCGAGCACGGCAGCACAAACTCTCAATTAAAATAAAAGCAGTCCGCATCTGTTCGAGCATTGTATGGGTTGCAAGTGCGAACCTTCGTTTCACGAGATGAAGATTCTGCGCGTATGCCAACAATTTTTCGCACATGAACTTTTGGAAGCCGCCCATATCAAGAAAAGTACGAATTGCATTAGATATTCTCGTTTGTCTATTTCGAAGCGAGGTCTGATTTGATCAATCTTTTTTTCGTAACGAACTCCTGTGCATGCGCATTTTAGCGCAGGTTTCTTCTGGCTTTCAAGAAGCGTGTAAATCAGTTATGAGCGTAGCGCCCGTTGTGTCCGGTCTAGTGTTGTGCTCATTTTTATTTGCGCTACTATGGCTTAAGCGAGCCTTGTCGCACTAGGACTTCGCACTTAACATGACAAGAACATTCGTCTGCAGTGTTCCTGTAATTGGCTTCGAAATAATAAGCAGGCTGGTCGCCATGACATGTGATGATCCATATTGTTATTGGTTCGCCGTCTACGCTGCATTGGCGATTTTTCCAATAAAGTTCAGCAGTTCCACATATGGACAAGTCGCAGGCACGAAGGGGCCGCTGTTAGATGTGCCAGAACTGCCACGCCCCAAGAACGAAATTACAAGACAAATGGCGCCATATAAAAGAGACTTTTGCAAACAGCGTCATCATTGTGCAAGATTGTTTGGGAGTTTTCCGATGGTATTGAATTTCTCCGAAGGTTTCTAATGCACAAAATTGGGCTTGTAGCACTTGCCTTTTCGTAAATGCACCATGGCGCTCAGAACCCCAAGCGAAGCAAATAAAGGAAGCTGTGCAAGAGCGTGAGCAGGCCTCAAAGGATCATCGAGAAGCCATAAAGTTGGGACTATACGAACAAGAGGTGCGCCGTAGATGTAACAAATACAGAGAAGAGGGTGGCGAGTGAGCTTGTGCAAGAGAAAATTAAATGCACAAGTGAATGTTGGGTGCATAACATTCACAAAACAGACAAAGGCGCACCAAAATGCGCACCAACTAAATATTCATATACGGCTTTAAGGAACGAAGGCGGTAACATTTTCGAAGAAGACTATGCGCTGCGGTACACCAGAGGTATACCTACGGCACGAAAAAAAAAACAGCATAGTTTGGACTCAAAGAGATCCAACAACAACAGAGAAGCCTCAGGGATCAAAATTTAGTATAGAAATCTATTGCTAGAAGAGAGTAGAAGAAAATATCCCCAATAACACTGCCGCAGCATCTCACAAAATTGCAATGCAGTTAATCAAAAACATTGGTGCAAAGAACAAGCGACTGCTACCACAGAGCAATTGAATAGATTGAAGGAAATTTAGGTTTGATGGCGTAAAAACAAGATTAAGCTCATCTACAAAAGCAAACGTGATAAGGATAAGATGAGCACGCATATAGCCCAGTTACGTGATGCCGGTGATATACAGAGTGGTAAAGCAAGCCATAAAATTATAACTCTCTAAGTAGGTTGAAAGAAAATTAGGTACCCTGGCAACTACAGAATGTGTTCAGACCAGGCAGACGTTTAGAGGATTTGACTGTACTTACTCAGTGCATAAATAACTCAAAATAGAGCTTTATGGATGGCATTCCCAAATAATAAAGGAGCCTACAACTACATAGGCAAGGAATTGTTATGGTATATACTCAAGCACGAAAGTATAAATAATTTCTTGGAGCTGCTGAGATACATATATAGAGACAACATAGTGCAAGTTGTATCGGAATGTCGAAAATGTAACGGAGTGGTGGAAATTTACCTAGGACTGAAGCAGTAATGTCCTTTGTCTCCAGTGTTGTTCACGCTTTATGTTAAAGCCATAGAAAGACCACTGGAAAATAGTCAATTAGGATTTGATTGATCCTACATGCGTAATATAAAAATGGTGCAACAGAATGTCCGTGGACCAATGTATGCGAACAACATATTCTACTAGCCGGCAATGCAGGAGATATACAGACACTTGCGAATATCTGTGGTAACACAGCGACAAATCTAGGCGTTGAGTTTAGCACAGAGTATTTAGCAATTATGACCTTTTATGAAAAGTCGGGTAATTTCGTAGTGTAAATTCAACAAGTCATACCCATAGTCACACAGTATAAATATCTCGGCGTATAAAAAACGAAGTAAACAATTTATGAAGCACCCTCCACGATATTCTGAAAATAAAGGGCAAGCGCAATGAAACTATGAAACGTACAGCACTATGGGGCCACAATAAATGTGAGGTGGTGTGTGGAATCTGGAAAGGAATCATGGCGGCAACGCTAGCGTTCGTAAATATTATGTACTTAATATCGGATATCTTGGCGTGGTTAGAAGTTATCCAAAGGTTGGTAGGCCGGTTGGCTTCGGAAGCCCACGGTAAAACCACAAATAAGAAAGTGCAGGGTGACATAGGTAGGGTCTCTTTGGAAATCAAAGAAGCGCAGAGAGAGAGAGAGAGAGAATAAACATTTATTGCATAAAGCGAGTAGAAAATTTCCTCGATGAGTGGGGCCCTCAGTCCAGGGCTCCATTGCCATGCGCGACTTCGCGAGCCCGCTGGATCAGCCGTTGCTGTTCCTGCTGGCTTGTGCTGAGCAGCGCAGACTCCCAAGAGGATAGGGTAGGGTTGGGTATAGGAGGAACACCTGAAGGGTTAGGGCATTCCCATATGGAGTGATACACCGTGGGTTTGGCCCCAAAGTGGGGACAATAGGAAGGGTACAGGGTGGGATGAAAGATATGTAGCATGTGGAGACAAGGAAATGAATTGGTCTGCAGTTGCCGCCAGACAGCGGCATCTGCTCTATTAAGCGAAGGATGAGGAGGGGGATAGTTATGGCGACTTTGTCGGTAGTACTCGAGCGTCTCAGTGTACTGTAGGGGCTCTGGCGGTGCGTCGTCTGGGTTAGACAGCTCTTCCGATGGTGCCCGGCCTGTCAGACCTCGGGCTACCGCATTTACGCGTTCATTACCATGGAGAGAGGCATGTCCAGGAGTCCAGACGATACGCACCCTGTGTAACGTGGGAGGGGGGACAGAGGAGAGAATTCGATGTGTGTGTGCAATCACGAGTCCTTGCGCGAAGGCCCGGCAGGCAGCCTGCGAGTCTGTCACTATGGTGATGGGGGTGTCTTGTGCGGAGAGGGTCGAGGCATGGACAATGGCCAGGGCTATTGCCCCTTCCTCTGCTGAGCAGCTGCGCGTTGTTAGAACTGTGGCACACACCCTAAGCGCGTCTGTATTATCAGTTACAGCTAAACACATGGCCCGCCTCTCTGGGTAGCGGGCCGCGTCCGTGTACAAAACCGGTGTAATTGTGGTGCGGTCTCCAAAAATGCGTGCCAGGGCCTGAGTTCGGGCGCGTCTACGGCCGGCGTGTCGCTCGAGATGCATATTGCGAGGAATTGGAGCTACTTGTATGCTAGCGCGTAGAGCGGGAGCGAGGCGATATTGTGGGACGTGTGTGGGTGTCTCAGGGACAGGGTAGCCAAGGCGAGAAAGTATAGCGCAGCCCTGACGGCTGCGTCTGAGACGTTGGAGCTGACCATTGCGATGAGCCTCCAAAAGCTCGCCTACGGTGTTGTGGATACCAAGCTGAAGAAGCCGTTTTGTGGAAGCATGTGGAGGCAGCCCAAGAGCCGCTTTCACTGCCTTCCGCAAAAGGGCGTCCATCTTCTGAGTTTGAGTGAGGGTGAGATTGTGACAGGGGAGGTGATATGTGAGCCGGCTGATTATCAGAGCCTGTACTATGTGTAGGACGTCTTTCTCGCGAAAGCCTCTTCTACGATTAGTAATGCGGTTTATCATATGTGTGACTTGTGCTATCTGCTGACTCAAAAGGTGCGTAGTGTGCGAGGCTTTGCCATCCGACTGAATGTGGAGGCCCAAGATGCTGAGTCTAGCTACCTGAGGGATGGGGCTGCCGTGTAAGAACAGGGAGATATTAGGGGATTCGTCGGTTCTGCGGCGCCGCCTGTGCACGAGGAGCAATTCGGACTTTTCGGCTGCACAGGAAAGGCCTCCCGTGGCTGCATAGTTCTGCACGACACGTACAGCTTCCTGGAGAGCATCCTGGATGGCCCCGTCGGATCAATGGGTTGCCCAGATCGTAACGTCGTCGGCATAGAGAGCGTGCCGGATGGTGGGTATCTGGTCTAGTAAGGGGGGCAGCTTAGCCATAGCCACGTTGAAGAGGGTGGGCGATAAGATCGAGCCCTGTGGTGTTCCTCTACCTGTGAGTGCGATGACGTCCGACCGCAGCTCTCCTATGCCAATAGTGGCTGTGCGGTCCGACAGGAAAGCTCTGACATAGTTATAGGTACGTGTGCCGCATTGGGAAGAAGCCAGATTGTCTAGAATTAGATCGTGAGAGACGTTGTCGAAAGCCCCTTTGAGGTCCAGGGCCAGAATAGCTCTCGTTTGTGCCGTAGTGGGGCCATCCACAACGTCCTCCTTAAGCTGCAGCAAAATGTCTTGCGCAGAGAGGTTAGGGCGGTAGCCGAAGAGTGTATCCGGAAAGAATTGGCTGTCTTCGAGGAAGGGTTGTAGCCGCGAAAGTACAACGCGCTCGAAGAGTTTACCTACACATGAAGTTAAGGATATAGGTCGGAGATTCTGGAGGGACAGCGGCTTGCCTTGCTTAGGAATTAGCATGATGTCCGCATGGCGCCATTCCTGTGGAAGCGTGCCATTCCTCCAGTGGTCATTGTAGAATTCAGTTAAGTCTTTAATGGCCCCATCATCTAGGTTACGTAGGAGTGTGTATGGAATCCCATCAGCGCCGGGTGCAGTGTTGCGCCTAATACCCTGTAAGGCCGCCCTAACCTCGGCTTCTGTAATATCGGCGTCTAGGGAGGTGGCGTCTATGTGTGGGCAGTCTCTGTAGGTGGGGCGGGTGCCTGTAGCATTGTAGCGTTGCTGTAGAGTGTGAAGTAGAGTAGTGTCACCGAGGCTTGATTTGTGGAGGATGGTGCGGACTCTGTTGCTAGTGTGTATTTTGGTTTGCGTAGGGTTTAATAATGCGCGGAGTAGCGACCAGGTCCGAGGTGTGCTTAGCGTGCCGCTGAGGCGATCGCAAAGGCTATGCCAATTGTTATTAGTAAGGGTGTTCGCGTAGTCATCTGCCTCAGTAGTTAGGCGGGCAATACGCAGACGAAGTTTCCGATTATGTTTTTGCCGGCGCCACCGCCGCGTCAGGCCTCTACGGGCCTCCCAGAGATGGAGCAGATGAAGATCCACATCGGGTGTCGCAGTGATGTGTTGAGTTGCCCTTTTTAGATCAGTTTGGAGTTGTTTGATCCACTCCTGAAGGGAGAGTGTGTCCTGAGGAGCTAGGGAGGACCGATTACGCCTAAATTTATCCCAATTGATTAGCTTAACAGTACGTTCAGGAGTGCGTGTTGGTTGTACCTGCAGTTCAGTGGCTAGAATGTAATGGTCGCTGCCCAGGTTCTCCACCAGATTGCGCCAAGAGTGTTGACCTACCCCTCTGACCATGGTGAGATCTGGGCACGTGTCTCTGCTTACGCTGTTGCCTAATCGTGTTGGCTGATCTGGTTCTGTAAGCAGAGTCATGCGATGTAACGCAAGAACTTGAGCAAGCCGGCGTCCTTTCGGTGTTCCTATTTGGTAACCCCAGGCCGGGTGCGGGGCATTGAAGTCGCCTACAATGACCATCTGTTTAGCCACCTTGCATAGATGTGCAAAAAGATGTCCGAACTCATGCTTCCTCGCATTAGGTGCGCTGTAGATATTAAGCACAAACAGGCTGCTATGGGAGCGAGAGCACGGGACCAATTCGAGAAGCACATGCGGTATGGGGGAGTTTTCGAGGGTGTGTTCGATAACGGTCAAATGTTTGGACACTAAAGTGGCTGTGAGGTGTGGTGTGTTGCTATTTATTGTGTCTGTGTGTGTGTTGTAGCCGGGAAGTGTAGGAGTACAATGCACTTCCTGCAACGCCATTACATCGGGGGGATGGGGCTGTGTGGCAATGAATTGCGTAAGGGACCCGCGTTTCCGGCGGTAGCCCCTGCAATTCCATTGCCACACGCTTAGGGGTTGGGGGGTAGCAAGTGTCCCTTTACGGTTGCTGGCCATGATCAAGTATTATTTGTTTGTGTTTTATACCCGGAGACTGTCCGGGTGGCGGCTCATCGGCCTGGGAGGTACGGGGAAGTGAGTGGTCCGGGCCCTGTAAGGCGGGTTTTCGGTCCGGTGACGGTAATCGGGCAGGATGAAGGTAAGGATGTGGTCTTTGTGTTTCACGTGAAGGGGACAGGGAGCGTTTGGATAAAGGCGGAGGGATCGAAAGTTGGCCAAGTGAAGCCGCTATTTGTTGTTTAATATCGGCCACGATCTGCTGGACAGCAGGTTGCATGGCCTGTTGTATTAGCTGTTGAAGCGGCGCTGTGACTTCAGCCATAATGAGCTGCTTCATTTTTTGCATTTCTGCCTGCAATATGGCAACCAATTCTGTCTTTAGAGAGACGGCCATTTCGTTCAGTGCTTGTTGTGTAGAGTAGTTGTTGCGAGAGGTTTGTGCAGAGTCATTAAGATGCGGCTCATTGTCGGTCACCATGGGTTGCGGCGTGGGTTTAGGTTTAACGTGTGTGACAGAAGGGGTGTGGAGATGTGGAGAGGGAGACAGAGGTGGGAACTGCGCTGCCCAGCTTACTGCTTGCTCCTTCTTGGCAGATCCATCTCCTTTATGGCCGCGGTCCCTCGAACGGCTGGTACTGGGAGTCCGGCCCTTGGAGTGGCCCTTGGAGCGACTCCGGTCAGTCTGGCGGCGATCCCCGGGTGATCCGCGGCTGCGGCTGCGTCCTCTGGTCCAGGGGTTCTCCGCCGAGTTCCCCGGTGTCGTTGCTACTTGGGTCATAGTTTCCTGAGCGCTCTGCTGAGTCGTCGTCCCAGGCTGGCCTTGCGCTGATCCGGGCGGGGGGCGCTCGTCCTTATGTTTTTTTTTTTTTTTTCACGAAGCACACGCGATTTCTTGTGTTGCGGCAGTTGACGCGATGGACAGCGAGGGTCAGTAGCGGGATGAGCGCCGTTGCAGTGAATACATTTAGGTGTGCACTCATGCTCCTTCGGTGGGTTTGAGATGCCACAAGCCGGGCAACGGGGTTTGTCGGGCGTGGGACAGACGTCCGCCCGATGGCCCATCGACAAGCACAAGCTACACACCTGTTGGCGCGGTCGGTATACGTGACAGCGGAGTTCCGCTCCGTACATACGGATGTAGCCGGGTACGTGGGTGCCGGAGAATGTGATCAGGGCCGTATTCGTAGGTCCTATCATGCGAGCGTGTAAGACAGGGGCTTCTGAGCAGCGGAGGTTTTCTAGCAGCGTCGTCGTAGTGGTGTTGGGCTCAAGGCCTGAGACTACACCCTTGCAGGAGTTGTCTGGGGCGGCTACGTACGCTTGGACGGCGTGTTGAGTGACGCCCATGGAGATGAATCGAACTTTCTGCAGCCGTGCCGCGAGGTTCTCGTCCGGTGTGCTGAGCACCACAAGGTTTTGTTCAGTGTGGATACGAATGATGAGCTCGTTGAGCACGGCGCTGTCCAGCCCCGCTGCTATGCCGATGGCTCGGGCAACAGAAGTATGAGGCCATGCACCGAGGTTCAGGCCGTCTCTCGGGCGGAACACAACCTTGTAGTCGTCGACAGGCAGTGGCGGGAGTCGCGCGTTCCTCTTGCGCGGTGCTTCGGGTGTCGGAGGAGGTGGCAAGTTCGCAGTAGCTTCTGCTAAGCGTTTCTTTTTCCGAGCGACGAGAAACCAGTTGGTGTCGTCCTCGGCCTGACCGCACGAAGCGTCGGCGTCCATCGTGTCAGGGGAGCGGGTGTCGTCGGTCTCCATCTGAGCGGAGTAAACTGGCGTTGGAAAGGACGCGCGCCCGCGTCTAGGCTGGAGAGGTGAACGCAGGTAAGGCCCAGCGCGGCGGCGTCGGTGGTCCAGAACTTCCAAAGCCAATAAAATGTGAGGATCTCACCAGATCCTGGAGAAATTGGGCTTGATCGATGCCGCTCGCCGAGCTGCGTCGTTTGGTGGTATTTTCAGTGGTGAGAAGGCAGGGGAACCACTCGTTGATGGTTCGAAATGCGGAGCCCATACAGAGTGCGGCCAGTCACTACGGCAGCAGGTGGCGCCCTCCAAGAAGCGCAGCGCAATTTAGTTTTGAGAAAAGACTCAGGAACATGCATCAACATAAATGGGCAGCTAAAGTGCGCAAGTATTTTAGCATGACAAGCGTGGGCACAGAATGGAGTAAGAAGTCTAGAAACTTGACAGCCAAGTACAAGGTAATTTAAAGTGTAAATAAACAAGCAAGAATCATCAGAAAGACAGTGAGAGTAACAAAGACAACAAATTGGATGCAAAGAAAGAAACAAAGAAACCATGGAGATTTACAAAGATAGCAAGAAAGAAATTAGTCTGAAAAATCTGTACCATAAGAGGATTGCTATTTCCGCTCGAGCAGGTTGCCGAAGAAAAAAACATACCGGAGCGACTATTCGCAATAAGACGAAACATGTGTATGCTGCAATCCGGAGACGGCTCAGCACATGCTAATGCGATGCAATGAGATTCACCTAGCGAGAGCATTGGACCATCGCCTACCTCATCACGAAGCCGAAGGCGGCTTTGCTCCACTCTCGCCTTGGCCTCGACTTCACTCAGGAATCCCATGCGCTGGACAACCTCGGGAAGCTGCGGGTGCCACGAGACCAGTTCGTAGGCGACAGCAGCGCGCTTAAGCGAGCTTCCCATGACGAACGCTGCTGCGCACTGCACCAATCCGTAGTTACGCCGAGTCTGCAGGGTTTCAGAATGGTTCGTGAGCTCAGGCACTGGTGAAAAAAAAACAACATTTAAGGAATGCTTGTGATGCGTGTTCAGAAATGTCGGCACGCACGTAGAACACAGCAGACCTGTTGAGCGCCTTCTGTACGCGTGGCCGTGCCGCTAGGACCGTGTCTGGCCCTGCCGACATTAGCTGCCAACAAGTACTGCATTTACAAAGCACTTCTTGTACAGGATAAAACGTGTCTAGTTCGCAGTGTTCTCGTGGCCATCCAGACGAAGATGTGAATCATCTTCTTCTCGAGTGCACGAAATACGACCCACAAAGACGGGTACTGCAAGCAAATTTGTTGATGTTAGACAGAAGACCATTCACTCTAAAAAAGATACTTGGCCCATGGCCAACTGCGGGCCTTCAAAAAGAGCGCTTCTTGCTCTGAAAAAGTTTTTAGAGGACACCAGCATTTTGGGAATATATTAGGTATCAGATGATCCGAATACGCTAAATGAGTAACACAAGCGATGTATGTGGTTCATAATTGGTTTATGTGGTGATCGCAACTTTTACGCAATATGTATAATTCTGTTCTGTACTTGCAGTGCGTTACATGTGCTGTGTGTTTCGGCTGTACAAAATATCTGACTTTATATATGCGTACGTGGACTGAACTAATGCACAGAACTTTGCGACTGATGTACTGTTGGACTGTATATTTTTTATTCATCCAGTGTTCTACTGAGTGCCATATTTTGTGTCGCTATTCTCCATTTTTACGCGAATTTGTTTCCTTTGCCAAGTGACAAGGAGTAGCCGGTGCCACTATAAAGGCGCCAACCTCTCCTAATATACACTTCAATAAAAAAAAAAGTATTAAAATATTTAGTCGGTACAGCAGTGTTTGAAGGTGAGAGAAAAATAAAACAACTACAAAGGTGAAGTCATGTTTAAGTCTGGTTGGCACCCGTGGAAAGATGGCAGTGAATTTGCTATGTGCCTGAAGGATCCCAACTACGGCTACGCCTTAAGTTTGGAGGTTCCGAGAAAAAAAATATAATAAACAAATGCCATTGCATTGAATGGTACCATTATGAAAAAATAAAGTTCCATAAAAAAACGAGGACTTGCCTAGAAGCAAGATAAAAAGCTGAATGGATGTATCCTTTCTAAAGTTGCCGCCTCGTCGTTAGAAACATTCTGGCAAGCTAGAGAAAGTGTCTTGTTGAATAGACACATACGTAATTTTTTTATCCGATGAAGGAGTAAACTAGCAGTATGAACGGTTTTTGGTTACGTGGCATGTTTTTAAGATCTGATTACATCACTACAATTGGCTCTGAGAAAAAAAAAAGATGAGGCATATCAAACGCTGGAATTCGTGTGAAGCAGAGCTTCAGTGAACAGACGATTAAAGGATGTACAACTAAGCCGAATGCGCACAATTGTGCTTATTTACTTATTGTGTAACATGCAATCTCACGCATTGTTTGTGCATATGTACCACATTGTTCTCTTATCATTTCGGGCAATGTTTATGCACTAGACCGTTTACAAGATACACCTAAATGCTACGCCTAAATGATACGCCTAAAAGAGGCGCCTAAATGCTAGAAAAAATTCAGGCGGATGGCCACAGTGAGACATCAATGCAGCAATGCCATGAGGACGAAGGCGATGTTTGATGCTTGTGGCAGGAGGAAAGGGGAAAAGGGAAGCGTGGGAGCACAGGAAAGTTAGGCACTTATCTAAATTCGTTTAAGTTTTCTGTAACCGTGGTGCCTCACTTAACCAAGAATCTAGAAATTGACCGCAACCATGAACTGGACGATTATTTTCTGAATTGGAAAACTTGCCGAGTAACCCCTACATGTTTCCTCTGTAGCTCCGTGCTACAACCAGGTAGATGACAATTTTGGATTGCTTGAATCTTGCTCCAACTTACGCGTTTTCACAAAAGGGTATTGACATTTCGATTGAAGCAATAAAAATACATGAAATGGGCTCTCTTTAGTGTGTTCACTTAGTGCAAGGTAAAAGCTTCAATGTGTTTTAAAACAAATGCTAACTTGAACTGTGTGCAGGATGTTTCTACCTGTAAGAAATTTTTATGTACTGAACCTACTAATAAAATTGCCTACCAAACAGCACCTTCACATTTTTGTAAACATTCCGTAGGTCTTCTGTCATGCAAACGGGTTAGATGCGTGGTATTTGCACTGCTTAGTCTTTAGATTAACTTGGGGCTACAACAGCAAATATTTGAATACCACTACGATGTTATGACGACGACGGTCGTCGTTATACTGCATGCGGCCATAGTAAAATGAACTTCATGTTATGGTCAAGCACTGGTTACGTTGGAGTAACTAACACTTGGCAGGTATGTATGATGGGGGAGGAACCTCGAGATAGTCCCGGTGCAGTTTGGATAAATCTCGGGATACATGCTGTTAAGGGATTGCGTGGCCTGTGGTGACGTTGCTACTTTGCCTTATATGCTCGGGGAGCGCGGGTCGCTGGGCCCGAAGTTCGCCAAGGAAGAGTGGGACGCGCTTCTGCGAAGTCCCGTCTTTTAGGATGAAATTCTGGCCGTCCAGCGCGCCCGCGATTGGGCCGACAGACTAGATCTTTCAGTCCGGTCCTGGGATTAGGCGGGTGCGCGTTTTATCGCGTTTTGCTGGACCGAATAAAAGTTTATTCACTCACTCAGTGATCATGAGGAGGGAATTTACAGAATAGAAATGGGTTGGAACGCGCATACGGCAGAGAATGTTAGATTCCGACCGGAAGCTTATCATTATCATGAAATAGAAAGCAGTAAAGTCAGTGCATTATACTGGTGCTAACATATGGAGCAGAAACTTGAGACTGACAAAGAAGATCGAGAACAACTTAAGGACGGCGCAAAGAGCGATTGAACAAAGAATGTTAGTCGTAACGTTAAGAGACAGGGAGCGGTGTGAATGAGAGAGAAAACGCGGATAGCCGATATTGTAATTGTTATTAAGAGCGAAAAATGGACCTGTGCAACCCATGGAATACGTAGTATGAATAACAGGTGGACCATATGCAGGCGCAAGTTGGAATCGGTTGACGATGGACTGGCGTGAATGGAGATCGCGGAGAAGAGGCCTTCGTGCTGCAGTGGACATAAATAGGGTGATGATGATGAAGACCTCGATCCAACCCCTTTCTCGCTCGCGCCCCGTGTGCAGTGAACAGTGGCACTGATTATCGCCGTGTACTCGCAGGCGAAACGGGATGAGTTTGGGCTGTAGTGAGTGGCTCCGTGTATATATGCCCATCTCAGGGGCGTACACTTGTATCACTTAAAAATACATTCAGTGACATAAATCAACGTGTTGAACGTTAAACTGCTCCACCAGATGTGGGAATTTTTAGGAGCTCTGCACCTTCCACATCTCCGCAACCGTCTGCTTATTGTTGAAACAGCTGCACCTTGCAAAAAGTTGTTAAAGTGAATAGCTTGATTTTGCACTTTCACTCGTTTTCGTGGTCGGCGGCTGCCGATGGTCGGACTTGCGACACAAAGGAGCCGAGGGAAATGGTACCCATGCAACTCAGCCGCGCGGAGGGCGCATCAGCGAGAAGTAGAGTGGAGGAGTGCCTCGCACTAAATTTGTCGAGTGTTCGGCAAGGAAAACGCTAGTGCGTTCGCACGTTCTTCCATTCGCGCTGTTCTCTTAAATTGTTCTCTTCTTGCTGAATTGTATGCGTTTTTGATCACTCATTTTAGAAGCACTAATGCACTTGCTGAAGGCATTTACTGGTGGATATGTCCTCATTTCTAACCTGTGTTCATTCAGCTGTTTTACATTAAGAATATTTTTTCTCTTCCCTCTTCTATTTGTGAACCATGATGGCTATATTTAGTGCAATGCGCATCCTATCGTGAAATACATTGCATTGTGCAATATTAATGGTTTGTTTTGTTATAGATAGACTATTCTTTGTTATTGCTGTCCCTGCTCTCTTTATCTCATGCGATATCTGTAAACGAGGTTTTATGCGTCCCGTGAATGAATGTAAAAATAAACATATAAGCAAGTGCATGCGTATGTAGCGCGTATATTGGGCATCGCACAGAGCTTTCTTACGATGTTCTTTATGCGCATCCAGGCTGCTTGTTTGAGATCGCGGTCAAATATTTTCATTGCCGTGACGGAGTAGTTTCTCTCGAATGACGTTGCCAAGGATTTGACCAATGCCGCATTCTCTCTAGGAAGAGGCAAGATTTCCAGGTTGTGCAAGCCCCGATTGTCGATCAGCCAATTGGTCAAGGTTGCCCAGTCATCATCCTTCACAGAGAATCCTGCGTCCACAAAAGGTAATTCAGAACCAAGTATCCATGCCAAAGCTACCAAAGCTATGAAGGCTGCCGTACTATACTATCAAACGTCGTTGCCGGGACTGTTAGTATCTAGTGCGCAAGTATAGCGCCATCCACCGTGGAAGTGTGCGGGCTTGGGCGAGTTTTTACATTTTACTCTGAACACTTCTCAATTCAGGGTCAAGAAATCATGCGAGAACGAAGCGCTCACTTGTGCAATATAATGCATGTCGGTTAGGTTACGAAATGTATATGGAAATCACATGAACAAAAAAAAAGAAATTTTATACGGGATTTTGTCTGTTCTGGCAGAGTTTTTGGGTTTCAGGTGCGGGCAACACTATATAACAGTCACCATGAGGCGCTGATGTATTAAAGGTAAGGCGAGGGTACACGTTGATTACATTGAAGCTGAAGTACACGTTGATTGGCAACCTTCAGAGAAAGATATACTATCGTCGCTGCTGCAGAGTATACCCAGTTTCCATCATGCCGCAAAAAACAAAATCCTGCTTATTAGACGAGTATACAGTGTCGGTTGAACTGAAACAAGGTAGGGAATAAAGTGATTCCAGATTATACGCTGATTGTTGTCGCCAAATTCGCTGTGTATTGCAATGAAAACCGCCCAACAAACAACCTTTTTCAAAAATCACATGTTGCTCGTGGAAGTGGAATCCAGTTAGCCATCACACTTTGAGCGATTTCTCAATAGTTCAATCCAGTGACGTTTTGATGAATTTGTCTGCGCAGAGATGAGCAATTGTTTGCGATGAATAGTGAGTTCACTTCTCTGCAAACGTGCTAAACTTCCCAAAATGCTTGGGTACTTGAGAGTTAAATTGAAGCAACAACGCTAGTAGCGAGATTTTGTGATGCCTTGTCCAACCACAATGCGTTTAACACGTTTTGCTGCTACGGGAGTCTTCGTTTTAAAATGAAACTAACACAACTTATGCACATCAAAGGCACATTTTGCCATCTGCGTGAACTTTTTGTGAAGCGTTTAATCAACCGCTGTAAATTTGCCCATTTCATTCCTGCGTCTTTGGCTTGTGCGCGCGTGATGCTAGACTACGTGACACACCCAGTGATCATCTTGAAGTGCTTGTTGATGTTTGCACAAACAATACGTACGATTGTGAGCATTTGGACGCGGTACTTGGGTGACCGTGGGTCGATGCAAGCACTGGGAATTTTTTTTTTAAACATGACCTATCCGACAAAACAGCACCAGCACCCATCAGCAGCCACGGTTTGGAGAGTCCGCCAGAATTAACTAATAAAATTTGCTTTAGAAAGGCTCTTTGTTCACCTTACGTTCTTTCTGTGGAAAATTTACGCAAGCATCTTACTATACAATAATTGGTCACCCATGTTACATCTGCTTACTCTGGTAAAGTTCTTCGCCACCAGCAGAGTGCTTTACGATGTCCGCAGTATTGTACAAAACGCAATTCACTTACGGACAAGCTTGAACATGTTATGTTAAGTGCGCTGACTAAACTGCAGAGAATGTTCTGCTGCCCACAATATCTGTAAATTAGAACGTAACGATGGGCTACGTTACAGAACTAAAAAGCTCAACAAAATTCCGCATTCTACGCGCAGTTCACCTACTTTCTATCCGCAGCTGCTCGATGCTCTTATTCTTTGCGATGCATTCTATGATGGTCTGCGCCGACTCATGCGATGTTTGAAATTCCATTTCCAATTTTCGTAGACTGCGTGTCAGTGCCAGGTAAAGGCCCAATCCTTTAGCGACATCCGGGGGCACTTTTATGAAGTACTCGCCGGACAAAAGCAAATAGGTCAGGTGGTCTCCACAGGCGACATTGGGAGGACTGCACGAGTGTCCCAGCTGAGCAAAGATCAGATTCAGAGGCTCCACCCTGTCGGGGCTTGAGAGAACCTCATGGCAGCAGGCAAGTTGTTTAGCGGCAGTGGAGTGTGCGCTAATTGAAAATCTGCAAAAACCAGACGGAACACAACGACGTCATTAACATCTTGTGGTTGTGTCGGTCACTTCGCGACTATTCTCAGCTGGAATAATTCAGCGAGCAATAATACGATATCCAATCCTTAAATAGGACATACAACATGCCGTAAATAATTCCCTTACCTACTTACTGCATACTGCGAACCAGCATGTATGCAGCTGAAGAATGAGAAGGCGAACGTGCACGTATGAACAATTGTTACTATAATGTATAATGGTTTACAGCAAGTACGGACGCGAGCACAAGAAGCAGAAACAGACACGGCAACGCTGGTGCTTCTTGTGCTCGCGTCCGTACTTGCTGGAAACCATTATACGTTCACCATGCACCAACTGGCCCATCAAACTACTCTACTAAACTGTTACTATAATGTCGACAGAATTCCTAAATCAAAACTCAGTGGCTATCTACCCCGATATATACGAGAGCGATATATGCAAGCTATGCAAGTCTGTTAGAGCCACCCTTCAACACACATTGCGGGGATGTAAAATATTTCAACATAAAATGGCAGTCTCCCCGGAAAATCTACGAGCACGGTGGTCGGCCGCGCTGCTCGGCTCAGAACTCCAAGACCAACTTTAGGTCGCCCAGCGCACCATGGAGGTCGTACTAGAGCGGCTTCTTCCAGTGGCCATCTAGGCAGCCCCAGGCTCGGGCCTCCCAATCGCCGCATTCCGAATAAAGTTATCTCGCTCGCTCGCTATTAAGCGGTAAATCTGAGAGAAGTGCGTAAGTACTACGTGGAACTCCTTTGAGGCTGCGGTTCCATCATTTAAATCCTGTCTGCCACATTGGAACGTGTTGCTTGGGAGCACACTCGACACATGCCCTGCCTCTTCAAAGAGCGTAGTGCAACCGACGGTGGTCCGAAGGTGGCCACAGTCAGTTGCAACTTAAATAGTAGAGGCATATATATATATATATATATATATATATATATATTATAATACCGAGACCGATCAAGTTGTCCAGCGCTGTTTATTCCACCAAAGGCAACGCCCCCAGCTCACGCGCGAAGAAGTCGAAGAACAGTGAAGATGATGATGGCTATGTACAAATGAAAACGACGAAGTACGTTAATAGTGCTTACACTAACTTCCCCCCGTCATGGAAGCGGCCAGCCTGGCCGCAGATTAGAGATTATCTAAACGGGGAGTGAAGGGCTTCATCCGCGAGACGTGAACAATTTCAGCATTCCGGCGGCGCCGGTCAGTGACGGAGTGTACTGGGCGAACGAGATAGTTCACTGCAGATGTTTGCTGCACAACGGTGTATGGGCCAATGTAGCGTGGAAGGAACTTCTCACAGAGGCCTGGGGTGCGGACTGGAGTCCAAAGCAGGACTTGGTCTCCAGGGTGAAAACGTAGGTCACGGCGTTTGTTGTCGCAGTAACGCTTGCGCTCAGCTTGGGTAGCTTCTGTGCTTTGCCGGGCGATTTGACGGCAATGTGCAACTCGGGCAGCGAAATCTTCCGGAAGCGACGCGTTAGGCGAAGAAGGTGCGAAAAATAGTTCTCGGTCGAATATGGTGGAAGGAGATCGTCCATACACAAGGAAGAAAGGGCTGTAGCCGGTAGTTCGTTGAATAGAAGTGTTATATGCGAATGTCACAAAAGGAAGAATTTTATCCCAGTCAGTGTGGTCAGGACGGATGTACATGGAAATCATGTCAGACAGCGTACGGTGGAAGCGCTCAGTAAGGCCATTGGTTTGCGGATGATAAGTGGACGTAGATTTGTGGACGGTATTAGTGGCTCGAAGAACTTCCTCGAGGACTTGTGAAATGAACGCCTTGCCACGGTCACTGAGAAGAACGCGAGGAGCCCCATGGCGCAAGACGATGGCGCGCAAGAAAAAGTCGGCGACCTCAGAAGCGGTGCCGGATCGCAGAGGGGCAGTCTCGGCATATCTTGTTAAATGGTCGACCGAAGTGACAATCCAACGGTGACCGGAGGGTGTCAACGGCAAGGGACCATATAAATCAATGCCAACAAATTCAAAAGGTGCGTCCGGGCAAGGGAGAGGTTGTAGTAAACCGGCAGGAGGGGATGTCGAGCGTTTGCGGTGCTGACATGACGCACAAGAGGCAATGTATTTGGCCACCGTTGAGGATAGGCCAGGCCAGAAGCAGCGGGTCTTTATGCGGTCGTATGTCTTGTGGAAGCCTAAGTGGCCAGCCGATACATCGTCGTGAAGTGACTCTAATACCCGCAAACGAAGGCAGCGAGGTAGAACTGGGACCCACCGGTGACCTGTTGGGTGGTAAATGTAGCGGTGTAGCACGCCACCTTGAAGGCGGAATTGTCGAAGTTGGCGTCGCAAGCGGCTGTTGGGCGGTTCGGCGAACCCACTAAGGCGATCCATGAGAGCTCGACAGTAGGAGTCGGCCCGCTGAAGCGAGACGAAATCAGAGCGTGATGAAAGCGTAACTTGGTCCAGGGATGTTATCGAGAGTTGGTGAGAGGCAGGCGTAGCATCGGAACGACGTGGTTGGGAAGACGACGGCGCGTTACCTGGAGAGAGTGAGAGTGGGCAGCGAGACAATGCGTCTGCATCATGATGGTGTTTTCCAGACTTGTACGTTATAGTGAAGTCATATTCCTGCAAGCGGAGTATCCAGCGTCCTAAGCGTCCTGACATGTTTTTCATTGATGACAGCCAACACAGAGCATGATGGTCGGTGACGATGGTGAAGTGGCGGCCGTAAAGGTATGGGCGAAATTTCTGAACCGACCAAACGATAGCCAGGCACTCTTGCTCTGTAATGGTGTAGTTCCGCTCAGCTGGAGAAAGTGTTCGGCTGGCATATGCTATGACTTGCTCTTTAGATGCTGTATTACGTTGCAGAAGTACTGCGCCAATACCTTGTGCGCTTGCGTCAGTATGGAGTATGGTGGGGGCACGATTATCGAAGTGGCGAAGCACTGGTCCGGAAGTAAGATGCCGCTTAAGAGCTTGAAAAGCCGACTCGCAGTCGCTAGTCCACGTGAAAGAGGCACCGGTAACCAGTAGCTTGTGTAGAGGAGCTGCTATTGCTGCGAAGTTGCGTATAAACCTACGAAAATATGACGCCAAGCCGAGGAAACTACCTAGATCTTTCTGTTGCTGGGGGCGAGGAAACTGAAGAACGGCACTAATCTTGTCGGGGTCAGGCTGGATGCCATCTTTTGAGACGACGTGACCCAATACTTTTATTGTTTTGGTTGCAAATTTGCATTTTTTTGTATTGATCTGGAGACCAGCATTCGCAAGGCACTTGAGAACTTCGTCTAATCGTTGAAGATGTTGGCTGAAGTCAGACGAAAAGATGACAATATCGTCCAGATAACAGAGGCATGTCTTCCATTTTAGACCACGAAGTACGTTGTCTATCATGCGCTCAAATGTGGCAGGAGCATTGCAAAGGCCAAAAGGCATCACGTTAAATTCATAAAGGCCATCCGGTGTAGCGAATGCGGTCTTTTCTTTGTCAGTCTCGTTCATCGGAATTTGCCAATATCCTGATCGAAGATCAATGCTGGAGAAATACTCCGCCCCTTGTAGTGTGTCCAAAGCGTCGTCAATTCGAGGTATTGGATATACGTCCTTGCGTGTGATCTTATTGAGCGCTCGATAATCCACGCAAAAGCGAACTGAGCCATCTTTCTTCTTTACCAGGACCACGGGAGACGCCCATGGGCTAATTGAAGGTCGTATTATCTTCCGCGCAAGCATGTCAGCGACCTGTTGTTCAATGACCTTTCGTTCGGACGGCGATACACGATAGGGGCGTCGTCGTATTATAGCGGAACCTTCGGTTTCGATACGGTGTGTAGCCGCAGGAGTTTGGCTCAACACAGAGGAACAGCTATCGAAACAGGCTTTGTGCTTTGCCAAGACCACCATTAAGGCTTCGGACTGCGCGGCTGTTAGGTCAGAACCAAGAACGGCTGGAGGAGGGAAAGAATCATCCAAACCTGAGGTTGGTGCTGGCGATGAAGAAGGGCAAAGCGTGACTAGAGAGATTGGTTGAGTGTCGGCGAGGGTTGCCACAGTCATCCCTTTGGGCAGCATCACAGGATCTGGGGTCGTGTTGCAAGCAGACAGAAGGGCGCGGCCGCGTGAAAACCGGACGAGACAGGTGGCAATGAGAATTCCGCGAGAAGTACAGCGGGAAGAAGGGGCGACTAGGGCGTCTCCGTCGGCGATCTGACTGGACGTTACGGCTACAACGTCTTCGTGACCAGGACGCAGGACGTAGTCTGAAGCGAGGACCAAGTTCACGCATGAAAGTGAAGAGTCCGCAACAGGTTCAAGCTCTGTATCTGTGATGTGGACAACTTCTTCTCTACATGAAATGACGGCTGAAGCAGAATGTAGGAAGTCCCAACCAAGTATAAGTTCATGGATACACGTTGGAAGGATGATAAACTCGATGTGGTGGCGTATGCCGTCGATGAGAACACGAGCAGTACACTGTCCGTCAGGGTGAATGAATGCATTATTAGCGCCACGCAAAATAGGTCCAAGATAAGGCGTTTTTACTTTACGGAGCCGGGAACACAGATCACTCCGAAGAACAGAAACGGCGGCACCGGTATCGATGAGAGCTGATGCGGGAACACCTTCGACAGTCACAGAAAGCATGTTGGCCGGGCGAACAGGAGGAATTTTTGAAGACCGATAAGAAGCAGTTTCCCCTCCAAAAACTGCAACAGTTAGTTTTCCGAGTGCTGGTCGACAAAATGGGAAGTGGGACGAAGTGGTGATGTAGAGCGCCGGTAAGGGGATGGAGAACGACGTCTGGCCGAACGGGAACTATGAGGCAGATTGGGAGCAGCTGGTGGAGACGGAGAACGCTGTTGAGGGAATGAGTGCGGTCCGGGATAGTAGTCGTCTGATCGGCGAGTGCGGTCTCTTTCGTGCTCAGCATAGCCTCGCCTTTCATCCTGCTGGCGCCGGCGGCAGAAGCGAGATATATGGCCGCGTATGCCACAGTAAAAACAAACCGGACGAGGTGGACGCCACTGAGGGTACGATGGCGCAGCAAGTGCTTTGGTTCCCATCGAAGCCAAATGGTCATAGGAAACGCCAGTAGGCACGGAAGTCACGGTAGGGGTGGGTAGCGAAACAACATCCGCGTAGGTAGGGGTGGAGCGCGCTACCGGAGCAAGATGCGTCGTGGGTGTAGTCATCGCTGTCAACTCCTGCTTTACGACCTCGCGCAAGTCGAAGGTGGGGGTTGGTGCGCAGGCAGCAGGGGGACGCTTTAGGTCTTGTAGTTGAAGCTCCTCGCGGATGATGGTGCGGATAAGAGCACGTAGATCTGGAGAATGAGCAACCTGAGGATCGCTGCTGTCATGTGGAAGACGAATAGACTGCAGCTCGTCGAGGCGTTGACACGTTGAAGTGATGTCTTGGACAGAAGCCGGATTTTGCACGATTAAGGCGTTGAACGCGACAGGCCCAATGCCTTTTAAGATGTGGCGAACGCGTTCGGCTTCCGTCATGCTAGGATTCGCACGGCGGCACAGAGCCAAGACATCCTCTATGTATGAGGTGTAAGACTCTTGGGGAAGTTGGCGGCGCGTTCCCAGCTTCTGTTTGGCGACTTCTGCACGGCCAGACGAGGAAGCGAAGATTTGCCGCAGCTTCGAGGTAAACGTGGTCCAATCCGCGATGTCGGTTTCGTGGTTGAAATACCACGTCTTTGCAACACCGGTCAAGTAGAAGGCGACGTGCCTCAATTTCTGGGTGTCGTTCCACTTGTTACAAGAACTCACGCGGTCGTAGTGGTCGATCCAATCGTCTACGTCATCACCGCGGAGTCCCGCAAAGACAGGGGGATCGCGCTGAGGGCTCGTCACAGTCCAAGAGGGCGCCGCAGGTGGGGTCGTCTGTGTGGTAGGGTTTGAGGCGCCGGAAGGGCCGGGGTCGGAAGTGTCCATTGTTGTAGGGGTAGTTGGGTGCAGGCGGCGACCGGAACGGAGCTCCAGGGAGGACGGGAACGCGAGAGGACGTCGGGATCTTGACGTACCTCCACCACTTTATAATACCGAGACCGATCAAGTTGTCCAGCGCTGTTTATTCCACCAAAGGCAACGCCCCCAGCTCACGCGCGAAGAAGTCGAAGAACAGTGAAGATGATGATGGCTATGTACAAATGAAAACGACGAAGTACGTTAATAGTGCTTACAATATATATATATATGTATATATATATATATATATATATATATATCGCTCCTAACAGGGTTTCCACACTTCACACTATTTCCCACTTTCGTCAAAGCGAGTACTAGGTGAAAGCCCGAGCCAACTTTTCCGCAAGTGGACTTTTCTTTTTCAAGGTGACATATGCTTTCCTCGGCATAGTATATTTAGTTACGGCTCTTCTTAAAAGGAGAGTCGGTAAGGTGGGTCGGCGTCGTAACGAACGAGGCTGTTTTAGCGGCGAGAGTGTAGAATTGAAAAGAGAAGCGTGCTATTCAATGTCAGCGGTGGAATGTGAGGTAGCGTCGTGTGTTAGTCGGCTAACCTGTCACTGTAGCTTCCATCATTTGGAAAAGGGGCCTGGATGACGGGATGCGCAAGCATATGATCCTCCGCACGCGAATGTACCAGTGGAGAGCAAAAATTCTCCGTCGGGGTTCACACCGGAAGTCCGTGAGAGCCTGAACGTACACGTCATACAAACCAACTCTCGCTCTGTATTCTTCCATGGTATCCAAAGTCGCCGTCCACCAGAGAGCGGAAGTGACGTATGTTTCTCCTATTGCTGCCTGAATCCACGCCTTGGCAGCGGGGCAAGTGAGCTCGATCAGTTGATCCGAAACGGCCAGTGGAGAGCGCGAACACACTCGAGGTCGACCAGTGAAAAACATTAGGCAATATAGGCAAACATTAGGAATGAGGCAATATAGAAATTATGTGAGATGGTAAAATTACCTGGAGCACTACTGCCTCACCAGAACCCTTGAAACACAAGGGCCTTAGAGGCATGTGCTATACGAGACAGCTATCACAGCGGCATCCTCTGAAGAGAGGCGACGCTACGAATGTGTGGGGATAATAACATGCAATACAACAACTTTCAGGGAACATAGGACTGCGTTGGTGTCAAAGAGCGGTTCTCGGCCGAGTAACATTATAGGGTGAAGGGGGATGTGCTTTCTGTATGCTAGGGGAAAATGCTCTCAGACTCGGTTTCCCGACACTGCAGGAGGACGTGAAAGACGGTCAGCCTGTCCTTGCATCTACCACCGGTTGGAGGATCAGTTCCAGCGAGTAAACAGTGCACGGAGGATATGTAACGCCAACAAGGAATATGCCATGCGCATGTTTGCCGAGGGGGCTGGCTGGAATGATTGCTCGGAACTTCAGTGAGTTTGAGGCCGCTGTCGTCGCTACTTTGCCGCCGCGGCCTCAAAGGAAAATGAGCTTTTGTCGCTTGGCGTGAATAAATACTGTATGTTTTTTCCCTTTCATTGCACTCTCCTAAAGTTCGGTTTTAGGCAGATAAGTGGGCAATCTCGTGCTATTTCGGTTAAGCAACATTACCGTTTGGTACGTACTTTGTCCAAGCTCCGGCCAACTACGGTTTAACAAGGTTTTACTGCACACACACATTATATATATATATATATATATATATATATATATATATATATATATATATATATAAGGTGAAGAAGAGAAAGAAAATGGTGAGCAGAAGCATAGAGTAACCTGGGAGGGGGTAAGCCCTCCCACTCCCAAAGAATGTGATAGCTGCTCAGAACGCCAGATGAAAAACTACAAAATGGCCTCGTTGCCTAGGCCGAAAGGGTCGCTCCTCATGAGGGGCGACCCTTTCTTTAACATCCCAGACCATAATTGAGCAGAATCTCAATAAAATTGTTACCACCACCACCACCAGAAGCATAGAGTAGTAGGAACTCAGGTGCTTCTTGGGCAATCCACCATAGTGGGTATGCGCCAGTGTTTGGGAGACAACACAGACTCCGGGACCTGCCCCACTGCATCACACCGGACTATAGGCGGCGTAGGCTCAACTTAGAACAGCTCCGCTGTTGAACGCGCGAAGAACTTTCTGGGTGCATTGGTCCAATGAATACCTTTCTGAGTTAAGAACAATGCCCAGCCCGAAGTCAGCAACCTCCTTCGACAGAATTAAGAAAGGGGACCTCGAACTTCTACAACAGTCAAACAAACCCCGGCAACTATGGAACATTGTTCGAATAGAGGAGCTCCATAGAGGAAGAGACGGCAAAACAAGATCCTGTTCCTTGAGAGTACCGGGTGGCTATATGGTTAAACGGGCCGATCAACACCTGTGGGCGCTGGAACCAAACTTTTCGTTAACTTCTGCGAGCGGGGTAGCTTTTTGGAACTAGAACGACGAAGAAGGAAACGAAGGTTTCTCATACGTCGGGAGAGTTCTGTATGGTCACGTCGATAGTTGGATAGGCGAGACTCAAATATTAAGCGATTCTCAAATAGGATTCAAGCCCGGCTGCTCAATTTGGTGTGCTCATGTTGACCTGGAGAGTAGAATTCAACTCACTCGCCGCAACAACCAGTACGCGGCCTTAGTGACATTAGACATTGCGAAGGCGTATGACAGTGTCGACCACAATACTTTTAATCAACAGACTCAATAGTGCGAATCTTCAACAGCCTTGGATTCAAAATTTTCTAAGCGGACGAACATTTTATTGCTATCAAAACGGTGTTTCTTCTAAAAGTTACAAACAGACAAGGGGCGTTGCTCAAGGTGCTGTACTTTCCCCAGTATTATTCAATATTTTACTAAATCACATCCCGACACATCATGACGTACAGGTATACGTATACGCTGATGATATCGCATTTTTCACGGTATCGAATGATATACATAGCCTATATAAAGCTTTGCAGTCGTATTGGAATCAGATTGAAATTTGGCTAAAAGGAATACAAATGTCGCTAAATGTCAACAAAAGTGTGATCATTGCCTTTCCCTTAACTTTTCCTATCTGAATAGCACTGTCGTATGGCCAGGAGATTGTTCCGCAGGTACATCCTTTAAAATATCTGCGAATGATTTACACGGAAAGGCTTAATTGGCAGACACACGTAGAATACATCGCATCTAAAGGAGCACGCGCTGTTAGCTTATTACGAAGAGTCTGCAGCAGTCGTTTTCGAATGCGCAGGGAGACCTTGCTGATGATTTATTGTATGTATGTCCGCCCCATTCTAGAGTTTGGATGCGTGTTATACTCAGGAGGTCCTACGTATAGGTTACGTCCTCTGGTTCTTTTAGAACGCGAATCACTGCATCTGTGTCTCGGCCTTCCAAAATTTGGAGCCAATAATATTTTATATCATGAAACTCACCTGCCTTCTCTTCAAACTCGATTTCGTATGCTGACAGTCCAAATATTTCTAAACATCTATGCTCCTCCCCAGAGACATTCCTACTATATTTTTATTCGAGAACCAACTGCATTCTTAGAGAATCAATGGTCCAGACTGCATTGTCCGCAGGTAGTTTTTGTGCGGAAGCTATTAGAGCCATTACAAATATCAATCCGTGATGTGGCTTTTCAAAATTTACCTACTTCAACAGTAAGTGTTGAATATGGCGATATATTTCCCAATAAGGCTAAGCTCCCACCTATTCGATACCTAAAAGGTTTATTAGATGACCACCTTGAAAACCTCCCAATAAATGCAGTAATAGCCACAGATGCTTCTGTCAGTGAAGAGAAGGCCGGAGTGGGCATTCTTTCGACATCGTTAAATTGCAATTTCTCTCTTCGACTACCCCACTTTACGCCAGTATTTCAAGCAGAGTTATTGGCGATCATCCTAGCTCTACGGAACCTTCCCACATCTATTTCTTCAGCCGTAATCTTAACCGACTCCTTGTCTGTTTGCTCCGCTTTATCTGTGCCCAATTCCGGTATCATTCTCCGAGAATTCCATTCATCAATTCCCCAACATTTACGCCTCGTCCATCTGGTATGGGTGCCAGGGCACGTGGGACTCACTTTAAACGAGTCAGCAGACGCACTAGCAGTGGTATGTCTTAAATGCCCGGTACCGAGGATCCTAAAACCTCCGGCATGCGTCACTTCTGCAAGATTTAAAGAAAATTTCCATTCTACAAGAACATGCCAAATTATGTGTATTAGATAACGCCGATTTTCTGCCCCTTAGATTTCCTTGACACAGCGGATGGTGTGCAACAAGAAAATTTGAAGTTTCGTTTACGCCTATGCGCTGCCGAATATCAAGGCTTAATTTCTATTCCCATAGGTCTGGTTTGGCACCTTCTCCTAAATGTTTCTACTGCAATGAACCCGAAACTATGGATCATTTCTTTATAGTGTGTCGTAGGTTCGACGTGCATAAAAAACGACTTCTAGAAGGATCCTTACGCCAACTTGAATTAGCCATTACGCTACCTATCATTCTGTCTGTGGGGGCGTCGGCACTAGGACACTGTAATAGGAACGTATGTGATGCCATATATAATTTTGTAATGGAAACAAGGAGACTTCCATGCTAATTTTACTGTTTTATTTTCCACAAGAAACCAAGAAGATTAACTTCTAATTTTAAGAAACTATAACATGAAAATTACTATTAACGATTAGAATTCATTTAATATCTCATTTTCAGTAAAAAAAATCCTATTTAGGTATTTATTCTTTTTCAACCCACTGCCGCCCGATTCATGGCCAATCCTCCGTAGTGGGTTGTGCTATATTTACAGGCTCCAAACCCTGCACAATAGCAGCTACCCACGGAGTCTCGCTATGGTTTATGCTTCATAGCCCCTTTTTCGATGCATAGAAAGGCTTGATTTTATACACGCCCTGGGCGTATGTTTTGAACACTGTCACAACGCAAGCCAATAAGGTTCCGTAGAACAACAGATACCTAATGAATGATGGCACACAGTGTGCTTTGAATGTGGGCCATGAACATAGAGTCATCAGGAATTTATGGTAACAAGAGAACAAACAATGCATTGCCAGTGCTGCTGTTCTGCGCCAACGTCGACGATACCGCGACCGCGATACTGGCGTCAATAATATCGCTTCAATGGAATGTTCAACTTCACAGCTTGCACCTAAGTTAAGATTTCTTTCCATCGTGACATGGTAAAGAATGTAGTTCTAATTAGGATGTTTATGTACAGACTATTTCCATTTTAATATAACCAGCAAGAACTTAGAGATTCAATCATACACTTGCTGCTCGTATTACTTCAAGTAAACAGCTTACACAAGCTTTTCGACTCTGGGCACCACGCTCACCTTGCAGGTTTTGCAATCTCGATAACGAAGAAAAGTAATGAAATTACTCACTGGCCAATTGTGATCTTCCACTTGTTGGTCATCTCCTGACGCGCAGCAGATATCGGTTCAACATCGTCCTCACGGATAACCGAAAAGTGGAACTCTTTCAGAGACTCGCATACATGAGTGGCTTCGATGATCCAACGAATCTCGGCAGCAGAAAAGTCAGATCTCAGGGTGAGGCGCTGGAGTGACTTTGCCTGCCTGAGGCCATCTGCCAAGCGGTCAGCATGCCACCTGATCGTCTGCTTGTCGGCATACAATGTGTTAGAAGAATTAGTTCTTGATTCATCTCTATAAATCATAAGACATTGTACAGTTGTCAATTCGTATTGAGCCTCAGCTGCAAGCTGAGGCTCAACTTTTTTACAACGCACACAAACGCGCAAGTGCGAAGTGCATTCCATTTAGAGAGTCCAGAAAGCCTTGCATGTGTACTTCAAAAAAACTCTGATGGCAGAGTTTTGTAAACTCTGATGGCAAAATTTTGTAAATGCATGGTCGCATATAGGCAGAATATATATTTCGCAATATTTGTAATACAAGGAACTATTTGCAACAAAACTGAACCTTCATCCAGATTAATCACCCATAGCAAAGATAGAAATCAAAAATGAGAGGTATAGAAATAAATGACTCATATGTTGCAGAAGTTTACCTCTGTCTAGAATCTTGAGAAAACGACTTGTAATTCAGGATAGTCATGAGCTGCATTCGTAAATTACCAATATCTAACAAAATGTGTGAATTTTCTGTGAGCTTTCGCCGACAAGGTACTTAGAAAGTTTCCGAAATATATTGTGTTCATTGAGCATATGCAGCAGCTTCTGTGGGTTATTCCCGCTCCTAGCGTGTCCGCTTCAATTCGTTCACTGTGCAGGAAAAGTAGCAGCCAAGATATCAGTGATAGATAACGCCCCCTCTTTCACTGCTGTAATTACATGTGTGATGCAGTTCTGTTAAGGTAAGCAACTTTGAAAACCTTCATAGTCAATGAGAAATCAATTTTTAGGTGGTGTGCACTCACATGTGTAATAACAGTGCGCGTGGATAACGAATCGACACACAAATTGCCTTATTGTCTAATGTGTGACATCGCAATTGTCTGACAAGACATATTGTCTCTGCATCCAGCGAGTGCCAAGCAGTATCATCCAAGAACAAGTGTTTGAAAAAAGCGGACGATTGTATTAGTAGATGTTAATGGCAGCAAAGGCGATTTAAACTGAAGCCAAGCTGCGTACCAATCTTGTAAATGCCACTACACTGCCGTCAAAAAGGAGTGCACAAGAACGTGCACTGCAAAAATAGAGGCTGGGTAAAAATAAAGTCAATTCCGGTAGAGCCTCACTTTTACCTTTTGTAAGACATGTTTTACCGCGTCATTTCGAGATGCCTCAAAAGATTCCAAAAAATTGAGTTTCATCCTGTCCATAAGGTCATAAAATCACCACCAGTCATAAAATATGTTACCAAAAGCCGAGCGGAAGAGCAGCTAGCGCGTTCCGCCGTAGAAGCAAGAGTGACTTTCTGCGTATTTTAAAGCACAAGTTGTCTCTAACATTTCAATTTATTCTTAAAATTTCTATTCGCTGACACCGATTCTCGTGACGAAAGCGCCTTCTTTTCGTCAAACACTGAATGGCCGAAACGCCGAATGTGGAATTACTAGAGGTCGTCTTGCATAAACGTCTGATCACTAATAAGGTCTTTTAAATCATTTTTTCAAATGCAGTCTTTCAGATTTGGTCTATTTCGCCTCATGGAGAGCTTGTCGTCATTCGTGCCAGAGATATTCGTTACTGAAATTATAGGCGCAGCCTACTGGCATCAGAGAGACCAGTAGGGTGTGCCCATACCTTCATAAGGCTAATATCTCTGGCCCCAATGACAACAGAAGCGTGATATTCACGTTGTGGATTCACGTGACCGGAGCATAGCATATCAGCGATTATGGTAAGCTAGATAAGCTTTATTATAAACGTTATTCGTGTGCATTAAGGCAACGCCCATGCGTACAGTAGTTTTGCGCATGAATGAGCCCGTGTCTTGGTGATTCAATTTGTTGAATTTGAATACCGTTGTTAGCATTGATATCATTACTTCATTTGACGTGTTCTAGGTCACTAATCAACCGGCTGATAGGGCCTCCAACCGCAAAAAAAGCCAAAGGCCACAGATCAGAAAATGTATAGGCGTGGTAGCGGGAATACGAGGGCCTAAAAATGTCTTACGGCACTGATTAACTACTGAAAGTCCACAGGAAAAACACTTTTCTTTGAAAACGTTTCTTCCACGAAATGATCGTTGACAGTGCGTTCCTTATTTAGGCGCTTTATATAATTACTTTAAAATAATATTGTGCGCATATTTAGAACTTCAAACATCAATATAAAAAAAGAGTGTTACCCTTAGTTTGGATCTGTGATGACATCACGCGATGGCAATTTTGAATTGCGAGTGCACCATAGGAACTTATAGCTTGTGCTACTCAACAAGTTGAAAACTGGCAGAAGTCTTCCTCACCTGAGTTTTTTGATTCCTCAAGTCCCACTGAATGTGATCGAGTGCCATCTCGTGAATGGTATCGTTGGAGGCAAGGAACTTCGAGAGTGACATAGAATCCAAGACACCCAATTTGAAGCCCTCAAGGGTGAGCTTGGTAACTGTTTTGTTGGTAAAGAGAGCTCCGAACACAATGTTTGCCATGGTGCGGTAAGTGTGGTTGTGGCAAACTACAGTCACGTCGGGAGGAGCCGAAGGTCTGGCAAGCATTCGCTTGAAGCTTGAACCGGAGTGGTGAGATGGAAAGGAGGCATCCAAGGTTAGGCAACAGATGCTCGTGCTTTTTTCCAGTGCCTGCAGCAGCTTTCCGACGAAGTCAAACACCTAGACAGAAACATGCGTACGCGGCAAGTGAAAACAACAATAAAATTAGTTCTACAAATGTCTGTCGCCGTTTCATAAAAGGAGCGCTGCGCAGCCTCGAGTCAATGATTACGCTAAGCGCCTCATTGCATAGTGTCTTGCATTGCAGAGTGCTGTGCAGCCTCGAGTCAGTGATTACGCTAAGAGCCTCATTGCAGTGTGCCGGATCACGTGAGCCTGAAAACCGAGTCATACACCAGAAAAAAATGTTTGCGGAATACTTCACTATAACGTCACAGTTCCTCTGCAAGCGGAGAAATAGTTTACAAGTTGGTTTTTTGCTTCAGAGGTTTAGAGTCTTACATTACAAGCATGCCTAATCAAACAATAAACCGTGACGCTACAGGCATATCCCGGCATTTAGTTCCTAGTCACTGTGCACACTGCAATTTCTGCTCGCAAGTAAGCTGTCGACTACTGTTTATTATGATCAATTTCGAGAAAAATAATTATGGAGTTCTACGTGTGAAAACTACGATCTCATTATACGGCTCACCGTAGTGGTCGACTCCGGGTTTCTTTTGACCACCTGGGGCTCTTTGATGTGGACCTACACCTAATAGACTGGTGGTTTTACATTTCGCCCCTATGAAAAGCTTATTTTGAACCATAAGTGTCAACCACAACTACATTTCTTATTGTTCAAATGGTAAATTGTTAGTGCACTTTAGGAAGAGGTGCTTCAGAAACGCAATTTATAAAATATTCAATGCCACGTGCAGCAACAAGTATTCATAATTGTACAAATATATTCTACCTTAGATCGACAAGACCGTTGACTATGTTTCGCCTCAAGGATACCGTTAAAACTTGTTGTGTAGTAACGTAATTCAGATAAAAATAGAATTTATTGAGGGAATGCAGAGATTCACCATAGGTACACGCAATGCCCAGGATTGTAAAGAAACCATTGAGGAAGCACCACTGAACATCTACCGTATACCGTACAGTATACATCTACCGATTCTACGGCTGTCATAACATTTAAGAAGCGAAATATCAGCTACGAAGTGTTTGCAGAGGAAGCCAAGATATCTTACAATGTATGCTTGTTACAAATATTTCGGATGGCCGATTAGGCGGATTAGGGAGTTAACCAAAGAGAAAATATAAGCTACCAACGACCTGAGTATGACAGTCACTTTCTGCAATTTGGGACTTCCAAGATGTGATAAAAGATATGAAGCGAACAATATTGAGAATTACGCCATGAGAAAGACGCAAGAGCGCAGACAAGGAGAAAATTTGAGACGACAGACGAGCGCTAACCATGAACAAAGGTTCTTTTCTATTAAATTTCTGTGTGTCAGCGCCACGATTAACCATATTGCCGAACCAGGAAGTCCAAACGTCTAAAAATATTAAGGGCAGTTTAGGGGATCGAATGTATGAACATTAGACAAACCACAGCGAACATAAAGACGACGGTCTACACACAACAAGCTAGTATTTCGAAAGGACTGGCAGGCAAATAGGTTACGATGCAAACTGATAAAAGAAGATGAGTTCCAGGTTTGCCGTAATTCTTGTGAAGCTGCATTGAAGCACCAGTTTAGGCGGCGAAGATACTGTTACGCACAGGCCAATGAGCGCAGGCACACAGTCAGCACGGCGAGCACGACTAAACTGCGAGAACTTTATTGGCCAAACTTGTGCCGTCAAAGAAAGCACATGTGATTCTGGGGCGGTGGTAGCAGCAGGTGTGGTTGGTTGCCGCGAAATCGTGTGCCAGTGCTCACGGTTCGCCCCTTTCATGCGTGCAGCATTCTATCCTTTATACGCGCTCGTGACTAAGGGTTTGAGTATATAAAACGTGTCACAATCATCTATTAGCGCACCTACAAAGAGGCAAGTATTGCCGTTATTAGTACGACAGCGTTTTGGATCTGTGCGTTTTATCGCGCCGCGACAGCGCTCTTCTGCGATTGCAGAATCGTTATAGAGCCGCGCAACAGAGCTGAACAATCGAGAGTACATCAAACTCGCACTGCAATAACAAGGACCATGGATCGTGTCTAGCAAACCTGCTGGTGATTAGAAATCAAAGCGCATGCGGTAGGAATTTGAAATTATAAACGGCAACGCACCGTTGTTTTTGAAAAAGAAGAATAAAATGCGTGTATTTTAGCGCTTGTAACTTACGGGGGTCAAATTTGAACGTTAAGGATTCTTACCGGGGGTTGCTGAGTGGGTTCATACGAAGATAAAAGGTTTCAATGCTTAGGTGTAAAAAACGTGGACACTCGAAAAAAGATAACGCGAACAAAAACATATAAGGAGAAAGGAAAATATCAAGAGGCCTCGCAGAGAGCGATAGGATTGAAGTTGGTAAACGAAGTATAGGGGGGTGATTCTAAATACGACAGATCTGTTATTTGCAACAGGCCGATATTTAGCAAAAGGAGTTTGGCAAATCGAGCAGCTGAGAACCTTCAAAATAATGAATCGGCTGTCAATGAAGAAAGAAAACGCCTTCGCGGACGGCAGTGAATTCGCAATCAGGGGTAATCGTAAGTCAGTTGTAGAAGCCTTCGTTTAACAGTTGGCAAAGTCTTTTGACAGATGGTAATGAAGGGCACATTTCAAAGTCATTCAATTTATTATTAAACTTGATCTAACCCTCCGCCAAAAACTGGTTGGGTTTCACTGCACATTTCCCGCATTTATGCTAGTAATGCGAAAGAGATGGGGCATTGATGGGGTAGATTGAAAACAAATTAGCAGGAAATGAGCAGAAAGGTAGAATATCAATTACCTTAGGGGAAAGAGGGAATGTTAAGTGCAGGAAACACGGAAAGAAAAAAAAATGAAGGATTAAAAACAGTAGCTGACCAATATATGGAAGGATAATAAAGAAACATGGTAAACTACGTCCTACCGATATTGTTTTAAAAAATGTACTCAACGATTTCAGATAAACGCATGTGGCCTTTCGATGAAAGTCTAGATGCCTGCGAAACCGATCAAATTCTGCTTGTATGTCATCTTGGAGAAGTTGAGAACTATGTGCTGTGTGTAAATTCTTTATCAATATGAAAGCGAACAGATAATTTTTTTAAACGACTATAACTCATGATGTGTGCTTCCAAATTTAGGAACTTGAAAGGTAATTAGTTTTCCAGTTGAGCATTTAGTCTCACTGACCACCTTGACGCTATTCAAGTGACTTTGCACACAGGCAAGCACGAAACGTTGGTGTGACGTCTATACTTGCGAAAAAAAAAGAGCTTGGAAGATTTCCACGGATAGAAAAGTCACCACTAAGGCACAAAAAACCTGCGTTTACATCAAGCGAAACCGAAGTTACGAAACTGCCACCACTTGTTTTCTCACCCCAACTATTAGCTCAGCTTACGTGAGTGCCTGATTTGCAACAAGGTTTAGTATGCAGTCAAATCTGGTATTTAGAGTCAACGACTGTTTAGTTCCAGTTACCTTGTCTTAGCAACTTGCCCGTCATACATAGCATGTGCAATTTTTCAAAAGCCTATTCTAAAGAAGAAAGGTTCCTTCCACAATTAATATTGCGTGCAGGAGCATGACCCGGTTTTAATGTCCAACAACAATGACCTGACGCGCATTCGATCTCGTAACCTTGAGATTACGAGATCGAGTCTCAAATTCAATCTCTAATTCATTTAGATCGAATTTGCTTGTTTACTTACGGTTACGACGCTGCATTCTTCCGCGTTTCTTCTCGACATTTAACGCCAGTGGCTATGTGGGTTTTAAGGGTCTAGTTGGTCTAGTTAGTAGTTTTAAGGGCCTTGGACTAGTTGGCATTTGCTTTCAGTTATTATTTGCAAGCCATGTCGTCAAGCGTGTGTGTCGTGCGCGTCTTATCTGCAGCAAATGCGTCATGTAGTACACGTGGTTTAATTGTGTGAGTTGTTTTGCTTCCTTACTAGTGGCACGAGCATCGAGTGACACTCTTGGTTCTCGCGCAGCACTTCCGGTTCACCTCCTGAGACGACCGGAGACGAAATTCGAAATAAATCAGCAAAAAGGGAGAGAAATAGTAGAGTACAATATTCGTGGGTTTCATTGGAGATATGATATCAGAGCATATGTTTAGTTACAAATTGAGTTATCGAAGTGACTGTAATAAATAGAATTAGAAATCACTGATTACCGCTCGCCAAAGCACAGAATCGTAGACTTTAGAGACGCGCCACGTGAGTACAACTTTGGCGATATTCCTGAAAACGCGAAAGTAGAAAGCGGAAGTAATGACGTCACTAATGACGTCACACACAAGAAGGTGGCACGGTACTTAACCGGCTAAATAATGAAAAAGAGTTGCCTCGCACAGACTGAACATCTGCCTGGCAGAGCGGATGTGATGTCACTCCCTCCTCTCTCTTCTCTCCCGTCGCGTACCTGCTTGCTCGTTCGCTCCCAACAGCTGCGCGCACACGCGCTCGTTACGTGCTCTGACGTCAGCACCATAGAGCGCCCGTAACGTATGCTTCGTGCGCCGTTCGCTGGGGGCTACGCCTCGCCAGGTGACGCACGCTGCGCTTCCTCTTTAAAGTCCCTTAAACTTCGTAAAGTACTGCCACACTTTGGAGACTGCCGCCTACTCCTCGCGCGCTCTGGCAGAGGCCGACGCCGCGTCGCTATTGGCCTAATAGCATCACGTGGGCCCTCGCGCATTGCATCAGCGCGATTTTTCTCGAGAAGCGTCAACGGAGTGGCCAGGAGCGCATGTTGACGCCGTTGCTACGCTCGAGCAGTGTAGGTGGCACCACGGTCGAGGAGGGAGCGTGGAAGAGGAGAAACGAGGAGTGAAGAGGGAGGAGGAGAATGTCGCTACTTTAGGAAGTTTAAGGAGCTTTATTCCCCCTCGCCCTCCCTTGCCTCTCGCGCGCGTATCGTGCCAAGGGAAAGACGTTCACTAGCTAAACCAAACGAACACCAATGCCGAGGTGCGAGTGCCGCTAAGAGACACCTAAGTCAAAGACTAAGGTATCCTACTATATTTGCTACTTCCCTTCAGCGAAGTTGTTAAAGCGCGTTCAAACTGGGTAGTTTTCCATCACGCGAGTTGGCGGTATCTCATCGACGACGTAGGCCACGCTCCCAACGAAGCTGTCGTCGGGCGTAATGAAATGTCCATCGCCACCGAAGTTCTGGAGGGGGGCTGTGCATGGACTGAAGTTCGCTACTCTCACTTCTCGCAGGTTTGTTCCGAGTTCACGGTTATTACAAAAGTATTTCGCATACGTTCACAAGTAACCAAAAAAAGATTAGATACGTTGCATAAACAACAAACGTAGACCCTATGTTACGTAGGCGCATGCGGTGACAGGCTCGCAGAAAAATTATACAAATCCAACACACTATGGGAAACGGGCAACATGAGCAAGCACGGCAAAATTACGCAGTACGACGAGTGGGCGCTGAATATTTTGGAGGCAAATGTATCGCTCAGTCACCAGGATGGACCTTGAAAAGCTAGTGGAAATTTTTTTAGGCATTATAGAACGTGTTAAGAAACAAAACGCAACGTGCTCGACCCTGTATAAATGCGGCCCACCAAAATGACTGTCCGATAAAAGATGCGTATTGTTTTCCGTGGCTTGGAACAAGCGTTGCCTGTTTTTCTTTTTTTGCCACTGACAAAAATCGGCCTCAGACCGAACGGTAAGACGAGTGCTTTTTGCCTGGCGCAAAGCAAGTTTTCCCGTCGCCGACAAGATCAGCACCCGAAAATCTCCCAACTGTGAATGGGGGTTTAGAATGTGTTGACCTGAGGTGCGATCGGAGATCGTTGTTCGAAACGCGCGTATCCTTCTCACGCATTGGCCTAGGATTAGCCGAGTCGTCAGCCGCCGAATCGGCTAATCCTAGGCCAATCGCGTGAGGCGAAAGTGAACGCAAACTGAACGCACGTTCGCAACAACGATCTGCGATCGTGCCCATGTTCGTTTTTCTCAAGCTCTTATTTCGTTTGATCACTTATGACTAGTAACCAGAACTTCAGGCCGAATGCTTAGTTTGTTTTTCTTACCTCCTTATGGCGCATATTTAACATATAAGCACAAATCATGTCTAGAATCATTTTATTGGCTTCATCAACGGGCTTATGAATGGCTAGTTCGATGCTATTGCCTATATACAATTTTCAGGGCCTAAAAATTACTCTGAGTGTTTGTGCTAGTCTTGTCTTCTTTACAATGCTATAACCCACTGGGGAATCCGACTGAAGGCAGCCGATTATTACCGCGAACACATTGCTGGTGTTAAGGCTGTTGCTACCAGCTTTACGGCTGGCTACTGCACTTCTGTGCGAATGGCTGAAACTGCTATAAGCGAAGATACACTCAGAGGTGACCTAACCTACTTGTGGGCTCAATTGATATCTGGAAACTTGAATGGCTTGTTGCGATTCTAACCACGAGTGTAGGGCTAACTTTGAAGTTTAAAAAAAGGTTCGTCCCCATCCCTAACGAACCTGCTGCTATTCAACCTATTTAGAAACAACAACCTAACTTGTACAAAAATATCAGGTGTTAGGTGTTGAAAGAACTGTTGCGGGTTTTGAGCAGCGAACATTTTGCAATTCCACTGGGCGATAGTTTATCAAACGTACCGAACGAGAAGTACGTGCCGGTAACATCGGCGGATACTGAGCGTTGTTTGCCCTTACAAACTGATACCCAGCAAAAATAGGAACAACGTGAAACACGGACCTCTTGAGATGGTGCTTGTTTGTCACTGCTTTCACAACTTTTTCCGTGGCTGCATGTCTAGGCACACTAGGTTTCACACAGATCTTCAGACAGATACCTCCTTTTATTGTATTGCGAAAACAACGTGAATTTTACGAAACAGGCATTTAGTGGGCTTTATTTCTCGGAAAATCGTAAGTTATTCCCGGATGGGCAGGAGAAGTTCTTTTAGCCTATACATGGCTAAATGCCAGTTTTTTGCGCCTACAAATGGGTCAGTAGCAACTCTTGTGCCTCTTAAAGGCAGCTAAAACAGCGATCTTTCGTGCCTAAGAAACTCGTGTCTAGTTATGACAAGTTGCTTTATGATTTCATGACTTTACTGAAAACAGAAAACGTTAGCGCTTTGCAACTCATTTAGTGCGATAACCGGCGAATTACAAGCAGGACGACTTGAAGTCTGCTAGCTTTCTCGGTCTTTACCGAAGAAATTGCACATCAACCAGTAACTGATCATAACTTAGTACACTCACACCGCCAGCATAGCTTTAACGATGTAGTGGGGTACACTAGATCATATTATGACCGCCTGGGGACGTGTGTCTGTAAATTTTCCTAAAAAGCATTGCGCTTAGAGGCCGTAACGTCCTCCCTCGTCCGCCGTCCGGTTTCATCCCTGACTGTATTCCAACGTGTGCACGCGGAAGGAATACAAAAGCCCTCGTATAAGGAAATTTGATACACTAAGACAAAAACGGGTCTCCAGTCCACGCTGTTAAGAAGGTTCGACAGCGAAGTTGTGAACTACTAGGACGATTACCCATTGCAACGTAGTTTCAAATCATTCACATGGCGACATTCACATGTACTTTACGTAATTTTTCGGCTATAACGGTTCAACGGCTCGCGACTTGGCTTGCGCCGCTACATTGTGCACCTAGAGAGAGTGGACCAGACTGATTAAAAATTCACTTAACCGCACTTTCGCCGCGCCTCGTATGCACGCTGGACATCGGAAGTCCTCACTATACGAGGCCTTCCCGTAGCACCTTCCCACCACAAATCGATTCCTAGGCGGGTTCTTTTACCTACGGAGGTGTAGTTACATCGCTCCCTTCTTCGTATGCCACAGTTGCCGTTTCCCGGCGACTGCAGCGAATGCAGCCGTAATCTTTACCGGTAAACAAGTACAGCGAACGCTATGCGCAAAGGCGACATTTCTGGTTCTTTTATAGGTACCCCGCACGGCCGGCGCCGCTGCTGCCGCGGAGGCGAGCACCATCTGCTGGTGCTGCAAGAACCCCAGCGGCGCGCGCCTCCCGAGTTTTTCGCCTGTGGACACGACAGACCCATTGTGAGGTGGCCAATACAGCTTCGTGGTAAAAAAATTTCTCGCATAAGATGCCGAAAATATTCCTGAGCCCTAGGCGCACTGTGTGGCTTTGGGAAATTAAACGCAAGAATTTGTTACTTTATTATTGTCACTTTTAATAACAGTACACGGCGCGGGGATAAAAGAGCGCGCTTGAGAAGTATTTTGTGCAGCTGTATTCTTTCGCTTGGAGAGTTATAGACTGCAATCACTTCAGCGCTACCCTATCCACTAAGCAACTGTGTCACATTTGTTAGCGCGCACGCACGCACACAGGCACACATACAGACGCACGCAGGCACGCACTTAAGTTACCTCCTTTGTGAAGAACGTATTGACGACTTTGAGCCACTTGAGTGCGCTTGTCTCCGAAACTGCCGTCATGAAAGCATCCAGGGAAGGACACGCTTCCTTGGAAAGATCGATCAGTCGCACGTGCTCTAGAGAGAGTTCGGTGAGTCGCGACCGCAACAGACGAGTGACAGCTGAGAAGACCGCAACTGTGATCGCTGTATCAGTTAACACTGAATCAGTCAAGTAAAAACAGCTGAGCGAATAGATCCGTCTCATGGTGTTGCACATCAGTGAATCGAGGTTACGTTGCTCCCGTGGCTGGAGTCTTAACTGCGACAAGAAAAAAAATGCATGGTTATGAAAACCCCCGCCTTCAGTAGCGGTATCTGTATTATACAAGAGTTCAAACCTCTACGTTTTGTAGCGGCAACAACGACAAATACACAGCTAAATGCAAGCGTTGTCTTTTCCGAACGAAAGAATGCTACATTTTACCTCGATATAGTAGAAAGCACAATTGACCTATTTTAGGATAGAAAGTTTCTTCGTAGCACTTCAGTAAGGATACAGCTTCTTGGTCCATCTCAAGAGCAGAGGTATTCTTTTCCTACTTGGGCGTCCGAGAAGCACCGTCAGAGACGGTATCCGCAAGTGAAGAATACTGCCGCTAATAGGTTGGCTGAAAGCTTAAGGTGGATTGAAGCAGACACAGATGAAATTTGCATTTACAATTTCTTGTAAGAAATTACGCATAGAAATGTAAGGTGGAACAGGAACACACGGGGTGACCCTATGTCGGCAGAGCCGATGGTTTGTAGCACCGCGAGTCTGAAATGTTCGGTCGAGGCAACGGAACCATGCTTTCGGAACGGAACCATGCTTTCGATTCCTCGGTAGGCCACCCCTAACATATACAGGCCGAACATCACCTAGTGGTTTTCAGTGTGGTCGACCGGTACGCCAGTCGCCAATCTTGTACAAGCATCGCCACGTGAGTGGTCCGCCGGCTATTCAAGCTGGATGGATCCTATGAGCGTCCTCTTTAGAATTGTGCCGGTAGGTGGCGCCATCAAGCTCTTGTTGGTGTATAGCTTAATGTCCCACCTATGATGAAAGCAGAAAAAAGAAAACAACCCCGAAGAATTCCCTTCACACGTATTTCTGAACCACTTTTGAGAACGTTGTTTTTGTAGACTTCCATTATTTGTCCTTTCCCTACTTTTCTTCCACCTATCTTCCAATCGCCTCTTACTACTCTCTTGCGGACATGTTTGGTTTCACCATGCTCTCACTGAACCCAAGGGCTTCTAGGAGGCCAGCGGTGCCTAATACCTGTGTCACACGAGCACATTTGGAAGGCCTTCCAGTCGACGGCCTTCGAACGCCACAACTCTATCGACTCAAAGGCGTTGTCGCGCTGCTACACGGCACTTTTGAAAGGCCGTTGAGTGGTTGAGGCGTTTCTCGCAAATTGTGTGGCGCTGCGGATCTTTATTTTCCTCTTTATGTGACGAAAAGTTAACAACATTAAAACCTCTTAAAGGCGCTATAATTTATGTTATGTTTGTTTATACAATAAAAGAATTTGTTTATACATCGCCATACATATATGTTTAGTTTTTAAGTTGCTGAGTAGTGAAACTGCGACAACGTTAGCGCCACTTGATGCGTCTGCCATTTTGGTGTGTGTTCGCACATGTCAAGTGGCAAAAATGCTTTATTGAATAATTAATAACACTCATATATAGTATTTTTAGAGCATTCTGGTTTGATTTGTTTTTTTTCTAGCCGTGAGTACGAGCACACTGTGAACGAGAGGGCATGTACGCGCTGTTTCCGTTCCGTTGCTCAAAGGCCATCGAGATTTCGATAGAGTTGTAAGGTGCTCCGTTGACTCGATAGACTATTGACTCGGCGGCCTTCGAAACGGCCCGTGTGCAGCTCGAACTTGACCTTTGAGTCATTTGACTATCGGTTGGAAGGCCTTCCAAATGCCCGTGTGACACGGGTATAAATGTACCACTGGGCAGATATCTTCACATACTAATAAAACATACTCCATCGTTTCCGTAGCTTTACCACAGCAAGCACATGTTTCATCCTTGTTTTATTTCGGTTTATAAGTACGTGCTCTAACGCAATCTGATCTCGATTTGATAAGTAAAGGCACTCCCTTTAAGCTAACATAAATTGCTTCTGTCCCGATTTAATTCCTTGCTCTTATATAGTTACTCGTAGCAAGTTTATGTTCCATTGCCGCCACCCATGAGATTATCGTAGCCTCCCTGAGTTTCCAAGTGATGTTCTTTTGTGCTCACCACATCCGTCACATGATTGCTGGTAAGCTTCCTAGTCATTTTCCTCTACTATGAATCAATGTTGTTCCTGTACAAATACCTGAACGCTCTCCCAGCTCATTTGCTTCCATATTCCTCAGTCGTTCTTCACAATCAATTTTACCTAGAGCTTCCCTCGCTTCAAAACATGTCCAATCCATTTCACCCTGCACAGTTTCATTTGTAGTCTTCCCGTGAGTGCCCAATGCGAGGCGTGCCACTTTCCTTAGGTGGTCATCGAGTCCAGATTTTAGCCCTGACTTCAAGCAAGCAATCGCGTTTCCAAATGGAAGTCCTGGAACCGTTACACCTTTCCACATACTCCGGAGCACCTTCTACCCATTGTATCCACATAGCCCTGTGTTTCATTATGGCCGCATTTCTCTTCCCCTTAACTGTTATTGTTTTTTCTCTGTGTTTCCATATATCTCTTGCCTTCTTTTATCCATGTACCAAGGTATTTATATTCTTTTACGCGAGACATTTCCTGGCCCTGTGTTGTTACTGTGTTCTTTGTTTTCATTGAATACCACAACACCTGATTTCTGAACGCTAAATTTCAGACTTACCTGATCGCCTTGCTGTGCACAGATATTAGCCAAACGCTGCATATCACTTTGCTTGTTAGCTATGAACACAAGGTCATCCGCATAAAACAAACCTGGAAGCTGCTGTTCTACTACTCTACCCGCCTGTTTGTATAAGAGATTAAACCCGGTATTACTTCCTTCTAACGCCCTTTTCGTCCTCACCATGTACATCGTAAACAGCAGTAGGAATAAAGGGACCCCCTGCCTCAGTCCCTTGTTGATTATCAACTTTCTCCTCGCTCCTCATTCTTTCCCATCCAACACATACTGTATTTTCTATGTAAATATCTCTCGAAATTTGTGTACAGTCGTCACCTAAGCTTTCCCCTTCCAGAATATCCCACAACATTTTCTGGCCTACGTGGTCATAGGCTCCTGTAAGGTAAAGGAAACGCACATAATGGCCTCCGTGTCACTCTGGATACAGCAATAAACTGAATAAGGACAAATAAGTTGTCATCCAGACGCCTACCGACTCTGACGCCATGCTTAAGTTCTCCCAATAGGCCATTACGCTCTGTGCATGCTTGCAGCTTCAATTTAATCGTCTGCATTGCTAACCTGTATATAACCGATGTAGTGGTAAACGTCTGTATGAGTGAATTCTATATTTCCCCCTTACCTTTATAACTTGAATTCATTCTACTTTGCCGCCATTTGTCTGGTATGCGTACGCCTTTTAAAGTTTTGTTCTGTTGCTTTGAAGAGAGCTTGCTTACGTTTTGATCCCAGTTGATTAATCAGCCAAACGGGAACCTCGTATAGTACTATTGGGGACAAGCTCCACCACTGGAAAAGCTGGCGCCACCGTCGGCGGGACGTGGTATGAGGGATCACGTCGACACAGTGGCCGCATCGGCTGCATTGGAAGCGCCGACGCGAGCTGAAAACGAAAGTTTTAAGTCCCACCTGCGCTGCGGTTATGATTAAGTGGTCAGGCTTTCCCTCCTTGGGTATATGCTTAAGAACATTTGCAATCACTGTAATAGGTAGTGGTTGCTTTTGGAGGCGTGCAACATGGCAGGCTACTGATTGGTGCCGCAGTGCCGGACGTACGCAATGGAGGCAGGTGTCACTCTTATTCACGCGTAGCCGCGGGACAAGAAGTTGTGTGAAGCTTGGCTCGCGGAACCTATGACCGGCAAATAGGCATCGGCTACAACTCATGTATGCAGGAAGCACAGACACGAGGAATATTTCTGCTACGGTGCTGGGAGTGCGATGTTCGGTGAGTAGCAGAAAACGCGCACTGAAACGCCCGCTCACCCCCGCGACCCGGCTAATGCCATGACGGTTTGGTCTATTAACTTCTTGATCCTAGACACTGGCAAGTTTACTGGAATGAAAAGGGAGTGGTAAGAAGCACATGATACAAAGGCATGGCATATGCTCATGTCTGTGTTTTGAATTAACGCTCTGCATTACGAAAAAAAGAAGCAGTGCAATATCGCCCGCAGAGTACATAGGGTGCGACGCATCTTAATAAATATTGAAAGGTCCAAGAATTTAGAAGAAAAAAATTGAACCGTCGCGACGGCACATCACAGTCGCCGTAGGCGTCGAAATCCCTTGTTAAAACGAAATTGTTTTTTAACAGCTCTGATAACATCCACGCCACAATGTTTGCTTGTGGACTGTCAAATGCTTATATTCTGCAGCCTAGATATCACAGCACTGTGTGAAAACGCTCTAAGTGAAAGCAAAACATTGTGCGCGGACATGCATGCAGACGCGCAGTCGGTCGCCGCGAACCCGTGCGATCGCTGCCTGCATTGAGGTTTCGTTCTGTTACACGCCATTTGGTTATACAGACCGCCCACTATAGGAACATATTTCACATAGTTTGCGCTCACCGATTGCCGACCTTTCACGCAAGCCGGTTCGAAAGACTCCATCGCAGCGACCACGCGCAGTGGCTTTCACTGTACGTATTTGGTAAATAGATGACGTCTGTAAGCGATTCTTTGCTTTCAGACGGCCCAAAATGATTATTTCGACAGTACTAAAGTTCCCTTGTTTTGAGAGTACTTACAGAAAGGTACAGGAGGGCAGCCGCGTGGTGTTTTTATTCAGCGCCGTAAGACAAACCTATGAGGAGCGCGCCGCGCGATCCCGCAAGGGAGGCGCTTCCGACAGATGGCGACTCCGTAAGTCCTCGCCCCCAATGGCTGTGCGCTTAGGAATTTGCTTTTCGGCTTTCTTCCAGATGAAATTTTTGAGCACCAGCTCCTTTTTCATCTAGTTACCTTTCATGCAGTTTTAAACGGCCCCTCACCAGGTCTCGCCATTTTGAGCCGAGAGCGCAGAGCATACAATGTGCCCTAACGATCGTGTTTGCAAAGAATCACATCGCTACCCGCCGCGAAAGGCTCCAAAATTTCAATCCGAACGCAGTTTCTTTTTCCCTCGCCGCGACCGCGCTCCAAGCCGGGCGGTGACGTACTCGTGTCCCTGCGCCTACGTAATCGTGCCAGCAGTGTGACGTCGCTCGCGCTGACACGTGACTTCGAGAATTATTCCAGACAACATTTTTGATCTGTGCGATCTGCTTCTTGAATTGACAAATTGACGTTTAGAGAAATAATAAAACACACAAACAGAATGTCTGCGCGTTTCTGGTTTTACTTCGCACCGAAACAAAAGAGATGCACTTGCACTTCTGGTTGTTCCCACGGTCGGGCGGTCGCATGCGCAGGTACCAAAACTGCCATTTTCTACCATGTTCCAGCGCGTGATTACTCTCTGCGTTCCGCTTGTTTTGCCGCAGTATTCGTGTAGCACGGAATTATACCACTAGTCCTGTTTCCTTGTGCAAAGCGAGCAAAATCGTGCGCTGCGCGAGCTAGACAACACTTGCGCGCGACGCCGTCGGCTGAAGTGCGTAGCGCCCAAAAGAAAAGCGAGGAGCAAAAAAAGAGAATGAAGGCGGATCCCGTGACGTATGCGTCACGCGATCCTCGAGGTCCGGTATGGCATAACGCAGGGAAGGAAGTTCTCTTGTGTAGCCAAGGCGGGGCGAGTGGCTAGAGCGTCTTGCTTGGCAGTGGATGCGGTCTGCGGAAATCATGGGTTCGCGGCACTGAAATATTTCTATTTCGGCCATTAATGAGCCGATTTGAAAAATGTTTGCCGCAGAACGCTCCCTTGAGGACACTTAACAACTTCCAGCGCATAACCAAAATTTGCTATGGGGCCTGGTTAGGGCCCTTTAAAGCGAGACCTTTCTAGGCTCATGGGGAAGTTTGCGTCAGTAGACCTGACCACCGCTGTGTCCGCAGAAGAGTCATCACGCCGTATAAAGACAGATTAGGGACATATTAACGAATGAAAAACCATTGATAGTGAAAGTTAGTGAATGATAACGTTATAATAAAGTTTGGTAGAGGTTAATAATGACTCGTAATGACTAATAATGACTACTGATGACTCCTAAATGACCAATATGTCTAACGTCGGCTTGTAATGACCACAATTGATTACTAACTACTAAAATGCTTAGTAATAATCAGTTATTACTACTAATGACTGAAATGACTTGTAATAACTACTAATGACTACGAAATCGCCAATACGCTTAACGACGAGTTGTAACGGCTACACTTGATTAGAAATGAATAAACATGCTTACTAGTGAGCAGTAATGACTAATAATGACTGAAATGACTTGTAATGACTCGTAACGACTACAAAAAGACCAATATGCCTAACGACAACCTGTAACGAATACAATTAGTTTGATATGACTAACTATGCTTAGTAATGACCAGTAAGGACTAATAATAAATTTTGCTTTACATTCTAGAGCTTGGAATTTATCATGACAATGACGGCCTTAACTTTAGTGATAACAACGCAATAGAACAGGACGTGAGAAAGGAACAAACAGTACTGCTTCTTGTGTAGTGAGTAGATTGTAACTTTCTCGTTAGAATTTAACAGGTTTCATCGAATTCAGTGAAGTGGTTGCCAGGAAAAACAATTTCTCCATTATTATAAGCTTAGATAGGAGACCCGGGCTAAACTTCCACTTAAGAGGAAGCTGTAACTCAATGCTAGCTCATATTTTCCTATTCGAATGAATACATGTAAAGCGTCGAACTTTTTTATTGCCAGAACCACGACATGAATGGGAATATATGGGAATATATAGAAGTTGTGAACAGGTAAATTTTAGCGTTTGTAACAAGCAGAATTTAATATACGGTTGGGAGTTTTTATAAAAGGTTTGTTGAAAATCACTGCAAGCGTTGAAGAAGAGATTTGGCGGTGGTGAGTGGTTGCTGTAGTGTATAAGGGAAAATGAGAAACGAAAAATGAGGTATCCTGAAGAACTTCCACATCTAGTGACCCGTTCAAAATTTGTAGGAATTTTCCAAAAAGACAAGGATGAGCTGCGCTGGGAGAGTGAAAATGACTAATAAATGCAATCTTAATATTAAACGTGCTGTTACGAATAATGCGCCTAAAATGAACGAAATTATTAAGCATATATAGATGTCTTCTCGAACGTAAATATTGCCCATTCAGAAACAGTTCATATAATTAGAGCGTAGCACCTAAGTTAGTGAGAAATGGAAGAAATTACTAACGTTAAAGATTTCATTCTGGGGATTTCTATGCCGAAACCCCGATATGTTTGCGAGACACGCCGTGCTGGAGGACCCCGGATTAATTTTGTCCGTCTGGGGTTCTTTACTGTGGAGCCAATGCCCGACACAAGGTCATTGTTGCATTTAGTCCACATGGAAATATGACCGCCGCGGCCAGAATTCGAACCCGCGACCCCGTGCTTAGCAGCGCAATGCCAAAGCCACTACACAACCATGGTGGGTGTAAAATGCTCCTGAGGAAGAAAAAGCTTTCAGAGGCAACAAAGATATCAAGATATATGACTTCACCCTATGAAACGTGCGAAATTTGGCCGCCATTGTTTACCTGATCTTCTCAATAGTATAATAAATAGGTTACGGATCATACTTTGAGGCAATATCTATTGGCTGGACTGAAATAAAGGTAATTATATCACGGGGTTTCATGTGCAAAAACCACCATCTGACTTGGCGGCACTCTAGGCCAACTGAGAGTCTGCTTCGTGCCAGCGTGGCGCGTGTTTTTGCCGTGCGTTAACCCTTCAGTGCTCGAGGGCGATTGGTGCTAAATGAACTTTGTTGAAAGACTTCCGGGGACTCATTTCTAATGCCGTGCAGTTCTTGTTCCAAAGTTGTAATATATCAGTAACATTCATTCTGATCCTGCGACGCCTCCTGCTAGCGCCTCTTGGTAAGGACTACTCGCGAACGCTACCGACAAACCAAGTCTCTTGGAGTGGCGGCACAAAACTTTTGCCTTTCCTTGTCTTAGTTCACGGCACCATGCTTAGTTCAGGCGCTGCTAAAGACTGCACACGCTCATATTCCAGCCTTAGGACAATGTTTTAGGGGTGCGGAGTATTCATAAATGTACGTGTTGAAATTTCAGGCGAATATGGCGTTTTGTAGCGAATACAACTTCCTTGCTTTTAACCTTATACATGATATGCTTTGGTCTTAATGGTCATCTTCAAACCTAAATGCCCATCGTTTAATGGTCGTGCGGCGCAACGTAATTAGCCCCTATAAGTATAAATTTTACAGCTCAATTTTTAATGTAGTGCTTAGTAATAAGTCCTTCAGAGAATCCAGAATGCAGCATCAGCGATACATTGATAGAAAATTTGTGTAATTGTTGGTTTTGTGCCGTCCTACATATAGGACAGTAGGCAAATACACTCCTTATTACAGTGATTGAATTTCAGCTATTCATTTCGAGCTCTGATGGCACATTTCTCACAACGCACTGTAATTTTCTTATGACACTGGTTAGTTAGTTAGTTAAAGGGGGTTTTAATGGCGCAAAAGCGGCTAAGGCTATGCTGCGCCAAACATGAGGTGTTTTAAAATCCAGTTTATGAAGGAAAGGGCAGTGTTAATAATCTATATTTTATGTAAAAGTCCAGTGTCGTGTAGATATTTACGGACGTCACGTAATGGGACTAGCGGATCATCACCTAAAATTAGAGCAGGGTGTAAAGTTATGTGTAAATGATATAAGTTTTGCAAAAGTGTTCGCTGTGTGTTTCAATCTGTGTACATGTGAGTAATATGTGCATAACTGTTAGTGGCTGTTGATATTTCTCGCATGTTGGTATATCCTCTTTCGTAAGTAAGTAATTGTGTGTGTGCCCAATGCGTAGTCGGCATAAAACTACTTCGAAGAACAGCTCCTGATGATAACATGACTTCCATTCGCCAACTATGGGTTTAGTGAGATGTAGCTTGTTGTCGACACAACGGTCCCATTTGCGTTGCCATTATGACGTTAAGGTTTTCCTAATTGCACGGATGCTATCTTTGTATGGAAGTGTTGTGTTTGTTAACCCTTTGTACGCTGCCATCGATGCACATCTATGAGCTGCTTCGTTACCTGGTATCCCAACATGGCTTGCAACACAGCAGAAACGAGTTGGCCTCCCGTATTCGTTAAGCACCCCCGCGTTTAAAATGCCTCCTATCAGGGGTTCACACTCAGATTTCAGGTGTAGAGCCTTCAGTGTGCTTAAAGAATCTGTCTATATGACTGCACTTTTGTGATTATCAGCAATAATCTTTTTAGCAACAACCCATATAGCGAAAACTTCGGCTGTGAAAAGAGAGGCTTGTTGTGGCAACCGAATACTTTTTCCCCAATTTTCCGTTACGACCCCCACAACTATGTGTTCTTTCGTTTTAGAGCCATAAGTGTAAAATTCTATGTGGCTTTGATATTTGTCCTGAAGAGCACGGAATCCTTGTATAATGTGTTCGCGTGGGGTGTCTTTCTTCTTTAAATGTGTTATTGTCCAGTAACACAACGGGCGAAAGTCGTGCCAAGGGGGCAAACGCTTTGGCTTTCTGGCAACCCGGAGCACTTCGCAAGGAATGTCTTAATCCCGGACATATTCCTCATATCGCAGGACAAGCGGCTTAATCATGTTCGGTTTATTTGTATAGTGTAGGCGTGAGTTGCATTGTGTGAGGTGAGGATGTTGTAGCAAGTGTGTTGCGGTGATGACTGAACTCTGAGTACGTAAGAGAAAGTGAGTAATGCTCTGTGTTGCTGTAATGAGGGTTCATTACACACAACTTTGAATAGGTGACGTTCTGTAGGCACCACTGGCCAGTCGCAGTCCAATGTTATGTACTGGATCAAGTCGTTGGATGTAGGACTGTCTGGCTGAGCCGTAAGCAAAGGAGCCGTAGTCTAAAAGGCTACGAACAAGATACCGGTAAATACGTAAGACACGTTCGCTCGGAACCCCAGTGCTTATGAGATTACACTTTGAGGATATTCAATGCTTTATTTGCCTTAATCTTTAGTGCTTTAATGTGGGCAAGGAAGTTTAGTTTTTTGTCAAAGATTACTTCCAAGAATTTATATTCTTGTTTTACCGGCAGCGCAACATCATTAAATTTTAAATCCGGGTCTAAGTACAACCCTCGTTTTTGCGAAAATAGCACTGTGACAGTTTTCTGAGTAGTGAAGCGGAAGCCATTTTTCTCAGCCCACTCCATTAGTTTAATTATTTTTATCTGGAGCTGCCTTTCACATGTTGGTAAGTTTGAGGAGCGGGACGCTATTTGCAGATCATCGACGTATATGGACTGCATAACAGAGGTGGGAATGACTTTGTTGATAGAGTTCATTTTTACTATAAAGAGTGTTGTGCTAAGTACGCAACCCTGTGACACGCCGTTTTCCTGGATAAATGTGCGCGAAAGCGCAGTGCCTAGACGCATTTGGAATGTTCTGTTGGACATAAAATCTGCGATACAGTTTAGCTTTTTGCCATGGATTCCTAACGCGGCGAGGTCACGTAAAATTCCAAACCTCCACGTGGTGTCATACACTTTTTCTAAATCGAAGAACACTGCCAGGCAGTGCTGTTTGTTCACGCATTTCTTGTTCAAGTCGGGCGAGGTGGTCTGTCGTTGAACACCCTTTTTTATAGCCGCACTGATGAAAATCAATGGAATTCCGTATATGAAGCGTGAAAGTTAATCTGACATTTACGACACTTTCATACGATTTCGCCAAACAGCTTGTCAGGGCAATGGGTCGAAAGCTGCTTGCGGATGTGGGGGATTTACCTGTTTTTAAAAAAGGCACAACTATTGCGTCTTTCCACCCTTTTGGCATGATTCTTGATTCAAATACTTTGCTGAAAAATTTAAGGAGAGCATCTACGGTTGCTGGGGATAACTGTGCAAGCATGGAATAATGAATCCTACTGCAGTTTTCTTGCCAACACAGAGAACCCTGTTAAGCTCTTGTAACGTAAAGGCAGCGTTGTATTCGTCCCTTTACATACAAGTAGTTGGTAGTTTCTCTTTTTCTGCCAACAGTTTGAATTTTAAGAACCTGTTTGTATAATTAGCCGAGCTAGAGACGTTATAGAAATGTTCCCCAAGTATATTCGCTTGTTCTTGTAGTGTTGTCTCAGTGCCTGAAGGTGTGAGTATGGGTATCGTGTATGGTGAGTAGTTCCCCTTAAACTTCCTGACTTGGTCCCACATCCTTTTGGATGTGGCGTTGCTAATTATTGTAGATACATATTTCTGCCAAGACAATTTTTCCGCCTGTCTCCGAATATATCGAGCTTTCGCTTTGGCTTGTTTGAAATTGAGAAAATTGTTTTGTGTTGGGCATCTGCGTAAAATTCTCCAGGCCTTGTTTTGCTGCTTTTTTGCTACGGTGCATTCACGTGTCCACCAAGGATTCAGGTTTTTCCGAACCACGCCAGAAGATTGCGGAATGGCCTTTTCAGCTCCAGAAATTATGAAATTGGTAAACTTTTCGTTAATTTCCTCAATGCTTAGGTCTGTTAAAATAAGTTCCTCCAGCCTGGCATTTTCCGTAAAAACAGCCCAGTCGGCCATTTGTAATTTCCAGTGGCGTGGTTTGTGGCATATAATGGGTAGTGTTGATGTAAGGTGGATTAAAGCAGGTAACTGATCACTGCCATATGGACTCTCCAGTACGTCCCATTTAAAATCGCTAAAGATATCCGGAGAGCAAAATGCTAAATCAATGCAGCTAAAAGTACGTGAAATCGGTGAAAAATGAGTTGGCGCACCTAAATTTAAAAGACAGATGTTGTTTGTCAAAATAAAATCTTCGATATGTTGTCCTTTTTGTTCATTGTTATCGCTGCCCCAAAGAGTGCAATAAGCGTTAAAATCTCCAACTAAAACAAAAGGCTCCGGCAGCTGGCTAATAAAATTTTCCATGTCTCGAGTTGTGAAATGGGTATGGGGAGGGATGTACAACGAACAGATGGTGAAGTTAAAACGGTGACAGCTACTGCATCAAATGCAGTATTTAGTGAAACGTTCCGTGTAGGGATGCCGCCTTGAACGACAATAGCGACACCTCCTGATAGACGACTGGAGTGCTCGCGGTCCTTTCTTATGACTGTAAAGCCTTTAAGAAAATGTGTAGGCTTGGGTCCTAGGTTCGTTTCTTGAAGGCAGGGTGCCACTGGTAACTTATTTATAATGTCTTTGATGTCACCTAAATTGGGAATCAAGCCTCTGCAATTCCAATGAATAATGAAAGCCATGTTATTGGGATTGGAAAAAAAGTACTTATGTGTGTGAGCTTACGAGTTGTGGGTGACATGTATTTAAAAGCTGATTACTCTTATGAAAGACGGTAACCGTTCAGGTTACCTTTCCTTTTCTCAGCGAAGGTATAATATGCTTATTCTTCTGTAAGCGCTCCAAGGAATGTGGGTCTTTTGGCGTCAATGACGCCGGGGTTTTCGGATCGGCCTCCATCGCCTTTTCCGAGGCACTGGACGATCGAGAGCCAGGCGCCGAGACGCGCGTCTCGGGCCGGGATATACGGTTATACTTCGGGCCCTGCGGCATTGTGGTCTGCTGGCCCTTCTTCGTTGCTGATGGAGCAGCACTTCCTGCAGCCACCAAGCGGGCGGTTGGGGTTTCTACAGGGGCACCGGACGTGGACCCTGTAGATTCCCGAGGCCGGTGTGACGCTGCCCCCTGCCGCGTCACACTGGCATAGCTTGCTTGAGGTAAGTACCCTAGCCTTTTCCTCGCTTCGTAGAATGAAATCTTTTCCTTTACTGTGATTGCGATTATTTCTTTTTCTCTTTTCCAGCAAGTGCAGCTCCGCGAGCAAGCAGGATGATCGCCCTTGTAATTGACAAATTGTGCGGGAGCATTGAAGTTGTCAGATGGATGGCCGTTGGCACTACATTTCGCGCATGTTTCCTTTCCTCTGCATGATTGAGAGGCATGCCCGAACCTCTGGCACTTGAAACGGCGCCTTGGGTTGGGTATGTTCGGTCTGACGTTGATTTTCAGATATCCTGCGTCGAGTGAACTAGGGACAGTGCTACTACCAAATGTCAAAATCACATGATTCGTCGGGATCTGTTGGACATTTCGTCGTAGTGTGATTCTCTGAACCTTAATTACGTTTTGCTCCTGAAATCCTTCGAGGATTTCATCGCTAAGGTTGAAGAAGTCTTCAGATATAACTCCTTTGCTAGTGTTGAGTGAGCGGTGTGGAGAGATTGTTACTTTGATGTCACCAATATTGGCGAGTTCGGCGAGCTTTTCTAGTTGACCTTTCTTGGTCAGTTCAAGAAGGAGGTCTCCGCTAGCCATCTTTGAGGCCTTGTAACCCGATCCAATTGTGTTTGCTAGGCATTTCAAAACTATGAATGGTGACAGTATTCTAACGGTGGTATTGCCTTCACTATAAAGAACATGGTATATCAGAAATGTGTCTTCGCTTGGTTTTAAAAAGAACTGGAAAGTTGCTTCGGTGCACCCTCTTATCAGAGGCCGATATGAAAGTCGCAGGAACGCCTCTGCCATTGAATGGTTTCAAAATTCGGCGGCGGTGGTAGCCACCCCCCACGGAGCCCAACAAGGGGGAGCTACAGGTTCCAAGAAACCTGCAGACGCCAGCTATACACCGCCACTATAACCTAATGTATATACCCAAGGTTGAATATATCACACACGGTTAACCCTCGCTCCCAGAAATACGGAAGTAACAATAGGTGAGTAGAAGACAGGAAAGATTGAAAGTGAGAGAGACAGAAAAAGATTGAAGAGGGCGACAGGAAAAGGCGACTGCCGATTTCCCCCTGGTGGGTCAGTCCGGAGGTGCCGTCTATGTGAAGCAGAGGCCAAAGGGGTGTGTTGCCTCCGCCGTGGAGCCTTGATGGTCCAACCACCCAGCATCGGCTCAACCCCCAGGATCCGCCTTTCCCCAGACACGGCTCAGCCGCGCACGGCTACACGCGCGAGGGTGGTGTCGAGACACACCAAACGCTTGCTGACGCAGACGCCCCTGCGGGGTATGACACTGGGAACATATGGTTCGCCTTTCATGTAGAATCACAATTTTGTCCAATCGGGCCAATCAATTTTATGTTTTCAGCAAATAATTTTGGCTCTTTGAATGCCATGACTGATAGATATAATCTTTCTGGTACGTGGCTGCTATGGGCTTTTCAACTGTGAGCAGGTCAGTGTCATCACTTCCTACGCGGTAGTGCTAGAACGCATTCACATGCTAAAAAAAGGCATGCAAGTATTGAAGAATACCGATGCTTGCTCGTATAACAGTGCAGTATGTTGCATTGGTTAGGTTAAGCCTCTAGCCTTCAGCCTTGTCAGATCATATCGGGTGATTATAAAAGGCACCGATTCCTGAACACGACATTTAATAACTTACTGCTAAATCTCTTATTAACACGCGCTTGGGCTCCTCACACAGAGCGTTAGACGTGACTGCAGCAGTACTGTGGCATTTGCAGTCACAGACGATTCCATCAGAGTCCCAATCAACTCGGTAATCAAAACCTTGCGCCCAGAATTTTAAAACTGCTTCAACAAAGTTCGCTAAGACTGCGGCAGCTTAGGAAACACGCACAAAGAAGAGAGCACCTGAAAGCTCTTTATCTTACTTCATGCACACTCCAAGTATAGATTATCATGCTGGGCATAGCATTTGTCGTTATGTGCAAGAAAAGTGGCCTCTTCGTCTACGAAATACTGTGACTAACTATTCCAGACAGAGATGCATCTTGATGCATTAGCGTGTTGCAGGACTAGGTGCTCGGAAAACACGTTCAGGTCATGCTTCCGCCTATTTTCTGCATACTTTTTGACATTTTACTGGTGGTTCAGTGACAAGCAAGGTATAACCGCATTACAAAGCTTCGCATACTTCTTTACCCATAAAAGTGCTGTCCGGCGAATAGGTCATGTCGATGGCCTATTCATTACTCCTTTGTTCGTCTGTTACTACCACGGCGTACTTCCTGGCGGAATAAGGGAGAGTGCTGAGTGCACCTTATCACGAGTATCAATGTGGTTGAAAATTATCTTCAGCCTTTGGCGGGTGGGCGGTTTTTGTTTTTAATAACCTGATCAAAAATATCTGCCCTCGTAAAAGGACCAGAACAAATCACGGTTGCATTATTTTTTGCGGTAGCATATTTGATCCCCCATTACCATAGCTTCCCAAAACCGCAACAAACCTGCCTGGTGTCTTACATATATATAGAGAGAAGAAACAACTTTATTTGCCCCTTTACGGTTGGAAGTTAGGGCAGGTAGGCCTAGTATGGCTCCCAGGTGGGGGAGACGTCTTGGGCCCACGAGAGGAGTGCCAGTTGTGTTTTCTTGCCTGTTCTCGTCAGCAGCTGGTTCCAACCCTCCTCGGAGGGAGCTGGCAGGAATGATTGTGGGAGAGGGTTACCCTCGCATGCCCAGAGAATGTGTGCCCGAGTGGAGAACACTCCATGGTCGCTCTTAGTACAGACGGGGTCGTAATCCCCGCCAGCGATTAAATAAAGCCTAGAATGACTGAGAATGGAATCGATCTTGCGCTCGGTCGAGGTCGGGGTGGGGAGGCGGGTACACGCGTTTCGTCTCCTTGTAGAAGTTAGTAATGTGAGCGTACGATTTGGGGGCCTCTGCGAGAGCAACCGGATTCGAGGGGCTGGCCTCCCGGTTAGTTGAGCCTCGTGCTAAACGGTCGTCCCCTTCGTTCCGAGAATTCCCCGCGTGAGCAGGTACCCACACTAAGCTTACAGTTCTGTCGAGAGCGCAACCGCCGAGGATGTGAGCGGCGGGGAGACAAAGTGAGTTTTTTCGAGAAATTTTGGATGGCTTGTTTAGAGTCACTGAGAACCGTGCGTGTGCGGGGGTCCGCGATGGCTAGCGCGATCGCGACCTCTTCGGCAGCGGTGGAGGAGTGTGTGCGCACTGTAGCGGCGCTGTAGGTCGCTGCTGTTTCAAATGCTGCAGTTCACGAAATTTTAACTGCAGAAAATAGATAGTCTGCCGTACGTACATTTTGTCCCTTATGGATATGTAGCCACGTAATCGGCAACAGTCAATTACATTTCAATTCTTATTGGTAACTTTTTTTTCCATGAGGTGGTGCCCTTCACCAAGTCCAAATATTCACGATGTTGCAGAGGTCGTTACGTAGAAACGACTTGACACATACTTACCAAAGTTTGCACAGAAGAGATATGACCTCCTAGATATCGGTTGCCAACTGCAAGCTTTTACATATGAAATATGAGCAGGTACTGCTAATGAAAGAACTGTACCACATGTAGGACACTAGGCATACACTGGTTAAGCGCAAAGAGCCCTTCTATCATTTTTTCATTGTGACAAATATCGAGTCCAGATTGTAACCTACCATCTTGCTCAAACTAGTGTGCTCATTGGCGAATCATTTGCAGCATGTAAGCGACGCCTGATCAGTAGGCAACGAGCATGCATGTTTTACGCTTGTGTTCTTTACATACTCAACCTTCCCTTCCACTTTACGGTATCTATACTCCCTCCAATTTTTTCTCCTGTTCTTCACTCGCTATTTTTTTCTCTGTACGAAAGTTTCGTCTTCCAGAGCTGACACGCGTAGTGTCTCTCCTGGTGGCAGTTTCAAGTTTGCTCTTTTCTTCGTCTGTTAGGTTTATGGGTGCAGACCAAAGAAGTAACTAAAAAATATGCTGCAGTAAGGAACCGACAACGGTGGACAGGGGCAGGCAGCCGTAACAGACACAGTTCACATGCGATGAACGTATACGGCTTTCGGCACACGAACTTAACCACGACATGGTACAGCTGCGTATTCAATGAAATGAAGGAGATAAGCGTGTGGAGATATCTGATGCAAATCATTCCTAGCCTCATTCAGCCACATTTCTGTATGTAGGTAGGTAGGTAGGTTTATGTCTCACCTCATTTTAATAAATATATAATTATTACGTGACCGATAGTGGAATTGAAAGTCATCCAAAGCAACAGCCCATGACTAGCCACTAGGCCACGATCGCGCGCACACATCTCTGCGGAAAGCCTGCCAACTCTTTGAAACATTTGGCTAGTGAGTCCCTATGCCCTGTCTCTTGTTTCTTCGTGACATACAATCTTTTAGGGTGCTCTGGTATTCTGCACTACCTCCTCGATAGGCCACATACCCCAGTACTCTCCTCGTAGTCGATAATGCTATGTAAAAGCTGTGAAACGTCGCGCCGGCTTGATCAGGCCAAGTTAATTAAGTTGGAACATTTCTTCCTGGTAGTAGAAGCACCATCGTTGCGCTAACATACACCACATGACATACACATGGACATGAACGAGTGCAGAGCACTCAGTAGCAAATCACGTCACAGTCTCTCCCTAACGCCCGTTGAGTTCCTTTGTCGAACCCAACTACTCGCAAGTGTAAATTTGCGTCTAAAGTCCACAGTAGAAATCATGCCATGTGATCGTCTTCAACGTGATCGTCGTCGGGCTGTAGACGTCATACACTCGTTCGTCCGCGACACCCACACACAACTACTGGATTTACACAAACACGCTGGTCCGCGTGGTAACGCTTTGCAGAAGCAGCAGGAATGCTGGTTAACCAGGTATCTGGACATTGCGTCACACAAAACCGATTCCCACAGTGCGCGGGACCAGTCATTTCTATTTGCATTTCTTTTTCTGTTAGCATTTCAGAAAGAAAGTGATCCAGATTAGCATCGAAGCTCAGATTTAAAGAGTTAAAAAGTCGGGAATTGAAATCATGACGTCGTGCTCAGCAGTAGAACGGCATGGCCACTGGTTCACCACAACACAAGCTAGCCACGCTCGAATGCGATCGATTGAAGTCTTCGTCGCAGTATCATATATGCTGCATACCCTGATCGACCATCACGAAGTTACTATTGAATCACACAAGATATCGTGCAAAGGTAATGACCGAGGAGTGCGATAAGTCGCGTATCTTAGTTGTAAACTTCATGAGAAAAACCAAAGCCTAACCACGAGTCTTGTAAGTATTGAACCTCTTTTAAAAGTTGAGGGGGGACTATGCGCTCACTGAGAGGGCATCATCGGCATGAGACCACCACCAGGCACCTTACTGAGATGTGGAGGGCTCTGCGGCCGGAAACAAAGCCTCCCCTCTCCGCCGACCAAGAGGGGGGGAACGCGCTTTCCGATCGCTCAAGGTTGCGCGGACATAGTATAACTCTAGCTTCAATTATGTATGGCCACACATGTGCAGGTCATAAAAACCAGGTTCTCTGGCCGAGTGCCATCCGTGCGGTATAACCGAGCTCAGATTGGTCCACCTTGACTGATCAAATAGGGAACCACTGTAGGTTAAATGAGGCGTACAACTCCTGAGGGACCCGCCGCGGTTACTCAGTAGCTATGGTGTTAGACTGCTGAGCACGAGGTCGCGGGATCGGATCCCGGCCACGGCGGCCGCATTTCGATGGGGGCGAAATGCGAGAACACCCTTGTACTTAGATTTAGGTGCACGTTAAAGAACCCCAGGTGGTCGAAATTTCCGGAGTCCTCCACTACGGCGTGCCTCATAATCAGACCGTGTTTTTGTCACGTAAAACCCCATAATTTAATTTTAATTTAACTCCTGCGGGGACGGTAGAGTATCCGCCTCCCGTGCAAGAGGACCGTGATTCAAATCCCGGTGCCGCACAACTCTCCACCGGAAAATACAAAAAAAAAACCGTGTGTTGAGAAAATTGCACAAATAGGCCTGGAGTGCGGCCTGATCCCGGTGACCAGAACCGGTAACGCACTCTCTCACCAGAGCAGGATTGGCCACCCTGGTGCAGTACTTGGCAACAACCTCCTATATGAACACAACAATCAAACCCCGGCCTCAGTCCCCAGCAGCTGCGAAGCAACTGACCACGGCGGCGGTCAGACCTGCGACGCTGCAGAGGGTGCTAAGAATCCCTGGCTCCGGACAAGCCGCCATTGGAATATGAACCTGGCAACGTTTAACGCTAGAACGTTATCTAGTGAGGCAAGTCTAGCAGTGCTATTGGAGGAATTAGAGGGCAGTAAATGGGGTATAATAGGGCTCAGTGAAGTTAGGAGGCCAAAAGAAGCATATACAGTGCTAAAGAGCGGGCACGTCCTGTGCTACCGGGGCTTAGCAGAGAGACGAGAACTAGAAGTCGGATTCCTGATTAATAAGAACATAGCTGGTAACATATAGAAATTCTATAGCATTAACGAGAGGGTGGCATGTCTTGTTGTGAAACTTAATAAGAGGTACAAAATGAAGGTTGTACAGGTCTACGCCCCTACATCTAGTCATGATGATCAGGAAGTCGAAAGCTTCTATGAAGACGTGGAATCGGCGATGGGTAAAGTCAAAACAAAATACAGTATACTGATGGGCGATTTCAATGCCAGGGTAGGCAAGAAGCAGGCCGGAGACAAGTCAGTGGGGGAATATGGCATAGGCTCTAGGAATAGCAGAGGAGAGTTATTAGCAGAGTTTGCAGAACAGAATAATATGCGGATAATGAATACCTTTTTCCGGAAGCGGGTTGGCCGAAAGTGGACGTGGAGGAGCCCGAATGGTGAGACTAGAAATGAAATCGACTTCATACTCTGCGCGAACCCTGGCATCATAGAAGATGTAGACGTGCTCGGCAAGGTGCGCTGCAGTGACCATAGGATGGTAAGAACTCGAATTAGCCTTGACTTGAGGAGGGAACGAAAGAAACTGGTACATAAGAAGCCAATCAATGAGTTAGCGGTAAGAGGGAAACTAGAGGAATTCCGGATCAAGCTACTGAACAGGTATTCGGCTTTAACCCAGGAAGAGGACCATAGTGTTGAAGCAATGAACGACAGTCTTATGGGCATCATTAAGGAGTGCGCAATAGAATTCGGTGGTAACGCCGTTAAACAGGAAACCAGTAAGTTATCGCAGGAGACGAAAGATCTGATCAAGAAACTCCAATGTATGAAAGCCTCTAACCCTACAGCTAGAATAGAACTGGCAGAACTTTCTAAGTTAATCAACAAGCGTAAGACAGCGGACATAAGGAACTATAATATGGATAGAATTGAACAGGCTCTCAGGAACGGAGGAAGCCTAAAAGCAGTGAAGAAGAAACTAGGAATAGGCAAGAATCAGATGTGTGCGTTAAGAGACAAAGCCGGCAATATCGTTACTAATCGTTACTAATATGGATGAGATAGTTCAAGTGGCTGAAGAGTTTTATAGAGATTTATACAGTACCAGTAACAACCACGACGATAAGGTGAGAGAGAATAGTTTAGAGGAACTTGAAATCCCACAAGTAACATCGGAAGGGGTAAAGAACGGCTTGGGAGCTATGCAAAGGGGGAAGGCAGCTGGGGAGGATCAGGTAACAGCAGATTTGTTGAAGGATGGTGGGCAGATCGTTCTAGAAAAACTGGCCACCCTGTATAGACAATGCCTCATGGCCTCGAGCGTACCGGAATCTTGGAAGAACGCTAACATAATCCTAATCCATAAGAAAGGGGACGCCAAAGACTTGAAGAATTATAGACCGATCAGCCTACTGTCCGTTGCCTACAAAGTATTTACTAAGGTAATTGCAAATTGTATCAGGAACACCTTAAACTTCCGTCAACCAAAGGACCAGGCAGGATTCCGTAAAGGCTACTCAACAATAGATCATATTCACACTATCAATCAGGTGATAGAGAAATGTGCAGAATATAACCAACCATTATATATAGCTTTCATTGATTATGAGAAAGCGTTTGATTCAGTCGAAACCTCAGCAGTCATGGAGGCATTGCGGAATTAGGGTGTAGACGAGCCGTACGTAAAAATACTGAAAGATATCTATAGCGGCTCCACAGCCACTGTAGTCCTCCATAAAGAAAGCAACAAAATCCCAATAAAGAAAGGCCTCAGACAGGGAGATACGATATCTCCAATGCTATTCACAGCATGTTTACAGGAGGTATTCAGAGACCTGGAGTGGGAAGAATTGGGGATAAAAGTTGATGGAGAATACCTTAGCAACTTGCGATTCGCTGATGATATTGCCTTGCTTAGTAACTCAGGAGACCAATTGCAATGCATGCTCACTGACCTGGAGAGGCAAAGCAGAAGGGTGGGTTTGAAAATTAATCTACAGAAAACTAAAGTAATGTTTAACAGTCTCGGAAGAGAACAGCAGTTTACGACAGGTAGCGAGGCACTGGAAGTGGTAAGGGAATGCATCTACTTAGGGCAGGTAGTGACCACGGATCCGGATCATGAGACTGAAATAACCAGAAGAATAAGAATGGGCTGGGGTGCGTTTGGCAGGCATTCTCAAATCATGAACAGCAGGTTGCCACTATCCCTCAAGAGGAAAGTGTATAACAGCTGTGTCTTACCAGTACTCACCTACGGGGCAGAAACCTGGAGGCTTACGAAAAGGGTTCTGCTGAAATTGAGGACGACGCAACGAGCTATGGAAAGAAGAATGATAGGTGTAACGTTAAGGGATAAGAAAAGAGCAGATTTGGTGAGGGAACAAACGCGGGTAAATGACATCTTAGTTGAAATCAAGAAAAAGAAATGGACATGGGCCGGACATGTAATGAGGAGGGAAGATAACCGATGGTCATTAAGGGTTACGGACTGGATTCCAAGGGAAGGGAAGCGTAGTAGGGGGTGGCAGAAAGTTAGGTGGGCGGATGACATTAGGACGTTTGCAGGGACAACATGGCCACAATTAGTACATGACCGGGGTAGTTGGAGAAGTATGGGAGAAGCCTTTGCCCTGCAGTGTGCGTAACTAGGCTGATGATGATGATGAACCACGAGTATTGGCAAAGGAGACGGGTAAAAAGCAGTGCGGGAAGCTTGACGCAAATATGCCTAAACTTTGGCGAGTTAAATTTTATTGCGATAGCAATTATACCGACACTCAAGGCGCATTTCTGCCGTCGCCGTGAGGTTCCGTATAAATGAAAGCGTGTGAGAGTGAGCCGACGAACGTGGTTCAATTTCGCGGGCGTGAGCGAAGAATGCGGTGCCCTCTCCTATGGCACGCGAGGCAGGGTGGTGAGGCGAGGGAGGAAGGCCGTTCTTCTTCGGCGGCTTCTGGGGTGCATCGATGTCCTCCTCGTCCTTCGCTTCGTACAGAGTAGAGAAAACAGCGGCGTCTACTGCCGTGTTGACCACGCGAATCACGCACGCCGTAGGGACGCGTTGCCAGCGCTCGTGTGTCTTCAAAGCGATGCGCAACGTGGCTAATGTGAACGCCAGCGTGGACCTCATGCATCTTCAAAGCGATCTGCAAGGTTTGCAGAGTGCGCGTAGTGCCGGTAGCTTCGTAAGCGCTGTGCTTCGCCGTTTCGCACGCGCTGAAGCGAGACATACATGAGTGTAAATTCGCTTGCTGCTGCCGCGATTCCTAACTCCAGCGTTTTCACGGACAGTTTCCGCTGTCATCGAGCGATGTGTGCTAATGTCTACCTGTGCGCGCGGGACACCGTGCTAGTTAATTTAGTTCAAACACACTGACGGGCTAGTTGGATTACAGCCATGATAGAATGTGTAAGCGCGACTGAACAAGGACGTAGAAAGAAGCACACACACAAAGACAGCGCTCTCTCTCTCTGTCTTTCTACGTTCTCGTTGAGTCACGCTTACGTTTTCTATTATTGTTAATTTAGTTAGTAAGCGGATATTTACATGCTTATACTGCCGACAAATCTACTATCCTTACTTCATACAGATATCTTCTAATTTGCTATCGCAATCGGCGCTTCTCCTTTCTGGCGGAATTGCGAACTTTTGTTTAGCATATTTCGATAAAAAGCGTTTCTGAAGCCTTTGAATGCGAAACGATATTATTTTGTAACTGCCGGTCTTCTGCCGTCCTACATATAGGACACCAGGCAGATATCCTCCCCAAGCGTATAAAATACACAACAATTCTTACGAATTTCCCGGTCAAATTTTTTACTATGCATGCTAGTTTTCTTAAGGCAGTGAAAATAAATAGTTTGGCCTGTGAAGTCAAGCAAACGCGAATGGGCTAAATCAATTTTCTGTTTTCAACAAATACTGTTGCCACTTCTCATGCAACGACCTATTGCGATAAGCCTTCTGGTATGAGACTGCTAGCTGCCGTTGAAATTCAAGCAAGTCACATTTATCACTCATCCTGTACAGTTAGAACGCATTGTTGACACACACAAGGTAACATCAGCAGCCAAGAATACCAGCTCTTTTTTGTATGTGGTGCGGTATGCTACAATTATTTGGTAAAATGTGTCAAATTTACAATGTTAGGGATGTATCCGGAGATTATAAAATGTTCTTACTTTTACCACGACTTTCAAAAAGTTTTCTCTGTCTCATTACCACTTGTTTGCTTTCCACATTGGGAGCCTTATGCGCTACTGAATCAGGTAATCGTGTCTCATTGTAACCGCTACGAAGCAGATTCATAATGAACTCGGTAATGGAAAGGTGGCAGCCATGCTTTGAAAATTACTACAATTAATAAAGTTTCAGTGGTACTGTATCCGTCTAGGAAAGGCACGCCAACAAGAGATTACCTCAAAGCACTTCATCGTATCCCATGAATCGCGTATGCATTGATTTTGTTGCAGTGCATAGTAGTTTGCCCTATCTAGAAAAGAGGTGGACATTTCATCGGCGAAAATATTTTCCAACATATCGGTTACAGTCAGGGCTGCTTCATAATTTGGCGTGCCTTAGGACTTGGTGCTAGAAAAACGCGTTCAGATCACGCTTGTGGTCAGCTTTCACAAAATTTTGGAGATTGTGCTGGTGACTTAATGATAACCTAGTTACCCTCCCTGCATACAAAGCCTACTGCTTCACCAAAAAACCTTCAGTCCGGCAAATCGTTTATGTTTGTGTTGTACCGGTTTCCCATTTCTTCATCAGTTATTGCCGCAGCGTTACTTTAGTACCGAATAATATAGAAAGATGAGGGTAGCTGATCAACAATGCCAATTTAGTCATAGATTGTCTACATGCCATTGCGGAGTCTTATTTGCAACAGCCTGAGCAAGGAATTTGTTATCTCCCTAGAAAAAGGAACGAAGTAGTTTACGTGACACACAAGAATTCATCATTACGTTAGTTTATTTACGTAACATGTCTGGCAAACCCTTTACTATATGCTCTCGAAATCTCACCCAATCTGCCTAGTGTCCTATATATAGGGCGCCGCTTTTTGAAGCGCCAGCAGGTGGCGAATTTTTTATTACACAGCGCATGTACCCCGTCGTATAAGCATCTCATCCCTTAAAAACGGGTAATCACGGTCTCGGCAACATTTAATTATGTTTGGATCACTTCTGTTATTTTTTTTTTTGAAGTGGGATAGCGCCCTTCTCTATTTCCGCGCGGCCACGATGTTGCACCTTTCCTCACGAGGAAACCACCGAATACATACTTCCCACAGCTTGTACAGACAATAATTATCACCTCTTAGATGCTCGCTAGGAGCCTCAAAGTTTTCTATAACGATGTGGGGAGTGTTGAGTAACGAAAGCATGTACTACTGCTGGGACACGCATGTATGGGTTAAGATGAGAAGGGGGCATATGAAGGGCAGGAGATTAGCATGAAGTTCTCGTTGACTACTCCGCAGATGGGGCAGGAAGATAAGGAGAGTGAAGCGAGGTATATGCAGAAAGAAGTGCGCACAATATCCAGCAGTACCAGGCAGTGTTCATAACCTCTTAATGCCAAACGTATCTCTTCGACAAGCTGACTTTGGCATCCTAATATTCTGATTTAAGGAAGAGAGATATAGAGAGATGGGAGCAAGGAAAGGCAGGGAAGGTAACAAGAATGAGTCCAGTTTGCCACCTTACGCGTGGAGAGGAGGGTGGGGGAGTGAAGGAGAGAGAGTAAATCAGTAACCACATTTCGACATGCACTAAGTTAGGTGCAGCATGTCTGCAGTCCGACACTCGTCCGTTGCCTCCAGGTACTCAAGAAGCACTCAAGTGGCTTTCTGGGCTTATGAAATCTGAGGGCAGGCTCCGAAGACGCTTGTTTCTGCAAATGCCCTATCGTCTCATCTGCTCAACGTACACAGGAGAGTCTGACGTTGGTCACCGATGCGAGAACAGTGGCACAGATGATGACTTATGATCTCTTCACGCTTGCACTTAGCGCGCATCGGCAAGTTCGGCATTCCAATAGTACAGTTTTAGGAGTCAGCGGCTGCTACTCATACACACCGCCGACAAAGCAGTGTTGCGTCACTTCGTGAAAGGGTTGCCAGTAATGTAAGTTTCAGTGATTGTTCGAGGCTCTTTAAGCGATGGCCAGTAAACGAACGCGATGGGGAGAGCGAGATTGCGAATCTGTTTTCCAGCGTTTACTCTCGATAAATGTATAAGAAGTGTCACTGCTCAAGCCTGGGCACCTCGGGCAGAGTCATTGGCGATAGCATGATATATTCTTTCAATGGCTGCAGTGAGATTATGGCATCGTTAGTCATCACCTTATGGAAAAGAAAATTAACCAAGAGCCGATGGTAACACTTTTAACGAGCTGTAGCGACATTTGTTGCGGAGAGCTTAGAAAGCAATATTCTAAATATTTATTTACTATATTGTGTTGTTACCAAAGTAAATTCTTTTTTGTAGAGACGAACTCTCAGTGGAGAGAAATATTGATGAACTACTTGCTCTGAATATTACATGGTGTGGATCACTGTGTTGGCATTACCGGGTCAAAGTTCTTTATGTTAGGTGCGGTAACCTGAACGTAACGACCATCTGGTAAGCATACCTCAAGTATGTCGACGCAGCGGTGCCTAGTGACGATGCAGTGGAGGAGTATGATCGCTGTCACCATGCGTTGGTCTCTCTTGATTTGATCATTATAGTTGAAGCATGTGTAGCAGCGGACAGCAATTTTACCCGGTGCGACTTCAGTCAATTCAGCCCTTATTTAGTACAGAAGTTGATTCAGTGCTGCAATCTGCGTGAGAAGGCGGCAGGTCCTCGCCTGGCTGTCGGTGCAGTGAACAGGCAGCGGCTGGCTCGACACGCTGGCCTCTGCTCCGAAGTCCACTAGTCTCCTGGCTAGTGCAGATACATCCTCTACTTCAGAGTTCAGGAGCTCCATGGTGAAATCGTCGTCCAGAAAAGCGTTCCAAACCTGTGGTCGTTCCATCACTTCCTGCAAAAATATAAAACACCGAAACATAGAAGCATCGAATTAAGTCTAAAATGTACTGGTTTCGGAAGTTATGAAGTTACTGTTTCGTAGATGACAAGTACGAAATATCTCGTTCAGATTGTTTAGGAATCGTGGCAATGATAGGTGGGCAAATATTTTTCTTAATTACAATGGCTTCTTTGAGTGACCACATGAAAATTTTTTGTACCTCATTTAGTTCAGTTCTCTCGCGTGCGGAACTCGCAGCATTTTTTTTCTTAGGAAATGCCATGTTTCAAAGATGATTTATTTATTGTTCTCGTAATGTTCCGTATGAGTGAACTATCGAACTCATAACTACACCAACAATGTATTAGAAGAGAATGGTTATATTTGTATAGTCCTGGAAAACGTGAATAGAGAAAACTTGGAGGACAGCTATGCGCTTCTTATCAGTTGTGAATACGGCCGCACAAAAGGCTCATGTACAGTTTGCGATAAATCAGTCACTAGGCTAGCCCTGCACCGCAAGCAATTGCTAGAACAGGCAACTTCACACAACTGGCCTAGTCCACAGTTCTCAAGCATGATAAACCAATAAAACAACTTTTTATTTCTCTTAAAACAGCAGATCACACACCTGAGGACAGTGTGTTCGCAAGAAATTTTTAAAATGTACTCGAAGTTTGGCATAACATTCAGCCAATCAACAGTGGACGAGCCAGGGAAGCCTCAGCATGTTAACTTATCTTCGTCACGGCCCTTACAAATATGTTTAATTGTTGAAATGTTGGCTACAGGCTGAGGCTTCCCTTGCTCACCTCTGTTACACAGCTGAAGTATTCATCTGCTTGTAACCTCTTTGCATTGTTTGAACACGCAAACTGAGATGTTTTTTTTTTTTAAGGTGAAACCGTAAATTGTATTTTACAAGGATCCGCGAGCATTAGTTGGGCATACTTATATGCTTATTTAGTGTCCTTGTTTATGCACAATATTTCCAAAGGTCCTTGCAAGCACTATCGTCTCGATAGCATTCCTCGCCTTCCTACGAGTACTCCAATTGTGTCAGCCTTTATTGCTGCATCTGAACACTATATGTGCAGCAGAAATATCAGGAACACACAATATGTGATCTAAAATTTAGCATAAAGTCTTTCCCCTCTACACTCCGTGCCTATAGCGAATGTGCTATGAAAACAATGCGACATTTCAGCTCGAGCTCACCTTACTGACAGTACATCATTGCCAAGTACTTATGTTTCTTTTGTTTAGCCCAGCTGAATTCGTCGAAGGCAGACAACGTACGTATAGTATAAAACACGTCAAACAGCACTGTACGCAACGGAAGTACGAGTGTAGCCGAGCACAATATTGTTGTCTTTGCTTTAGCGGCATGCCACACACTATGAGAAAACTTTGCTAGATTTCAGTTTTTAATTCCGTTAAATAGATTACTATCTGTGTTTCTGTATGTGTTAAACTCAGTGATTGACAGCACCAGGTCCACCTGACCTGTGCGTGAATTGTGGGCATGTACTGCTTCATTCACGATTGACAACAAACAATGTAAGCTTACTTGTCTGACGTGTTTTTTGCCAGTTGAGGCCTCTCGGTCACCTGGCGATATGACAGAGGTATCGGTAGTCATTTTAGAGTATCGAACACACGAACACCGCTCCGAAAACGGGAGCAAAACGCCCAAAACCAGCGAGCGAGCAGCGCGACGAACCCTAACAGCCGCTACCGTAACGGCCATATTTCTCACTACATAATGATAATGGGGATCGTTTTGATTTTGCCAGCGCCGTCTCTCGGTCGTATACTTTAGTTCACAACGCCACCGCTACTCTTATTTCCGTTGCACTGTGGAAAGTAGTTTCCCCAATCTAACTTTGCATAGGTGTTCTGTGGCAAAACAGCGCTCGCTCAGGCGTTCCAATGAAATCATGGCGGGGGGCACGGCGCTGGCTGAGGCGCCCTGTGTCGCGAGTCAGCTCGCCCAAGGGTTTCGCTGGTTCGAAGCCGTTCGGGGGCGATTCACCACTAGCGCTTTTGCGCACGAGGGGGTGCGTTTCTTGGGCCTCTTCGCCGGCTCCGAATGCCTCGAAAAAATTAAAGGAACAAAATGGTCACTTACAGACTTATGACCTGGGTGATGGATTTTTCGGAACGCCTAATCTATAACGTGTTTCTTTTAAACACGAGATTGATAAGTTAGGTATAATTTGTTCCACTGAATGACGGTACTCACCCTCTTTGCCATTAGTTCATATTTATATACAATAACAAGAACCGATATATATTTGTGATACGCACAAGGGAGATACTTTTTCGTCTCTGCTTCTATTGCAGTGCATTGAATAAAAATATGGAGGACTGTGAGGTTATTGCCGCACTTAATACTTGTCGGAGGATCTCCCCTTTCAAGAGGTAAGAGCGAGTACCGTGTGTCCTATTCTTAAGCAGGCAAACATGCACTTCGTGGCACCGTGAAGTTTTCTCACTTATCCAGTTCCCTAGTTTTGGTTTTATTATATGTAGCTTATTCAATGTTTAGGTATACCACTCTCCTTGCCAATGCTTCCTCAGTTTACGGCGTAGAAAAGAGTTTAGGTCCGTGGCAGAAATGCGCATATTTCCATCTGTGTCTCTAAAATTTACTGACGTAGCATTTTTGTCAGCAGCTACGTTACCTTTTATACCTTTGCGGCCAGGTACCCAGCATAAGACAACCACTTGGTTGCATATATATAAGGTGCACAACACGCTGCACAGTTCATTCAAGACGGAGTTTTTGTTTTCGTATGCTAGTTAGAGCTCACTAAACTTACTTAGCCCTAACGACATTTGTGAGCCTTATGTGTGGAACAGCCCAGAGTGTAGCTTATGCTTCCGCTGTGAAGACACTGTTGTGTAGATTTCGTGCCCCAGGTGTCGAAAATGAGGGTTCGAGAGATGCTTAAGGAAAACCAGCAGGAGGCTTCGAAGCATCTGTGTGAAATTGAGCACAGGAACACTTTTCCAGAAGTTCATCTAAACGTGAATATATATTTGCCTGAGGTGCTGGCTTCGATATTTCTATGCAAAAGATGTCACACTGAATAGTCTACAACTCCCAAGCCGGTGGAAGCCGAATAGGAGCCACTAGGACATTCTATAAACGAGGGACTCTTGTTGATTCTAAGAGTGCTTCCAATTGGAGGGACAGAAGAGGCCGGATGGCTGGACGGTTACGGAACAGCCTGAAAGTGGACATGTAGCTAATAGTAAACCGACATGGATGCGGAATATTTGATTTGATTTTCAGGGCGTAGGAGAAAGTTACAGATGTCTTTTGTAGATGTAGATACAATTCCTTGCATTCAACGCATAGGCTTTCTAAGTACTAGTCCATAAAGCACCTGCAGCAAAGGCGGATACCTAAGTGGTGAATCGAATCTAGCATGTTCGAGGCACTAGGCGTGGTAGCATTATACGCTATGGCTCCGTAGTCAAGGAGGGATCTTGTCAGAGCTTTATAGAAGCTCGACAGGCACCTACTGTCACTTCCCCAGGATGTGCGGGACAAGAGCTTCAGTAGCTTCACTATCTTCATACACTTCGCTTTCAGATATTTGAAGTTGCGGATAAATGGTAATTTACAGACTAAAATGAGGCCCAAAATTTATGCTCATGGCTCACAGGTAGCTCTTGTCGATTAATATAAATAGCGAGGCCAGGTAACATGACCCTCTTGTTCCACAAAAAAAGAGACGTGCTTTTTTACTGGTTTAGCTTAAACCCATTCCCGTCTGCCCACTTAAACAATTTGTTAAGCCCAAGCTGTACATGTCGCTCACAGATCAAAATGCTACACAATTGAAAACCTATTTGTACGTCATCCGCATACACAGAATAAAACATATTGTACGTGGTATGATTTTATGCAAAGAGTTGATTTTGCAACAAATAGAGTGCAGCTAAGCACACCACCTTGTGCCACACCTGTTGCCTGTGTAATTAGACGAAATAGCACATCACCGACTCTAACACGGAACGTGCCAACGTGCCGTTAGACCGGTAACTGTATAAGATTGAGCAACTCGCCTGGCATTTCCGTTTCAGCCAGGTCAAGGAGAATTCCAAAACGCCACGTGCTGTCATATGCCTTCTTCATATCAATAAATACTGACAGAAAGAAGTACTTATGCACAAAAGCATCGCGAATATTCGTCTCGATGCAGACAAGGTGATTAGTTGAGGATCTACGTTCCCTGAAGCAACGCTGTAGTGGGTCTAATAGTTTGTTGCTTTCAAAAAAATGAAGCAGACACCGCTTAACCACTTTGTCAAAGCGTTTATATAAGCAACTTGTCAAGGCTATAGGCCTGTAACTGTTTACCGATTTATTATTGCTTCTTTCCAGGCGAGCGGAATGCAGCCAGCAGAGAACTCGGAGTAGAAGAGTGACAGTGGTGTGGGAGGGTGTAGGTGCGATAATTTCATACACTATTCCATCGCTTTCTGGAGCGGGCTTGTTACTACCATTTAGTGCAGTCTGAAATTCCGCCATGTTGAACGGGCGGTTGTCGAGCGTATTTGTATTTCCTTTCGGATCCAGTAGCAGTTGCACCGCTTGTTGGCCGGTATCTCATAAATCGATCTGAGTAGTGGGATGAGATAGAAATCTTTTCAAAATGTGCCTTTACAGAAACAGCTTGGTCAATAGGTGTGTCACCTTGTGTGTTTATTAATGGCAGAGGATGAGTTTCACGGCGTGTTGTTATTTTTACCCTTTTCCTGGCTTTTATTTCGTCTGTATGTGAATTATAGCTAGATATGTATTTTTGCCAGAGACAGAAACGAAGCGGAAAAGGCAGGGAGGTTAACCAAGGACCGGCCCGGTTGGCTACCCTACTCTTGGGCATGGGGCAAAATGGAAGAACAGATAATGATAGAAAAGAACAATAACAGTCATTCACAGTCAGTCGCAGTGGGATCTCCATTGTAATTTTTCCCAGCTTTTTCTTTTGACACGGCGGCGCGTTTTACAACCTTCAGACTGTATATTCTTGAAGCTTATCAAGGCATAGGTAGTTTGATTCGTGAAGGTAACTGCAAGCCTTATTTTGATTTTTGAGGGCTTCCTTCCACTCCTTCCACCAGAGAATACGTCGTTTAGGCGGAGATCTATTCCTTTCAAGGATGCATGGTGACGCAGCAGCAGTCATAAACGCTGTCATATATGACACTATATCATCGATAGGAAGCGTGCAGATGTCATCACAGGTCACTTTCTGTACCATTTTCAGTCGGCACAGTGGACTTTTCAATGCGGCAGGTGCCGAGACCACTCATCGCTTTTTGTTAATTTCAAGACAATTGGGAAATCGCCACTCCCGTATGGATTTCTAATCCCGTTCCACTTCAAGTATTGTACAAGTGTACTTGATGCAGTCCTTAAAGCTATGAATGAAAACGTTTTCTTTGACACACTGCAGAATGTGGGCTCTTCCTCATTTAGCAAGCAAACACTTGTGGAGAAGAAGGTCTCTAATAATCACCCTCTCGCATCATATCGAGAATCTCCCCAGAATGTGTTATGTACATTAAAATCACCAGCTACAATGTAAGCTTCGGGAAGTTGTGATAAAGCTCTGGAATCTTGCTTTGGAAACATCAAAACTGAGAAGAATGTGTAGAGAACTAACCGTGATTAGCTTATAAAAACAGCACGGCTGTGATTGCAACTGCCTCAAAGGTAGTTTGTAGCTTCAAATTCTGGCAGGCGACACCACTATCCACCATTATTGCCACACCGCCCGATTAGGCAACGCCATCGTTGCGCTCTTTGCGATAGATGGCATATTGTCGGAGAAACTTAGTGCGTGAAGGATTGAGGTGGGCCTCTTGAACACAGACCAACCTTGCATTTAGCTTATGTAGTATTTTCTTAATGCCATCAAGGTTATGTATTAGACCTCACACATTACAATGTATAATTTGTGTAGCCGTATTCGAAGTGTTTTGTGCTGTGTGTCAAGATAAATAAATATACGCCACGAGACCTTTCCAGGTCCCCTGATACGAGATTTTCCCTTTTTCCCGGAGCGCTCCACGGAGCTGCGCCGTTCCTTCGGCGTCTGAGGCGCCGGACTAGTGTTGCTTGCATCCATCGCCTCTTTAGAAGTGCTGGATGACGCCCGCTTGGCGGGCACACTCGGTTTTTTTTCACGCATATCTGCACGCACAGTGGCCCTTTGACCTGCAGGCTCGGTCATCTGCTGTCCCTTCATTCCGGAGCACAGAACAGCACTGGCTGCTCTTGCTGGAAGAGCTGATTGTGGATCCACCATCACACCCCGTGTGACTCGGGCGGCCGACCGAGGATGTGGCGCTGCCCCGCGGCGCGTCACATGAGTGAGTGAGTGAGTGAGTGAGTGAGTGAGTGAGTGAGTGAGTGAGTGAGTGAGTGAGTGAGTGAGTGAGTGAGTGAGCGAGTGAGTGAGTGAGTGAGCGAGTGAGTGAGTGAGTGAGTGAATAAACCTTATTGCAAGTTCGGCGAGGACGCGAACTCGTCGCGCACCCGGCTAGTCCCACGTCGGGACCGGCAGGTCTAGCCGACCGGCCCGGTCGCGGGCACGCCGGACGGCCAGGATTTGCTTTTCTAGAGCGGGGCTACGCAGAAGCGAGTCCCACTCCTCCTTGATGAACTTGGGGTATGTCGACTCGCACTCACAGAGCATGTGAGGTAGAGTGGAGGTCTGGCTGCAGGACGGGCAGGTGTCGTCGCGATACACGTCGGGGTAAGCGTCGTGGAGAGAGGACAGTCACGGATATGTGCTGCTCTGTAGAAGCCTAAGCGAAACGGCTTGCGCCCTATTCAACTTGGGGTCAGGGGGTGGAAAGACCCTTCTGAACATGTAGAAATATTTAATCTCGTTGTGAGTAGCGGGAGCGTCCCTGTGACCTTAGAGAGGAGGAGAGTTAGTGCTCCGTATAGAGGAAGCGCGGGCGGTGAGGTCACGCGCAGCCTCGTGAGCAGACTCATTGAGGTTCGGGGGAGCACTCTCGACCGATCCTACGTGAGCGGGAAACCAGTGAATTGAATGATTTGTGAGAGCATATGCACTCGAGCCGCTAAGAAGACGAACAGCTTCTTTGGCGATGCATCCCTTCTGAAAAGCCCTAACTACCGTTTTGGAATCACTATAGATTTCAAACCCACGACCGTCTAGCAGGGCGAGGGCGATGGCGACTTGCTCGGCGACTCCGAGGTCTGAAGTGCGAATCGAGGCGCTATTGGAAATCTTGCCGCTCGAGTCGACGACAACGACGGCAAAGGTCTTCCCATCACTGTACTCCGCGGCGTCGACGAAGCTTGCTGTAATGTCGTGCTGCTTGATCTGTTTGAGGATGGCTGCTGCTGTGGCCTTGCGTCTGCCCTCGTTGTGGACGGGATGGACGTTTCGGGACACAGGGGCCACTACGAACTTGTCTCGAATGCACCTAGGGATCGGGGTACTGACCATCGCCGATTCCGCAGGGTGGTAACCCAGCTCTTCGAGGATGCGTTTACCTGCCGCTGTGGTGGTCAGGCGACTAAGTTGCGCGCGTTCTTGGGCTTCGGCTATCTCCTCGGCGGTGTTATGTACCCCCAGCATCAAGATATTCTCGGTATGGGTCCTGATGGGTAGCCCAAGAGCCATCTTGACTACTTTGCGGTTGAGAACGTTGAGCTTGTCTCGGTCCGCTCTGAGCCAGTTTTGCATAGAAATCGTGTACGTGAGGTGGCAGAGTACGAAGGCATTGATCAGTCTGAGAAGATTCTTTTCATTCATGCCTCGACGCCGGTTTGCTATTCTGCGAACGAGGCGGAAAGCGTTGTCCGTCTTTGTGATAATCTTGCAGAGAGCAGTTCCGTTCCCGCCATTGAATTCTACAAACATGCCCAGATCCCGAATAACGTCGGCCCTGGGTATCAGCCCCCCGTCACAAGTGCGAAGTCTGATGCTGCTTTCGGAGACTGGCTTCCAATCTCTGGGTCTGCGTCCCTTCTCTTTTCTGTGAAGCGGGAGCTCCGACTTGGCGGGGGAGCATCGAAGTCCGGTGGGGCGGAGATACTCCTCGGTCACGTCGATCGCCTCCTGCATGGTTTCTTCGACTCTGCCCTCGCAGCCGCCGGAGCACCATATGGTGATGTCGTCGGCGTAGATGGTGTGCTTCACGTCCTGGACGCACGCCAACCTCTCGGAAAGACCAATTATACAAATGTTAAACAGTGTTGGGGAGATGACGGCGCTTTGAGGAGTGCCCCTCCCTCCGAGGGGCACATCTTCGGAGCGGAATGCGAAGCTTGGCCTTCCTGTCAGTTAGAAAAGAGCTGACGTAGCTGTGGAATCTGGAACCGAGACCGAGGTCTGAAATGGTCCTGACGATGAAGGTGTGGAGCACATTGTCGAAAGCCTTCTCGTGGTCCAGACCGAGCAGAGCCTTGACATCTCTGGAACGGCCATCCACAATCTGATGCTTGATTAGTTTCATGGCATCCTGCGTTGAGAGTCCGGCTCGGAAGCCGATCATGTTGTACGCGTAAACCTCGTTGTATTCGAGGTACCCGTTAAGCTTCTTGAGGACGACGCGTTCCATGACCTTGCCGACGCAGGTCAGAAAAATCAGCCTCAAGTTCTCGATGTTCGGGGCCTTGCCGGGCTTGGGAATGAGCACCGTGCAGGCCGTCTGCCATTCTGCAGGTACAATGCCGCTCTTCCAGGACTCGTTTACCTTGTCGGTCAGAAAGAGAATCGACGTGTCGTCGAGGTTTCTCAACATACTGTTGGTCACTCCGTCCGGGCCCAGCGCAGACTTGCGGTTGAGCGCGAAGATGGCCTGTCTGACCTCGGCAATGGACATGACTGTAGGAGGGATTCGATTGATTGTGAACAGAAAAACGCTTGCGCGCTGCTCGGAAGGAAATATTTACTTTGACCTTGAGTTGAATTATTTTTTTCTTTCTTGTATGACGGGCACGATAGCGAATAAGCAGGGTGGTCTCCGTTACAGTTAGCACAGTGGTTTGTTAAAATACAGATGTCTGAGGCGTGCTATATAAATGCATACTTTGCCCAAGTAACATGCCCTCGGCAGCTCTGAGACCCACGCCCAAAACGCTGACACGTGAAGCATCGGTGCGGATTGGGAATGTACGGTCGTACGCGAAGTTTACAATAGCGGGTGTCTATTGAGTCATGGAGTTCACTTGTTCGAAATGTAATCATTACATGCTTGGTTAGAATTCTCTTGTCGTGATGCCTTAATTCGTTGCACCTTTACTACATTCTGCTCTTGCCATATATCCAACAGCTCGCTTTCACTGAGTTCAATAAGGCCATTATCGGAAATGACACTGCGCACAGTGTTCATTGACCTGTGGGGACCCACAGATACTGCAATGGTACCAAACGAAACAATATTTCTCTGTTTGTTGTACAGAAGCTTATCACGCCCTTCCAGAAGGTCACCGCTTCCCATCTTAGTTATTTTGTAACCAGAGCCGATTGCTTCAGTCAGACATATGGCTACAGTATATGGCGATAATGCACGCACTGTCTTGGTTTCATGTTGACTATGCAATGAAGGGCACATAGGAAACGTTTCGTTTGGTTTCACGAAAATTTTAAGGGTTTTTTCAGTAAGCGATCAGGAATTGTGGGAAAACTAGAAGCCATATACACCATGAATGCCCGCTTCCCACCTTGGAATCCAACCTGGGGATGTCACAGGATTAGAATATTCGACTCTGCCTACGCTAGCGGTCCATTCCCGCTATAACCATATATATATATATATATATACCCAAGACTGCATATGAGCAAAACGAGCAAAAGGTAAAAGCGGGAGCCAACGTTGCGACAAGCGGAATTTTTCATGGCCTGGATATAATACACATGGTTAGCCCTTGCCACGCAGAAAATAGAACGTTAAAAGAAGTGAATAGAAGACATGAATGATGGAAAAGTGAGAATGAAACCAAAAATACTCAAGAGGCGAACAGGAAAAGGTGACTGGCTATTTCCTCCAGGTAAGTCAGTCTGGAGGTGCCGTCTATGTGAAGCAGAGGCACAAGAAGTGTGCTGCCTCCTCCAGGAGTGCCCTAAAGGTCCGAACAACCGGCATCAGCTCAACCTCTAAGGATCCCCCTTTCCCTAGACACGGCTAAGCCGTGTACCGCCTACATGCGGGAGGGTCCAACACTCCTGTGTCGGTACGTGGTGTAGCAACACACCTAACGCCTGCTGACGCACACGCCCCTGAGGTGCTGAGGTAACGCAGGCATTAGGCCCTCCCCATACGTGTTCCATTCCCGAAGATACTACAATACCGGGCCGAGCCGCGACGCAAGTGAAGCAGACGTTAAACTCTCTCAATACGTGTGGCCGATCACACAGATAGTGCAGTGCCGGTCCGCCTCGCGGCGGAGGGGATGCAAGCGTTAAACACGTGGCCCGATCCCGAAGACAGTGAAATACCGGGCCACCCTGCCGCGGAAGTGCAGTTGGCCATTAAAGGGCCTACATACACCGCTTCGCTGGTTATCTTTCACAGAAGTGAAGGGCACTGAGGTTTTTTTTTTCTTCGAGGAAACGCTTTGCCACGATATGCACACGAAAATTCCAGAGAATGATAGGTGAATAGATATCCGCGATCGCTGGTTCGCTACCCCTGTGACGGAGACATATGGTGGATATAGTATTCATGGGAGTAGCTTGTGCGTATTGCAATGTAACCAGCATGTGCTGTGAACATTTACCAAATGTGATGGTCTTCTGAGAGCTTAATACGTGAGTGCCTGAAGCGGTGCAGGGGCAAGCTACAAACCTTTATACACACTGACATGAGGCAAATGAAGTGTGAGCGTCAACATCGGGTGCTGTAGCAGATGACATAAGGGAGAGATGCGGGTGGGAGTTAAATGCGACAAGACTCAACAAATGTACACCCTTTCGGTCGTATCTTGCCACACATCAATAATCGTCATCCGTGTTGCTTGTGTTTCCTTTCTTTAAAACGCTGCGCTCGCTACTTTCCTGTCGAGAATTCTCTGTCGTGCTGATAACACGCATGCTGTTCGTGACTAGGAAGTACCTGGCTCGCAGCGTTAAAGAAAGTAAATGCGGACAAGAGAGATGATTATTGTGTGGCAAGATACGTTCCAAAGGGTGTAATTTTGCTTAAGAGTGTACTGCAGTCGCATTAATCTCCCGCCCGCATCCCTCCCGTCTGTCATCTCCTCCTCTAGCAAAATTAAAGTACCAAACTAGTGTCTGCGGCGAAGTACCTAGGAATGTCGCCACCTGCGCAAAAAGTGGCGAACCTGCGTGACGTAGCCTCAATCAGATCAGATGGCTATCCTGTATGTTTTTCATCATGGGTAGGCCGCTCGACGAGTGGGAGCACAGCAGGCGACCGACCCTGCTAGAGCGAATGTCATAGCGCCACAACGTTCTGATTCCACGTGACTATGTAGGGTATGAGACATACGTCTCCTGGGAAAGGAAACCTAACCTCATTCGTAGCAGATGCTATTTTAATCAATGCAAAAGCGCGTTCGGAGACGTGGTAGTATTCTTTTAGGGCTGCGCGAGTTCGAGGACCTTACCTAAGAAATAGGAAAAGCGACAAGCGTGACGTAGACACCCTTCGGATGTTCAATAGAAAAAAAATGTCCCACATACTACATTCAATGATTGCAGATGCCAGATATCCTACATGGCTCCCGCGTTTGAAAACAGTCTCGATATGTCGGTCGGAAGGCATAATAATTGTCCATCTTTAAGCATTCATTTGACGCCTGTGGGACTCTTCTTTGAACACTAGTTTGCTTGCACGAGACGGCCCTACACATATCCCAATCATAATCAGGATTTTTGCAGATATCTTCAGAAGTACAAATGTCGAGCGCCAAACATCAGCAACAATTTGCTAAGACGTTTCAGGTGCAACTGCAGTAGAGACACGGCTTTTTTAAGCGAAACTTGTACTGCCCCACCCTCTTCGCCGTCGGCGTTGCCGTTCAAGAAAACTCAAGCGGCAACAAAATAACAATTGCTTGTCGGGCTGCGGATTCGAACCACCGACCTCCGGGTGGCGAGACCACCATGCTAACCGATTTGGTCACTTTTTTTCTTGATTGCCGACTTTGGAATTATACACAAACAATACACAAAAGATAAAACATGCCAGCAAAGATATTGCTGGCATGACATTAATATTTTTTCAATGCTGCCAATTTATGCAGCATGTGAATCCATGTTGGCTGTTCAGGGAGTGTCCGATGAACATCACTGAGCCATACTACACGTTCAATGAAGTGATCGTGCGCAGGTCGCACTTGGACATCAGCATTGTTGAACTGCGTTAGAGCTTTCCACGAACTGTGGAGGCCCAGGAGTATTATAGCGTCATACGGAAAAAACTTCTGCTTCTACCGTTAAGAATCTTAATCCATGTGGATCTAAATGCAGCTCTTTCTTTAACGTCCTTTGTATCGCGTCCTAGAAAATTATGGGATACAAGCTATTTAGAAATGCATGCTCTATCATTTCAGGTTTCTTGCACAAGAAGCAGTTAATTGACCATGGGAGAAAAATGGCTTTGTTACGCGTTCATGTTTTAACTAATAATAGATTAGTGTGTAGCTTAAAGAAAAAAGTTGTAACTGAAGGGTGTACTACCATTCTTTTAACCCTTTCGATGACATCTCCTGGGCCTCCACGGTTTCACATACGATAAATCAGTACGGGGAGCATAGTGTCCACTAGGTCCTTATGAAATTTTTTCCTAGTAGTATTGGCGAGATACTGCATTGAAAACTGCACATCCAACATTCTGTACGCAAGCACGACTAGTCGTAGATAACCTTTAACGGCACGATCCATTGCTTCACACATGCATACAAATCCTGGAAGTTGACAATATAAAAACACTTGCAGGAATGTGCCAAGGAACAAATTCTGATCGCAAAGATACATAAAGCGCAACACGACTTGTCGGATAAATAAATGTGCCAAGCGAAGGCCCGCCTTTTTTAGGGGCAAGAACAAGTTTGTTTCACTGGTTCTTTCCTCAAGTTGACGGCCATATGAAAACTGAAGACATGGTGGTTTTTTTTTTTTTTTTGTCGATCGGCGAAGCACACAGCACATTCATGACATACCATATCTTGAAGGTCAGATATAGGTTACAGACTGTGGCACGCGAGAACATTGACAGCTGCCGCCCTTGCCACGATTTAGCCTTTTCCTGTACTCTCGCCGCTTTTTCATTCCAGTACGGCTCCGGGTGGCGATAAGAGTCGAGAGGCATGCCTAGACACGTTGTTGCAGGGGTGGACCACCGAAGTCGAGAGAAGCAGTCTGGCGCTTCATTCCATTCACCATGCCAGAGTCTATAACTGTTCTCCCAAATTATTTGTGCCCTGGTCTATTTGCAGAAGGTTTCAACTACTGCCACGGTCTCATAAATGCTATCTCTATTTGAATAATATATGGTGATGTCATCGGCATACGCCAAAACTTTCATATGTGCGGACTGTAACCTGAAGCCAGCTATCCGTTAATAATTCTATATGACCTTGCAAAAAGGCTCAGGGTAGGGCGCGTACATCAGGTGAGACAGCGGAAATCCCTGCCTAACAGAACACTACAATTGCAAACTGTCAGTTAGGTCACCGTTTACAATGACCCGTGCTGAGCAGATATCATACACCATCCTGACAGCGTCTGTTATTACGCTTTCTACGTTGGAATTCTCTAATATAGCAAAGAGAGCATCGTGGGAAACACGGTCGAAGGCTTTAGAGAGATCTAGTTGCATCATAGCCACTCGGTCGTCAAATACATAACATTCCAGCACACTTCGAGCTACCTGTAAGTTTGTGGCGATCCTTCGACCCTTTATACCACAGGTCTGATGCAGGCCAACCAGCCTCATTATCACAGCTGGCAATCGTTTGGCCAACATCTTGATAAATATCATACAGTCTACGTTGGTAAGGTTTATCGGATGATAAGACCCCACTGACGGGCGTTTTTCAAGTGTCTCAGTTTTTAGAATGAGAACGATGTGCGAAGTTGTGAAGGACAGTGGTTTATGTTTTTGCCGATACGATTCGGCGATGGCTGAGCAGAATCTGGGCTATTATTGTTTTGAATGTTTTAAAAGACGCTACTCATAGGCCGTCAGGGCCAGGTGCCTTGCCAACAGGTCGTGCTTCTATTGCGTCCTCCATTTCTTTCAAAGAAACCGGCTGTTACAGATGCGTTCTTCTTCATTCAGCTTCGGCACTAACAGAAATTCCGCTTTAAAGCCCCCTATAACGGTGTGCTGTTTACCGAGCAATTCTTTGAAATGATCCGTGACGACGCGCTCGATAACAATGCCGTCCGTCGAACCGCCATTCCCGCTCCTTATTTGTCGTATTGCCTTATTACAAACGTATCCTTCTTTAGTGCGATAACACACGTTTCGTAGGCATTTCCCCGACCCCCAGCTTCTCAGCCCGTGCCCCTATAACCGCCGCTCTGTACTGTGCTGCATCAATTTTTCGAACTGAATATTTATGCTTGTTTATTCATTGGTGTAAGTACCTGGTAAGGAGCATTCTATATCCGTAAGAAACTCAAGTTGCTCTCGAAGCAGCGTTTCGTTTCGTTTGTCTTCATACCGCAATGTGTTACTTCTTTCGTTGGCTTTCACTTTCACTTCTTGCTTAACACGCTCCCCTTCTACACCAACGCTTAAACATTGCACTGAGAGTATCTTCTCTAGCTTCTCATCTACATCCTTAACGAAACCCTGATCCTCCAGCGATTTCGTATTAAGTTTCCAAGGTTCCCACTTCAAGTACTTTTGTTTTCGTTTCTTTAATGTGGTAATAACTACACAGTGGTCACTTAAACAAACTGGCTTAACCTCGCACGATGTGCATAGTGGCACAAGTTCAAGGAACACGTACAGCCTGTCTAGTCGTGCATGGCTACCGCCTTAAAGATGTGTGAGTTGCAGACGCCTTCGATTTATTGCAACACTTCCGATATCTTCTAATTTGACGTTGTGAACTGCTCTATTCAAGACCTCCACACTTATCTCACACTCGCAAACATGTTACACCGTCTAGAGCACGGCAAACACAATTGAAGTTTCCCTACAAAACTAGTATTTTTCCACACCCTAAATACATCTGAAAACACTCAAAAACTGTTTTCTCTCCACCTCTACATTTGTAGCATACGCTCAGCCAGTGTCGGTCTGTATCGTACGTACATGACATTCTTCCTTCTCAGCCCCTGTCGGTTCATCATACGGGCCCTTTAAAGCGGGATTTTATATGCCTGAAGAAGTAGACACATCGCCATATGTGAGCCAATCACAGGCGTCCCCTCCCTCCGGAGGAGGACCAGGGAAAGGGTGTGATCGCGTGTTCGCTCGCCTCGTGCCCGCCATTTCCTGCCAGTTCAGACCCAGCAATCAGATGGGAAGGCCCCGTTTTATTCGTTTGGCCGAAGAGCAGGCTGCGTAGAAGGATCATCAGCGGGCCATGCGTAGTGCTTTCGGGTGAAGAACAGGCGGCGTTTGATGAACGCTGCCGGGAAGTCGCGCGAGAAAGCGCTCGTCGTCGACGTGCCGACCTCGTCGTGAGGTAGCGCTAAGCCGAGGCGTTCCGCCAACGAAGAGCCGCGGATCCCGAGCTTCGTTTGCACCCTTCTTCACAGCAGTCAAGTGGCGGTCAACATTTTTACTTAACATTTTGATGCATGGGGCATAAGGTACGCACCATTTTGACACAATATCAAAGAAGTTTTATACATACTTCAATAATGTGCCCTAGTTCTTTGCGCCGCTATACACCCCGCATTACTACTCTTTCTTCCACGAGTATCGTACATCGCCTTCGTGGTCTAGAAATCGCTATGTCGACGTCCCAGAGTTTACATTCCCCAGAACTGATGTCTGCATGTTCGCACACACCTTGCAGTGTACTTCATAATCGTAAACATTGCACAAGATTAATGTCGCGACTTACGAGCTAAATAAGCGTAAATATTGCATCAGATTACATAACCCATATAGGTTGGAAATATACAGAAATGTGCGCATTTGATTTAATTCTATAATATTTAATTAACCAGTTTGCTAACCTTCATTGGACATATAATACAATAAATGCGTTAGATCTGCATATTTTTGATGGATGGCAAACACGGGCGTCATCAGCCTTCCGTGCGGCTGTTTTGTTGGCGGTGCTGGCGGAGAATAGAGGCAAGTAGAGATACTCAGAGGATACGACGGTTGAGTGTTAGAGTAGTTAGTATTGCATACTGAATGTTTCCCCTGCGCATTAGACATGGACAGCATAATGCACACATACAGCGCAATGTGTGCATCTTGTACGTATGTAATGCTCTGAGAAAACAGATGTTTACAGGACTCAAAGAAGTCCCGCTTTAATTATGGATGCGTCAACAAAAACCGGTACATATAACCTGTAGGTGTTTGTTTTCTGCATTTGGCATCGCACATTATCTGCCTTTTTAATTTGAAATGGGAAATTGGATTGGGGGAAATCACTTCGTTTAGTGCATTCTGGACACGGATATTGCACGAAACTGAGCTCTATCCTGAAGAACGGCGTCGCTTGAAAAAACATTTCCACGACGATTACGGTACTGCGTAACTTGAAATTTAAGCGCAGCTCAATAGTGTTATTTCACGATATTTTGAGGCAGAGTTTGAGAGAGACATGTTGTAAAATCGCCGATCGTAGAAAATCATGTGCGGGTCGAGCGCACCGGATCTTATACACGACTCGTCGAAGGTTCCATTGTAATCGCTGATGCCACGTGGCTTCCAGAAAGTATCACACAGTTCGCGTCGAGCATACAGTCAACTTACAAAACAATCGCGAACCATGATAATCGAAACAAGCGGCAACGAAACCTAACCAAGCAAATCAAGCAAGCTCGAGCGACTTCTAGCGCGAGCGTACGATAGTAGTATAGTAGTAGACTGGTCCAGCTGAGACGAGTTACGAGGACGCATCGAACGGTTGGGTGCGGGTGCGCATGACAGCAGCTCGCACCTTTCATATCACACTACGTGTCTGCTTTTTCATCTTTCGCTTCGGTGCTCACTGCAGGAACGTGGGCCTAAGAGCTGCGCTGTAAAGCAAGAGCAGCTACATTGCCTCCGAAATTAGTCGGCGTAGGATATAAAAAATGCAGCGGTACGTTAAAGAAACATCAAAGTCTGCTGCACCGTTCGTTGTAGTGCGCTAAAATCTTCTGCAAGTCTCCACAATATGCACTGAGGCAATGGAACTATGCAAAACAGAGTCTTATTCCGTAACGGGAAAGCAGAAAAAAAGTCACCGTTTCGCCCGAAAGGCAAAGAATCCACTGCGATAGCAAATTATCGGCTGTATAAACTTGTAGACACATGCAGGCATACTAACTACGTTAACTAGCACGGTGTCACGCGCTCAAGTAAGCACATCTCACTCGATCAGCGCGGAAACTGGCTGTCGAAACGCTGGCGTGAGGTAACGTGGCAGCAGCAGCGAGGGCAGTCACATTCGTGCTCTGTCGCTTGAATGCAACGTGAGCGCCGAGAACATACAGCACACCAAAAGCTAAGAGCCACCGACACAGATCGCGCTCAAGATATGGCCCGCGGTGGGAAACTCCGCGGCTTCAGTGGCAGAGGTAATTGGCGTCATCTATGAAGAGGGCGAACCCGAAAATACATTTCCATTGCATGACCTCGCAGATCGTCGCACGCACGCGCGCCGATCCAGGTTGTCGAGCCCTCTCCCCAACTCCTCTCCCCTCGCCCTCCCCCGTTACTCCCTCGCAACTCCCTCGCCTTCGACTCTCCCCACGCGTGCGCCGTGCGGCCGAGCCGGCCCGGCGCCACCTTAGCCCGCTGCATGACGTTTCATGTTTCGTTATCTGCTGTTACAGGGAAGCGTGCGCTGCTTTGCGTTGACCGGCGTGGGTAGTTTCGTGGTCTTCGGTAGTTGTGTGCTTGTGCTCCGCGATGTTTCACCCGGATCACGATTCGTACCGCTCGTGCATCGTGCAGTGGTGCACGAATACCTCAATAACAAGCCATACAAGGTTGTTCCGGGTGCCTAAAGCCAACAGGTGAGCGCGCAGATAAAAGGACTTAGGAAGGCGCATGTACACGAACACAACCCTGTCCATGTGTGTGCTCCATGAGCCACAGGACGTCGTTGCGTCTTGATTGTGCTACACTTCCCTCTTGCCGGTAGAGAAAGCTGCCAAATAGATGTTCCTCCTCATTGTCACCTGGTCTATGACTTGTGTTTTTCTGTGCCAAGTCTCATTCTGGAACTTGGGTAATTTGCACAGCTTTCCATTCCGCCCTCAGTGCTTTTTCTGTGTGTCACGTTCTACAAAGCTAAGAACAGCTCAGAATTACTGTTCGTGTTTGTGTATTATCTCAGTAATCGCCGAAGGGAAAACCACGCGACCCCCTTGATGTGTAGTCATGATACGCTTCCTTTTCCTTCTGGAAAGTGAGCATTGCAAGTGTCCTAGATGCAGATTTTTGCAGTTCTTCCCAGTAGGTACGACTTGGTGCCTTAAGTGACGTAATTTTACTGCTGAGCATTCCATTCAGGGCGAAAGAAAAGTCGTGTTTTTGACTTATTTTACCTGGTCTTTAATTGAGGAATAGGTCTTACTACGAATGTTTTGTGTGTGCTGCTGCAAAAGCCAACTACCTTCTGTTCCCCCTTGCCACCGTTACTCAAGTTGTGGCCAAGTGCAAAATAATGTGATAAAGTGTATTTCAATTTTTTGTACAATGTTATTTTTGTTCTGTCATGTCTCTTTCATTTTGTTCAGTAGTAACGAACGTGTCACGCATTTCATATACTTTCGTGCAGGTTTATAAGTAAGCTCTTTTTTTTTGGTATGGCTGTCAATCAAACAAGGTTAGCATTTCATTCTATTTTTTAGGTGCTTTGCGTGTCATTGTTTTTGCCATTACCTGTGAGCTTTCCCTTTCTATAGTTGTCATGACTATGTCATACACGTCGTCCAGTTTTGTGCAATATCTTAGTGCTTATATCAGAAGCTCGTCTACATTTCGGTCTTGAGGGCGTTATATTAAAAGCTTGTTTTTTTTTATGTGCGTGTGCATGAAACGGCCTTCGTGTTTTCTAGCACTCGTTTGTTATTTCACCGTCTGTGAACTTTTGTGTTTAGCACTCTTGTATGTGTCATGCACCTTTCACTTTTGCTCATTTTTTTAGGTTGTATCACACCACGTTATTAGAAAAATATTTGTTTTCGTAAACGAAGTCAATAAAGCGAGACAAAAGTCTGCTATCTTGGAAGTGATTTTTTTTTTTTTTATGTCCCGACACATGCTGGCCTGACTGTCCCAACGTGGGAGCGGCCCGCAGCGCGCTGAGTCGCGTACCTCAGGACCTTCATTAATGTTTTGCATCCATCCATCCATCCGACACATGCTGGTATAAGTATGGGCAAGACGGCGTGCGTGCCAACGCATAGCCCTCGGCGCACCACGGGCCAGCTCCCAAACAATGCGATTGAGCGGCGTAGCGCGCGCATTGCTTGCGAGCTGGCGCGTGGTGCGCCGTTGCGCGTGCGCGCGCCATAAAAAAACGCGCCGCGTTCAGGTAAAAACAAAAAAAAAAAGTAAGAGGCGCGCGACATGGGGGAAAGGGAGCGGTGCGGGTTGGCATAATAAAAACAAAAAAAACAAAAAACGTTTGGGAGAGGAAGCGCAGAGCGGCTGATGTTCCTGTTGCCGTGACAACGTAAACAATCGGGTGCGCCACCATTTTTCTTCTGCGTCGCCCCGCTGTTGGGGCCGTAACTGAAGGGTACCTCAGCGCTAGCGTCGAAAGAACATCTGCTCGAAAACAGCCAATGGCAGCCATGCAGAGATTCACCCCTGTGATACGGCTGCGCGCCGCCCCGCCCCATGTGTAGTTGCAGCCGGAATAGAATGCCGCTTGCTCTCCTTTCCTTCGCCCCGGTGCCTCGCATGGTTAGGTGTCACGCACTCGGCGGAAGCCTGCACGCTTCTTCCTGGCTTTCCTCTAGCGCGCGCGGGCGAGATTGAGCAGCGATCGTCGGCTATCCTTGCATGCTTTCACTCGCACATAAGCGTAGGGCGCGCGGCGAAGGTTATCGCCCTTGAACTTCATACGGAACCTCACGGTGACGCCGACTGAGACGGCTGGAATGCGCTTGGAGCTGCTTAATCTGGCTGTTGACACTGCAACCTAAGTGGTGCAACAGCGCGCTGCAACGTTTACTGTGATCCGGCATCTCGACTTTACAGGACGCCCGCGATGAATACAGCGGCGGTGGGTGCTAACCGAACGCTTTCTGCGATCGCGTTCTACAGCACCTCGGCAAGTTTCTCTCTTACTGTGAAAGCTTTCAATTCGGGGATTAATTTTTAAATGTTCTTAAACTAGATCAGTGGCCTTGGTCGAAGCGCAATGGGGAACAAACCAGAATACGTGTGGTGTGCATATATTACCAGGGAAGATGTTTGGTGTGTTTTGAGTCCAGTCATAAAGGGGAATACAGAACGCAAGAATGACTCAAGGACGAAGCATTAACACAGAACGAGCGCTAACTTCGAAAAATTGATCTATTGTTGAAGCAGGTGAGATAGCTAGAGCAAGTGACGATTGTGTTAGCACGCCGTCTACTCTTATTTAAGAAAGAACTTGAATTTTTAGGCTAGTAGTCACATGACTGCTTTTCCTTTCTTCTTTCCCTTCAGTGTGTCTGTTGCAGTGGCTTTCCTATGATTATATATACGCTTACCAGCTGCAATAATTCAATTGTTGAAAGTTAGCGCTCTTCATGAGTTGCTGCTTCGTCCTTGTGTCGTTCTTGCGCTATATATCCCAGTTTACGAGTGCATATATTACGTGAAGGGTTCTATTGCGTCTAAGGCTCTTTTGTAAACGATGCCAGAGTAGTATCAGCTTTGAGTCATGCCAAATGCAAAGTTTTATTGATCAGTATTATCTGGGGCAAATCAAAGCAATATTAACTGCCGGTATGTTTTACATTTGGCACATTGTCTAGACGGATAGAAGTCAGACATAAGTGAAGTTCATTTGATTGCAGAATGTGGGCTGATATCGACGAAATATGCCGAAAGAAAAAAAGGCCCGAGTAGATCTCGATGCTCTACATTTGACGCTTTGCTGTCGTCATAGTGGGCGAGCACAGACTTACGCTGTGCGCGCGAATAATATAACAAGAACATCACGTCAGGATTATCAAGGCATCCCAGAAAGCAAGACGAGACAAAAGCGTTTCGCTAAAAAACCACGCTGCGATTCTTTTTTTTTTTAGTGGTTTGTACAGCCGATAGCAAATGTCTACGGACCAGGCCAGGCCATGTCAAACTGGGGTGACTGGATTGTTTCCTCCTCCCCGCTGCCCAGTGAAGGTGAGGACAAACATTGAAGAGGCCCTTCCCGCCTCTACTTGATTGGCTCGTCCGTCCCCTCCATTACCACACTCTCTCCGTACCGCGAGTATGTCAGAGCTTGTATATCTGACTGTGTTTATTGTCGGAGTAATATATTATTATGTAGTAACAACTGGCATTACTGACGAATGTAAGAAATTTCCAACACTTCATCTCTGTCCTGTTAGATCCTGTGAGGAGCTCTTAGGGGGTTTAATAACTACTGATAATTGATACCAGCCCAGCAGCACGTGGGTGGTATCAACAATATCAGTTCTATTGATACTGCTTTCAAGGGAGAAGCGCGTAGCCACAGTTGTCAAAGAACTCCTTGCGTAAGAAAGAGCGAAATATGACAGCAACAAAAGGCATTTGCAGCTTAGCTTCTCTAGACGACTCCTGGTGAACCAGAATTTTCGCGGAAAGGCCGCTCGGCGCGTACGCTCACGTAGTCCCTAAACGTTTGCGGTAGACTGCACATACACTGAGTCGAAAAACTAAGGCACTTAAAAACTGCCGTAAAAATCCCGTAATGAGAGGGCTCTGTTTCGACTTGTACAGTCTGAACTCTGTTACTGGCTGCTGGCCCTAATTGCGCTACACGAAGCAGCCGTAACGATAGCTGACAATTCGCTAAGCGTTCATTACAGGCGCGATGCATGTAGCAGGCGTGGAAAATTAATTTCGGGCGTTGTGTGCAGCCGCCATAGGCAATGTTCTAAGCTAAAGAAAAGCCCAAAGATTCGCTTGCTCGTTGTCGATAGGTTCTCTCGGGGCAAGTTGCTGTGCCGTACTTAACCGAGACGTGCAGTTCATTCTACTTATCGCTTACATAGCCATTTGTACCAAATATAAATTAATGGATCTCGGTAAGGATGTAAACAATAACTTCGGCTACCTTTAGGCTAAAACCGTCACTCCCTTTTTTTTGACAGAGAAAGAAGACGGCTGTCGCTGCGCCTGTCGCGCTTCAAACCAAGGAACATAACAGAACATACGCTATAGCACACTTGCGAAGAAGTAAGCGCCCGCAGAATAAGTATACCGAATATTCTGTCTGCTCAGAAATACGAGACATTCGGCTTACCTCTTGAGGATGATAAGAGCGGGAATTCCTTGACACGTCGTGCCGAGAATCCCCGCCAGAGCCTGCGTTGCTATCCGATGCGGCCGGACGACAAAGCACCACGCAGCGATATTCAAGATTGAAATAACCGTAAACCCCCCTCAGCCTAAGGGAATGTGGCTAGTCTTGGATTGCAGTGGCTTTCCAAGTTCCAGTGGCTGTTAACGAAAACATCTGCGTGACATTTCTGTTCGCGCCTTTCTTGTGAAAATCCCAAGCATAATTGGTATTGCTGCTGTAAGCTTGTTACCGTGTACGTAATACGATTAATAGTTTTCTATGCTAAAATATTCACACGCTTGAGGAGCTTGATGTAGCTCCTGATAAAACAGTACGAATCGACGGGATCACCTGAGGCTCTGTTCTCCACCCAAGTTGCAAAACCCTTTTTTTTTGCGTTTTCATCAAGATAACGAAACCTGACGTGAGCTATAGGCTTTTTCTAGCAAAACATTTTTCTGGTCCTTGGCAGCTATATTGCGGTGTTAGCGCTTAAAAAACAAAGCCAGCGGTAACGCGCAGAAGCCCGTTTAACACACCTGCGATTTCCCCTATATGTGGTGGCGGTCCGAGATCGTCGCCACGTCAGCTTGTTGATTTGCTGAAGGAATGTTACGTCAGTAGCGTCACAGGAATGGCCGCTTCGTAAATGTTACTGTGACGTGATGTGACGTTGCACTCGGCCGCCATTGCAGAGATTTTCCGGCATAATTCCTGGTGGGATGAGGTGCGCGATATATGCGAATGAGCTACATTATGCAATGGCGGCCGAGAGGCATGTGTATCCCAGCATTTTACCTGTCCTTTGAGACCATGAAAATCTTTTGCTCGTAATGCGCGTTCACCATCGTTGCATCGCCCTCGGTGTGGGCATTATTGTTTTGAACAATCATTTCAAAACGACGCTTTCTTTGCCTCTTCACTCGTCTTTTCCACTGCTGCTGCTGCTATCCATGTGTTGCGCGAGTGTACAAGGTCATACCACTACTAGTAAGAACACGACCCAGTGTGGCCGCGCATTGAAGCTAAGCGGAGCAGGCTCGCAGGGGCTTGGAGGCGGGGCTTCGTGTCGTCTGCTCATAGTGTTCCTGTATATGCTCCCTGCAGGAGCATATACAGGAACACTGGGCTTCTTCGATTTTCCACTTCTGGCTACCCGCGGGCTGCCAGAGCCAGCCAGAGCGTCTTCGTTTTTCTTGGGTTGGTCCGGCCCCCGCGCTACGCACTTCCGCCGGGCGTTCGTTTTGCTCGGGCTGGACGGTTGTGGCTACCCGCGGGCTGCCAGAACCTGCCAGGACGATTTTGGTCTGGCTGCTCTCTGGAAGTTGTTTGGCTAGCAGACGACTAAAAGTGGCGATGGGCACTCGCCGCCATCTTTGCGGGGACTTCAGGGATTGCAACGCGGGCGCTTGAGGGCTTAATTTTACCTTGCTCAGCCAACTGTTTACGGTCATCTTCGGATTCCCTTACTTCTAGCGTTGTCTTTTTAGGTGCTATCGCTCCGTTCCGCATTGCGAAGTGGTGTGATACATGCAGTGGTGAACCGTTTGAAGCTTTTGCGTGTGTATGTGTGTGTATCCCCTGAAGGCTTCTTCGCGGCGGTGATCAGCGCGCTGTGCTCTCATGCGTGCATTTTGTCTGAATCGTGCTCCACGCAAGTTGTAGACGCTCATTCACACATTGCGGTACCTTTTGGGTTCGTATTTTTCTGGTGGCGCTCCTTTTCACATATCTCGTGTATGTATATATCTCCTTTTTCTGCTGTTAGCGAAGGCTTTGCAGCTAGCCCGTGTTCGCTCCGTCTCTCCGTCGTACGCTTAGGTGGCAGCTCGAAACCGATATGTGTTCGAGTGCAGGCCGTTGATCTAAGAATGCACTGATTGCACTCGATACATTAGCCACACATACATAGGCTTATTGCTCTCATGATCGCGACCAATGTGTGAAACGTTTCGCTGGTCACAAGCGGTGTACATTTTCATGCGCCAGCCGCGTCTCCAGCTGAAGCACAATAAGCCACAACAAACTTTTTTAAATCGAAGCCCAAGCAGGTAGAAACTAAATTTGATGCCTAGGAGACGTACCCGATAACCTGTTTTTTCATGTCTTGTGATGACACAACGTCGACTCATAAATGTCGCCGGTGGGCGACGTGATCGCTGCGAGCAGGGATCATCGAGCTATCGCTTCCGAGTATACAATCACTTACGCGCGATTTCGCATCTTGTCATCCGCCGCGTCGGAGGCCATCTGTTGCTCTGCGCAAGGTGAGGTTGGCACAGTGGGCGTCCTGCGCCGAGTCGCGCGAAAGTGATCGTATCCCTGAATCAACTATATATTTTCAAACTGGCAACGCAAAAATGGGGCGACTACGCCGAGCGCGCGCCCGCATCACCGGGCGCTGCTACGCTGGTAGCATGTTTACATTTGGCCAGCTCTCCCGGCGTTCGATTTTGCAAACTTCGGCCAGGTTCGGGTTGTCTTGGTATCCCAGCCCACGTTACTTCCTATCAGAACCTGAACTAGCTGGCTGCCATCTGGCTGCCAGCGGGCTGCCAGAACTCCGAAAATCGAACAGGCCCACTATCTGCTCGAGCGCTGGATCGCGCCGTGCTTTAGCAGACGACACATGACACGAAGCCCCACCTCCAAGCCCCTATGCGCTTGCGCCGCTTAACTTCGATGCCTGGCCGCCCCATGAGCGCTGCGACACGGCGCCGTGTTCTTACTAAGAGTGCAAGACCCTGTAAATGGTAGGGGCGCGGGATAAGCATCTGTAACGCTTTCCAGCGAGCACGTCGTGGGCGTTGCCACAATGCCCTCTCTGAAACTCGCTGGCCATAGACAACGCCCTGTGGACGGCTGTAACTACGTGATACAACTCGCCGTGGTTGCTTAGTGACTATGGTGTTAGGCTGTGAAGCATGAAGTCGCGGGATCGAATCCCGGCCAGGGTGGCCGCATTTCGAAGGGGCTGAAACGCGAAAACGCCCGTGCACATAGATGTAAGTTGTTGTAGTTCGTACTACGGCGTACCGCATATTCATGTCGTGGTTTTGGCACGTGAAACCCCTTAATTTTTCACTACGCGGTACACTCAGCACTCGCTACTTTCCTATAGAAAACGCTGTGTCACGCTTATAGCCCACATGCCATTCGTGACTTCGAAGTATCGGGCTCGCAGCGTTAAAGAAAGGTAATTCGTGCAAGACAGTTGACGATTATTGTTTTGGTACAAGATAATAGCCAAAAGGTGTAATTTTTTTTAAGAATGGAGCTGCATAGCCTAGAATGAAGCTCATGTCTTTCCGTTCTTGAAAACACACTTTAGCGGACATCAGGAACATCTAATCAACCGCTAAACCCTCCAAAATGTTTTGTTTTTTTCCAGTGGGTCCTTCCGGAATTTTACTCACGCCTACCGAACCTTAAATAACGTGCTTGATTCAAAATGTCTGTGTTTGTTATTCCATCCGTGCCACGTTTTCTTCTTTTTTGATAAAACCTGATTTCCCGATTCCTTGTTGTCTGATTACTTCGGAACTGAGGTGGTATGCAGGATGCCCTGAAAGATCCAGCTTTCACAGGCATTCATGTTTAGTTCACGTGGGTACCACGTGCCGCGTGATGGCTAACTTTTCGAATTGCGTGCGACGTTTTATATTACGTCACGGAAAAATAGGCGACTAAAGCGACAAGAACGTTAGAAGTAAAGAATCGTTTTTTTTTTTCGTATCGTAAGTGCGCTCGCAAAATACGAGTGAGTGCCTACTACGACGAAGCTGTATATGGTTAGCCGATTCGACCGCCTGGCCGTCTGTTGCCTGTGAGCCGAAAACTCCTCCGGCGCAGCCCCATGCGCATGCGCAAAGAAGAGAGAGAGAGAGAGAAAGAGAGGCGCGCGACTGGCTGCGCCAGTAGTGAGGTCGTTGTTCTCCGTCTCAGCTGAGCGCGCACTGAGCAGTTTCTCTTCGGTTCCGAAATGGGTAGACCATGCGTCATGCGCACTCCTAGGGAGCAGACAACTCTCGATCAGCAACGCTGAGAGCAGAACCGAGAACGAGCTTGTCTACGCCGTGCCGATGCAGCAGCCCGCACACAAGAACAGGCTTGTTCAGCCGAGCGCAATCGGAAACTACGTGTCGAGGATATATATATATATATATATATCTATATGCGACGCGAGCAGGACGTTGCGGACGAAGACAAACATGGTCGCCCGAAGAATCTTTGTCTCCCTCTTTTTTCAGACACAGTTCTTTTGGTACTACGTATCTTATTTCCCCATCTCCCGTTAGAGAGTGGGCGCAACAAACAACATTGTAGAGTGCATGAAGGAGAGACTGATAAATGAAAAGTATGAAATCGACAGCTAGTCCAATGTTCCAAGATAGTTCTGAAATGAACTTAGAAGTTCATTGAAAGCGCATGTAGTCCGGTGACGTCCAGCTTAGCTCAGGTGGAGAAGCCTGCCATTGCGCTCCGGACGACATGCACCGCAGCTCGTGACCACTGTTGGAATCGCACCACTGGCACGAGTTGTTGCAAACTCAGCTCTGACACCCGTTGTTGCAATCGGGTCGCAAGCCCCAAGGGTAGCGTTGGCCTGGCGGCCTGGGGACTGGAAGCATCCGAAGGTCTCGGCAAAGCATGAGTCGACTGGTAACAGAACAACTGGTTTATTCTAACATCGCAAAAGAGCGGGCGGTCAGGTCGACCGAAGTGAGAGACGGGAGAGCACGTAACTCGACAGAAGAAATCGGAGCCTCTCTCTTGGCGTCCGGGGGCAGCTGCTCTTATACTTTCGCAGTTGAGGGCAAGAAGGAAGACCTCGTGACGAGACCACGTGACGGCGGGTACGGACGAGCTGAGATACATGTTGAGACGAGTGTAGTGACTCAACCGCCGGCCGGGCGCCGGACAGACCTCCTCGCTTCACACTTGGGGAGCTCCTCTCCCCGGCTGCCGCGCTTTGACAAGCGTGGCACACACACACACACACGCACACACGAAGACACGTGGCACTGAAACACGCCTGGACGCGCTTGGCGGGGAGACTGCGGGAGCTCCGAACGGGCCAAAATGTCCGCCGCTTTTAACGAAGCTCCGGCGTCCGTTGCATCCGCGCCGGCTATACCGCGCGTTGTAGGCGAAACGTAACAGACCGCCCCGCCGGGGGAAGGAGATCCCGATGGTCAGGGGACTGCATCCGCTGTCCGGAGGGATGTCGCTCGATGATGCACATAACCGAAGTCGGTCGTCCTTCGGCGTTTCTTGAGCGCAGCGCACATAGAAGGCCTCGTTCTCTCGTTCAGGTTCACACAGGACACTGCAAAGTGACTTCGGGAGAGTTGACATTTTTGTTCTCGTTTCCGGCAAGCGTTAGAACCACGCCGAAAGTCAACCGCTCAGTCAGCAAGCACGGCACAACCCTCACTAAGCCCTGCCAGGCTCTTTCCCCTTTTATACTACTGCCTAGTTCCTTACAGTAGTTTAGCAGCACTCAGAACGCGTCCACAAATCGGAAAATTGCACTAGAAAGCACATCATCACTTTGAAACACTACACAAAAGCAATAGGTTAAAAAAAATCCTGCCTCAGGACGAAAAACATCAGTGACAAACAATTTTGAGGCTGATTCCCACGTTAGGGGCTTCGACTTAAGCCATCGGCGTTACCGTTGAGACTCCCCTTTTTGTAACGCACCTCAAAGGAATATTGTTGCAAAGCGAGGCTCCAGCGCAGGAGGCGGCCATTTTTGGGAGAGATGGTCTGCAGCCATTGGAGAGGGCAGTGATCCGTCTCAATGATAAACCTCGAGCCAGCTAGGTAGCATGACAATTTCTGAACGGCCCACACGATACACGCACACTCTTTCTCGGTGGCGCTGTACGCCTGCTCACGACTGGTCAGCTTACGACTAGCATACAGGACGGGGTGTTCTACTTCTCCCTTTTCCCGTTGGCACAGTACAACGCCCATGCCTCGCTCACTAGCATCGCACTGAACAACGAACCCTTTTGTGTAGTCGGGCGATCGTAGCACAGGCTGGCTTGTTAGGGCGCTCTTTAGGGCGCTAAAAGCTCTTTCCTTTGTCTGGTCCGAGACGACTGTTTGCGGCTCTGTCTTTCTTAGAGCATCCGTCAAGGGAGCCGCGATATCAGAGTACCTGGGGATGTACCTCTGATAGTAGCCGGCGACACCTAAGAACGACCGAATATCGGTCTTCGTGCGCGGTTGCGGGAAGTCTCGCACAGCGGCCACCTTTATTTCAGAGGGGCGGCGACGACCCCGACCAATCACGTGACCGAGGTAGACAACCTCGGCCTGTGCTAACTGGCACTTGGGAGCCTTGACTGTCAAGCCCGCATCGCGCAGGCGGGTTAGCACTGCCCGCAAGTGGGCCATATGCTCAGGCCAGGATGCGGAGAATATCGCTACGTCGTCTAGATACGGTAAAGCGAATTCTTGCTGTCCCCGCAACACTTTATCCATGAGGCTTGAAAAGCAGTATGGCGCGTTCTTCAAACCAAAACTCAAAACTTTAGGACGGAATGTCCCCATTGGTGAAATGAACGCCGCATACCTACTAGCCTCTTCTGTAAGTGGAACCTGCCAATAACCCCTGACAAGATCTAGGGTGGAAATAAACTGAGCGCTACTCACTCTCTCAAGGCGCTCCTCGATGTTAGGGATCGGATAAATTTGATCCTTAGTGATGGAATTAAGCCTGCGGTAGTCGACGCAAGGACGAGGTTCCTTGCCCGGTACCTCAACTAAAATCAGAGGGGAGGTATAATCACTCTCACCCGCCTCAATAACACCGAGCTGTAGCATTTTCTTTACCTCAGCCTCCATAATATCGCTCTGGCGGGGTGACACCCGGTACGCCTTGGATCGTACTGGCTCTGGGGAGTTAAGTTCTATGTCATGAGTAAGGACAGAAGTCCTACCAGGCCTCTCAGAGAACAGACCTTGAAACTCTTGTAAGAGCTGGTGTAGTTCGGTTTTCTGCTCAGGCGACAGCGATGCTTTACTGATTAAGTCACTAATGACTTGATCGGTGTCTTTCCTGTTCGTCACTGAGCCTAGTCCCGGAAGCTCGACAGGAAGCTCTTCGGGAGCGTTTACCATCATACACACTACTGCTTCCCGTTGCTTATAGGGTTTGAGCAGATTACAGTGGTAAACTTGCTGTGCTTTCCGTTTTCCTGGCAGACTGACCACGTAGTTGACGTCCGACAGTTTTTGAACAATCCGTGCTGGGCCCTCCCACTGCACGTCGAGTTTGTTCTTTAGCGATGTGCGCAATATCATGACCTCATCGCCCACCTCAAAATGACGGGCCCTGGCTGTCCGATCATAATAAACCTTGGCCCTCTGCTGGGCCTTTGCCATTGCTTCACCTGACAACTCCGGTGCCCTTCTTAAGCGTTCGAGGAGCTTAAGCACGTACTCCACCACGACTGGGTCGTCACCCCTGCCTTCCCACGATTCTCGAAGCATGCGAAGTGGAGATCGCAGCGAGCGACCGTACACCAGCTCAGCTGGCGAAAACCCCGTAGCCGCATGCGGCGCGGTGTGTAATGCAAACATCACCCCAGGCAGACACAGCTCCCAGTCAGTTTGATGTTCAAAACACAATGCTCTCAACACGCGCTTCATGACTGAGTGGAGCTTCTCAACGGAATTCGACTGTGGGTGGTACACTGAGCTGTGTAACAGCTTTACCCCGCACCTTTCGAGAAAGGCTGTCGTCAAAGCGCTCGTAAACACTGTGCCCTGATCTGATTGGATTTCCGCAGGAAAACCAACTCGCGCAAATATGGACAGTAGTGCATTGACTATCTCAACTGAGCTGAGTTCCTTAAGCGGTACTGCTTCAGGGAACTTTGTCGCTGGGCAGATCACAGTCAAAATGTGTCTGTACCCCGTGGTTGTTACCGGCAGAGGTCCCACTGTATCAATAACGAGCCGTCTAAAAGGCTCCGTAATGATAGGTACCAATTTCAACGGCGCCCTCGATTTGTCCCCTGGTTTGCCCACCCGCTGACAGGTGTCACATGTCTTCACAAAGTGGTCTGCGTCCCGAAAACACCCTGGCCAATAGTACTCTTGCAAGAGACGGTCCTTAGTTTTCTTAACTCCTAGGTGTCCGGACCACGAACCCCCATGCGACAAGCGCAACAGATCCTGACGATAGCATTGAGGCACGATCAGCTGATCGAACTCCACTCCTCTGCGGTCTAGATACTTTCGGTACAGGACCCCACCTCTTTCCACAAAGCGAGCATTTTTCTTGGCGATACCTTCCTTGACAATGCAGCGTATGTTTTCTAGGCTGCCATCCTTCTTTTGCTCGGCTATCAAAGCCGCCCGGCTGACTTTTAGCAACCTATTAAGTCCGTCTGACGTAGGCGCGATGAGCAAATCTGCAGATAGCTCTTCTAACTTTCCCGTGTCGGGAATTTCCTCTCCAGTATCTGGTGCCTTTAACGCTACAGGCTCAATTTTATTCAGTTCGGGCGTGCTCTGAATATCAGCTTGCTGCACCTCTGACCCTTTCTCATTGTTCGACAACGTCGGTCCCGCAACTACCGCCTTTGCAGCGAGCTCCCGAACCTTCGATCTGGTTAAGGCCTGAACGCTAGCCTCACCAAACAAAAGCCCCTTCTCGCGCAGGAGGTGATCGGACCTGTTCGAAAATAGGTACGGGTACTGGGGGGGCAGCATAGATGACACTGCCGCCTCCGTCTCAAGTGCTCCGAAAGGTCCTTCAATCAGCACTTTTGCTATGGGCAGACACACGCTGTGAGCTTCCACGGCTTGCTTGATCCATGCGCACTCGCCCGTGAACATATCGGCTTCTACGTAGGAGGGGTGAACTACATCCATCGTAGCTGCGGAATCGCGAAGCACTCGGCACTCTTTCCCGTTCACGAGGAGGTCTCGCATGTAAGGCTCGAGAAGCTTCATGTTCTCGTCAGTGCTGCATAAGGACAAAAACACGACTTTTGTTTTTGTTTCTGGACACTGCGCCGAAAAGTGACCCGGCTTCTGGCACGTATAACAAACGCGCGCTTGCCTCGTCTCGAACCGCTTTCTGCGTTCGGCTTCGGTTGCCGCCATCTCCTTACGTTCGGTCGGACTGCTTTCACTCGCATCCGCACTACGTGTGTCCCCCTTTGCTCTCATGGGTGTGAACTTTGGCCTCTCAAACTTGGAGCCAAATTCACCCTTTTGACCGTCCTTAGCTCCGCGAGCCCGACGCGTCACAAACTCCTCGGCTAGCTCAGCGGCTCGAGCCACCGTACTAACGTCTGGCCTATCCAAGACCCAGTACCGCACGTTCTCAGGTAACCGACTATAAAACTGTTCTAGCCCGAAACACTGCCGAACTTTCTCGTGGTCACCAAACGCTTTCTCTTCTTTGAGCCACTCCTGCATGTTTGACATTAGCCTGTAGGCAAACTCTGTATATGACTCACTTTTGCCTTTCTCATTTTCCCGAAACTTCCGTCGGAACGCCTCCGCTGACAGCCTGTACTTTTTTAGCAGACTCGATTTCACTTTGTCGAAATCCTCTGCCTCCTCTCTCTTCAAGCGAGCGACTACGTCGGCCGCCTCGCCGGGTAACAAAGTGAGCAAGCGCTGTGGCCACGTTTCCCGAGAGAACCCCTGCTTCTCGCACGTTCGCTCAAAGTTAACCAGGAACAAACCAATGTCCTCTCCAAGCTTAAACGGCCGCATCAGGTCAGTCATTTTGAACGATACTCGTTCTCCTGCACCGTGTGCCTGACTTCCATTACGAGCGCGTTCCATCTCTACCTCGAGACGCTTCATTTCCAAAGCGTGTTGACGGTCGCGCTCTTCTTTTTCTTTCTGTTCTTTAAGTTCACGCTCCTGTCTTTTTGCCGTCTCCCTCTCCTCAATGGTCTCAAGGCATTCCGACAGCTCGTCATCCTCAGCTTCTAACTCAAGAATAGCCCTTAGCAGTTCTGGTTTTCTGAGTTTGTCTGAGACATCCAGACCCAACTCTCTTGCAAGCTCCAGCAATTTCGGTTTGCGCAACGACTTCAAATCCATGGCTGCTCTGAATGCTGCTTTCTCTACTGCCTACTATTGTCTTGCCGCAAACTAACCCGGCAGCAACGACAACCACAATTACCAGCTGTCTTTCTGACACTAACAAAAGCCTGGCAAAGCTCAGAAGAAGAAAGTCCCGCACTCACCAAACCTCGCAGCCAAGAATTCAGCGCAGTCGTTCCGCTGCAGGCAACCAGTCATCACACAGGGCTCGTTGCACTGCTCCCGGATGGTCGTTGTGCTGCTCAGCATACAGTCAACCGCATATCTTCGCTGCTGGCCTCCGTTGTCGCGATCTCACCGCTGGCAACCAGCTGTTGGAATCGCACCGCTGGCACGAGTTGTTGCAAACTCAGCTCTGACACCCGTTGTTGCAATCGGGTCGCAAGCCCCAAGGGTAGCGTTGGCCTGGCGGCCTGGGGCACTAGAAGCATCCGAAGGTCTCGGCAAAGCATGAGTCGACTGGTAACAGAACAACTGGTTTATTCTAACATCGCAAAAGAGCGGGCGGTCAGGTCGACCGAAGTGAGAGACGGGAGAGCACGTAACTCGACAGAAGAAATCGGAGCCTCTCTCTTGACGTCCGGGGGCAGCTGCTCTTATACTTTCGCAGTTGAGGGCAAGAAGGAAGACCTCGTGACGAGACCACGTGACGGCGGGTACGGACGAGCTGAGATACATGTTGAGACGAGTGTAGTGACTCAACCGCCGGCCGGGCGCCGGACAGACCTCCTCGCTTCACACTTCGGGAGCTCCTCTCCCCGGCTGCCGCGCTTTGACAAGCGTGGCACACACACACACACGCACACACGAAGACACGTGGCACTGAAACACGCCTGGACGCGCTTGGCGGGGAGACTGCGGGAGCTCCGAACGGGCCAAAATGTCCGCCGCTTTTAACGAAGCTCCGGCGTCCGTTGCATCCGCGCCGGCTATACCGCGCGTTGTAGGCGAAACGTAACACCACAGAGGGTGGTACGCATTTACATCTTGACGCAACTGAGTGAAGTTGAAGCACCTTGAGTAGCAGGAGCGGTTGTTGCTCTTGAAGCTAATGCGGATTGAAGAAACTACGTAGCGAGTTTTTTTGGGGATAGTGCGCTCGCGTGCTATGTACTGTTGGGGAATGGATCGTCTCGTTCCTGATGGTTGGAGATGTGCCGTTCCCGAAATGACTGCTCGTTGGTCGAGGTTTCTGAGGCTAAAAATGGTACCATTTCGTTTCGCCGTTGCATGCGGTGTCGTCGCAGTTGTCCGCGCAATAGGCACAGTCTTGATTAGTGCTGTTGGAAAGACCTTCGGTGGCGTTCTTTTCTTAAAACATGACGTACTTGGGTTCGTCTAGCGTTTAGTTGGACTGCGCGTTCACGTTTTTATTTATTGATGCAATCGTGCTTCCGGCGACGCTCTTCGTCGTCTGTGTCGAAGTCGTCGTCGTAGTTATGGAAGTTGTTGATGAAGTTGATGTTGATGTTTCTGATGTCGCGGCGGGTGTTGCTGACGTAGTGTTTGCATCAGAATTGGCGTTTGATTTGTTTTGCAAATTGACGTGGTAATCTGTGGGTAGCTTGTACATTGTTCGCTTTTCGGATAGTTTTCTGGTAGCAAAAGCATCGTTCCAGGCTTCACAGAAGGCTGTTCAGAGGCTGCTGCATCGACATAATGAATGGATGCTACTGTCATATGGCAGGGCGCGGTGCTTGGTGCCTGCGACGCTTCTGCCGAGGCAGCGGCTCGTGGGGCTGTTATACGCGGAAGAAAGTTTGTGTGTTGCGAAGTGCTTCTGTCTCCGAGTGCTCATGATTCATCCGCTGTTGCTGAAAGTGCATTGTCTTCCTTGTAAAAAGAGCACACGCTGGTGCTGGTTTCCTTCTGTTGTCTTGGCGGGAAGGCAGTCTGCTTTGTGTCTCTGCTGGATGTAATAGTGGAGCTCCTTCCTTGACTGGTGCGAGGTGTACCGTAGTCTGAGTTAATGCAGCTTGGAATCCTCGATGCTAGGTTACTGGATGATGCCACAGTATAGGTGGCTTCAAGACGTGCGTCCAGTGATGTCTTTCTTGAGAAGATTTGAGGTGCCATGCGCGGACGAATCAATTCTGTGGAACACGGGCTGCGGAATGGGCTTCATAGAAGAATCGGGTGATTCTGAACCAGGCGGCGGGCCGCACGTACAAGAAGCAGTGAACACGTTCGATCCTTCAACGATGAAAGTTGTTAGATGGCGTGCTGAAAACTCGCATAACGGCAGTTCCTGCGGCGAGAAGAAACTTGGGGTAACCTTTGCTGTCGACGAAAGGCAACATGGATATTGCGCAGAGAAAGGAGGCTTTACTTTCTCAACTGTGCGTGGTCAATTCATGCTAGGCGTGTGATATTGCCTTGTCTTTTCGGGAGCGTCGCCACATGAGAATCTTGTCGACGATCTACTCATATGGGGCTTTGTTTGGCACTGATGATGATTGCTATGCGGTGACGACTGTGACTACCGCTACTCAATTGCAATGTCGCTAGCTGTTGGATAAGGAGGGGTCTGCAACATATATTTTAAATCGGCTGATCACCTCTTTCTTATTTTTTCTTCTGTTTCGTTGTTTTCAATGATGTCAATATGGCAGCACCAAAATGCCTCATCGGTGACGTATTCCCTGAAGTTTGAGCCCATATCCCGTTGCGACCACGACCAACAAAAAGATTGTTGATGAGCCGTTGCTCCAGGGTATCAATATCTTTGCGTTTAAAGGTTTTTCCTATATATCAATAACTGTATGAATAACGAATTATATATTACGTATGTATCAACAATGAATAACTCCACGAATAATGAGGATTCCTTAAAATTAAAGTAACCTATATACAGAGTACCACATTACCTGCTAAATCACGTGATTATGTAGCATTTATGTGTTAGGGTTGATGCGTCATGACTTTCCAGTCGCCAGATTTGCAGCCGCAAGTCTCTTCTTTGTATGACCTGTAGGCTGCTCCCGCGTTTGGGCATAACCCTTCTTTTGGCTTCATTAATTCATTCAGTAATGGATATTACTCAGACGACAATAACATATCGATGACAAACTTCGAGCTCTTCCTACTGTAACAAAGAAAGACGCTGCCTTAAAGACTAAGCCCTTCGAAACAATGAATAGCATATTGTATTCCATCGTGTACTAACCGCTGAAATTATCAAAAGCGTAAATGCACAAAAGAATTTTCTTTCCATTGGCGGAATACTTTTTATGCGTACATTGTTCGAAAAATAATTTTCTTTGGCAAGGTAGCTAATGCTATTATTTCTGCTTGTAATTGCAAATGACACGCAACGAGCGAACGAAATTCATGGTGCGTAATATGTGTTATAAATTTATGGAAAACAACGAAAGCACAACGTTTTGACTTCTCACGATCGTCTGCCTCGGAACCGCACAATTGGCCTAAAGCATTTGCGCATATTTAGAAAGTTGGTCTTTTTCAAGTTCCCAAAATACGATAACGCTTTCTCTAAAGGTTGATGATTTTATGACTAAGTCCATTGCATTATTCTGAGCTATGGATGTCATTGTGAACGTCACCGGAAAACCGAAGAAGAAGACGTGAAGTGAGCGTGAACAGAGCGGCTTTCGTCATTTCACTAAGGAACAAGGACAGGAACAGCGGACCTCTGCTTGCCAAATTTCTCGAATAGAGGTTTGAAGGTGAACGCTCGGCTTGTAGCAAGACGCCGCTACGTCAAAAAACGAGTGGTCCAAGGTCTGCGCCGCAGAAAGGAGCTGCACCGCCAGAGCCACCAGGGCCGCGCGTGAAAGCTTCTGCTGCCAAGAGCGACCTGTCATCACTGCGTCCTGCCTCAAAGATGAGTACGGCTCCCGGAACAACGGGAACTCAGCCTGCTTCAACACAACGCCGCAACACGGCGAAGATTTCAGTGCAGGCAGATGGTCGTAATCCTGCGGCAAAAGCGAGCAATGTCCCTGGAAGACCACAGCTACAGGACGCTAAAAAAATGGAGTCGCCTCAGTGGCAGCAGACTTCAGATGAATGCGCCCGGAAGTCTTTGCCGCCACTAATCACGCCAGACAAGACCTCCACGCATCGCCCTGAAATTCCGCAGAACGTGAGTCGTAAGTACACAAGGTGCGCGCAAGAAAAGGATAATTACGCTGTACCTGTTGCTAATATGGAATACGTTTCTAAGCAGAAGGGACATGAAAGTCGGGGACGGAAGTCTCAGGGTGCGGAACAACAAGTCGTCCCTGTCGGCTTTTCGTCGTGCAATCCGCACAAAACCAGTGTTGCTCCACCGCGACCCTATCCTGAGGCCGCGGCTGAAACGAAGAAATGCAACGCCAAGCAACATGGTACCGTAACCCTTCCATCTCGAAGCCGCACGAAAGCAGCGAAAAAGGCGGATTTCGTCGTTGCCACGGGAAGCGACAGTTGTGGAGGCGGTCCACCGAAAAGTTTCATTCCTGGTCGCCTGAGAGAGACAAGGGAGAACGCGCTCAGAGCCGCAGTGTCGCCTCCAAAACCTGCAAAGTGCGCGTCGCCCAGGAGAGTGTCGTTTGCCCCAACACGTGCCGGTCCTGTTAAGAAGAAGTCGCAGTCGGCCTACTTACTGCTCGACATTGAACGACCGGTTCTGCAGCCTCGTTCGGGATCACGAAGTTATAAGCGGACGTCAATGACAGGCATGCGTGACAAGCCGCATGACCTCCGAGGGCCGAGAAACGTGCATCGTGGAGCAGAGTTCGATCCGTTCAAGCCGCCTTCCAAGTTGGAGGAGCTCGTCGGCACGACTGGCGCCAGCTTCGCGACACCCATCATGGCGTCTCCTCCTAGAAACAAGCTTCCAGTGAAGCGCTTGTCTTCATTTCCCGGAATTCCCGATTCCGAGGCAGACGTGAAACCGCAGAAGCCAGCAGCCCTGAACTTCTCAAAGCGGGATGAGATTGCGGCAATGCAAAAACTGGCTGGTGTTTGTGTTTTTGTCTGCATTATAGCCACCACGCTGTTTGTCGGATACTATGTGTCGTGGAGCATTCAAGACAGCGAACCAACCACATACAATCTGCCATTAACCAGCGACTTAAAGAGCGAAAATAATCGCTCACTGCCCTTCTTCCCGCTGGTCGTCGCGAACGAAAACTGAATCCAGTCGGAAACACGCAAATGATGTTGGCGGGCCGGATGTTTGCTATAGAGGAAGTGTCTCCATGCAAGCAGCGTTTGAAGACAACGGATCTACAAGTGTCGCAGTCTGCACAAGGGCGTTCTCGTCGCCGTGCAATGGAATCAGACTTTTGTCCTAGATATTTCAAGCTGTACGTTTATTATATAACCAATTTATCATATAATGACCTTTAACAGTATATAACTTTTAAATGTGCTCGTTTCTGTGATATTCCTCACGGTGAAGTTGTCATTGCGGTGGAAGTGATGTTGTCCAGTCTCGTATCTTTTGAAAATATCGACGAGAATTCATGAAACATAGCATTGCAGACGGGTAAGTAAAATTAAAGAGCGACGTTGGCATTCTAGGAACCATGTGCTGGTCAATGTACAACCCTGACAGATAGACAAGTGTGTTGTGAGCAATCCACAAATAGCTGTTAATTACGTTTTGGACCTAGAGGTGTTATTCAGCAGTGCGTCCTCTCTTAACTTTCGGAAATTCGAAGTGGTAACTCAGGAAGGAAGGTTTCTCCAGGAAGACCTTTCTGGAGAAATCTAAGTTATGGATACTTTGGGTTGCCGTAAGAAAATAATACTATGTGCTAACATGTTGTATGCTTGTCTGGGGCACTAAACCTTTGGCACATTCCCAATGCACGGCGTATTTAACAGTAACATTTAACATTTAACACACTGTTGATACTCAACAGTATAGTATATAACTTTTAAATGTACTCGTTTCTGTGTTATTCCTCAAGGCAAAGTTGTTATTGCGGTGAAAGAGATGTCCAGCCTCGTATCTCTTGAAAATATCGACGAGAATTCATGAAACATAGCATTGCAGACGGGTAAATAAAATTGGAGAGTTACGTTGGCATGCTAGGAACCATGTGCTGGTCAATGTACAACCCTGACAGATACACAAGTGTGTTGTGAGCAATCCACAAATAGCTGTTAATTACGTTTTCTACCTAGAGGTGTTATTCAGCAGTGCGTCGTCTCTTAGCTTTCGGAAATTGCAAGTGGTAACTCAGGAAGGAAGGTTTCTCCAGGGAGACTTTTCTGGAGAACTCTAAGTTCCGGATACTTTGGGTTGCCGCAAGAAAATAATACTATGTGCTAACATGTTGCATGCTTGTCTGGGGACCTAAACTTTTGGCGCATTCCTAATGCCCTGCGTATTTAACAGTAACATTTAACATTTAACACATTGTTGATACTCAACAGTATAGTATATAACTTTTAAATGTACTCGTTTCTGTGTTATTCCTCACGGCAAAGTTGTTATTGCGGTGAAAGAGATATCCAGCCTCGTATCTCTTGAAAATATCGACGAGAATTCATGAAACATAGCATTGCAGACGGGTAAATAAAATTGAAGAGTTACGTTGGCATGCTAGGTACCATGTGCTGGTCAATGTACAACCCTGACAGATAGACAAGTGTGATGTGAGCAATCCACAAATAGCTGTTAATTAGGTTTTGTACCTATAGGTGCTATTTAGCAGGGCGTCGGCTCTTAGCTTTCGGAAATTCCAAGTGGTAACTAAAGAAGAAAGGTTTCTCCAGGTAGACTTTTCTGGAGAAATCTTTAAGTTCCGGATACCTGGGGTTGCCGCAAGAAAATAATAACGTGTGCTAACATGTTGTACCCTGCTCTGGGGACCTAAACACCTTCCTTCCTGAGTTACCACTTCGATTTTCCGAAAACTAAGGGACGACGCACTGCTGAATAACACGTCTAGGTCCAAAACTTAATTAAAAGCTATATCATGATTGCTCGCCACACACTTGTCTATCTGTCAGGGTTGTAAATTGACAAGCACATGGTTCCTAGAAAGCCAACGTCACTCTCCATTTTATTTACCCGTCTGCAATGCTATGGGTCATTATTTCTCGTCGATATTTTCAAGAGATGTGAGGCTGGACAACATCTCTTCCACCGCAATAACAACTTCGCCGTGAGGAATGACACAGAAACGAGCACATTTAAAAGTTATATACTGTTAAATGTCAACAGCATGCTAAATGTTAAATGTTACAGTTATAGAGCGTATCGTGTTAATGTGCGCACTGGTAGAAATACGCAGCGGAGATTTCAAAGTTTTAGAGGCGCCGTAATAAAATGTAATACCCGTTGGTAGCTCTTAAACGGCTTCTTGAGCAGTGTCTGAGCTTGAGCGGTGATGTTCTATATAAACGGCTTAACCTTTATGCTAAATCTTTGTATATATGCCAAGACTATTATATATGCTTAGAATCAACCACACATTCCATCTTTTTAATTTAGGTAGCTTTCATTGGTAAGCGCTAATTGTAAGCTATCGCAGCGAGTAGCGATGTCGGCGTATTACTTATTCATCTTGCGAAAAGGCAGTTATAGCGCTGAGAAGACACAAGGATGAGTGAAAGCACATGTAATGACACATGCAGCGCTGCGTGTGTGTATTGCATGTGCCTTTACTCATCCTTGCGCATTCCTAGAACTCCAACTCGATGTTCTTAAGCCGCAATCGGTCTCGCGTTCTAAGCTTCACCCTTCTACCTAATCAATTATCATTGCTTCTTGTATGACCGAATCAAAGCCTTCTGGGAAGTACGATTGTGTGTGTGCGGGTCCGCTTGTTTTTAAACGAATCTCGTTGAAATATAGAAGCTGTGAAATGTGCTGATCTTAGGACTGTGTTCAGTGAGTGAACTGAATAAGGAAGCCTCCTCTAAATAACGGTTTAGTCAATTGACACAGATCCACCCGAGGAGCTTGAATATGGTCGGTGCAAGTTGCGCCAAACCGAAGCTGGAAAACTTAATAGTACACTTGCTTCTCTTCGCTGTCCGCTGCGCAAAACTATTTCTTGAAATTCGTTTTTTTTTTATTCAGCGTAAGCTGGTGTGGGCTCGTTCCCATAGCTGTTTCGGTAGGCGATGGTGTTCGTGGTTGCCTCCAGTGCCCGCGTCTGGTGTCTGTAGCAGCCTTCGCCGGGAATGAGAAAAATAAAAAGATACCCACTTCCCACCGATATCGAACCCAGACCCTCTGCGCGGGAGTCAGTTACTCTACCACGGGGCCATGCCCGCGCTTGTTCTTTTTCTTTAATACAATGAAAGAGAATCTTAGGCAAAACAAGAAAAACAAAAGCACTATAGTACAGAGAAACTTAAGGTGACTGAAAACGCATTGAAAATTAAGGGAGCTAGGTGCAAGCGTCCAATAAAGGCATCCATTCCGGCGCTGTTTCTTGCGCAGCGTACACACTACGAACGTAGGCAGCAGATCCCCGAAAAAACGACTGAGTGCTTTGCGGTGGTTCTGCGTGCCTGTCATACATTCCACTGCGCCAAAAGCTATGTAAGCCGAGTACCATGAACATGTCAAATGGTGGGCCACAGGCATCCTGAAAAAGCAGGAAGTGGATTGCGTGTACTGTGATGTCTAAATCTTTTTTAAGTGTTCTTTGGAGATTGTCCCAGAAAAACAAGGCATTCCTACAATCTACAAAAATAATGATCATTCGTTTCAGCATGTAGAACACAAACGGCAGTTTGTCGACCACAGCACAAAACAGCCCCCTTTTTCTAACCAGATATATCCTAAACGGTCGAACCCCGACCATTGCTAGGAGTCGAACCTACGATTTGTTTTGTTCAATAATGCGAATAAAATTCAGGCGCAGTTAACTGAGGTATAGTAAATAAGGCACTCGAACCGACGACGTTAGGTGGGAGTCGAATCCAAAACCATTGGTGGCTGGGAGGTACAGCAACGATATTTGTGGTTAATTAAGACAGAGTTAATTAGGGTATATTTGATTAGGGCACTAGAAGCCACGACCTCTGGTGGGAGTCGAACCCACGACCTTTAGTGTTAATTAAGGCACTCGAACCGGCGAGCTTTGGTGGTAGGCGATTCAAAAGTGCGTGAGTGTCAAACGCGCACACATACAAACACATACGTGTTTCGAGAATGGCTCAACCAGGTGCCGATTCAATGCACCTTTCTTGCCCATGCGGAAAATCACTGTGGTCACTGCGATACCACCTCCAAATGGCGTAGAAAAGCTCGTTACACCATGCCAACCTAAAGTAAACATACAATGAAACCCACGAATCAATGGAACATACTGTCTATGAGAGTATCAAAGTAATGTGGAAGCATCACAAGATCAAGTACAACAATGAGTACATGGAGATCGTATATTTTGGGATTTTAAGGCCTATGATTATGCTGAAAAGAGATACCACGTCGACTAAAGTGAACTACTTCAATCCATTGATTGCTTCAGTCTTGAGTTCTAACCCAAGACTGAAGCATCCAAGTCGTCCTCGATGCACACACCTGTGCTGCGTGCGTTGCAAACTACGTGAAGAAGGCCAATTAGAGAATGCCAAATCCTAACAAGGAGATACAAAAGGTTATTGAAGAAAGGCGAGACCCTTAAACTACTTGCATTCAAGCGTTGCGGCAGATTAATCTAAAGCTGCTCAATGCAGTCGAAGTGTGCGCTCAAGAAGCGGCATGGTTTTTCCTCAAGTTGGCCATGTCATCCCAGTCTCAAGACATGGTCAGTGTGAATACTGCAAAGCGAGAACACAGGATTCGATTCGAAAAGACAAATGAAGAAATGGAAAAAGGAGGACCGGATGAGTTCAGTACTAACGTCTGGCAAAATTCGGCTCTCGAGTGATATGAAAACAGGCGTGAAAATTTGAAATCAATGTGCTTTGTGTCGTATATTACCAAGTGTTGCCCACCAAGCGATACATTTAAGACAACAACAAGCCATTCTACGGTAACACGCCTGCCCAAAATCCGATGAGGTAAATTTCAAACAGGAACAAGTACCGTTATTCTTCCAATTTAACAAAGCGGTGGATATTCTGGATTCCATTAAATTTCTGTTGATCTATGAAGAAAACCTTAGACGGAATAAGTAAGGAGAAAATAAATATTAGGATGTAACAACGCACGCGAATGGGAATGTCAATGTTTTTTACGGATGTTCTCATGAGCTCGCTGGCTTTCGCCTTGATCCTCTTTAACGGAAGCTAAATTGACTGTCAGCTTTTCTTGTGTGTATTCTTAATGCATAAAAGAAATTTTGATTTTCTTTCGGGTTTTTCTTTTTTTGATGTGTCCTGACTACTCATGTCTAATTTCTTCATACTTTCTATTATTTATGCAGTGTCCTTAACTCTTACTTTTCAAATTGTGATACTGTTTTATTCAGCTTGTTATATTGGGTCAACCTGACATTTACCTTCTATGCCCTGTTTTCTCCCACTGCTCAATTCAGTCTTCTTTCTGCCGTAGTGGATACGTAGCATATGTAAGGAACGTAATCAGCATCAACAATAAAGAACATGACAAGAGGAAACCATGATCGCAACGAGGAAGGAAGCCATCTTTTTGATCGGAATGCACCTCGTGAGTATCGCTCTATTTCGTTGAGCCCGTACATTTTTCTACGTTAAACATACAACGGGTTTGACAGGTGTTTAATGTAGGTGGTAATTTTCACTGCCGATCTTTTTTTTTTTACGCTTTATGCAGGTCCCGAACATTTTCGGCGTGGCCCGCTTTTCATACGGCTTTCACCGAACGGCATCAAGTAAGCTACTTTCATATTTATAGTGAACTTGCTAAACCTGTATTGCGCAATCTGGTCCGGCTGAGCATTAAAGAAGCCGAGGGGGTGGAAGTTAACCCAGAGCACTCGAATACTACGTCTTTGTACACGTTCTCCATGTGTGTCTTTCGGACGCGTCGAAACCCGTAAACAATTGCTGAGACAGTGTGTTCGGCTTCCGCCGGTGGCCAGCTCCTATGGCTCCCGCGCCCGGGCTGCCGCTTGAGGTAGCACGTTCTACCGCGGTACTTGCGTCCACACATTTATAAGCACGACGTGAGCATTCAGCGGCACGTGAATACCCAAGCCCCAACTCGCTCGACCTTTAGTTTTGCAAGCGCACGCTGTCGTGGCATTGAGCCGGCTGGCGGCTGGTTCATAGCGCCCGTGGTTGCGGACAACGCGAGAAGCCTGAAAGAGGAGACTTCAGCTTGTGTTGAACGAGCTTGATGGTACAAGGGCTTCATATATTAGGAATGTGCTGCGTGACGTCACGCCTCGTCTGCGCAATTAGCGACTGCAACGCACGGAGACACGGTAGTCCTACCTCACTTACAAATATGGCAGATGTGGCTGATTTGAAAATAGAGGCAGAGAGTGTGGCTTCTTTTGTCAGCCACAGGTGGCGTGAATGAACTTCTACCAACAATCTAGAGCCTTCTATGTAACAAATGTTTGCTAACATCCCATTCTAAGCGGCCATAACCTTCTTGAATTGTACAAAGCTTCTGCAGCGCAATAACAAAAACCGCAGGGAGGAAAAGAACGCGAAAACAGCAAGTTCATGTCGCTTCTGTGTTCCTTTCCTGACTCAGATTTTTTTTCAGCTGCACAAGCTTTGTACAATTCCAGAAGACGTACCGACTAGCCCGTGAGCCGATTCATCTGGTCAGCGCAAACTACGTTCTCCTTTGAGAAGAACATGTCTGACGAAAATATGTAGCTGCTGGTGGGTTGTTGATTACACAAAAAAATTGCTCAAGGTAGAAACTGCTCCAGGTGTTTCCGCCCAGTAGAGATTGGTATACAGTGCTCTTTGCGGTGCATATGACAAAGTGAAAGAGTGAGCGAATGAACTCACTGTGCTCGTTACTGAGCGGGCGCTATTAGTTTCTCTTTACTGCTGATTTAGTGGCAGATTCGTCGGAAGTAGTTACCCACCGTTTATTTGGCTTCAAAGCAAAGCTGCTCGATGCCTGGTGCCCAGTTTCAAGAAGGCAACGCAAACGATGCGCACACTGTTTTGTCGAATGGCGACATCCTGCTTGTTGTGTCAGTTGTGTGCACATCTGAATAAGTTTTGAAATTTTCGCAGCGCTTCCTTGGTCCTTAATTTGCCATACGCATGTTACGGCCCGCGACCTTTCACTTGTTCCAATTTCACATATATATTCATTTACTTATAAGACATTTACTAAGGGACATAAATACTTGCATAGTGTTGACCAATGTCTCTCGTCAGTTGGTGCGACAGCGTGCTGAGTACTACATCTTTAAGCGGGAAGAAACATACTGTCTAAAACGCGGGCTTTCTTGCATTTTGCCCTCATCAAAATGCGACCGCCGCAGCAGGCATTTGATCCCGCGACCGCGTCCTTAGCAGCGCAAAGCCAAAGCCATTAAAAAACACGGCAGGTCGACTCATATTAAGAGCACTAGAGTGGGTAGACAGAAAAAAAGAAGCATTTACTGCTCTATCAGTGTGCACGCGCTATAATAATGGTGCTTCACTATTGTGCTATTTGTAGTATTACTGCATCACAGAAAGAAATTATAAGGAGCTGAGTTACGGCGTGGCCTGTGGGGCCAACGGGTGTTAATGGGTGAATTAACCTGCCCACTTATTCAGTGATAGCCTCACATCTGTCGCTAAGTCCATTCAGCTCACTTGAATGCGACGCTCTGTTTTTTTTTTTTGTTTTGTTTGAAAGCATTCCTCTTAGGCGCCCGTTCCTGTGGCGAGCGTCGGTGGTGGCGCCACCAAGCGAACGAACACTGCGAAAAATGAAAGCGAACGCGGAGCGCAGGGGTGGATGAAAGACGCGAGGAGGAAAGCGTAGGAGGGCATGGCGAAAGCGTGAGAAGAAAAGCGTAGTGACGATGCCTATGAAATGGCGCCAGAGGAGCGCGCGTCGTCTGGAAAGTCTGTCGGTGGCGGCTGCTGTGAATCGAGCCCACGCGTCGCGTCTCCAGATTAACGAGGCAGTCGCGTCGCACTTCGCTCCATTTGCAACGTGTTCCACGAGACAGATCGTCCTCGCTAGGCAATATATCGCGAAATGAAAACGCGTATGGAGCTGTGCTCAAATTTCTCATTAGCGAGTATTGTATTTGTCGGTTTACTTTGTTTCGCTTCAAAAATCGAGGCCCGCTGTACGAGTTGTGGCCTGACAGGTCTATTGGACTGCATTTCGGTTGATTGATCCGGGCACTGAGGAAGTGCTGTTGGAAGTACAATTTTAATTGCGCTTCCTGTCTTGAACGAGCGTGACCGCGCGTTACGTATTTACCACCTCAGTGTCAGACGCGGCTAAAACTGTGACGGAGCTTTCTCTCTTTGCAGGAGAAGGTGGCCTCGTATTGGATATTTATCTTGGAGCCGAGTGTGTCACCAACATCTGCACCGACGTGGTGATGATCCTACTTCTTTGGAGGGATGTATGAATTACTTTCACCTTAATTATCCACCTCCAGTTTAAAACATTGTTCTCTACAAAGATTACAATATTCTGAGCATTGTAACATGCTGAAGGGTGCATTAAGTGCATCAGTATAGTTCGAAGTTCCCTTCGATAAATCGTTTGAGTTACATGAGGAGTATAATAATAAAGCAGGTGCTCAACATTATTTACCTTCATATGAACTGCGCATTTGGGTATCTGATGGTACCCATACTTTTCTACGTGATAAATTTGCGGAACATTTTCCTTATGCCGGTTCGCACAAGTATTAGAGGACGGTGACCCGGCTTCTTGCCAAAAGGAACAAAACGTTGGTTTCGGTTAGATGGTTTATTCTTTAAGTATAGATAAGGCAGCGTGAAGAAGCGTGTACAAAGAAGACACCTAAAGAGGACTCTGCGCCCCTCTTACTTACGTGTGTTTACTTCATCGTGTTTCTTCGCGCTGCCCTGTCCATACTTGTGTAATTCAAACCAGGCAAGCAAAACACATCCAACCAACCTTACTAACAAAAAAAAAAATGCCAAAAATGGGCGGCATGTCACCCGGCGACGTCTACTATACGCCCGACTTTCGAAATCTGGATTTTAGGGTCCACACACA